>NC_063177.1:8280497-8880497 GCF_023159225.1 Perognathus longimembris pacificus
GATAACTCTTTATTGTGGGGGCTATTAAGTACACTTTAAGATGTTTTGTGGTATCTGTGGAATGTACCCACTAGAAGCCAGGTACTTTTCTTGTGAAACAAAAAATGTCTTCAGATATTGCCATATATCCCTTGGTGATCAAAACCAGCAGTTGACCACCATTAAAATGCTTTAGAATGCTGTATCATTCTAATATAATTTTATATGTAAAACGTAAAGCCCCAAACCTAATAGTATGCTGTTCTTAATGTAGAGGAAAATCTATTTTACTTTCCTCTACACTAACATATTAATAATTAGTAGAGGAAAATATGCTAACAATTTATAACTAAGTTAATTTGTATTTCAGTGTATAAATGAATTGTGTGGCTACCTTAAAAATAGGGATAATTCCAGGAGATGGTTTAGACTTGTTTATATATAACTCTTATTCCTATGTTATATGATTTTTCTCTATTCAGTTCCAGTTATATCACACCTACAGTCACAGAGAAATACATGTATGCCTTGGATTTAGGCAGCTCTGCCATTTATTTGTTAGCTGTGTAACAATAGTTAATATCAGAGAATTTCTGGTTTATGCATTGTTTTGAAAAAATGTTGAGTGATTGTATAAAATTGCTTCCCTCATTCTGTAATTATAAGTATATTTGGATTGTTATTCTTACTATTATTACTATTAGGTTTTTTTTGTTTGTTTTTTGAGACAGAGTCTTGCTGTGTAGGCAAGCTGTGTTTTCCAGCTTTAGCCTTAATTGCTAGGATCACAGCTGACTACCACTATACCTGGCTTTGGAGCTATGTGTGATTATTTAAGCTTCACTAAAATCTTGGAGGATGGGGTTAATAATCCTTTCCAGTTCTATAGGTAAGAGCAGTGGAACCAGCCTGGAAGTGGTAGAGCTGGGATTTAAATTCCTATTTAATTCTGGAGCCTGTTTTCTCAACAGTTACCCTGTCCTGCCTCTCATGAATACCTGATTAAAAATGGTAATACTTAATTTTTAGTTTATTCTATTATCCATTTTTAAAATAGCTTAGGAGTTAATATTCTCTCCTTGAAACTTTTACTTGTTGGTTCTTCCTTTCTTAGGCATTCAGTTAATTTACCCATTCAGTTAATTTATCTAACTTCCAGTCCCTCTTTACATGTCAGCTTGCTATTTCTAAAAAAACTCGTAATAATCCACCAGTTCTTAAAATAAAATAAACCTTTATGTTTTATTTGTTTGATACTTTTGTGTGTATGTGTGCTGGTTCTGAGCCTTGAACTTGGACCAGGACTCTTCCCTTTAGCTTTTTTGCTCAAGGTTGGCACTCTACCACTTGAGCCACACCTTTAGTTCAGCTTTTTGGTGGTTAATTGGAAATAAGAACCTTATGAAAGTTTCTGTCTATGGCTTTGAACCTCAATCCTTAGAACTCAGTCTCCTGTATAAACTAGGATTACATTTTTGATGAGTACTTCCAGTTATAGAATTTGTAGCCATGGTATAGCCTTTCTACAACACAAGCATAGAGAGATAAATAATTTCTATTCACTAAAGGACTGTGAATATGAGGAATTTGATTAATTTTACTTACTTATTTATGTTTTGAGACAAGACCTTGGAACTTTATGTACCCTGGGCTTGCCTTGAACTTGTGATTATTTTTTCTCTGCCTCCTGAGTGCTGGGATTGTAGACATGTAGTGAGTTGTAGTTATCCCAGTTTGAATTTTGTTTGAAATTAGCAAATGTTTATTGAACTCCTGCACTGGCCCCTGTAGTTCTAGTTAGAAATGTAGTAATGAGCATACATAAAAGGTTCCTATTTCACTGAGTATGTATTCTAGTAAGGAACTGTATTTAGGTACTTAAAGAATTTGGAGAGTGGTTAAAAAGTACTATCAGAATTACTATGTGAATAATAAAATTGGCCTGATTAAGAGATTCTTATTACAAAGCTCTAAATTATTCTTGTAATTTTTAAAAATACAGTTTCAGTACATAGCCCAGGCTGACCTTGAACTTGAAATCTCTTGCTAACTTCTGGGATTACAGGCCTATGCCTCTGTGATTGCTATTAGGCTGATTAAGAAACAGTTTTCAGGGTGAGCGTTGTGGCTCCAGCCTGTTAATCCCAGCCACAAAGGAGGCAAAGATCAGAAAGATTGCAGTTTGAGGACAGCCCAGCCAAAAGTGAGACCTCCATCTCAACAAACATGCTAGGCATAGTGTTCCACTTTTTAAGTTTAGCTATGTGGGAGGTGTTGCAGTTTTCAGACTGGCTCCAGGCAAAGGCTGGAGGTAGCTGAAAAATAAAGCAAAAAGTGCTGGGAGTGTGACTGAGTAGTTATAGTATCTGACCCAGCAAATATGAGAACCACAGTTCAAACTTAGTAGTACTTAGAAAAGGAATTCGGTACATTAGAATTAACCTATTTTAATCTTACAGATTCATGGTTTCTCACAAACATTAGATTCTGCTACCATCCACCCTAATGTGTCTGGAACTTTTATTCCCTGCAACTTTTACGTTCCTGTCCATTTCTCCTTAATCCCCTGCCCACAATTTCAGAGATGTGCATATCTTCTGTTTGCCACTCTAGCTTTGCTTTTCTAGAATTTGATGTAAGTGGAATCATCATATAGCTTTTGAGATTTAGCTATGCTATAATTGCTGAATAATGTTCTATTGTATTGGATACATCCATATTTGTCCACTTAGAGTGGGCATTTGGGTTATTTTCAGCATTTGCAGCAAATAAAGCCTCTGTGAGCATTTGGGTATAAATCTGAGTGTGGAAATAAGTTTTTTATTGGCAAAATTGAGAGGTTGTATAGGTGCATGCCTGTTTTCCAAAGTGCCCCATTTTGCATTAACCTCATCAGTCTTCCCAACATGTGGTATTATCCATCATTTAATTATAGCCCTGCTAAGGAATGTACATGTAATGGCATCTCATTGTGGATTTAGTTTGTTTTTTCAAATGTATCCTCAAACATTTTTATGTGCCTATTTGACATTATATATTTTCTCTGGTAAAGAATGGTGAAATATTTTATCTTTTCTTTTAATTGTTTGCTGATGCACATGCCTGTGGTCCCAGTTTCACAGAAGACTGAAGCAGGAGAATTGCTTGAGGCCAGGAGTTCAAGGTCAGCCTAGATAACATAAGACTTTGTCTCAAAAAAATGAAATAGCTGGGCACTTGTGGCTCATGTCTGTAATACCAAATGTTTTAGGATGCTGAGATCTGAGGATTGAAGTTTGATGTTATCCAGGGCAGAGAAGTCCATGAGATTCTTACCTCAAAAAACAAAACAAAACCAAAAACCTCCACAAGTAGAGATGTGGTGCAGTGGTAGAGTGCTAGCCTTGAGCAGAAAATCCAAGCAAGAGCACTAGACCCTGAATTCAGGCTCCAGAACCAGCACACAAAAAAATTTAAATTATTAAAAAAATCCCATATATATATATATTTACAGATAACTTGTTCCTAGTCTCCTACTTTTAATTTCCTTTTTTTAAAAAAAAGTTACCAAATCCTTGTTGAGCTTTCTATTTATTACTGTGCTTGACTTAAAAAGAAGCAGACATGATGCGCTATCTGATGTCCCTAAAGAGATGCCTGGGTCGAACTACAAGTTACTGGTTTTGTGTTTTTTTGAAGGATAACTAGTTCAATGAATGAATGTACATGAAAGAGCACTGTCCTCAACTTTACACATATGGAAACTGTGGTGTAGCAAGGTTGAGTTACCTAAAATCAATCTGTTAAATGGCGGGGACAAGGATCTGAATACAGATGGATTAAACTATTTTGCTGCTATGTGGTCATTTGAGGTTTTCAGTATCACAGTTGAGCAGGTTGTAGACTGACGAGTTATACAGCCAGAGAGGAGTTGGGATGGAAATGCAGGTTGCCATTCACCTGACAATCTGCTATGGATGAGACAAAGTGTACAGAAGGACTAGTGTAGCCATCATTTCATTAAAGTACAGAGTATTTTCAGTATTAGTATATATATGCTTATGTATCTTTTTTTTGTTTTGCTTTTGAAGAGCGAAAGCACTTTTGATGAAATCCAATTTATTTTTTCTTTTATATTTTATGCTCTATGTATCTTGTCTATAAATTTGCATATCCAAGTTCATAATTAAAATTTTATTTCCTCTTCTTTTTCTTTTTTGCCAGCTCTGGGGCTTGAACTCAGGACCTGGACATTGTCTCTGAGCTTCTTTTGTTCAAGGCTAGCACTACCATTTGAGCCACAGCACCATTTCTGGCCTTTTCTGTTTATGTGGTGCACCACTTCTGGCCTTTTCTGTTTATGTGGTACTGAGAAATTGAATCCAGGGCTTCATGCATGCTAGGCAGGCACTCTACTGCTAAGCCACATTCCCAGCCCCCAAAACTTTAATTTCTTATAGAAAGCTTTTTTAAATCTCTTATATTTCAATATAGGACTCCATTTTGACTTTTCTTTTTGCTGTTTCTCCTGGGTGCTGTTCCTAAGCTCCTTTAAAGGCTCAAGGCTAGCACTGTATCACTTGAGCTATAGCACTACTTCCAGGTTTTTGTGAATAATTGGAAATAAGAGTCTCACAGTCTTTTCTGTCCAGGCTGGCTTCAAACCCTAATCCTCAGATCTCAGCCTCCTGAGTAGCAACAATTACAGGTGCCCTGCTTTGATGTATATTTTAATATGGTGTGAGGTTTTTTTTTTGTTGTTTTTTTTTTTGAGACAGTCTTTCTCCATGGCTGGCCTTGGACTCCTGGGCTGAAGTAATCCTTCAGTCTCAGCTTCCTGAGTAGTTGGTATTATACTACAATGCCTGGCAAAGGTTTCATTTCGGAATCTAGTAACACAAAAGTTAACACTGCTAAGTTTCAGCAGTTGTTCAGATTCTCTTTTCCTACTGGAGTTATGTTCTGTTGCTTGAAATAGGCATTTTCTTAGATCTTGAAAAAAAATTTTTTTTTTTTTTTTTTTGCCAGTCCTGGGGCTTGGACTCAGGGCCTGAGCCCGGTCCCTGGCTTCTTTTTTTGCTCAAGGCTAGCACTCTGCCACTTGAGCCACAGCGCCACTTCTGGCCGTTTTCTGTATATGTGGTGCTGGGGAATCGAACCCAGGGCTTCATGTATAGGAGGCAAGCACTCTAGCCACTAGGCCATGTCCCCAGCCCCAGATCTTGAAAAAAATTGAAAGAAAAAGATTTTGGTAGTACTAAAATTAGACAACTTTTATGTTTTCATAAACTTAGGTTTTTTTTTTTGTTAGAAGAGTATATTTTAAAGTTACTGCATTTAAAAATTCATATTGACATTTGGGAAAATGAAGCTAGGTGTGGTAGTGCAAGCCTGTGTGTCTCAGCATTTGGAAATTGAAGGCAGAAAGATAGAGAATTTGAGGCCACTGTGGGCTTGTCTCAACAAAAAGTGGCAAACCCTACCAACTTTGGGAAAACAAATACTGAAGAATTGCTGGATTCCTCTTTATGATTTTTTTCTTTTTTGTATTGCTATTACTTAATTCAGAGTTTTGTGTAAGTGATAAAGTAATTTTCCTAGTGAAGGTCAAGTATTAAAAGTAGCACTTAGTTGTGGGGTATCCATGGCTCACACCTGCAATCCTAGCTACTCAGGAGACTGAACTCTGAAGATCTTGGTTTTAAAGCCAGACCTGGCAGGAAAGTCTTTAAGACTCTTTATCTCCAATTAACCACCAAAAAAGCCAGAAGTGGACCTGTTGTTCAAATGGTAGAGTGCTATCCTTGAGTAAAAAAAAGCTAGTTCTGGCACACACACACAAACAAAAAAGTAGCTGTTAAATGACTTCCTTTTCTCATTATTCAAATGAAGATAACAGTATATGGAATTTGTGAAATTTTTATGAAGACTGGCACACTAAAACTCTTAGCTGCTAAATTTAAAAGGTTGAGTATTGTTGAAGGCAGTCATTAACACTAATTAATTTGTCCAAGATGCTATGAAGATTTGTGGTAGTAGAAAAAGTATGAGTTGTGGTCTAAATATAGAATTTAGAATGACAAGGTTGGGGGTGTGTGTTCTGGTCTTTGTGGTTCTATACAAAGTCATTTGATTACTCTGATCCTTATTTATTAAATACTGCTATTTTAGTAACAACAGCAAGCATTCCTATATTTTAATCAATAGCTAACATTTATCAAATTTTCTAACTGACACACTGAATAATTTTACTTGAGTCATTAATCATTGTGCACTATTAATCATGTTAGAACAATACAGCATTTTTATGATGAACTATTTTTAGTTTGATTGATTTGTGATTGCTGATGTTTTGCAGTATGTCTGTAAACATTCCTGCTGTCTACTTATGATAGTTGATTTTTCTAGCTATAACAATCAAGGCATTTAATGTTTTCTTTCTGTATTGTAAAATTGTAGTGTGTTTGAAGTACTTGAGAAGAGGATATGAGGTTGATGCCAGTCTGGGCTACATAGTGAGTGGGATGTTAGCCTGGACTCTGTCTCACAATACTTTATCATCTCGCTAAAAAAAATAAAGCTGGGTGCCAGTGGCACATGCCTATATCCTAGCTACTCAGGAGGCTGACATCTAAGGATCACTGTTTGAAGCCAGCGCCAAAAGGAAAGTCTGTGAGACTTTTATCTCTAGTTAGTCACCAAATAGCCAGAAGTAGAGCTGTGGTTCAAATTGTAGAGTGCTAGCCTTGAGTGGTAAAAGCTCAGAGACAGCAACTTGGCCCTGAGTTGAAGCCCCAGGAATGGCACACACACACAAGAAAAAAATAGAGCCAGTGAGACTTAAGTGTGGACTGGGTCTGAAAGTGGGTCAGAGCAAGGCTTCAGTTTTAAAGTTTTCATTTTTGTTTTGGTTGATTCATTAGCTCATTATAAATAGAAATATAATATTGAGTGGCATAAGCATTTTGTTTGTGCATGTATGTGTTTTGGTAAGAGCTAAGGGGAAGATGGGGATGATGCAGTTGTTAGGGAAAAGTAAGAACAGAGGTTTTTTTTTTATTCTTATCTATTTGAGATTTGATAGGCACGTTTTTATACTCTATAGCTTTTTTTTTTTTTTTTAACTTTCTGCTCTGGGGATTGAACCCCTGGCTTTATGCATGTTTAGCAAACACTGCAAACTGAACTATATCCCCAGCCAACAATAAGATGCTTTGCAGTGCATAGGCATTGTGGAGTGGCTGTCTCCTTTTGTGATTCCTTAGAGTACTCCCTTTTATAGTAATAAATAGGTACCAGTAATGTAAGTAATACCAGTAATATAGCATACCAGTAATATGAGTATTGGTAGAAGAGCTATTTAATTTATTTAACAATTCAAGTTTAACAATAAAGGGGGCTGGAATATGGCCTAGTGGTAAAGTGCTCACCTTGTATACATGAAGCCCTGGGTTTGATTCCTCAGCACCACATATATAGAAAAAAGCCGGAAGTGGCACTGTGGCTCAAGTGGTAGAGTGCCAGCCTCGAGCAAAAAAAGAAGCCAAGGACAGTGCTCAGGCCCTGAGTTCAAGCCCCAGGACTGGCAAATAAAACCCAAAACAAAACAACAACAAAAAATCCCAATAAAAATGCCAGCAGAAATAGAGCTCACAAGACATCTTGTATTTGTGATTTTTGTTTTTTATGATTAAATTATTTCTTAATTATACAGAGTAAGGATTTCATTACATTTCCAAACATGCACATAATATATTTTATTTTTTAAATTAATTTATTGTCAAAGTGATGTACTGAGTGGTTAGAGTTTCATACATAAGGCAGTGAGTACTTATCAAACTTGTTACTTCCTCCCTCATTTTTTTCTCACCTTCTCCCTCCCTAAGTCCCTCCCCACCATGAGTTGTACAGTTGATTTATAGCATATTGTCTTGTAAGTATTGCTGTTTCATTGGTTCACCTTTTACCCTTTGTCTCTCCATTTTGATATTCCCCTTCCCTTCCCTCATTCTGATAAACAATACCCAGGGCACCAAAATCAGTTACTGTGACATCAGGGGTAAAACCATAGGGAAGAAAGACAAAAAGGCAAAATTTCACATGGTACATTGAAAATAACAAAAACAATGATAAACCACTTATTTCCATAACTTGGACTTCATTTTGCTTAGCATCATCTTGTGTGTTCATATGTACTAGCTATTGAGCTATTGTGATCTTCTGCTAGTGCTATTTTAGAAATGTACTAATTATTACCAGTGAGGGAAACTATAGTCTATGTTTCTTTGAGACTGGCTCACTTCACTTTATATGATTTTTTTCCAAGTCTTTCCATTTCCTTACAAATGCGCAATGTCACATTCTTTCTGATGGAAGCATAGAATTCCATTGTGTATATGTACCACATTTTCTTTATCCATTCATCTACTGAGGGGCATCTGGGTTGATTCCATATTTTAGAAGAGGCAAATTGTGCTGTGATGAGCATAGTTGTGCTGGTAACATATAATGTATTTTAATCCTAAGCATCCTATTTCCCTCTCCCCCTCACTCCTTTCTTTCTTTCTTTTTGGCCGGTCATGGGGCTTGAATTCTGGGCCTGGACACTGTCCCTGAGCCCTTCAGCTCAAGGCTAGTGCTCTACCACTTGAGCTATAGTGCTACTTCTGGTTATCTGGTGGTTAATTAGAGATAAGAATCTCATGGACTTTCCTGCCTGGGCTGGCTTTGAACTCATGATTCTCCTGCTTCTGTTCTTGAGTACTGGGATTAGAGGTATTTACCACCATGCCTGACTAAATTTCCTTCTGATTTTAACTGGCAGTGAGATAGCTGTACATATCTCATTTCTAATATATTCAACTGCCTTTTTATTAAGTCTTCAAATGATGAGGTGCCATTGCTTTGACTGAAAGACTATATAGATATTTGTCCCTCCAAATGACTTCTTACCATTAATGAAATGGAACTCACATGCATTTCACTAAAATTATTAAATTGAAGTAGCTATGCATTTCACTAAAATTATTAAATTGATAGTCTGGAGATAGGATGCAAATGAATATGGTGTTTAGTTTATCATTTGTTGTTAAAGGAGTATGTACACATTTCAGGATACTTCCAAAAGCAAATGGAAGAAATTAATAAGCCTTAATTCTAACCATTGGTACATTTTTCTAGTCTTCTTCCTAATAGTCTGTAAAGTCAACCATATTAAGTTGAGCAATGGTTTATGGGGGAGGGTATGAATTTTAAAAGTGATCTCAGATCTTGGTTAAAATTATGGGCACATCATCGTCTAAGATGTTTTATACTAGGGAACTGGCATCTCTACTTGCCTAGGTAATTAGTGACTGATTAGTACAGATAATTCATAGGTAGATTATGATCATATCCTTAAGGCTGGATTTCTTTTTTTTTATAATTTATTAATTAAACAAATTTTTTTTGACAAGGTGTTGTGCAAAAGGGGTACAGTTACATAGTAGGGCAGTGTGTACATTTCTTGTGATATCTTACACCCTGTTTTTCTTTCTCTTCTCTAGGTCAGATAGACATATATACAATACACAATGTACCAAGAACATATACAGTAGCCACGTGGCCTATGCCAAAGGAAATTCGCCTAGGGCTTTAAATATATTGTCGACAATAGAAAGTATGTCAACAGTAGTCTTATATGAACGCACATACATAGCTTTTGAGCTATTGTGATCTACTGAGAGGTCAATTTTTGACCTTTATATGTTGAGTAGTTGTTTGGTTTTAGTTACATACTGTTGGGTCGCTGACCCAAACCTGTGGGAAATACCATTTGACAAGAAGCTTTTGGTTTCACAGACCTGGTTTCTACTGTCTCCCCCTCCCCCCACCTTAACAGTCATATATCAGGGAGATCATGCCCCTTTGTTTTCTGTGTTCTAGGCTTGTCTCACTCAGCATTATTTGCTCGAGTTCTGACCATTTCCCTGCGAATACTAATATTTCACCATTCCTAATTGCTATGTAGTATTCCATTGTGTATAGGTACCATATTTTTTGGATCCATTCATCTGTGGAGGAGCATCTGGGTTGTTTCCATATTTTGGCTATTGTGAATTGTGCAGCAATAAACATGGAAGTGCAGATGTCTTTTTGATATCTTGGGACCTGTTGTTCAGGATAGATGCCTAGGAGTGGTATGGCTGGGTCATAGGGTAGGTCTATGTTGAGCCTTTTGAGGAACCTCCATACTGTTCTCCAAAGTGGTTGTATTAATTTGCACTGCCACCAACAATGGAGAAGGGTTCCTCTTTCCCCGCACCCCCTCCAGCATTTGTTGTTGCCTGAGTTCAGAGTATAGGCCATTCTAACTGGGGTGAGGTGGTATCTCAGGGTTTTTATTTGCATTTCTTTTACTGCCAGGGATGTTGAACATTTCCTCATATGTTTCTTTGCCATTTTTATCTCTTTTCTTGTGAAGTCTCTCTTTAGCTCCTTTTCCCATTTCCTAATTGGTTTACTGGGCTTGGAGGGGCTTAGTTTTTTGAGTTCTCTGTAGATGACAGATATTAGGCCTTTGTCTATTGCTGTGCTGGTAAAGATCCTTTCCCATATGGTTGGCTGAATTTCTAGTTTGGTGGCTATGTCCTTAGCTGTGCAGAAACTTTTTAATTTGTAGTAGTCCCATTTGTCGAGTCACTCCCCTATCTGTTGTGCCCCTGGGACTCTATTCAGGAGGTTCCTTCCTGTGCCTCTAAGTTCTAGCGTCTTTCCTACTCTGCCCTTCAGTAGTTTCAAGGATTCAGGTCTGATGTTGAGGTCCTTGATCCATTTTGAGTTGATCTTGGTACATGGTGATAGGCTTGGGTCTACTTTGAGTTTTCTGCATATGGCTGCCCAGTTTTCCCAGCACCAGTAGTTGAAGAGGCTCTGTTTATTCCATTGTATGTCTTTAGCTCCTTTGTCGAATTCATCTGTCTGTAAAAGTGCAGTTTTATTTCTGGATCTTCAATTCTAATCCATTGGTCTTCAGGCCTGTTTTTATGCCAATACCAGGCTGTTTTTGTTATGATAGCCCTGTAGTAGAGCTTGAAGTCTGGTATTGTGATACTTCCTGCACTGCTTTTTTTTGCCTAGAATTGCTTTGGCTATTCTAGGTCTTTTACTGTTCCATATGAATTTATGGGTTGCTTTCTCTATTTCAGTGAAGAATGTAGCTGGGATTTTGATGGGGATTGCATTGAATTTGTATAACATTTTGGGCAATATGGCCATTTTCACTATATTGATTCTGCCTACCCATGAGCATGGGAGGTCTTTCCATCTACTTGTGTCTTCTTTGATTTCCCTTATTAGATTTTTCTATTTCTCATTAAATAGGTCCGTCACGTCCTTGGTTAGGTTGATCCCTAGGTACTTTATTCTTTTTTTTGGCTACTGTAAATGGAATTATTTCCATAATATCCTTTTCTGCTTGTACCTTGCTGGTGTACAGAAAAGCCGCTGACTTTTGTGGATTGATTTTGTATCCTGCTACTTTGTCAAAGTGGTT
This sequence comes from Perognathus longimembris pacificus, assembly GCF_023159225.1. Lineage (NCBI taxonomy): Eukaryota > Metazoa > Chordata > Mammalia > Rodentia > Heteromyidae > Perognathus > Perognathus longimembris. Next base: position 8,291,989 of record NC_063177.1, read on the forward strand.
TATTAGGTGTAGGAGTTTGGGTACTGAGTTTTTTGGGTCCTTCAGATATAAGATCATGTCATCTGCGAATAGGGATAGTTTGATTTCTTCCTTGCCGATGTGGATCCCTTTGATGTCTTCCTCTTGCCTTATTGCTATGGCTAGGTATTCCAGCACTATGTTGAAAAGAAGTGGGGAGAGTGGGCATCCTTGTCTTGTTCCTGAGTTTAGGGGGAATGATTTTAGTTTCTCCCCATTTAATACGATATTAGCAGTTGGTCTGTTGTATATGGCTTTTATTGTTTTGAGGAATGTTCCATCTATTCCTGTTCTCTCCAGAGCTTTTAATAAGTATGGATGTTGTATTTTGTCAAATGCCTTTTGGGCATCGACTGAGATAACAGTGTGATTCTTGATTTTAGCTCTGTTGATGTGGTAAATTACATTGATTGATTTACGGATGTTGGACCATCCTTGTGACTGTGGGATGAAGCCTACTTGGTCATGATGTATAATTTTCTTGATCAGTTTCTGGATTCTGTTAGCTAATATTTTATTGAGGAGCTTTGCGTCTGTGTTCATTAGTGATATTGGTCTGTAGTTCTCTTTTTTTGTTGGGTCTTTGCCTGGTTTGGGGATGAGTATAATATTAGCTTCATAGAATGAGTTTGGGATTTCTCCCTCTGTTTCTATTTCACAGAAAAGTTTGAGGAGTATTGGTATTAGCTCCTCACTAAAGGTTTTATAGAATTCGTTGGTGAAGCTATCTGGGCCTGGGCTTTTCTTTGTTGGGAGGCTCTTGATTACCCCCTGTATCTCGCTGTAAGTGATTGGTTTATTTAGTTGATTTATTTCTTCTTGGTTCAGTCTGGTAAGTTTATACTTCTCTAAGAATTGATCCATTTCTGTAAAATTAATGTTTTTTCCTGAGTAGAGGTTCTGGAAATAGTTCCTTATGTTTGTTTGAATATCGTGTGTATTTGTTGTAATTTTTCTGGTGGAGTCCCTGATTTTACGTATGTGAGTGTCTTCTTTCTTTTGTAAGTCTTGCGAGGGGTCTGTCAATTTTATTTATTTTCTCAAAGAACCAGCTTTTAGTCTTATTTATTTGTTGAATGGTCTTTCTATTTTCAATCAGATTTATCTCTTCTTTAATCTTTGTGATCTCTCCCCTCCTAGTCGTTTTAGATTCGGTCATTTCTTGTTTCTCCAGTTGTTTTAGTTTCATCGTGAGGTTATTCACCTGCTCTGCTTCCATTCTTTTAATGTGAGTGCTGAGGGCAATGATCTTGCCCCTAAGTACTGCCTTAGCTGTATCCCATAGGTTTCTTAGTGTTGTATTTTCATTGTCGTTGTGGCTTATGAATTCATTAATTTCATCCTTGATTTGGTCTGTGGCCCAGTGTTAGATAACAGTGAGGAGTTTAGCCTCCAAGAGTGTGTATAGCCTCTGTGGTAACCACTGTTAGTGAGGGTTACCTTTATTCCACTGTGGTCAGATATAATACATGGGATGACATCAATACTTTTGTATTTGCTGAGGTTCTTTGTGTGGGCTATGACATGGTCTGTTTTGGCGTATGATCCATGGGGTGCTGAGAAGAAGGTATATTGGGTCTCTGTAGGGTGAAAGATTCTGTATAGATCTGTCAGATCCATTTGGGATATGGTGTTACTTAGGTCCTCAGCTCCCTTGCTAATCCTCTGGGTGTTGGATCTGTCTCTTGGAGAGAGTGGGGTATTAAAGTCACCCACTATGATTGTGTTTGGGTCTATCTTGTTCTGTAGTTCTGTGAGAATTTGTTGACATATGTAGGGCCTCTTTTGTTCGGTGAATATACATTTATCACCGTGATGTCTTGATTCTGGATTTTTCCTCATATTAAAATGTAGTGTCCTTCTTTGTCTTTTTGAGTTGATTTTAATGAGAAGTCCAGCTTGTCTGAGATCAGGATGGCTACTCCTGCCGTTTTGGTAGGTTCATTTGCTTGGAAGATCTTGCTCCATCCTTTCATTCGGAGCGTGTTTTTATCCCTTGCTGTAAGATGGGTCTCTTGTAGACAACAGATGGCAACTTTTTGTTTGCAGATCCACTCTGCCAGTCTGCTCCTCTTTATTGGAGAGTTTAAACCGTTTATATTCAAAGAGATCAAGGATAAGGGTGTTTTTCCCCCTTCCATTTTCCTGTTAAGCTGTTTTTCCTCTCTCTCTCTCTATCTCTCTCTCTCTTTTTCCTGTCTTTAATGAGCTGCTCTTTCTGTTGGGCTCTGGCTATTATAGTTTCTGTTTCTGTCTGTGTGTCCTGTGTGATTTCTGTTGGGTGGGGTTCCCCTCTTAGAATTCGCTGTAAAGCTATTTTTTTAGTCACATACTCCTTTAGATCCTCTTTGCTATGGAAAGATCTGGTTTTTCCCTCGAATATGAATTGTAGCTTCGCTGGATATCTTTTTTTGGGTTGGCAATTGTTGGCCTGTAGGACTTGGATTGTGTTCTTCCACTCTCTTCGTGCGTGGTAGGTTTGTGTGGAGAGGTCTGCTGTTATTCGGATCCTTTTCCCGTTGTAATAAAACTCTTTCTTCACTTTGGCTGCATTCAGAATTTGCTCTTTATTCTTCAGATCTGCAGTCTTGATTATTATATGCCTGGGCGAGGATTTTCTAGAGTCTGGTCTGCCAGGCGTCCTATAGGCTTCAGTTACCTGGGTGAGGTCCCTTGTGAGATTGGGGAAGTTTTCTGCAATAATTTTACTGAAAATATGTTGAAGCACACTGCTCTGATATTCGGCTCCTTCTTCTATTCCAGTTATGCGCAGATTATGTCTCTTGTCTTTGTCCACTAGCTCCTGGATTAGTCTGCCCTGGAGCTTTACCGTTTCTTGGAGTGTGGTAATTTTCTGGTCCTTATCGGCTGCATCGTCGTCCAAGAGAGGGATTCGGGATTCAATATGGTCAATTCTTTGTGCTGTGGATTCAAGTGTGGAGTTTATGGATGTCATGGAGCTATTTATGGTTGCCAGATCAGCTCTGATTGTGGAAATTTCTTTCTTTAAAGAGTTGTATTTTTTTTTTTTTTGGCCAGTCCTGGGCCTTGGACTCAGGGCCTGAGCACTGTCCCTGGCTTCTTCCCGCTCAAGGCTAGCACTCTGCCACTTGAGCCACAGCGCCGCTTCTGGCCGTTTTCTGTATATGTGGTGCTGGGGAATCGAACCTAGGGCCTCGTGTATCCGAGGCAGGCACTCTTGCCACTAGGCTATATCCCCAGCCCAAGAGTTGTATTTTAAATCTATTTTTTCATGCATTTTGCTTCTCAGGATGTTAAAGTCTTCTTTAACAGAGGTTTGCACTGTATCCATTTTTGCTTCCATTTCTTGCTTGATTTCCTGAAGGTCCTTCGAGACTTCCATTCTAAACTCCTGGAATTGTTTTCTGAATTCGTTCCTGAGGCTTTCCATTATTTATGCTATCATAGCCTGAGTTGTTTTTTTATTCTCCATCTCTTCTTCGGTCGTACTGCTTTTTGGAGCTGGTGAGTTGGCTTGCCCTTTGATGTAATTTGTAATATTTCTTTGTGATTTGCGCCTCTGGAGATCTGTATGTGGCTTCCTTGAGTTGGCTTTGTGCTGGTTCCTGCTGGTCCGTCAGTGGGAGACTTGTTTGTGTCCTGGCTCTGGGTTTGAGTTTGGCTGTTGAACCTTACTGCCCAATGGGTGAGCGTGACCGTCTCGGTTGTTGCTGGGGCGGTCACCCTCCCTGTGCTTGGGGGTTGGTAGGTTCTGTGTCTTTCTCTGCAGCATAGTGACTTGCCGCTGTGTTGTGCTGACCCTAGTGTGCCCCTGGTATGGGTTTGCGGGTCGCTGATTCAGCGTGGCATGGAGGCTTTTCTCTTCTTTGGTTCTTTTTTCCACTCGGTACCTTGGTCAGAGGAGCTCAGGTCTCAGATTGAGATTTGGCGCTGAGAGGCGGCACGCCCCCCTGAGTGGGTGCTGTCACTGGGGGGCTCTGCCCTCCAGTGTGGTGTGCACCTATCAGAGCGGTTGCTGCCATTGTGGGGGGGGGCCTGCCCACTTGTGTGGAGTGCGCCTATCAGAGTGGGCGCTGCTGCTGGGGGGCCCTGCCCACCTGTGCGAAGTGCGCCTATCAGAGCGGGTGTTGCAGCTTGCCAGCTTGTGCGTTCCCGCGGAGGTTTGGGCAGGAGATCCTCCTGCTGGGGGGCTAGCACGCTGGCCCACGCTGGCCCTCGGGTGCACGTGCGTGTGCACTCTAGTGCTTCCTTTGGGGACGTGTTGCCCCGATTTGTTGGAGAGTGGTTGTGCCCTCTCGCGAGTTTGCTGTGGGGGGCGATATGCATGGGCCCCAGCAGGATCAAGTGTCTGGGCACGGGTGCCCACAGACTCTGCGCCTCCGCTGTGAGGGGTGTGTGTGTTTGGGCCCAGGTGTCCCTGCTGGGCTGGTGTTGCACGCCAGGGAGCCTGTGACTGTTGAAAAAGTCTGCAAGGGCCAGGCGCCTCAGGTGGGGCTTCCAAAGCCTACCAGTCCCTGGGCCCCTGCCTGGGAAGGGGAGGGGCAAGTGCGGCCAGGTTCTGGCTCCTCTGTTGGGGCTTTGGGGGGGATGCCTTGGTGCTGCTCCTTTGTTCCCTCAGGGTAGGGAGGGGGAGGGAGGGAGCTCTAGCTTCTTTGTAGGTTTTGGGTCTCTGAGAGCTGGTCTCCCGTTTGGGGGGGGGCAATGGGGGAACTTACTGGTCCTGGATTATGTGTGTGTCCCATGCTGCTGTTGGCCCTTCGGGGGTGGGGTGCTTGGGTGTGGCGATTGGTCGTTTGGTGGTGGTGGTGGCCCCAGCTCTCCCCTTCTGCACTGCCCGGTTCCTCCGCTGATCCCGGCCATGCGGTCCTGAACCTCTGGTCCCTTGGTGCCATCTGTCTTGGGCGGTCCGAGCTCCCCCTGGGGTCCATGGAGCTCCTACTGTCTGGACTCTGTGCTTCTGGCATCAAGGCTGAATTTCTTCTAGAGCAAAGGGCTAGGGTTTGTGCTTCAATAAAGATAGCCTCTGATAGGTGTCATTTAATGAACTGTGGCCAAATTAATCTGAAAACTAAATAATCAGTATTTGAGATTTCACACAGAATCTTCAGTTCTGTGTCCTTTCTGTTTGGTTGTGATTTCATTTTGATGGGTGATTGGGTGATTTTAAAACTGGAAGAGTAGTTCCAATTGATGTGGCTGCCATAATTAGGGAACCCATTAGACTTTACTCATAACACTTGAGAGAAACAGAAAAGCAATATTGTCAGTGGGTAGTTTTATGAGATAAATAACTTAAATAATTCCATATTTACCAATTCTAAAAATGGGTTGACATTTTGCACACAAAAAAACTTACAGAAGCACCAATTTTTGAATTTGGCCTTTATAAGATTCTTTGTATATATGTGATTGTACTATACTATACATGACGTGTCTTGTATATTATTCGTTTTTTTTTCCCCAGTTCTCAGGCTTGAACTCAGGACCTGAGCACTGTCCGTGGCTTCTTTTTGCTCAAGACTAACACTCTACCACTTGAGCCACAGCACCACTTCTGACTTTTTCTGTATATGTGGTGCTGAGGAATTTAACCCAGGGCTTCTTGTATGCAAGGCAAGCACTATACCACCAGGCCATATTCCCAGCCCCAGCTTGTGTATTATTCTTTTTTTTTAAATTTAATTTATTTATTAATTGAACACAAATATTTTTGACAAGGTGTTGTGCAAAAAGGGTACAGTTACATAGCAGGGCAGTGTGTACATTTCTTGTGATATCTTACACCCTGTTTTTCTTTCCCTTCTCTAGGTCAGGTAGACATATTTACAATATACAATGTATCAAGAACATATACAGTAGCCACGTGGACAAGCCCAAGAATGTGTATTATTCTTTTTTTTTTTTTTTTTCGGCCAGGCCTGGGCCTTGGACTCAGGGCCTGAGCACTGTCCCTGGCTTCCTTTTTGCTCAAGGCTAGCACTCTGCCACTTGAGCCACAGCACCACTTCTGGCCGTTTTCTGTATATGTGGTGCTGGGGAATCGAACCCCAGGGCCTCATGTATACGAGGCAAGCTCTCTCGCCACTAGGCCATATCCCCAGCCCCATGTGTATTATTGTTGATAGAAGCATCTTGCTTTTTTTTTTTTTAACTTAGAATTTACTAGAATAGATTGGAATTTTTAGAATATTTTGGTTAACCTTATTTTTGTAACTTAATTTATAAACAAAATTCTAACTAGTATTATTTTTTTCAGTATCTCTTCAACAACGAGTAGCAGAATTGGAAAAAATTAATGCAGAATTTTTACGTGCACAGCAGCAGCTTGAGCAAGAATTTAATCAAAAACGAGCAAAATTTAAGGAACTGTATTTGGCTAAAGAGGGTAAGTTTGAAGTTGCTCCCTAACCTCCATGCTAAAACTGCCTTAAAATTTTATCATTGAATAAACCTTGATTTTGTGTGTTTTTATAATGTATAGTAGCAGAATACTATTTAGAAGCTAGAGTTATCAATGGAATTGAAAAACTAGTTCAAAATACATTACTTTGATTTCTCCCTTTGTTTTCACCTTAATTAAGTAATGATGGTTAATTATAGTATACTACACAGTTCTTAAGACATGAGGCTTTTAAAAAGTGCTCTTAACACTGGAGATACAGTCCTGAGCAAACCAGGATTAATGATATTCTAATAGTAGATTTAGCCATGTTACATTAAAACTGACATTTGATGGAATTAGTTCTATCCTTTTTTTTTTTTTTTTTTTTGACAGTTGTGGGCCTTAGACTCAGGGACTGAGCACTTCTTTTTGCTCAAGGCTAGCACTCTGCCACTTGAGCCACAGCGCCACTTCTGGCCATTTCCTATATATGTGGTGCTGGGGAATTGAACTCAGGTCAGGGCTTCATGTTTACGAGGCAAGCACTCTTGCCACTAGGCTATATTCCCAACCACTGATGGAATTAATTCAACAAAGGTTTAGTTCTTACTGTGAAGCAGAAATTGTACTTAGATGCTGAGTAGACAGAAGGAGGAATGTTCAGTGGTTCTTGAAGGTATGGAAATCAGATGTAGAATAATTGTTTTATAAGCTATTAAAAAGGCAAGCATACTTTGATTACATTTTATTAAAATCTTTGCTAAAACTTTTTTTTAATTGAAGCATATAAGGCAAATACATGAGTGAATATGAGTGGGACCTACTTAGAAGGTTCATGGAGATGTTTACATTTTGGGTATTGGGCCTAGAATGATGTGGATATGGTTTCTATAATCCTCTAGAGTCCAGGGCCATGTACACATTAGGCAAGTGCTCCTCCAACAAGCAGCTGTCTCCCTTTTAAAATTTGTTTCCATCATGGATTGATAAGGCACCACCTTAAACTATTTGCAGTAGTACATTTTTGTCAGATTATGACATATTTGACATTCAGTGTACATGTATAAGATGTTGGTGGTAGTGTTTACTGTAATGGTAAGTTCAAACCCAATATGATATTAGTTAATGTCATGACTTTCCCCCGCCTTTATGCCTATACTGGGACTTCCATAGCTGTATCATCCTCTCTATAGCTCTTTTTTTTCTCCTCGTATTTTACTTATTCAGTAAATTGAAGTTAATCTTGTCCAAAGCCTATTTGATTTGTTTCCTGTGTTTCTCTATCCAGAAATAAAATCATTAGGTTTTCCAGTTTTTCTTGAACTTAAAAGAGTTATCTTTTCTCTAAAATTTTGAAAAAAAAAACCCACAAAATTTTTCCTTTCTGATATGTATCACCAATTGTAGTTTTGTATTTCTAAATTCTATAGCTTATAATATAGGTTAACAAAACATACTTAGTTTGCCAGGTGCTGGTGACTCATACCTGTAATTCTAGCTACTCAGGAGGCTGAGATCTGAGGATTTCCCTTTGAAGCCAGCCCAGACAGGAAAGTCTGTGAGATTTTTTTTTTTTTTTTTTTTGGGCCAGTCCTGGGCCTTGGACTCAGGGCCTGAGCACTGTCCCTGGCTTCTTCTGCTCAAGGCTACCACTCTGCCACTTGAGCTACAGTGCCACTTCTGGCCGTTTTCTGTATATGTGGTGCTGGGGAATCGAACCCAGGGCCTCATGTATACGAGACAAGCGCTCTTGCCACTAGGCCATATCCCCAGCCCAGTCTGTGAGATTCTTATCTCCACTTACCACCAAAAAAGCCAGAAGTGGAACTTTGCCTCAAGGGCCAGAGTGCTGGTGTTGAGTGCAAAAGCTCAGAAACAGATCCCAGGACTGGCACAAAAAGCAAACAAACAAAAATCATACTTAGTATGGTAAAACTACTTTAGACGTCTAGATCCCATGGTATCAGTCTGCTCTATTGTTGTATCTTTATTATATGAAGTTCTCAATAAACTTAAGCTGGTCAAAGACAGTAGTTGAGGTATCTTTTTATACAAGTATAGAATTATATGATCTTTTTAAGAACTTTGGGTGGCATTAATAAAGGTAATGCATGCTTTGTGATGTCAGTGCTACTTACTTAGTTTCTGTCGACTCCTCACCTACGTGATAATAAAAAAGATTTCCTCTAAACATCAGTTTATGTTACTGTACTTACATAAAGTCTACAGCTACTCGTTGATGATTGCACAGGTGTATACAGTATGTGATGTGGTTTTGATGTGCTCAGCAGTCTTTATCTTTCAATAAAGTAGGTCAAGGTAATCCTGAAAGCTTACTGTTTGGTTTTGCCCTACTGATTTGTTTCTGTTTTTGAGTTTTAGGCAGCATTGGGAATTAAACTTAGGAATTTGCTCTTAGGCAAGTACTCCAGCACTTGGAACATACTTTTAGCCCTCACTGTTTTAATAGTGGTATTTGTTTGGAGTACTGTACAGCCAATATATAAATACAAACTGTAATGAAAATTGCTAACACATATTGAAGTTGACATTCCTAGAAGCTCTTTGTTTTCCTTCTGACATTGAGGTTTGAACTCAGAGCCTCATTCATGCTTGCTAGCTACCATTTGAGCAACCCTATTGTTTATTTTGGTTATTTTTCAGGTAAGGTCTTTTTCTTTTTTTGCCTAGGCCAGTCATGGACCATAATCCTCTCACTTTCAGCTTCCTGTGTAGCTGGGATGACAGCCTAGCCCATTAGGTCTGGCATTTTTTTTTTTTGGCCAGTCCTGGGGCTTGGACTCAGGGCCTGAGCACTGTCCCTGGCTTCTTTTTGCTCAAGGCTAGCACTCTGCCACTTGAGCCACAGTGCCACTTCTGGCCGTTTTCTGTATATGTGGTGCTGGGGAATTGAACCCAGAGCCTCATGTATACGAGGCAAGCACTCTTGCCACTAGGCCATATCCCCAGCCCGGGTCTGGCATTTTTTTATTGTTAAATTTTTTTTTTTTTCTGAGTTCTGCCAGCCACTGTTCCTGGCTTCTTTTTGCTCAAGGCTAGAGCTCTGTCACTTGAGCCACAACACCACTTCCAGCCCTTTCTGTTTATGTGGTGCTGAGAAATTGAACCCAGGGCTTCATGCATGCAAGGCAAGCACTCTACCACCAAGCCATATTCTTAGTCCCCCAGCATTTTTTTTTTTGTTGCTACTGGTTCTTTTTGTCTGGGCTAGCCTTGAACTGCAGTCTTCTTAACCTCTGCCTCTGTAGTAGCTGGAATTACAGATATGAGTCACTGCGTCCAGCTGAGAGATTGCTATATCTTTACTCCCTTTACTACCAGTTTTTGTCTAAATACCGATTCCTCAGATGACTTCAACTGAAAATATTAGGAATTTTCTGAAATTTTTTTACCTTTCTACTGAAAAATATTTTCTACTTTAGTTTTCTTGTTTTAACCAATTTCATTACAAAAACCTAGTACTGTGGTGGTGTTTGTGTTTTGGAAATCCTTAGTCTTGAGCATTCTGTGACAGTCTGTTATGGGAAGCACCAGGCAGAAGGTTAAAAGAATGGAGATATAGTAGAGAATATTTGGGGAGATAATAAATGAAGTTTTGTAAGTATCAGAGAAAATGTGATTCCTCAGTTTACAAATAGTATGTAACATAAATAACAGTAATTTCATATCTAAAATGTCTGGAAATATAGAATATTAAGATAAAAAAAGAGAAGAGGGCTGGGAATATGGCTTAGCGGTAGAGTGCTTGCCTTGCATGCATGAAGCCCTGGGTTCGATTCCTCAGCACCACATAAACAGAAAAAGCCAGAAGTGGCACTGTGGTTCAAGTGGTAAAGTGTTAGCCTTGAGCAAAAAGAAGCTAGGACAGTGCTCAGGTCCTGAGTCCAAGCCCCAGGACAAAAAAAGAGAAGAAACATACCTATAGAAGATACTATATAAATGTGGCAATTACCAAATGACAATTACAAAAGGTCTTAAAAGGGCAAAGAAAACAATTTCCATCCTAAGATTTTGTACTTAGCTGAGTTATTTTAAAACATATATTTAGGCATATAAGAGCACTTGTCATATATATAGTTGTGATCTATATCTCTATATCTATATATCTAGTAAGGTATGCATTTGCAAAAGGAAAGTAAAACAGAGGAATATTCGTATAGGATATAAAAATAGTAAGTACAGCAGTTCATAAATCTGGTACTAAAAGCATCAGAGTAAGCTGGATACCAGTGGCTCACGCCTATGTAATCCTAGCTACTCAGGAGGCTGAGGTCTGAGGATCAAGATTTGAAGCCAGCTAGGGCAAGAAAGTGGGTGAGACTCTCATCTCCAATTAACTACCACAAAAACAAACAAACTGGAAGTAGAGCTGTGGGCTCAAGTGGTAGAGCACTAGCCTTGAACACAAAAGCTCAGGGTCAGTGCCTAGGACCTGAGTTCAAGTCCCAGGACTTGCACAAAAAAATTAAAAACTAAAACAAACCAGACAATTATACAATTATTGCTTAAGACAAAAAACATCATTGAAGAATGTAAAAAAGAAAAAAGTGAAAAAGCCGAAAGAGTGAAAATTAAATGGCCTGCAAACAACAACAAAAATAACAAAAGAGGTAGTGAAATAATAAAGATAACAGTTAAGTTTAATAAAATAAAAACAATGTTTTCTGGATGAAACCAAAACAAAGACAGAATACAAAGATGTGTGTGTGTGTGTGTGTGTGTGTGTGTGTGTGAATGGGAGAGAGTGAGTGTGTGTTTGTTGGTGTTGGGGTTTGAACTCAGAGCCTGGTCACTGTTCTTGAGCTTTTTGCTTCAGGTTAGTGCTCTGCTACTTGAGTCACAGCTTTACTAGCTTTTTAGTGATTAATTGGAGATAGGATTCTCACAGACTTTCCGGTCTTGGCTCAGATCTCAGCCTCTTGAGAGCTAGGATTACAGGTGTGAGTCATAAGCATCTGGCTATGATATCAGTCTTTATGATCGGAACTCCATTGTGTATACATACCTAATTTTCTTTATCCATTCATCCACTAATGGGCACCTAGACTGGTTCTTTAACTTGGCAATTATGAATAGCGCCATGAGAAATGAATATGCAAGTGTTTCATGATATGCTGACTTTGATTCCTTCAGCTATATACTTAGGAGTGGATTGTATGGCAGTTGTAATTTTTCCTTTTCTCCTCTCCGCTCTCTTCCCCTCCCCTTCTGTGAGGGCAGTTATTGTTCTGATACCCAACCCCCCCAATGAACTTATATTATTAATACTAAAAGAACTAATATTCTTAATAAAAATGTTTTTTTGTCTTGGGGCTGGGAATGTGGCTTAGCGGTCAAGTGGCTTGCTTGCCTAGCATGCATGAAGCCCTGGGTTAGATTCTTCAGCACCACATAAATGGAAAAAGCCAGAAGTGGCATTGTGGCTCAAGTGGTAGAATGCTAGCCTTGAGCAAAAAGAAGCTTAGGTCCTGAGTTCAAGACCCAGGATTCCCCCCCCCCCCAGTGTCTTTATTGAAAAGGTGACGAAGGGGAGGGGGGGATGTTACAGTTACATAAACAAAGTAATGATTACATTTGCTTTAGACAATGTTACTCCATCCTTTTCTCTTGCTTCCCCTTCCCTACTCTCCTTCCCCCCAACTTGTAAGGCTCACATTCAACCTATTGTTAAGTGATTATCATTGTTGCATTAGTTCCTCCTTTGACCTCATGTTTCTGTGATTCCCTTTCACTTCCCTTGGAATAATCTCATATACAAGACATAAGGTACAGAAAAGTAAGAGAGATGAAAGAAATAAAAAGACTAAAATGTTTTTAAAAAGTAAATTAAAAAAACACTACATGGGTAGAGTGCTTAGTGGTAGAGTGCTTGCCTAGCATGCATGAAGCCCTAGGTTCAATTCTTCAGCACCATATAAACAGAAAAAGCTGGAAGTGGTGCTGTGGCTCAAGTGGTAGAGTGCTAGCCTTGAGCACAGAGAGACTCAGGGACAGAGTCCAGGCCCTGAGTTCAAGCCCCAGGACTGGCAAAAACCAAAACAAAACTATGTACAGTACATAATAAAAACCTCTTGGTTCCATATCTTGGAGTTCATGTTGGTATGTTTCATTATATGTGTTCCTATGTATTAAGCAATTGAGTTGTTGAGATCTGTGGTTAAGAATATCATAGACTTATTCTAGTTTTTACATATGAGGGAAACCATGCAACCTACTTTTCTTTGGGTTTGGCTTACTTCACCTAATATAATTTTTTCCAGGTATTTCCATTTCCTTATGAATGGGGCAGTGTCATTTTTTCTGATGTAGGTATAGAACGGATCAGGAAGATGAAGTATAAAAGAACTAATATTCTTTAGGTGGAGAAATGCTAAAATTCTCAAAATGTAGAAAGAATCACATACTAGGACCAAATAGGATTGACTCTAAGAATGCAGGAACACTTGAAAATCATAATAGGATAAAAAGCATGATTCTAAAAAGTGTTCCATAGATGTTGAAAAAGTATTTCATGAAGTCCAATATCCTTAAACTAGGAATAGAAGGAAACTTTGCCAGCTTGACAAAGGCCATCTACAAAAACTTACAGCTGATATCACTTTTAATTTTTTTGTTTTGTTTTTTTGTTTTGTTTTTGGCCAGTCCTAGGCCATGAACTCAGGGCCTGAGCACTGTCCCTGGCTTCTTTTTTTTTGCTCAAGGCTAGCACTCTGCCACTTGAGCCACAGCGCCACTTCTGGCCATTTTCTGTATATGTGGTGCTGAGGAATCGAACCCAGGGCCTCATATATATGAGGCAAGCACTCTTGCCACTAGGCCATATTCCCAGCCCCTCACTTTTAATTTTTAAGGACCGAGAACTTTCTCTCTAAAATCTGAAATGGGAAAATGATGCCTTCTTTTCTATTCAGCATTGGAATTAGCCAAAGGATGGGGTGAGGAGAAGGAAATGAAGAAAAAGAAACAAACAGAAGGAATCAGATTGGAAGGAAGAATTAAGAAGTAAAACTGCTTATTCCTTTTTTTTTTTGCCAGTCCTGGGCTTGGACTCAGGGCCTGAGCACTCTCCCTGGCTTCTTTTTGCTCAAGGCTAGCACTCTGCCACTGGAGTCACAGCGCCACTTCTGGCCATTTTCTGTATATGTGGTGCTGGGGAATCGAACCCAGGGCTTCAAGTATACGAGGCAAATGCTCTTGCCACTAGGCCATATCCCCAGCCCTAAAACTACTTATTATTCTATACTGACATCACTAATCATTTATTTATGTATGTATGTATGTATTTATTTTGCCAGTCCTGGGGCTTGGACTCAGGGCCTGAGCACTGTCCCTGTCTTCTTTTTGCTCAAGATTAGCACTCTGCCACTTGAGCCACAGTGCCACTTCTGGCCTTTTCTATATATGTGGTGCTGAGGAATCGAACCCTGGGCTTCATATATACGAGGCAAGCACTCTTGCCACTAAGCCATATTCCCAGCCATTTTAGCTGTTTATTTTTGAGATAGGGTCCAAAACCTTTTTCTTCCTGAACTGTGATATCTGCTCTCAGCCTCCTGAGTAGCTAGGAATATAGGCATGAGTTACCTGTGCCCAGCTACCTCATTTTTAAAAACAGAATATTCAAGGAAATTTACTAAAAAAAATTTGAGTTCAGCAAGATTCAGGATAGAAGAATAATATATAGAAATCAGTTGTATTTCTTATATACTTGCAATGAACATCTAAAAGTGAAATTTAAACAATTCTAGCTGGTGCTTAGCTTCTCAGAAGGCTAAGATCTGAGGATCACTGTTTGAAGCCAACCAGGACAGAAAATCATGATACTTATCTCCCATAAACTACTCAGAAAAGCCAGAAGTGGTGTTGGGCTCAAATGATACAGCGCTAACCTTGAGTACAAAGAGGCTTAGGGACAGCACCCAGGCCCTGTGTTCAAGCCCCAGTACTGGCAAGAAAAGGAGAGAGAGAAGGAGGGAGAAAGGGAGAAAGGGAGAGAGAGAGACAGAGAGAGAGAGAGAAAGAGAGATGGAGGGGGGAGGGAGAGAGGGAGACACACACACACACAATTTCCAATAGCCTCAAAATGAATAATATACTTAAAAGTAAATTTAACCAAATAAATTCAAGATGTACTCTGAAAATGTCAAAACACTGTTAAAAGAAATGAAAAGAGATCTGAGGAAATAGCATCTTGTGTTCATGGGTCAGAAAACTGGAGGTATTATTCCTAGAATTAACCTATAAATGCAGTGTAGTGCCTCAATATCTCAGTTGGTTTCTTTGTAGAAATTGACAAATTGATCCTAAAATTTATACTAGAGAACTAGAATAGTTTGAACAGTCTCAGAAAAAAAAAGGAAAAGCTGGAAAACTTTTTCCTGGGACAAAGGACTCAGACTTGGGGGTGGGGTGGGGTGTGTATGTGTGTGTGTGTGTGTGTGTGTGTGTGTGTGTGTGTGTAAGAGTGAGCGAGAGAGAGTGAGAGAGAGAGAACATGTGTATGTGTATGTGACCTAGAATTCTTTTTTTTTTTTGGCCAGTCCTGGGCCTTGGACTCAGGGCCTGAGCACTGTCCCTGGCTTCTTCCCGCTCAAGGCTAGCACTCTGCCACTTGAGCCACAGCGCCGCTTCTGGCCGTTTTCTGTATATGTGGTGCTGGGGAATTGAACCTAGGGCCTCGTGTATCCGAGGCAGGCACTCTTGCCACTAGGCTATATCCCCAGCCCTAGAATTCTTGATTTCAAAACTTACTACAAAGGACACTAGTCAAAACAATGTGGTAATGTCATAAAGACAGGTCAGTGGAATAGAATTGAGAATCTGTAAATAAATACATTTATCATTAATTGTTTTTCTGTTAAGTGCCAAAACAATTCAGTGGGAAGACCCTCTTTTAAGCAATTTGTACTAATATTTGGCTATCTGTATGCAAAGAATGAAGTTGAATTCCTATCTACACAAACTGTGTTAAGACTTAGATGCGAAAGGCAAAATATAAACACTTAGTCAATGTTTTTTCTGATATGACACTAAAAGTCAGAGCAATCACAGAAAAATACATAAGTCAGCCTTCATAAAAATTATGAAGATTGGGGCTGGGAACGTGGCTTAGTGGTAGAGTGCTTGCCTAGCATGCATGAAGCCTTGGGTTCCATTCCTTAGCACCACATAAACAGAAAAAGCCAGAAGTGGTGCTGTGGCTCAAGTGGTAGAGCACTAGCCTTTAGCAAAAAGAAGCCAGGGACAGTGCTCAAGATCCTGAGCTCAGGACTGGGGGCGGGGGTGGCGGGGAAGCTGCTGTGGCTCAAGAGCCTTAGCCTTGAGCACAAAGAGGCCCAGGAATAGCACCTGGGCCTTTAGTTCAAGCCCCAGGAGCAGCAAACAAAAACAAAAATTATGGGGCTGGGAATATGGCCTAGTGGCAAGATTGCTTGCCTCATATACATGAAGCCCTGGGTTCAATTCCTCAGCACCACATATATAGAAAATGGCCAGAAGTGGCGCTGTGGCTCAAGAGGCAGAGTGCTATAGCCTTGCACAAAAAGAAGCCAGGGACAGTGCTCAGGCCCTGAGTCCAAGCCCCAGGACTGGCAAAAATAAATAAATAAATAAATAAATTATGCACATCATCATGAAAGTGAAAAGACAGTCTGTAGAAAGGGACAACCTTGTAAATATAAAGGACCTTTTCTAGGTTACATAAATTATTTAAAACTCAGTAACAAGCTGGGTGCTGGTGGCACAAGCCTGTAATCCTAGCTGCTCAGAAGGCTGAAATCTGAGGATTGCAGTTCAGAGCCAGCCATGATATTCTTATCTCTAATTAAATACCTAAAAAATAAAAGCCAGAAGTGGAGCTGTGGCTCAAGTGGTAGAGTTCAAGCTTAAGTACACTGTCTAAGCCATGAATCCACTCTCTAGGACTGCGATGCACACAAAAATATCTCAATAATGAAAAAAAGATTATCCAACTAAAAATGAGCAATGAATTTGCATAGATATTTTTCCAAAGAAGATACACAATTTCCTACAAAGGAATGGAATAAACGTACTCTACAAGATGGGTAAACCTTGAAAACATGCCAAGTGAACAAAACCAGTTACAAAAGTCCACATATTATATTGATTTAAATGAAATACCCAGCATGACTATTGCATAGAGATAAAAGTAAGTAGGCTGTTTGTTAGAATTGGTAGCCTGAGGTGTAGGATGGTAAATAAAGGCAATAGGGTTGTTATAGTGATGAAAATGTTCTAATGTCTATTTTGATGGTTACACAAGACTGTGACTATAGTAAGGGCCATTGAATTATTAAAATTTTTTATTTAAGTAGTTACACAAAGGAGTTTCAGTTTAACATGTCAGTTTATGAATACAGTACATCTTGATCAATGTCACCCAAAACCATTGAATTACATGCTTTAAATAGATACGTTTTATGATATATGAGAAAAAAATTGTGCCAATTCTCTACACACTTTCAGAAGGTAGAAATAGAATGAATACCTCATAACTCATTCAGTAAGGCCAGCATGGTCCTACATCAAAACTAATAAAAAACAAGAGATAATTGTAGATTTTTCTTGCATAAACATAGATACAGAAGTTTTAAGATATTAGCAAATACAATCCAACAATATATAAAAATGACATATCATTACTAAATAATATGCAATATATGGTAGGCTAAAGATGGAGCTCAAGTGATCATATTGAAGGTGGAAGAGCATATTTTCATAGAATGCATTACCTAATTATGATTAAAAAAAAACAAAAAGCCAACAACAACAACTCAAGAAACTAGCCAAGCACAGGTGGCTCACTTTGTTGTTGTTGTTTTTTTTTTTTTTGCCAGTCCTGGGCCTTGGACTCAGGGCCTGAGCACTGTCCCTGGCTTCTTCCAGCTCAAGGCTAGCACTCTGCCACCTGAGCCACAGCGCCCCTTCTGGCCGTTTTCCATATTTGTGGTGCTGGGGAATCGAACTGAGAGCTTCATGTGTAGGAGGCAAGTGCTCTTGCCACTAGGCCATATTCCCAGCCCAAGGTGGCTCACTTTGTACTCTTAGCTATTCAGGAGGCTGAGATCTAATGACTACAGTTAGAAGCCAGCTCAGGCAGAAAAATCCAAGAGAGGCTGTCTCCAATTAACCAGGACTGGAGGTATAACTCAAGTACTAGAGCACTAGCCATGAGCTAAGAGCATGGGGCCTTGAGCTCAAATCTTGTTACTGGTAAAAACAAGAATAGAAAACCTAGGGAGTTAGGGATGTAAAGGTACTAGTATACATAAGACTTATAATAACTTTTTCCCCCCTCCTGGTAGTGGGATTTGAACTCTGGGCCTGGGTGCTGACCCTGAGATCTTTTTGCTCAAGGTTAGTGCTCTACCACTCTACCACTTTGAGCCACAGTGCCACTTCCAGTTTTCTGGTGATTAATTGGAGATCCCAGCTGGCTTTGAACCTTGATCCTTGGATCTCGGGCCTCCTGAGTAGCTAGGATTACAGGCATGAGCCACCAGCACCTGGTTTAACATCTTAATCCTAATAATAACAAACTTGAAGCTTTCCTACGAAGATCAAGGCAAGTGCCTTTCCATTAATTTCCAAAATAGTCCTAGCTAATATGAAGTAAGAAAAAGAAAAGTCTTACTGATCTGAAAAGCAGAATAAAATTGTAGTTTTTCACAGATAACATGATTTTCTTTAGAAAAAAAAGAAAACAAAATAGAAAAGAAAGGCTTACCTCCTGTGTTAAAGTTATTGTACAAAAAGGTTATTACATACCATAAGGTTATTTTACAAAAGACCAGTTGAGGGGCTGGGGATATGGCCTAGTGGCAAGAGTGCTTGCCTCCTATACATGAGGCCCTGGGTTCAATTCCCCAGCACCACATATACAGAAAATGGCCAGAAGTGGCGCTGTGGCTCAAGTGGCAGAGTGCTAGCCTTGAGAAGAAAGAAGCCAGGGACAGTGCTCAGGCCCTGAGTCCAAGCCCCAGGATTGGCAAAAAAATAAAAATAAAAAAATAAAAGACCAGTTGATTTCTTGTAAACCAGAATGAACAAATGAAATTTGAAAGAAAAAACACTACCATTTACATGGGCATGCAACACATTGAAGAGGGATGCGTGTCTATATGGAGGAAACTATATAATCACGGTAAAAGAAATTAAGAAGTAAATAAGTGGAGCAAAATGCTGTGTTCATGGGTAAGAATACTCAATATGGTTAAGATGTCAGTTCATTACAACCTCATCTGTAGATTCAGGACAATCCCAGTCAAAATCCCAGAAAGTATTTTATAGAGAGTGACAGACTGAAAAGCTTATTTATCAAGGCAAAAGATCTGTTGTAGCTACCTCAGTACTATTGAGGGAGAACAACAATGTCTGAGGAATGACATAACCTGACCATAAGGTTTTATATAAAGCTCTGCTAATAAAGATAGTGTGGTATTAGTGAAAGGAAAGACACAATCCATCAATAAAACAGACAGTTCAGAAATAGACTAATTAAATAAAGTCAATGGATGTTTGAAAAGGAAGCAAGGAAAATTTTTTTGACTCAGTTTATTGCAAACAAGGGTCAGTTGAAGTTACTTTTCCACCCATATGGCCCAAGAACATGCTTGTGGCTGTGGACCCTCGGTGCCTCCCCTTCTATAGCAAGGACTGATCCAGCTTCTCTGAGCAGCCATTCCACTGAAATACCCAAGTGAGTATTTCTAAAATCCAAATCAGTGAGAGTTTTTGTTCCAAGGGATCCAAGACTTAAAGTGAAACATAAAAACTATTCTTTCTCCTGATGCAAAAGGAAGAAACGAAACGACCAAGAAATCCAGTCCAGAAGCCAACAGTGTATCTTCAAGTCCAAATTCATGTCCAGGTTGTTAGCAAGGAAATTTTTGGAGAAAGTTTTTCAACAAATGGTGCCTGAAAAACTAGACACTCACTTGCAAAACAGTAAATCTAGTTAGAAATCTTATACCTTTCACAGAGATCAACAGTGGATAAAAGGCTTAAATATAACGTTTAGAAATATGAGGGGGCTGGGGATATAGCCTAGTGGCAAGAGTGCCTGCCTCGGATACACGAGGCCCTAGGTTCGATTCCCCAGCACCACATATACAGAAAACGGCCAAGAAGCGGCGCTGTGGCTCAAGTGGCAGAGTGCTAGCCTTGAGCGGGAAGAAGCCAGGGACAGTGCTCAGGCCCTGAGTCCAAGGCCCAGGACTGGCCAAAAAAAAAAAAAAATTAAAAAAGAAATATAAATCTCATTGAAGATAACACAGAAGAAAACCTGAATGACTTTAAATTTTTTTTTGTTTTGCTCTGGAGGAGGTGGGGGTCGGGATGGGGGTGGAGGTGAGGGTTGGTCATGGGGCTTGTACTCTGGGCCTAGGCACTGTCCCTGAGCCCTTCAGCTCAAGGCTAGCCTTGAGCCACAACACCACTTCTGGTTTTCTGGTGGTTAATTGGAGATAAGAGTCTCACAGGCTTTCCTGCTTGTGTTGGGTTTGAACTGTGATCTTCAGATCTCAGCCTCCTGAGTAACTAGGATTATAGGCGTGCCTGTCTGACTTTTTTTAAAAATTGAGATTAAGTAACTAAATATATTTCACAGTACACATTTTAACCTTCACAGTGATGAAAATCATCATTCTAATCTACAAAGCTTATGAATTCTGTGAACTTCCAGATTGGGTGATATATACATTTCTTTCCTTTTGTTTAATAGCATCTGTTCCCTCTTTCTCTTTCATTTCCTTCCTCCCAACACTGCCCTTGAGTTGCTTAGTTCACTTTCATCAATGTTCTGGACGATATACAACCAAAGGGTATAATACATAAAAGAAACAAAAATGTACACTTTATTAAAATTTAAAGAATCAGGGGATAATGGATCACACCTGTAACCCTACTGCTCAGTAAGCTGAGATCTGATGATCCACCAGGCAGAAAAGTCTTTGAGACTTCCCTCCAGTTAACCAGCAAAAAAGCCAGAAGTAGAGGTTTGGCTCAAGTGGTAGAGTGCCATCCTTGAGTGAAAAAGCTAAGTGAGAGCAAGAGGCTCTGAGTTCTAGTTCCAGTACCAGGACCCCAAACAACAATAACAAAACACTAAACAAAACCCAAAACAACAAAAAACAACACACACATTTGGTGAGTCACACCTGTAAT
The DNA here is from genome assembly GCF_023159225.1 of Perognathus longimembris pacificus. Lineage (NCBI taxonomy): Eukaryota > Metazoa > Chordata > Mammalia > Rodentia > Heteromyidae > Perognathus > Perognathus longimembris. The sequence goes on from NC_063177.1 coordinate 8,312,576, forward strand.
CCTAGCTACTTGCAAAGTAGCGATCTAGAAAATTATGCCCAAGTCAGCTTGGGCAAAAAGTTGGGGAGATACTGTCTCAACCAATAAAAAACTGGGCATGGTGGTACACATACATCATCCTTCCTGAACAAATGAAATGCCAGCCTTGCTCTGATTGGAATTTAAACATATTTGCGGAGATTTTGTTTAATTGGAGAAACTTTACTATAGATTGAACATAGATTGCATCAAGCAAGTTATTTATTTATTTTTACTAGTATGGATGCTTAAACTCAAGGCTTTGGACTCTAGCTTGACCTTTGTGCTCACAGCTGATGCTCTACCACTTGAGCCACACCTCCAATCTTGATCTAATTGGAGTCTTTCAGACATTCCTGTTGAGATTGGCTTCACAGATCTCAGCTACCTAGATAGGACTACAGGCTTGAGCCACTGCACCCAGATTGTTAATTATTTTTATATGTGATATTAGTATGGTGTTTATAGGAGTATATGTAATGTGTGAGATTATGTAATATTTTTTGGACTTGAGTCTTTTTTTTTTTTGACCAATAATTGGGCTTGAACTCAGGGCCTAGCCTCTGCCCCTGAGCCTCTCTGTGCTCAAGGCTAGTACTATACCACTTGAGCTACAATGCCACTTGTGCCTTTTTCTGTTTATGTGGTATTGAACCTAGGGCTTCATGCATGCTAAGCAAGCACTCTGCCACTAAGCCACATTCCCAGCCCTTGGGAGAGAATGCTGTAGCCAAGAGAAAGGATAGTTTAAATGAATGTGGCACAATCTTAAAAAATGGTGAGTTTGGGTAGAAAATACATAATAGATCTTTGTTCATACTTTGAGTGTGTTTGATAATTAAAACTAATAGGGATTATAAGCATGAGGTGTTAAGTATATAAGCTTGAGCCTTAATAAACTTGTAGTTTGTACAAATGAATAAAATACTTCAGAAATATGGAGAAGATGAAGAGGGGTGAATACTGTGGGAATACAGTATTTGCAATTATGAAAAAAGCATTCTTAGAAATAATGTTTTTTCTTCACTTTTTTTTTTTTTTTTTTTTTGCCAGTCCTGGGGCTTGGACTCAGGGCCTGAATACTGTCCCTGGCTTCTTTTTGCTCAAGGCTAGCACTCTGCCACTTGAGCCACAGTGCCACTTCTGGCCATTTTCTGTATATGTGGTGCTGGGGAATCGAACCCAGGGCCTCATGTATATGAGGCAGGCACTCTTGCCACTAGGCCATATCCCCAGCCCTTTTCTTCACATTTTAACACTTAAGTATAATATTCTCTCTCTCTTTCTCCCCTTCCCCCTCTCTCCCTTCCTCCTCTCTCTGCCTTTTTCCTTTCCTCCTCTCCCTCCTCCCCCTCTCCCTTTTCGTGGTTTCACAGATTTCTGTATTTAGTCCCAGATATACGGCTACCACTATTTCTTAGGCATCTATGTTCTGCAGCTAATGTTCTTGTATCTCTGACTTAGAATTTTGAAATATATATATATATATATTTATTTATTTTTTTGGCCAGGGCTTGGACTCAGGACCTGAGCACTATCTCTGGCTTCTTTTTGCTCAAGGCTAGTACTCTACCACTTGAACCACAGTGCCACTCTGGCTTTTAATGTTTATGTGGTGCTGAGGAATCGAACCCAGGGCTTCATGCATGCTAGGCAAGCATACTACTGCTAAGCCACATTCCCAGCCCTCGAAATATTGTAATAGTGATAAAGAAAAGATGTCAAACTGATGTTGAGAGAGTCATAGTTTCTTAAGTGGCCCTACCCAGAATTTAATACAAAGTTATTCTCCCTTTTAATTCCTGGGACTAGGTTTTAATTCATGAAATTTTGGTGATGCTGGAATTTGTACTCAGAGCCTCAAGCTTGCTATGCTTGAGCCATGACTCTTTATTTTGGTTTATTTTTTAATAGAGCCTCATGGTTTTGGCTAGTACTTGCCAGCCATCCTCCTCCTTGTGGCTGGGATTACAGTGTGGACCACCTTATCCTGCTGTTCGTTGAAAAGGAGTCTAACTTTCTGTCCTGATGGATGGCGCTCCAGCCACTCTCCTGCTGATTTTTGCTTCCTGACTAACTGGGATTACAAGTGTGCACCACCACATCAAGCCTTCTCAAGTGTTTAATAACAGTGAATGTCCTCACAACTTTTCAGAGCTCTTTGATACTGTTTAATTTTTACTAGTGGTTAGACATATTTTGCAAAAAAAAAATTGTCACTCTTAGAAAGCTGAGGCTTGTGATTTCCTTAAAGTTGTAAAGTTAGTACTGAATTTTAATTTTAAAATCAGTTTGTTTTCAGGGGCCATTTTGTTTAGTTTTCATATTCGGCAAAGGATGTTGATGACTTTTCTTTATATCTCTTAAAACTTTTAAATACTTAAAAATATAAAAATGAAGATGTCATTAAATATATCTTTAAATTAAGATACATTAAATGTATATAAATTAAGACATTAAAATAAAGATGAGACAGTAGTGTATTGAAAAATTTTTGGAGAAAAAACATTTAATATTCAGGCATGCAAAATGTTCTTCCATATAAAAAAAAAAACAGTTCATTAGAATCACAGATAATCTGGGTAGTGCCTTGCATGCTTGTAAATCTTTGCACTTTGAGGGGTGTTGCAGAAGAATTACAAGTTTAAGGACAGTCTGGGCTACATAATGGGAGACCTATCTTAAAACAAAATAAAAAGAAAAAATGAAAACAAAAAGATAAAGCATATCATCAAAGGAGAAATTCTGATCAATAACAAATGAACAAAAAAATAGTAAAACTCTACTAGTAGTAAAATGTAGATTAAAAAGATGATCCCCTTAGCTGGGTACTAGTGCCTTATGCCTGTAATCCTTAGCTAGCTATTCAAGAGTCTGAGATCTAAGGTTCATGATTTGAAGCCTGCCCAGCAGGAAAGTCTGTAAGACTCTGTCTCAAATTAACTAGCAAAACCTGAAGTGGAATTATGGCTCGAGTGGTAGAATACTAGCCTTGAGCACAAAAACTCAGGAGCCAGCACCCAGATCTTGAGTTCAAGATCCAGTATTGGCACTAAAAATAAAGTATGACTCCCTTACTTTCAAGGTGTTCACAAGAATTTTTTTTTAATGGAGAATAGTGACTGTTGGTAAGGATGGGAAAACAGGCACATTCCTATGTATTGGTGATAGGTTCACCTTTTTCAGAACTTAGTGTGAACACATATCTGCCCTAAATAGGCTTTAATCATGCAATAATATTAGATCAATCTAGTATGTAAGAGATGGTAAGGGGGAGCTGTGAAATTAATCCTAACTTAAAACAAACCTGGATGTAGCACTTTTGGCTTTCTTTTTTCTGTGAAATATTTCTTTCTTTGTTTCTTTTTTTATTAATTAAAAAAATTTTTATTGTCAAACTGATGTACAGAGAGGTTACAGTTTCATACGTTAGGCATTGGATACATTTCTTGTACTGTTTGTTACCTCCTCCCTCATTCCCTTCTCCCCCTGTGAAATATTTCTTGAAGGTTTATTTTGTGGAAGATACTGTACTGATGTATTTCCAATAAGTCATCATTATTATCATCATTAATTTATTTTTTGCCAGTCCCTGGGCCTTGAAATCTAGGCCTGGGTGCTGTCCCTAAGCTCCTTTTGCTGAAGGCTAGCACCCTTCTTACTACTTGAGCCACAGTACCACTTTGGCTTTTTCTGTGATTAATTGGAGATAAGAGTTTCATAGACTTTCCTGCCTGGGCTGGATTTGAACTGTGATCCTCAGGTCTCAGCCTCCTGAGTAGCTAGGATTACAGGCATGAGCCTCCAATACATTATTTTATCATTACAAAATCCCTGTTGAAGTGGTCATTTTTAATCTTCTCCCTTTGCAGATGTGTGTATTAAGCTCAGAAAAGTTAATTTGACAAAACTCATGGTGGATGAGCCTAAATACAGCTCTAAAACAATGAGTTTGTGCACTGTGTCATTACCTAGTTAACAATAGATTTGGGACACCCAGCAAACCTTAAGTTCAATCCTCTACTAATTTGGCCCACACCTGTAAGCCCAGCCACTTAGGAGGCAGAGAGAAGCATGAAGGTTGCACGTTCTAAGGCCAGATTTGGCAAAACTATTGAGATCCCATTTCAGAAAAAAATTTTAAATGGACTAGGGGTATGGCTCAAATGGTAGAGTACTTGCTTAGGAAGTAGCCCTGGGTTCATCCCCAGCACTGCAGTAACTGAATCATTTTATTTAAAATGGTGTTATGCTCTAACATTGAAAATCTAAGTTATATTAGATTTTTAGTCTGTTAAAGTGAACCTTTCATTAATAGGAAATCGTTGACTTTTTTTTCCAGAGGATCTGAAGAGACAAAATGCAGTGTTACAAGCTGCGCAGGATGACTTGGGGCACCTTCGGACACAACTATGGGAAGCTCAGGCAGAGATGGAGAATATTAAGGCTATTGCCACAGTGTCTGAAAATACTAAGCAGGAAGCCATAGATGAAGTGAAAAGGCAGTGGAGAGAAGAAGTTGCTTCACTTCAGGCTGTTATGAAAGGTAAAGAGAAAGATCAATCAGTTTTGTGATGTTCTGAAACAGCTGAGTTTCAAATGGTCACCACATATATTCTGAGTTTATTTGTAGTTTTATGTACTATCATCTTCAAGGTTTTCTGTCAGATTAAAGAAGAGTTAGTGATATTGCAAATGGGTGTAAGCACCTGTATCATTAACAGACTTAAGGAGAGCTATGATGGATTAGAGAGACAATGCATCAAATGAGTAAAATTTAAGATTGGTTGTAAGATTTAATCCAAGGTTTAAAAGTGGATGTTTGTATGGAGATCATACATGTTATATCAGTGAACAAAGCTATGTGGGCACAGGGAGTGTGCTGAACTGGATATGGCTGCCATGAAAAGGATTGAAGGGATTATTAACATGTAACATGCAACAGGTTAACCATTGTTCTATTTATTGTTGCTATGCTACTCCAACTTTTATATGTGAGATAGATGTGGAAGAATGGCCTGTGAATTTGAATGGGCTTTCTGGGCTGCTAGCATATGCCCCTTGGCTTGAGAAAGTGTACTAGTCTAAAAGTCTCTTACCTCCTTTTGGAACTAATACTTAATTACTTCTTATATTTCTAAGACGATAGTGACAAAATGAAGTGTCCCCTGAATTTGGGATCCTGGAACTGGTTAACACTACAAATGTGAAATAATGTTGACTCCCCTGCCTCAGTCTTTGCATTTGAGTGTTAGTTTTGGGCCATAGGGCTCTTGGTGAGAAGATAGGTAAGGCCAGCCCTAGTTATGTCTAGTTACCACATTAAGGATCACTGTAGGCCTTGTGTAACCTACTTGACTAGCAGTTTACACAAACAGGAGTTGATTTTTCCTACAGAACAAGAAATCTAGCTGTAGGTAACATAGGACTGGTTGTAAGGGTTCCATGGTATCACTAGCATTCCAAGCTTTTCGAGCCATCTTTTTCTTTATCCTTACATGTAGAATTCAACTTCATTTTTGCTTCATACCAGAAAAATGGCTGCTACTTCTCTAGTCAACATCAGAAAGGCTAAAGTTAAAGGTTTGCTTTTTAAAAAATGAATTTCCAGCACATGTCCCCTCAGGTGTGTGGTTATAAGGCCCATACTAAAGGGAAACAAAATGTTTTTATTTTTATATATTATTTTTGTGAATCTCAGGCAAACTAGGCAAGTAGTCTACTACTGAGCTAATCCAGGCTCTTAAATTGGGAACATTGATGTCCTAAACAAGTTAGTGTCTTGTTAATAAAGAATAAGAGTGGAAATTAATGGGCCATCAACAGTGTCTGTTACATTTAATTTAAGATATTTATTTTTGTGCTGGTCCTGGAGCTTGAACTTAGGGCCTGGGCACTGTTCCTGAGTTTTTTTTGCTCAAAGCTAGTGCTCCACCACTTCCTGGTTTTCTGGTAGTCTTGTGGACTTTTCCTGCCAGGGTTGGCTTTGAACCACAATCCTCAGATCTCAGCCTCTTGAGTAGCTAGGATTATAAGCATGAGCCACTAGCACCAGGCTTAAGATAATTTTAAAGATAGGTCTGGAGGTGTGGCCCTGAGTTCAGTTTCCAGTACTGAAAGCAAAGATAAAGCCCTTTTACAAATACTTTATAGAGTTTGTCTTGATTTAGAATTTTGGTATTTTGGTAAAATATTGCAGAGACAAGAGCTCTTTCCTCATTTCAGGTAGTTAGATAGTGTGATATGTATTTGTATTGAGAGCCATAGTGTTTTGTGTACGAACATAGATTTTGGGGTTGGTCTTCAGTTTGAGTTCAAGCTCTGCTTTTTGCTGATTATGAAGCAATGACCAAACTTTTACACTTTTCTACAGTTTCTTATCTGTAAAATAATATATGGCACAGGTTTATTATGAAAATTAAGGATGATGATGTAATTTGTCAGCAACTAAATGCTATAATTGCTCTTTTTTTAAATAGTGAATTAGAAGTTTTCCAGAAATTTGGCATAAGCTCTTTATATAACTTAGAAAAACTTAATATGCCAGGTATTCCCCCTACTGTTTTTTAGAAACAGTTCGAGACTATGAGCACCAGTTTCACCTTAGGCTGGAGCAGGAGAGAGCACAATGGGCACAATACCGAGAGTCCGCAGATCGGGAAATAGCTGACTTACGAAGACGACTGTCTGAAGGACAAGAGGAAGAAAATTTAGAAAATGAAATGAAAAAGGTATGAAAGAATATGTTCTTCTATAGAAATATTTGAATCTAGACCTAAAGTACTTCATCATTGTTGTGGCTTATGTTTTCTCTTGGAGGGAATTATTAGTATACAGATATAAAAGATAGATAATCTGATGTTCTTTCCCTAGACAAACTCCCTAATCTTTTTCCAATCTTGGAGGTGAGTCACCTCTTCAGGAAGCTATTCTGACTACTCTGTTTACCATTTGTACCCTGATCATCTTCCCCCCTAATTTTCATGTCTCTCCTGATTTCCTGTGTCCTGCTCCCTTTTTTCTCTACCATTTTTCATTATAAATCAAGACTTCACCTTTTACTGTGATAATTTGTTTTCTGACATTCTCTCTGCTAAAATGTAAACTTTGTGAGAGTGGACCCCTCTGTCCACAGTACAGTACTGGGAATTGAGGTGCTTTACTGTTGGAACCCCACCCAGGCCCAGAATCTTTTCTTTTTTTGTATATCCTAAAGATGTACAGAAGAATATAGCACATGGATGCTCAATAACTGTTTGTTGAGTCAATGCAATTGTTGGATGACTGTGTGTAAACCAGTGTTTTAGAACAGTTTTTTTTTTTTGTTTTCTCAGCCTACCTTGGCTCCTATGTGACAAATCTTTCATATATCAGTACTTGAATATAATAACACACAATGCCTGAACACAGTGAAACTGAATGAGACATTTACTTTGAGAAAACCTAGAGTCTTTAGATCAGTTTGTTCATATGAATTATACTATTTCACTGATTTAGTGCACATGTACTTTAAAAATCATATATATAGTGTTGGTCTTGGGGCTTGAACTCGAACTTGGAGCCTGGAACTGTCCCTGAATTTTGTGCTCAAGGCTAATTCTCTACCAGTTGAGCCACAGCTCCACATTTGGCGTTTTCAATGTTTATTTGGAGATAAGAGTCTTTCTTGCTCAGATTGGCTTTGAACTGTAATCCTCAGATCTCAGCCTCCTGAGTAGCTAGGATTCATATGACATATGTGAGCCACTAGTGCCAAGATTTTAGACTGGTTTGATTAATGGAAAAATTATGAAGATAGTAGAATCCCTAATCTAACCAGTTTTTCTTATTAATATCTTACAGTAACATAATGCATTTATCACATTAAGAAATGAATACTAGGTTGGACGTGTGGCTCAAGTGGTAGAGTGCCAGCTAATGAGCAAAAGCATCAGATCCTGAGTTTGAGTTCTGGTCTCAGAAAAAAAAATAAACAAATGCTAATTTATTATTATTAACTAAAGGTGTATTCAGATTGCATTAGTTTTCACCTAATGTTCCTTACTTCAAGAATTGCATCCAAGACACCACATTGTATTTAGTCATACAATGAATGATTTATAGGCTCCTTTTAGATGTAGCAGTTTCTCAGAATTTTTTTGCTTTTAATGACCCTTCTGGCATTTTAAATTTATTGGGTTTTTTTGTTTGTTTGTGATCAGGTATTTTTTTTTTAGCTCATCCTAGCCTGGAACTTAATATGTAGCCTAGGCTGTCTTCAAGCTAAAAATCTTCCTGACTCAGCTTTCTGAGTGTTAGGATTATAGGCATGTGCAACCATATCTGCGATTGTTCTGTCATTTAAAAAAGAAACATCCAACATTTGGAATTGTAATCTCATATTTGTATTAATAAATAACTTGATAAATCCTCTGCTTCCTCTCTCTTGTTTTTTGGTTTTTTGGTTTTTGTCAAGTGACCTCTATAAGCTTCCCAAACAAGTCATGTCTGTGAAGATATTTTAAACTAACACATTTTTTCCATGTAGTACTTAATTCATAGAAAATGGTGACTTGGTAAGGACCTGAAACAAATTGAATCTGAATTCCTGTTTTATGTATTTTGAGGAAAAAAATTCCCTTCATGTCTGGGCATAGGTGGTATTTTCTCTATGGTGAACAATTTATGGTAAGTTTGAGCTCATTTACATTCAATGTTTAAGGCTAATTTTCATTAGCAGGGTGAGACTAGTTTTTATATATGAGATTTTTCTAACTCAATTGCTCAGTTACTTAAGAAATCAAGGATGAGTTGATGGGATATGTCATATGCATGCATGAAAGTATCATAATAACCACTCTTTTTTTTTTTTTGCCAGTTCTGGGCCTCGAACTCAGGGCCTGAGCACTGTCCCTGGCTTCTTTTTGCTCAAGGCTAGCATTCTGCCACTTGAGTCACTTCTGGCCTTTTCTCTATCTGTGGTGCTGAGGATTTGAACCCAAGGTTTTATGTATATATGAAGCAAGCACTCTTGCCACTAGGCCACATTCCCAGCCCCAATAACCTCTCTTGTATAACTAATGTAATACTGATTTAAAAATCTTCAAGACATTAAAAGGAACTCAAGTTGGTTACATTGAATTAATTTCTGTATTCACTCAAAAATTCTAAATTAAAAAATTGGGGGAAAGTTTTAATGATTTTATTTTCCTAGTAATGCACCATTTAACAGTTAAACTTGATTCACTTGTGAGGGATTATAAGATAAAGACCCTAGTGCTGTTATTTGTTACATTTAATTTTTAGCAAATTGATTGGTCTGAGCTTCTTGGAAGTGCAATATATGAGTTGTATCATTTAACTCTTTTTAACCATAGGCCCAAGAGGATGCTGAGAAACTTCGGTCTGTTGTGATGCCTATGGAGAAGGAAATTGCAGCTTTGAAAGATAAACTGACAGAGGCTGAAGACAAAATTAAAGAGCTGGAAGCCTCAAAGGTTGTGAAACACTCCTATCTACCCTAATGCTTGCAACAAAATTACAGTCACTAAGGGAGGAAAGCTCATTTAGACTATGCATTTGTAATATAGAAAAAAGAAAAGAAGAAAACCAGATTATTTCTTATAACTTATTTAAAATTTAGAAATAACTGCAGTAAGATAATTTTGCCCATATAGATATTTTAATTATAATAATGATGCCTTATCATAAGTGGCTACTTTGTTTCAAAGTTAATATTCATGTTCTTATCAATATAAGATTCAGTTTCATTAATTTTCCTGTTTATGAAAACAAACTGCAAATTTGACTTTGTTTTCTGTTGCCACCCTCAGATGTGATCTTTGAGAGATGATATAGCTATCATATAGCTTAGTTTGCTGGCCATAAAGACACAACAGAGGAGATACTAAGGGAACATTGACAATGTTAATAATTAAAAGAAAGCCAGATATTAGAGGTCTAGCTTAGTGGTAGAACACTAGTTGGTACTAGTCCATCAGTCCACCAATGTGGAAGGAAACAATGGAAAAAAAGGTAAGCAAAAACAGAGAACAAGAATATAAATCAATATTAGCATACCATACCAGGAATCATAGAAAATGGAAACTGGATTATCAGATTAGATTTTAAACAACCTTAACTTTATACTGTTTATGAAAAGTACATCTTAGAAACCACAGGTAATATTAAAGTAAGAGAATAGGTAAAAATGAACCTCCTAACCTCTAACTGGAAACAAATACCCCCCCCCCCCCACAAAATCCAGATATAAACAAGTTCAAAGGAAGTAAGTAGGATAAGGGAAAACAGATAAGGAGGGACTCTGTCTCATAAACAGTTTTTCAATAAAGCAGGAACGAACTTGAATGCACTTTATATAGTTTTGAAATATCTGAATTGAAAAGTAACGATAAGAAGGAATTGATAATTATAGTAGCACATTTGAACTGACCTTTACAGAGAACAAGTAGAAAAAAACAATTAGGGGGCTGGGATGTAGGTAAAGTGCTTGCCTAGCAAGTGCAATGTCCTGGGTTCGATCCCCAGTACCAAAGGGGGAAAAAAAAAAAAAGAGAAAAAGATGCAAAAAAACACGTGTTCTGAAAAGTCAAGTTTATAATTAAGATTTAAAAGACATCCAAAAAAGAGACATTGTATTTTATACAGTTGGAAAGCATGGTAATAAAATGGTCAGCATTTAGTAGCATAGGTGACCTTGGGCAAATTACTTCCTGTACTTTGTTTTTTTCCTCAAGTGTAAACAGGGATAATATGCCCACCTGCCAACAGAGTATTATAAGGATCATTCACATTAGTACATAGAGACACTTAGGATATTCACAGTAGAGCTAGCACCTGCTTAGCGAGTACAAAGCCCTGATTTCAAACCTTAGTGCCAAAGAGATAAAAAAACAAACAAGGCACATGATATTTTCAGCTTACTTTTTGTAAAATATCTGGACGTTATGATACATTAAACTTTTCATACTAGGTCTTAACATTTTTCTATAAGGTCAACAAATATTAAAAGAACTGATATTATGTCAGTTCAGTTTTCTGATCACAGATGATTTAATTATTTAAAATAGAATGATAGTTAAAACCAGATGACTAGAAATGAGAAAAATACTGATGGAAAAAAAATCACAAAATATTTACTTCAAGTTTCTTAAAAAAAAAAACCACAAAATAAATGAGGGAAATAATACAAACAAGAGAAGAAACTAGTGAGATAGAAAGGCAAAAGGCAACAGAAAATATTAACAATGAAAAACGAATATTTCAGTAGATAAATAAGACTTTTAAGGCTGGGAATATGGCCTAGTGGTAGAGTGCTTGCCTTGTATACATGAAACCCTGGGTTCAATTCCCCAGCACAACATATGTAGAAAACAGCCAGAAGTGGCGCTGTGCCTCAAGTGGCAGAGTGCTAGCCTTGAGCAAAAAGAAGCAAGGGACAGTGCTCAGGCCCTGAGTCCAGCCCCAGGACTGGCAAAGATAATAACAATAATAATAAAATAAGACTATTAAAAGGGCCAGCACAATGGTGTATAATCCTGGTCACTCAGATGGTAGAAATTGAGGGCAGTCATAGGTTGAGGCCAGCCCTAGTGAAAAGTTATCAAGACTCATCTCAGCCAACAAGCTGTGATCTTAGCTGTGTGGGAGGCATAGGAGGATTGTAGTTTGAGGCCCTCTCAGGCAGAAGCATAAGACTCATCCAAAAATAACTAAAACTAAAAGGGCTGGGGATATAACTCAAGTGGTAGTGGTAGTGCCTTCAAGTGCAGTGTTTGAGTTCAAACTCCAGTACTGCCAAAAAGAGCAACAAACAAAAAAGATTATTAGGGCTGGGAATATGGCCTAGTGGTAAAGTGCTCACCTCGTATACACGAAGCCCTGGGTTCAATTCCTCATCACCACATATATAGAAAAAAGCCAGAAGTGACACTGTGGCTCAAGTGGTAGAGTGCTAGCCATGAGCAAAAACAAGAAGCCCGGGACAGTGCTCAGGCCCTGAGTTCAAGCCCCACAACTGGCAAAAAACAAACATAAAAACAAAAAAGACTAATTAGAAAAAAATAATGACAAGTCATTAGAAATGAAACATAGAACATGATTACAAATAAGTAGATCTGAAAATAGTGAATATAGTGAACAGTATCATCCCAATAAATTTTACAAAGGAGGAAATGAAAAAATTCTGGTACGCATGGTGGTGTGCCTGTAATCCCAGTACTACAGGAGGAGCATTCACAGCCAGTCCTGGCTGTGTAACATGGCCCTGCCTCAAAACAATACACACACACACACACACACACACACACACAACAAAGACTGGGAAAGAAGTGATGAAACTGATTAGATTGTCTAAAAGTCAGAGAATATACAGTACGTTACTAGAGATAATAACAGCTCAAGTTAAGAGCCATTTTGTTGAGATTAAGACAGAAAACAGGTATTGCTATACCCCAGAATTATTAAATTAAAGAATACCATGGGGATAAAGTACTCTTATTTATAACAATAAAAAATTTTAGTTACTCATGAATACATCTGAACAAATAGACAATATATTTATAGAATGCATTATAAATGGAGACCTGAATACATATATGTTCTTTAACCAATAGAACATGATAAAACAGTATGTCCTAGAATGTTAATTTATAAATTTGAAATCCAGCAGGGTTTAATAAGGAACTTGACAAATACATCTTAGAATTCTAAAGAAAAGCAACAGATTTGAAATATACCCAGAAAACATTTTGAAGAAGGTAAGTTGGGGAGATTTGTCCTACCAACTAGATTAAGATACAATGATGCCTAGCTCAGTCCTCGGTACTACCTTCCCCTGGTGGGGGGAAAGACTTACAGTAAAGGTACTGAAATTAAGGTAGTTACGGTTTTCTGCATAAACAAATGGACCAGTGAAACAGAATATTGAGCTTGGAGATAAACCCATATGTATGTGAAAAATTTGACATACATTGCCAGTCAATGGGGAAAGAACAGATTGCTTTAAAATATGCCTTTTGATATCCTAAAAAATTGGAAGAATAAAGAGGAATCACAGAAAAGTAATAGGGAGAAGGCATAGGTAGGAGAATTGCATTGAGTGGGGGTGAATGTGGTAAAAGATTTTTATACACATGTATGAAATTAGAACAGGGAAATATGTTGAAATTTAAGTTTTTATTTTTTGCCATTACTTGAACTCATGGTCTTTCAGTTCTTCTTGGCTTTTTGCTCAAGGATACCAGTCTAACACTTGAACTCTATACCTCTTCTTTCACTGTTGGAATTGTTTTAAGAAGTAGGAGAGGGGATCAGGGAGAGAGATGCAGCGGTGAGTTTGGGGCACATTGTACGTATTTATGGAAGTATAACAATGAAACCGCCCTTGTACAACTGACACATGCTAATAAAAATATGCTTTACAAACCATACTGGTGACTCACACCTCTATTTCTAACTACTCAGGCTGATGTCTGAGGTCTGAAGCTAGCCCTGGCAGGAAAGTTCATGAGACTCTTCTCCACCTAATCACCTAAAGCAGGAAGTGGAGCTGTCTGGTACAAGTGGTAGAGCACTAGCCTTGAGCAAAAAAGCTCAGAGACAGTGCCCAGGCCAAGTCTCAGGACCAGCATTCATTTATTTGTTTGTATATATGCATGTGTGTATGTATGTATACACATGTATATGTATGTATACACATGTATGTATGTATACATATGTGCTTTTTAGATATTCTCATTATAAAGTAAAATTAGTTTCCTAAGTTTATTTCAGTAAACTTGAATTCTGAAAGTGAGAAGGAAATCTGAAGACTTTTTACATGTTAAAAGAGAAAGTGAGTCAGGGGTGCCAGTGGCTCACACCTGTAATCCTAGCTACTCAGGAGACTGAGATCTGAGGATCACAGTTTGAAGTCAGCCTGGGAAGGAAAGTCTGTGAGACTCTTTTATCTCCACTGAACTACTCAGAAAGGACTGGAAGTGGCACTGTGGCTCAAATGGTAGAGTGCTAAGAAAGCTCAGGGAGAGAGTCCAGGTTCCTGAGTTCAAGCCCCAGGACCACCCCACTCCCCCCCCAAAAAAAAAAGAATGTGGAAGGGAAAGAATGATGGAAGAGATGGCTGATCAAAATAAATGTACATGTCAAGATGAAACCCCTTTGAATAGCTATTCAAAGAGAGAGAGAGAGAATGAGAATGAATGTGAGCTTAGGCTGTAGTTCAATGGTACAGCATTTGACCAGTAAGGCTCAAGGCTCTTGGTTTGATATTCAGCCCCAGAATGAATTTGGAAAGAAAAAAAGAAAGATGCTATTAGTCCCTAAACATTTTTCCCCCCTTTGAGACAGGATTTTGCTGTGTAGCACAAACTGGTCTCTTAACTCTTGATCCTCCTGCCTCTACTTTCTTTTTTTTTTGGCCAGTCCGGGGCCTTGGACTCAGGGCCTGAGCACCGTCCCTGGCTTCTTCCAGCTCAAGGCTAGCACTCTGCCACCTGAGCCACAGCGCCCCTTCTGGCCGTTTTCCATATATGTGGTGTTGGGGAATCGAACCGAGAGCTTCATGTATAGAAGGCAAGCACTCTTGCCACTAGGCCATATTCCCAGCCCTGCCTCTACTTTCTTAATGCTGGGTTTATAGACATATAGCACCATGCTTGACAAGATTTCTTAAGTAAGACAAAAATACTGCCTCTGGAAGAAACTGACAAATTTGATTATATTAAAATAGCTTTCTTGTTAAAAGATACTATAAAAAGTCAGAAAGAGAACTGAAGGTATGGGTTAAGTGGTGCCAGATATGAGCAAGAAAATTGAGTGAGAGTTGAGTTCAAGTCTCAGTACCAGTACCAGAAAAGCTACAAGACTATGAGATATGATATCTATGACTCCTATACCTCATAAAAATTAATACTTGAAATTAACAAAAATTGTCAAGTTCATAAGTGACAAAGGGTCCAATAGAAAGACAGATAAATACCAGATAGTTGTAGCATCTGTCACCATCTTGAACCCCCACATGACTAGTTTAGTGGGTTCTGGGGTGACTTGCTGCTTTCTATCACTCTCAGAACAGCTAGTTGCCAGTGGTTTGTCCTCACCCTTTTTCTTTGTCACTAAGGGTGCAGGACTCATTCAAATACTGTGATGTTACTTGTTTTGTATAGCTTCTAAATGTTAGAAACGTATCGATTCTTAGTTGAGTAGAAAACTAGCATTAATAGCAGGTAGAATTAGTGGTTTATATACTACCATTTTCTGTCTGCCATATTGATTCCTTACCATCACCTAATAGAAGTCAAAGAAAACGCCTTATAAAAGTCATGATTTCTCCATGTTGGCTTAGTCTCTTGTTGGCTTACACTGATCCTTAAATAATCATTTTAGTCTCTGACCATTATTATTCTGTAATGGTCAGATAAGCCTGTTCTCCCCCCTCCCCCCAAGTCCTGGGGCTTGAACTCAGGGCCTGAGCACTGTCCCTGGCTTCTTTTGGCTCAAGGCTAGCCCTCTACCACTTGAGCCACAGCACTACTTCTGGGTTTTTCTATATATGTGATACTGAGGAATAGAACCCAAGGCTTCATGTATGTGAGGCAAGCACTCTACCACTAGGCCATATTCCCAGCCCTAAGCCTGTCTTTTTTTTGCCAGTCCTGGGCCTTGAACTCAGGGCCTGAGCACTCTCCATGGCTACTTTTTTGCTCAAGGCTAGCACTCTGCCACTTGAGTCACAACACCACTTCTGGCCATTTTCTATATATGTGGTGCTGAGGAATTGAACCCAGGGCTTCATGTATATGAGGCAAACACTCTTGCCACTAGGCCATATTCCCAGCCCCAAGCCTGTCATTTTAAGTTTAAAAAAGTAGGAAAATAAAAGGCATGAAAATGACCTTGAATATTAACTCAGATATAACCATTAAAAAAAAAACAACTGAATGGTAAGTAAATGATAGGAGTTTAGGATAGACAATTTATATATAACACAGTAAAACAAATGGCCTTATTATCCTAGGTTTTCTGGGGTAGTATTACTTTTTATTTTGGTTATAGCATATCAGATATTAGGTTGAATTGTTAATATTCTGAATATTGTAGGAAATTATTCAACAAAAGAAAACATTCATGGCTGGGAATGTGGCTTACTGGTAGAGTGCTTGCCTAGCATGCATGAAGCCCTGGGTTCGATTCTTCAGTACTACATACACAGAAAAAGCCAGAAGTGGTGCAGTGGCTCAAGTGGTAGAGTGCTAGCCTTGAGCAAAAAGAAGACAGGGCCAATGGTCAGGCCCTGAGTTCGAGCCTCAGGACTGGCACAAAAAAATAAAAATAGAAAGCATTCATTAAAAGATGTCACTTTAAAAAGCATTCTATGCTTGTCCAAGTATGACACCACTTATTCTTCCTATCATGACTTTTCTTTGAACTTCTATGAGCCTATATATTGATAGCATTGTCTTCATTTAATAAATATAAGTCATTTGGAATTACTTCCGATATCAAAGAAAAACAGTTATAAGAATATAGCAATATTTTTCGTAGGAGTGAACTGAAATGTAACTGAAAAAGTGGGTACTGCATATTACTTTAGAAATTCAAATTAGAACTTTTTTTGAGAAGCAAGAGTCATAACTATAATAAAATTTCATATTAAGTCAGGAGATAGGATTATGGGTAAGGCTTAGTATTATAAGCTGAATTTAATATAGTATGTGTTTTAATTAAGATTTACAATTATTTATTTATTTTTTTGGCTGGTCCTGGGGCTTGAATTCTAGGCCCTGTCCCTGAGCTTCTTTTGCTCAAAGCTAACTTATGCTCTACTGCTTGATTCACAAAGCCACTTCTGGCTTTTTTGAGTAGTTTAGAGTCTCACAGACTTTCCTTCCCAGGCTGGCTTTGAACCACAATTCTCAGATCTCAGCCTCAGATTACAGGCATGAGCTCTTGGCACCTGGCTGTGTTTTATAATTAATACTTAAGAAAGTTACTCATAATCTGACCTATGGAATTGGAACCTATTTGTACAACTGTGTAACAATAAATTTTTAAAAATTTGAAAAATTATAAATGTTAGTCTTTATATGCAAATTAATGTAAAAGTGAATATAAGTTTTTTTTTCTCCAAGAACTTACCATTAAGGTGTTTCTTTTTGGAACTTATATTTTAAATAGGAAGTTTTAAGTAATCTTAGTCCTTCAGGAGGCAGAGGAAGAAGGATTATGAGTTAGAGGTTGGCCTAATAAGTTCAAGGCCAGCATGTGACATATGAGATGTTCTGTCTCTGTCCAAAAATTTTTTATAACTTTCAGTTTGATAGAATTGCATCCTTTTTCAGGTTAAAGAACTGAATCATTATTTGGAAGCAGAAAAATCTTGTAGGACTGATCTAGAAATGTATGTTGCTGTTTTGAATACTCAGAAATCTGTTCTACAAGAAGATGCAGAGAAACTGCGCAAAGAATTGCATGAAGGTAAATATATGTTGTGTATGTTTTTGTTTTAGTCTCTAATATGACTATGTAAGTAAAATTAGTATTGACTAATAACAATAACAAATTAGAAAATAACCAGTATCACATATTAGTGATTCAGTCTAAGCTTTGTAATCAGTTTGAAAGTTCTTGTGAAGAGCTACAGCTGTGAATATTACTGTGGGGACTCAGATGGCTAGTGCCAAATATTTCTTCCATGATCTCAACTTTGCAAGGCATGCCTTCTGGGCAGAAAGTTAGGCTTCAAATTTCTGTTTAAACTGGTTTTGTCCATTCCACTACTTAGGTGAAAGTGAATTAGGTAAAAGTGAGAGTGGAGTAGAGGCACACAGTATATTCTAGAGGCCATGTAGAGCATCACTTTTTTTTGGTGGTGGTGGAATGAAGTTTGAACTTAGTTCTTTGATTGCTGGGCAGGTAGGTGCTCTACCACTTGAGCCATACTCCCTGCCAGCTTGGACTGTGATCTTCCCATGGAATCACAGCTATGTACTGCCACACTAACTCACTGGCTGAGATGAGGGTCTTGATAACTTTTTGTCAGCATTGACTTTGAAAATCAGTGATCCCAATTTCTGTCTCCCAAGTAGCTAGGATTACAGGCAATAGCTACCATGCTCAGCTTAATACACTTGTTTTGTTGTTGTTTTTTTAACTTGAGAGTTACTTTTTATTTCCATGAAATAGCAATTGCTATAATAGATATATAGAAAGGTTTTACTTTTTATTTCATTTACTTCTGTTACTATTTTTTATTCTTATTTTTATTTTTCATAAGTCATGGGGCTTGAATTCAAGGCTTGGGCACTGCCCTTGAGCTTTTTCACTCAAGGCTAGTGCTCTACCACTTTGAGCCACAGCGCCACTTCATTTTCCAGTGGTTAATTGGAAATAAGTATCTCACGGACTTTTCTGCCAGGGCTGGCATTGAATCATGATCCTCAGATCTCAGCCTCCTGAGTAGCTAGGATTACAGGCATGAGCCCCAGCATCTGTGTTATTTTAATATGCACAGAGCAGGAAAATAGCTTTTATCCTGAGGCAGAAGAATGTTTATCTTTACAAACTTGTGTGCCTCTTTTGAGAGGTCGTGTGACCTTTGAAGCATTGATGACTAGCCAGAATACACTTGTTTTCTAAGAAACTGTTTTATTTCCATAGTCTCATATAGTGATATACATTGGCTCTGTATTTCCTAAAACAGACACCAAACTTAAAAAGATTAAAACAAGATTAAAAAGTACAGGGTGTGTGTGTGTGTGTGTGTGTGTGTGTGTGTGTGTGTGTGTGTGTGTGTGTGTGTGTGTGTGTGTGTGTGTTTGTGTGTGTGTGTGTGTGTGTGTAGAAACTAGGCCTTGAACTCAAGGTCTGGCACCATCTCTTAGCTTTTTTGTTCAAGGATATTACTCTATACCTCTTGAACCACAGTTCCACTTCTTCCTTTTTGTTGGTTAGTTTGAGATAGAAAGTGTCTTGGATTTGACTGCCTGGGTTGGCTTTGAACCTCAGTCCTCAGATCTTAGCCTCCTGAGTTGGATTACAGGTGTGAGCCACCAGCATCCAGAACTTTTCTTAATACATAAATGACAAGGTATAGCAGAAGGGTTAATACCTACTAATACTGAATCACTATGAAATATAAATTATATAGTAAGATATCTCTAGCAACTGTAATGAGATATGAAAGTATCTTTGATTTATATTGGTGATCAAGTCATAAGTATGGTTGGTGATACTACTGTGGTTTGTTTACTAAATTTTACAATAGAAAAGGAAATTTTTGATTAAAGGACAATGAAGATCTAGTTTTTTTTTAAATCTTACTCAAGTATATGGACCTCTTAAAATTGTATGCTTATTTTTTCTGGCATCAAAATTTGAACTCAAGGCCTTAGACTTGGCTAGTGTTCTACCTCTTGAGCCATACTTCTAGCATTGTCTTTTTTTGCTACTTAATTGGAGATAAGAATCTCTTGGAGTTTACTGCTTGGGCTGGTTTCAAATTTATATCTCCAGGTCTTAGCCTCCCAAATAGCTAGGATTACATGGGTGAGCCAGTGCTGGTGCTTGGCAAAATCTTGTATTTGTTTCAAATTGAACCAGTAACATTTTAATATGTAGGATTTGAATTGTGTTGATAAGTCATACACACACTATATATACATGTACATACACACAATATGTTTATACACATACATATATATGTGTGTATATATGTTGTGTGTGCATGCCCACGTGTGCATGCCGGTACTGGGGCTTGAACTCCCACGTCTAATATTCTGTTTTATTTTTCACTCAGGGCGGCATTCTATCTCTTGAGCTAGTGCCAACTTTTTCCTGGTTAGGTGGAGACTAGA
This sequence comes from Perognathus longimembris pacificus, assembly GCF_023159225.1. Taxonomy (NCBI): domain Eukaryota; kingdom Metazoa; phylum Chordata; class Mammalia; order Rodentia; family Heteromyidae; genus Perognathus; species Perognathus longimembris. Next base: position 8,332,447 of record NC_063177.1, read on the forward strand.
GTCTCACAGATTTATTGGCCCAGGCTGGCTTTGAATCTCAATTCTCAGATCTCAGCCTCTTGAGTAACTAGGATAATAAGGGGAAGCTGGTATCAGCACCCAGCCTCTACAATGAATACTTTAAAATATATAAAATATTGTGGAAAGTAGAGCTATAAATAATTTTGGTTTGCATATGGGTTAGCTTTTTTTTTCCAAAAGAAAGCTGTAATGATAGAAGCTTACAAAATTATTTCATAAAATGTGAAAGTAACCTAATCTTTGAGTAGCTATATGAGCTTCAGGAAAAGTTTCACATTTGCTGTTGAAGACATATCCTGTGTTAATGGGTGTCCAAAAGAAATAGAATTTCTCTTCAAACTTTATAAACCAACAACCCTTCTTAGTCATTGAGACTATCAAGTTTTCCTAATAAATCTGAGAAAAGTTATCGAGAATGTTAAAGTGAAAAAGAAAATGGAGTAATTTCTGTACCAATCAATCATACCAAAAAGCAGTGTCTTTTAATGAAGATAGATCAAAACAGAGCAGTAGTGTCACTTTCATCCTAGCTCAGGGGTGCTGGGTATATAAACAATTTACTGCAACTGCCTCTTATAGGTGCTGTGTGGGAAGTGTGTTAGAATGCAGTGGTCACCAATGAAGAGGGGCTATTCCTTTTGTTCTAGATACTAAAGGGACATGAGTGTCTTAAATTATCCTTTTTTTTTTTCTTTTTTCTGAATGGTGTTTCATAACTTATGATGTTGCTCAGGCTGGTCTCAAACTTGTAGGCACATACAGTCCTCCTGCCTCAGCCATGACACCCACTACACATAGCTGAAAGAAGCTTTCTCTCTCTTTCTGCCTCTTGGTCTGTCTGTCTCTGTCTCTGTCTCTCTCTCTCTCTCCTTAGTCTTGGGGCTTGAACTAAGGGGCTGGGTGCTGTCCCTGAGTTTTTTTGCTCAAGGCTAGTGCTCTGCTCCTGGAGCCACAGCTCCACTTTGGGCTTTTTTGGTAGTTAACTGGAGATAGTCTCACAGGCTTTCCTGCCTGGGCTGGCAGTGAACTGAGACTCAGATCTCAGTCTCCTGAGTAGCTGGGATTACAGGCATTGGTCATCAGCACCTGGCTAATAACAACTTTCTCGATATAATTCTTACTCATCCTTTTTTTTTTTTTTTTGGCCAGTCCTGGGGCTTGGACTCAGGGCCTGAATACTGTCCCTGGCTTCTTTTTTTTTTTTTTTGCTCAAGGCTAGCACTCTGCCACTTGAGCCGCAGCGCCACTTCTGGCCATTTTCTGTATATGTGGTGCTGGGGAATCGAACCCAGGGCCTCATGTATACGAGGCAGGCACTCTTGCTACTAGGCCATATCCCCAGCCCCTTTACTCATCCTTTTAACATATACAAATATAGTTACAAGATTGTTCATCATCAACCACTATTTAATTTCAAAGCATTTTCATTAACTCAAAAAGAAATTGTATATCCATTTGTAGCCACTCCCAATATTTTTTCCCTTCTGTCTCTGACTGTGATAATCTACTTTCTGTCTATATGGATTTGCCTATTACAGACTTAATATGGGATTTTATAATATACGCTCTTTGGTGTTTAGCTTCTTTGGATTTTAATAGTGATGTCAATTTTTCTTGAAAGTTCAATTTGGTAGCCATACAAAGGATGAAAAAAGAGTGGGTAAGATTGAGGGAAGGAAGATGGAAAAAGTAATTTGTAGTAATGGCAGCTATTGCAATTGTCAGTAGTCACAGAGACTACTCTAAGCCAAGCTCCTATGGCAAAGGAAACAGAATTAGTAATTCTGTCTCTGTTGAATGTTTTGGGGTGAAGACAAATGAGAAGTCTCAAGTTTTGACTTGTGTGGCTGGGTTGATGAATGGGTAGATGGTGCTTGCTTTTTCACTCTTCATTGTGAGATGGCTGAACTAATGGTATCAGCAACATACATTTTACAAAGAATTCCTTGGCTTATCTTAAGAAGTATAAACTGAGTAGGCCCAAGAGGAATTATTGGATGACAGATGTGGTTTATCACAATGTATTAAGTACATGTAAGAGTAGTTTCCACATACTGACTTGAGAGCAAATGTTTCCCAAACTGTGTTCTTTGCACACTTGTTATTGAGTCAAGCTGTGAAAGATTGTTTTTTGTCCAATATATTTGGGAAATATTGTACTATATACCATTCTACCAAAAAAAAACAACACAGACATAATTCAAAACTCAAAATCCTACAATAAGGAAATCTTACAAGCTGGGCACTGGTAGCTCACACCTGTAATCCTAGCTACTCAAGAGGCTGAGATCTGAGGATTGAGGTTTAAAGCCAGCCCAGGCAGGAAAGTCCATGAGACTTTTACTTCCAATTAACCACCAGAAAACCGAAAATGGCACTGTGGCTCAAGTGGTAGAGTGCTAGCCTTGGGCTGAAGAGCTCAGGGATAGCACCCAGGCCCCAGAGTTCAAGCTCCACAACCAACCAAAAAAATAAAAAAAAAAAGAAAGAAAGAAATTTTTATGTAACCTAAGAATTCTAAAACTAGTGCAGAGGTACTAATTTCATATGTTCCTAAAAACATACTTTTGGAGATTGCATTGGATCAGTAATGTGGGGACAGCTATCCTGTTTGTTATCTATATTGCCCATGGTGCCAGTCAAGGGCAGACTCCAGATAGAACTGGCCAGATCTACTCTAGTAGCCCTATGCCAAAGAAATTGTCTACCATTAAAATTCAGTGTTTTTGATTGGGGGGGGGTTCCTAAACAGTTTGCCATCTCTTGGAACAAGAGCGACAACAGCACAACCAGTTAAAACATACATGGCAGAAGGCCAATGACCAGTTTCTGGAATCTCAGCGTTTGCTAATGAGAGACATGCAGCGAATGGAGATTGTGCTAACTTCAGAGCAACTTCGACAAGTCGAAGAACTGAAGAAGAAAGATCAGGTGAATAGCAGTTTTGTAGGACTCGTTTACATTGTTAATAAAACACCTCCATCCCCAATGATTACATTACCTTTTGTGTGTTAGATTGACTTACGGTGGAACAAGATGGTATATACCCCTTTACTGTTGTTTTTAATGTTATTATTATATTTGTTTAATTGATTGCAGTGCTGGGATTAAATTTAGGGCCTTGCTCATGTTAGAAAAGTACTCCTCCACTGAGCCATATTTCCAGCCCCTAGATATTTTTCTTTGACTGCAACCTAAATGAAACATAATAGTTACATTTGAGTGATTTTGCTCTTTGGCATTACAAATTAGTTAGAGGAATTAATCTTTTTGGAGTTTGCAGGATGAAGCAGTATGTATTTTGGAGAAAAATTTTCTTTGATTTTTATAAGATTCCTGAGTTTGGTCAATATAGGCTAACCTTACCCTAAAAACTTGATTAAAAGGGGATGCAATAAGCCAAGGGCCAGTGGCTCACACCTATAATCCTAGCAACTCAGGAGGCTGAAATCTGAGGATTGCATTTCAAAGCCAGCCAAGTTAGGAAAGTCCATGAGACTCTTATCTCACTGAATTGGAGCTGTGGCTCAAGTGGTAGAGTGCTAGCCTTGAGTACAGAAGCTCCAGGACAGTGCCTTAGTTAAGTTCCAGGACACAACTTACACACACAAAAGGTGACAGGATAGAGTTGGGTATGCTGGTACATACCTATCATCCCAATACATACAGGCTGAGATGGATATGTGGTTCATGTGCTAAAGCACCTACCTGGAAAGTACAGGGCCTTTTAAGTTCATACCCCACCACTGGGCAGGGGCGGGGGGTGGGAAGAAAAGGTGAAAGGCTGAGTGCTTTGTACAAACAGATGAGGGCTGGGGATATGGCTCAAGAATTAGAATGCTTGCCTACCATGTGTGAAACCCTCAGCTCAGTCCCTAGCACTGCAGGAAGAAGGGAGGTGGGGTGGGGGCGGGGAGAGAATAAAATAAAGAAGTATAAGTCTCTCTTGATATCTTCTCCCACTCCAAACATAACCTAATGTACCAGTTTGGTAGAATCTTCCAGACCAGTTCTATGTGTTTATAAGCATGTGTTTATGGTGGTCCTCCATACAACTTGTATCATACTATGTGTTAGCCTAGTAGTCTCCTGTCTCATAGCTTAGCATGTTCTCTTAGTCAACATTAGGCCCATTTGGTAAAGGCAGTGAATAATCAGCCTCCACCCCCCTTCATCTTGAGATGGCACTCCTTTGGGGTAGCTACAACCCTAAAAGGCAGCAAGATCCCCTTAAAGTGACCTTCAGATCTGCACAGCTGCAAAACCCTATCTACTACTTGGGCAGCAGCCATTAATCCTAGACCACTATGATTGAAGCCCCTGGTCCAACCCTGGTCAATACCTTGTAGGTTATTTATATAGGTCACCTCAGACAATAGCTGGCACTTCTTTTCCCTTATGAAAAGGTGTCTTGCCAGTCCCTTTGCCTGGCAATAAATCTTTCCTTTGTTCTTTGTGCTTGGATGTCTGCATGGTTTTCTAGCAGAGCCTAAAACTATGTATTTGTTTTAGATTCTATAGTGTACTTTCCCTTAACCATTATCCTGGATATCTTTTTTCTCTTTTCTTTTCTTTTTTCTGCCAGTCATGAGGCTTGAAGTCTGGGCCTGGGCACTGTCCCTGAGTAATTTTTTGCTTAAGGCTAGAGCTTTACCACTTGGGTCGCGGTAACACTTCTGGTTTTTACGGTGATTAATTGGAGATAAAGATCTCATGGACTTTCCTGCCTGGGTTGACTTTGAACCAGGCTGAGATTACAGGGATGACTTAACTGGTGGCAGGAATGTATAATAATTTAATCATTCTCTTTGTAGATCCAGATCTACTTTTACTCTGTCCCCATACCTTTTGTCATTTAAAATATTGCTACAGCACTAATTTTTTGCCATGTTGCATATGTATACAAAACTCTCCCTAGAATCGTTATGTAAAAATGTTCATTACTTTTCTAGGTATTTTAAGTTGTTGGGTTTTTGTGTGTGTGTGTGTGTGTGTGTGTGTGTGTGTGTGGGTGTGGGTGTGCGCTAGTCTTGCGGCTTGAACTCAGGGCCTGACACTATCCCAGAACTTTTTGTTCAAGGTTAGTGCTCTACCACTTGAGCCACAACTTCCTTGGTAGTTAATTGCAGATAAGAGTCTCAGGGGGCTGGGAATATGTAGTGGTAGAGTGCTTGCCTCCTATACATGAAGTTCAGTTCCTCAGTACCATATATATATACAAAAAGCCAGAAGTGGAGCTGTGTGGCTCAAGTGGTAAAGTGCTAACCTTGAGCAAAAAGAAGCCAAGGACAGTGCTTAGGCCTTTTGAGTTCAAGCCTGAGGACTGGAAAAAACAAACAAACAAACAACTCAGGACTTTACTACCCATCCTGGCTTTGAACCACGATCCTCAGATCTTAACCTCCTGAGTAGCAAGGATTTCAGGCATGAGCCACCAGTGCCAGGCTTAAGAAATATTTTACATTTCCATATATGACTTAAGTTACATTTTGTTTTATAGAAGTTTCTTTTTTAATGGTTTAGATCATCTGTGTGAAGACATTGTCAGCTTACGGGCTTAGATTCTAAAATACAGATCATACCATGCCTTTTTTGCTGTCCCATTACAACTGTCTAAACTTTATTTAGATGGCTCTTGAAGGCCTTTATTAATGTTTGTTGAGGTCTCACATGTGCTATTATTGTGCCAAAGCTTTATGCATAAAGCTCTATCTCAAACAGTTCTCAGAAAAGAGTAAAATTCTGCATATGAGGTAGGCACTACTGAATCATTCCTATGTTGTAGAACAAGTAATGAAGTAATGGCAGTTCTCAGGCTTGAACCAACCCTTTAATCCAAAGTTTAACACTTAATCACCATCTCACTTCTCATGGACCTATCTACTTTTCAGTCATGTGAAATTAATTCAGTACTCCCCCACAGACCTGTTAATTCAGTACTTTGTGTTTTGTACATGTTTTCTTCCTCCCTAGAATCCTTGCCTGTCTCCTTTCATGCAGTTGCCAAACTTATCTTAGTGATCTTCCCAAATCCAGCTGATGTGTTACCCTCTCTGGGTCTCCTTGCTGGCTCCCTCAGATGAAATAAATCTGTTATTCTCTTTTTGCAGAACCTTATACGTACAGTAATGGTTTGTGTGTTTGTCCCTCCTCATTAGACTATCTTGGGAGAGCATAGAAGGTATCTCATTTATGTCTGTTGAGTGAAGTGTATCCTCTTTGATCATTCCTTTTGTATTTTATGTACATCTGTACTTGGTTTTGATGGGAGTATCATTATACATGATATCTGTTTTCTACAATAAGCAGAAGAGAATGCTTTTATGTATATTCTTTTGGATCATTTGAAGAGGATTTAGTTTTGCTTTATTTTGCCTTTGTTTTGCAGCATACTTCTGTAAAAACTGCTTCCTGATTTCTTCTTTATAACATTTCTTAACCTAGTTCTTACATTAAAATATTTTGTCATGACCAGAGGCTTTTATATGTGATTACAAAACAAGCTTAAATGTTCAGTTTTCTGATACCATAAAGCTTTGTTTTTTCTTAGTTTTTAGTAGTAAAAGAACTACTTGACCCTTAACTGCATATAGTGGTGTACATACCTGTAATCCCAATTATTCAGAAGGTGGAGGTGGGAGACCCTAGAGTTTTGAGGCCAGCCCAGGCAAAATTGGTGAGACTTTATTTTAAAACAAAATACAAAACAAAAAGGGCTGTGTGGTTAGCTCAAGTGGTAGAGTGCTTGCCTAGCATACTCGAGGCTTTGGGTTCAATCATAGTAACAGTGCTCCTCTTAAAAAACCTTATTTGACTTGTTAAGTAATATAATGGTTCTTTAATTTTTAGGAGGAGGATGAACAACAACGGCTTAATAAGAGAAAGGATCACAAAAAAACAGATACCGAGGAAGAAGTAAAAATACCAGTAGTGTGTGCTTTAACTCAAGAAGAACCTTCAGCCCAGTTATCAAATGAAGAGGTACTGTGAATCTGTGCTCAGAACTGTTAGGGACTTGGATTGTGGTTTGGTGGTGGAATACTTGCCTAGCACGCACAAGCCCCTAGATTCAATCACTAGCACCATCAAAAAGCAAAATAAAGCCCAGCAAATTATTGTATAAACTCAGTACAACAGCATGTGCCTATAATCTTAGCACTTGAGAGACTGAGACTGGAGGTGGCCTGAGCCTAGGAGTCCTAAGTGTCCCCCCCACAAAAAGATAATAAATAAACAAATACATACAGCATCACCATCTTTTACATAATCATACTTTGCTCAGTTTCATTGTTTCTGTGGAAAGTGAATTGTTGAAATGACACTATTTTCAGCCATTTTTATGGCACTATAGTACTATTTGAAACATGTTTGGTCTTAATTCATCATCTAAAATAATTTAATTTTCCTTTCATCAGTATTTCTAAAATTTAAGAATAATTTTGACAGGGTGCTGGTGGCTTATACCTGTTAGTAAGCTGAGGCTGAGATCTGAGGATAATGATTTGAAGCTAGCCCATGCAGTCAAATCCAAGAGACTCTTACATCTAATTCAACAAAAAGCCGAAGTAGAGACATAGCTCAAGTGATAGCCAGTTTTGAGTGAAAAAGTCAGAATGAGAGGCCATGAGTTCAAGCCTCAGGGTTGACATTGAGAGAGAGAGAGAGAGAGAATCTTTAAATGATAGAATAAATCTTTATGTCTACAAATTCTAGTTTTTTTTGGGCGGGGGGGCCAGTCCTGGGCCTTGGACTCAGGGCCTGAGCACTGTCCCTGGCTTCTACCCGCTCAAGGCTAGCACTCTGCCACCTGAGCCACAGCGCCCCTTCTGGCCGTTTTCCATATATGTGGTGCTGGGGAATTGAACCAAGAGCTTCATGTGTAGGAGGCAAGTGCTCTTGCCATTAGGCCATATTCCCAGCCCCGAATTCTAGGTTTTGATGTGAATAATAATTACTTTGAATTTTTTTTTGGTTTAGTTTTGTTTTGATTTTGAGACAGGTTCTCACTAGTAGCCCAGGCCAGCCTCCAACTCAAGATTCTCCTTTTTTTTTTTTTTTTTTCCTTTTGCCAGTTCTGGGGCTTGAACTCAGGGCCTGAGCACTGTCCCTGGCTTCCTTTCTGCTCAAGCCTAGCACTCTGCCACTTGAGCCACAGCGCTACTTCTGAACATTTCTATATATGTGGTGCTGGGGAATCGAACTCAGGGCTTCATGTATACTAGGCAAGCGCTCTTACCACTAGGCCATATTCCTAGTCCTTTTGGTCTCCTCCTTACATGCTGGGATTACAAGTATGCACCACAACATCTTGTTGTAGTATAAGGCCCTAAGTTCTTTTGTTTTTGTGGGTCATGGGGCTTGAACTCAGGGCTAGAGTGCTGTCCCTGAGCTTTTTCACTCAAGGCTAGTGCTCTAACACATTGAGCCACAGCTGTACTTAAGGGTTTCTGGTGGTTAGTTAGAGATAAGAGTTTCACAGACTTTCCTGGGCTGGCTTCAAACTGTGATTCTCAGATCTCAGCCTCCTGAGTAGCTTAGGATTACACGTGGGTGCCACTGGCACCCGGCAGGTCTTAAGTTCTGAGACAGAGAGTCAAGTTTGACAGATTATGATGAAGTCTGGTGGAACATTGCAGGTATTGGAAAAAGAGTGGAAAGATTTTTTTTATAATAAAAATATAATTTTGTTATTAAGGTGTTGTACAGAGGGGTTATTATTTCATAAGTCAGGTAATGAGTACAATTCTTTTTTTTTTCTTATTTATTGTCCAAGTGATGTACAGAGAGGTTACAGTTTCATACGTTAGGCCTTGGGTACTTTTCTTGTACTGTTTGTTACCTCCTCCCTTATTCCCCCTCCCCCTCCCCCTTCCCCTTTCTCCCCATGAGTTGTTCAGTTGGTTCACACCAAATGGTTTTGCAAGTATTGCTTTTGGAGTCATTTGTCTTTCTTTCCTTTGTCTCTCGATTTTGATATTCCCTTTCACTTCCCTAGTTCTAATTCCAGTATATACAGTATCCAGTGTACTCAGATGAGATACAGTGATAGTGCGGGTACAACCACAGAAAGGGGATATAAGAGGATCATCAACAATGGAAGCTACGGTTTCACCTAGCATGTTGAAAGTGATTAAAACAGGGAACTGTCGTTTCCATAACATGGAGTTCGTTTAGCATCATCTTATGCGTTCATAGGGGCTAGGCTCTTGTGATCCTCTGCTGTGACTAGCCTAAACCTGTGCTAATTATTCCCTATGAGGGAGACCATAGAGTCCATGTTTCTTTGGGTCTGATTCACTTCACTTAGTATACATTTTTCCAAGTCCTTCCATTTCCTTATGAATGGGGCAATGTCATGCTTTCTGATAGAGGCATAAAATTCCATTGTGTATATGTACCACATTTTCCTGATCCATTTGTCTATTGAGGGGCATCTGGGTTGGTTCCATATTTTAGCTATGACAAATTGTGCTGCGATGAACATTGTTGTGCTGGTGGCTTTAGTGTGTTCTTGTTTGTGGTCTTTTGGGTAGATGCCCAAAAGTGGGGCTGCTGGGTCATAGGGGAGCTCTATGTTTAGCCTTCTGAGGGATCTCCATATCTCCATACCGCTTTTCAGAGTGGCTGAACCAGTTTACATTCCCACCAACAATGAAATAGGGTTCCCTTTTGGCCACATCCCCTCCAACATTTATTATTGTTAGTTTTCTTGATAAAAGACATTCTTACTGGGGTAAATAGCAAAAACAATCTTTTTTTTTTTTTGCCAGTCCTGGAGCTTGAACTCAGGGCCTGAGCACTGTCCCTGGCTTTTTTTTGCTCAAGGCTAGCACTCTGCCACTCGAGCCACAGCGCTGCTTCTGGCCGTTTTCTCTATATGTGGTGCTGGGGAATTGAACCCAGGGCTTCATGTATATGAGGCAAGCACTCTTGCCACTAGGCCATATTCCCAGCCCCAGAAAACTGTTGAGTGAATTCACTAGTCTGTATTTACTTAATTACTTACAGTATCCTCTATGGACAGGATATTTCAAAATCTCCTTTCAATTAAATATAGAGTAACAACTAAAACAATCTTAAGCAGAAAGAACAGTGCTGGAGGAATGACAATATTGAAGAACAATGCCCAGGTCCTGAGTTCAAGGCCCAGGACCAGCTCTAAGTAAATAAATAAATAACATTTACATTGAAAAAAAAAAAAAAAAAGAACCTCTCCCCTGTTACAAAACCCAGGCATCCACAGGCACAGCCAACTAAAAAAGATACTCCTATGGAAAGAACCCAAAAGTTAACTCCTATCAACACTTAAAATACCATTTATCAAAATGAATTCCAGGAAACAAAAACATGGGGGTTTTGTTGTTGCTGGTGGTGGTATTTTTTTTTGCTTGCGGGTTTTGTGGGAGTTTTGTATTTGTCTTTTTTGGCAGGGACAAAGGATAAGCACATGAGGGAAGAAGCATGAACAAATGCAGTCATGATATCCAGTATACTCTATGTGAAAAATGAACTATGCAAATTGTGGGCAGGAACAGGAAGGGAAAACTAGGAGAAAGCAAAGGAAGGGGAGAGACACTGTTAAAAAGAATTATATGTTGCAGGTGTTGAACCAGTCATATATCAGGGAGATCATGCCCCTTTGTTTTCTGTGTTCTAGGCTTGTCTCGCTCAACATTATTTGTTCAAGTTCTGACCATTTCTCTGCGAATAACAATATTTCACCATTCCTAATCACTATGTAGTATTCCATTGTGTATAGGTACCATATTTTTGGATCCATTCATCTGTGGAGGGGCATCTAGGTTGTTTCCATATTTTGGCTATTGTGAATTGTGCCGTGATAAACATGGAAGTACAAATGTCTTTTTGATATCTTGGGACCTGTTGTTCAGGATAGATGCCTAGGAGTGGTATGGCTGGGTCATAGGGTAGGTCTATATTGAGCTTTTTGAGAAACCTCCATACTGTTCTCCAAAGTGGTTGTACTAATTTGCACTGCCACCAACAATGGAGAAGGGTTCCTCTTTCCCCACACCCCCTCCAGCATTTGTTGTTGCCTGAGTTCAGAGTATAGGCCATTCTAACTGGAGTGAGATGGTATCTCAGGGTTGTTTTTATTTGCATTTCCTTTACTACCAGGGATGTTGAACATTTCCTCATATGTTTCTTTGCCATTTTTATTTCTTCTCTTGTGAAATCTGTCTTTTTAGCTCCTTTGCCCATTTCCTAATTGGTTTATTGGGCTTGGAGGGGCTTTAGTTTTTGAGTTCTCTGTAGATGACAGATATTAGGCCTTTGTCTGTTGCTGTGCTGGTAAAGATCCTTTCCCCATATGGTTGGCTGTCTTTCTGTTTTGGTGGCTATGTCCTTAGCTGTGCAGAAACTTTTTAATTTGCAGTAGTCCCATTTGTCGAGTCTCTCCCCTATTTGTTGTGGGGGGAGAGGTTCTGAGGTAGAAGGTGGGAGGTGGTAGCCCTGTGGTCTTATCACTTCTCACCTCTACATTGGGTCTTCTGCCTTCATAGTCTTACACTCTGCTGTACCCTCTGCATTACTGTTAAGTTCATGTTAAGAGTAGCTGCAAAACCACCAGTGATTCCCATTATTTCCAATGTGGAGTAGAAACCCTAGACTTTTGGTACTTCACAAGAAGGATATTGTTTGAGCCATACTGGTCTTGTGCTATGTTCTTTTCTTCCCATGTTTCAGTGTTCCTTCATCTGGAGTGGTTGGCCCCCTCAGTCTTTCTGAGTGTTGAAATCTTTTACTCAGCCTTCAAAGCTCATGCTGATATCTCTTGTTGAATGAAGGAAATGTTTCTCCTATAACCTTTGGTATAAAAAATTAGGTCCCTAGCTTGACATACAAGGGCTTTCCCAAATGTCCTTTTAGCTATACCCTCTGCTCTCACTTCATTACTGCCAGGCCTGTCTGCTACATTCCTTTCCATGTTTATGCTGCCCTCACTACATAGAATTTCATACTCATGAGGGCCGAGGATGTGACAGAATACATACTTAGCTTTTATGAGGCTCTGGGCTTGATCTATAACAGCACCCTCCTTTGCCAGCCCAGCTAACAAAGTTCAGTTAAGTTGGATAAAGGTCTTTTCGCATCCAGAGATAGAACTTTTCTACCTAGTTTGCAGAGTTACTCTGAACCAGTTATGAATAAATCTAGTTCCTAGTAACATATATTTTCATGTTTACAGATAGTTTGGCATTTAAGTTTTTTTTTAATCTTAGCAGACACTGAGAACTATGATACAGTTGTTTCACATTCTTTATTTTGGAATGTACTGAGGACCACTTGGCCTAGTTTTTACATACATTTTTTAATAGTTAGACTCTAATAGTTAGACTCCCGAGAGAATGTCTCAAGTTTTGGCTACAGCCAAATATTACATGATTTTTGCATCATGTGATCATCTGTCCAAGAATGTTTGAAAAGCAGGCAAACAGTAAAGTGAATCTTGTGATTTACAGCGAAGTCTTTTCTTATTTTTGATTCTTTTAATATTTGTGATAGTGCACGTAACATTATTTACCAACATTTCAAAAACTTTTAGATGTTCAGATATGATATTTTGTGCTTTGAATGTTGAGTATAATTGTTTTGTGTTTAGAATCCTGACAATTTACTTTAGATGGTAGATTCAAGTGTGTATGGAATTTAATGTATTGCTAAGACAGTTAAAATTTATAGGATCTCATGTCTTTAACCTGACCCATAGAATATGCTTTCTTACTACAAAAGTAATGTGAACATGTTCTGGAAATTTTGGAGTTCAGAAAAAGCCATACAAATAAAAATAACTGGTAGCTAATTCTGCCACCCAGAGATAACCATCTCTAACATTTTGGTTTTCTCTCTCTCTCTCTCTCTCTCTCTCTCTCCCCCCTCTCCCTCTCCCTCTCCCCCTCCCCCCCTCTCCCTCTCCCTCTCCCTCTCCCTCTCCCTCTCCCCCTCCCCCTCCCCTCCCCCTCCCCTCCCCCTCCCCTCCCCCTCCCCTCCCCCTCCCCCTGGGTTTGATTCCTCAGTACCACATAAACAGAAAAGGCTGGAATTGGCACTGTGGCTCAAGTAGTGGGGTGCTAGCTTTGGTCAAAAGAAGCTCAGGGACAGTGCCTAGGCACTGAGTTCAAGCCCCAAGGCTAGCCCAAAACTTAAAAAAATAAAACACGTTCTATTTTGTAGCTATATAATGTTTTCTGTGCACCCTCCCTACTTAAGTCTACTTGAAATGTTTTCTCAATGAATGATATTTAATTGCTTACAGAATTTCTATATGTAAATGTATCATAATTCCTTTAGCCACTTCCCAGGAACCCAAATTTATGTACAGGTTTTACTGAATAACGATGACTGAGACAGCATGGATAGGTCAGTACCACTAGAAAAGCAGGTGTTACACCTTTTCTTTTCTCTTTGGCATTTTGGGATTTGAACTAAGGCCTAGTACATCTCAACAAGTGAGCTACATTTCTCACTCTTGATTCCTGTAGGAACTAGAGGCACAGCACACCCTGCTGGGTGGCTGGGGAAGCACCGTGTAGAAGGAGTGAGGGGAAAGTGGGGCCCACACTGTTGTTGGGGGGTTTCTGTGGGAACAGCAAGCAAGGTTGAGGAATAACTTAGGACTAGCTAGTTGGGAAAATTCCCACAGACTTTAGGGTAGAGGGATTCTTTTTTTGTATGTATGTATGTATGTATGTATGTATGTATGTATGATCTGATTCTTGGGATGATTAGGGCAATGTGAGTTAGATAAAGATAGTGCTTGGAGCTGTGGGTTTGAGGTTGGTTTGTTTACACATGAGAGGCATGTTCATAATAAGCGAGTTACTTTATCTACACTTCTGTTAGCTCTGTGACCTAAGTCACTCCCTAGCTAGCAAGGCTTCTAAGATAACAAACGTCATGAAGTGTAGACAATAAAAACACATGGGTGTGGGTGTCGCTCAGTGGTGGAGTGGTTGGCTAGCATGCACAAATCCCTGGTGTCCCATTCTTAGCACCACAAAACAAAACAACACACCAGTTAGCAAGTTGGATTTTTTACTGTTATAAAAATTCTCATTAAAGAGGTGTGGCTCAAGCAGTGAAGTGCCAGCTGCGTGGAAAAGCCTCATAATAGTGTGAGGCCCGAGTCCCAGCAACTCCACCCTCCAAAATATTATTAAGTCATGTTCTAATGCACTATATAATTTCTCCTTGTACAAAAATCACTTTTTTGCCAGGTGCTGGTGGCTCACATCTATAATCCTAGCTACTTAAGGAGACCAGTATTACTAGATTATTTATTTAGGACCTTTGCCATCATTAGCCTAATATAGACCAAGTTTGTGTTCTTATCTGAATTGGATATTAGTGAAAATTTTTTGAAAGATATGGAGGAATGAAATCTACTTCCTTGGCTGTCTCTGAGTGCTTTCTGTCTCCATGAATATTTGTTCTGGATAGAATCATGGGTTACCCTATTTGCTTCTGGTATTTTTCACTCAGTTTTATATATTTAGTGTATTCATTACGCCATGCTTGAAACTTGGCTGCATAATATTATAATCTTCTCTTACTCTGGCTACTTTTCCTCTGCTCATCCTCTGCAATTTGGTGTTTTTCACCACATTGTCTTTGGCCCTCTTCTGTTACACATTAATTTTAGATGTTCTGATTAGCTTCTATGTCTTTAGTTATTATCTTTATACAGTGGTGACTCTGAAGCCTCTAACTGAAGACTTTGGTGTCCATCTGTCAAGTGCACACCTCCACTTCTATATTTACTCCGTATTCAGAGATACCACACTAGATGTGCTCAACACTGAGCTGAATGTGACTTGTGCCAGCTCCTCATGTCCAGGCTAAATTCTTCCTCTTGGGTTCCCAGAGCATGCACTTCTTAGTTCTAGCCTATCATTCTGTTTAACACAGCCTTCTTATTTACTTGTCTTTTCATAAAACTATAATCATGCTCATGTTTGTGTTCTGTGTGCCTGACTTAGTGCCCACCATAGAGAAGACACTCAATAAATGTTTGGTCATGATTATGAGAAGGCAGCATATTAGTGACCGTCATGTATAATGTGTGACAAAATGCATGTCCTATATGGTAGTTTTTCTCTTTGGAGATAGAATGTTAGAATCTAATAGCAATATATCTCTTTTCAAGTTTCAGGAGCATTTAGACAGCACCCATGGGTCAGTCCATTCCTTAGATGCGGACTTACTGTTACCATCTGGAGATCCATTTGGTAAATCGGACAATGACATGTTTAAAGATGGACTCAGGAGAGCACAGTCTACCGACAGCTTGGGAACCTCTGGCTCATTGCAGTCCAAAGCTTTAGGCTATAACTACAAAGCAAAATCAGCTGGAAACCTGGAGGAGTCAGATTTTGGACCCCTGGTGGGAGCAGATTCAGTGTCTGAGAACTTTGATACTGCATCCCTTGGGTCACTGCAGATGCCAAGTGGCTTTATGTTAACCAAAGATCAGGAAAGAGCAATCAAGGCAATGACACCAGAACAAGAGGAGACGGCGTCCCTCCTCTCCAGCGTTACCCAGGGTGTGGAGAGTGCGTATGTGTCCCCCAGTGGTTACCGCCTAGTCAGTGAGACAGAGTGGAATCTTCTGCAAAAAGAGGTGAGTGATTTTTTTTTTATTGCTTATTTCTTGTCATACATTTGTTCAGGTGTTTCTCTTGGTCACTCTGAGGGACCCCAGGTAGCTCTGAGATTCATTGTTCATTTGGTTGTCAGTGGAGTCCATGCTGGCCATGCAAGTAAGTATTGACACACAAATCATCTACCCCCTTGGCATGGCCTGCTTTTGTTCTCCGTGTGATTGTGGCAGAGATGGCAGCTGGCTAGCTGATGGTGTTGAGTGTGAACTTCTCCACATGAGGTCATGCTGAAGTTGGACCAACTGCCTGAATGAAGAATGTTGCTAAATTAAGAGTTTACCAAATTCGGTTTGTTTTATAGCTTCCTAAAATTTCAGTGTATTCCAGGACTCACACTCATTCATCTTTCCTTCAGTTCTGAAATGCCAATGCTTATGAGCAGTTGATGCAGAGAGTGGGGTTAAGGAAGGGATGGAAAATAGGGAGAGAAAAGAAGGCAACACTTAATGAGGGTAATTTTCCTCCTCAGAGTATTTCCAGGCTTAGATGATTAGGAGATAAGAATTTATATGAGTGTTTGCATAATGCTTTACAGATTACAAAGCCCTTTCACATACCTCATCTCTGAGATTTATGGCCATAATTAGGCAACCAGGGCCTGATTGTCCCCAGTTTACAGATAAGGAAACTGGCTCAGAAAGTTCATTAAGCATTGCTCAAGTGTTCCTCTAAGGGCCTACTTCAGCACCCAGGTTTTCTGACTTCAGTGCTTTCCCTTGCTCAGGGATCCTTTTCTTTAAAGAAGCACTTGGTTAGTGAATGGGGCAGCCCACAACTTCTCTGAGAAGGTGCTATTTAATAGTTTCATACCTATTGTGTAATTGGAGCTAGTGAAATGGGGACTTGGGATGTGTTTGTTGTATTCCTTTCCTGTTGGTTGGGTAGTAGTGGTTTAAATTATAAGTGATGTAGTATGGCACCTTTTTCTTGCTTTGTGCTTTCTTCAGATGTGTGGGTGGTTAAGTTGTGTCCCTTATTTCCCTGCTGATTGTACTGGAGATGATTACTTTTTAGAGTCTGACTGTTATTTTGACTTCTTCCTCTAAGTTCCTGGAGACATTGTTCATTTCATATTGTGCCTTAAGTTAGATTGCATGTGTTCTTCAAGTTATGTTATATGGAATTATTTCATTCTGCCTGATAAGAGGTAATTTTGGTGCCCTTCAGGTACATAATGCTGGAAATAAACTTGGTAGACGTTGTGATATGTGTTCCAATTATGAAAAGCAGTTACAAGGAATTCAGATTCAGGAGGCTGAGACAAGAGACCAGGTGAGTTTCATTTGGGTATGCCAAATTGGTGAGCGGTTGCTGTTTTCATTGGAGGTACAGACTGTCTTTCTCCCATTTGCTTTATGAAGCATCTATCTTGTTATGTCACAAGTAACGGCAGCTAATTCTTTCCAGTGGGCGTCCTTTGCATTTCCTCTGATTCCTTAAAATTCCAATACCACACAGATCTGCTCAGCTCTTAGAGGAGCACTGCCTCATCTCCTCTCCTCCCTCCCCTTCTACCCAGTGCCTAAGCATAGGGTCCACATGCTCTCCTCTACACAGGGAATACTTCATGATCTAGAGATTAGGGAGATAAGAGATTGGTTGTTGTCTCCCAGTTGGATGCAAGCTTAATTGAATGTCATACTAATCAGAATGCGGAATTTTTATTGCTTCTTTGTTGGATTGATTAACGTTTACTTGAAAGGTCGTAGCTTTGGCACATTTGGTATGTTACTTGAACAAGTCATAAGTACTTTGCCAAATACAGTGTTCCAGCAATTGGGTACATTGATGACATGTAGGAAATGACGTAGAATTTCACAAGAGTAGACTTGTGAAAGCACATGCAAGGAAAAGGTAAACTTTTCCATTCAGCTTCCTAATTGTGCTTTGCTTGTGAAGATTATTGCCTTGGCCTTCAGAAGAAGTTTAAGCTGAGTGGAATGATGGTATAGTAATTTCTAATGTCACTGGCATTGAGTTCCTCCAGAGTTAAGGAAGAAAGGGAGATAGTCTAGGAAGTTCATGTGACTGGGCATGCTGAGTTAAAAAATACTGGGAGTGGAAGCCCCAAGGAGGATCAGGATGAGCTACTTGAGGAGGGTGATCGCTGGAGGGGGTTCACATTAACCTTGATGACTTTTGGAGGCAGTTTGGGCTTTTATGTAGAGAATTATTTCACTTTTATAAAATGTATGGTCTTCATGTGGATTGTAAACTGGAAGGAGAGGACAGCACATGAGGCCCATACTAGAGTGTAGTAGGCCCGGTGGAGAAGTGGTTTTCAAATGAGATCATGTATGTGAAAAAATGATTTGCTAACTGTAAAGCACAGCACAATTGTCCCTTGAGATCTTTCATCTCTCTCTTTCTTTTTCTGTCTTTTTAAATGGATAAGTCTGGGATATTTCTCAGGACAAAAGGTTTAAACAAATTCTAAGAGGGCTGGGAATGTGGCTTAGCGATAGAGTGCTTGCCTAACATGCACAAAGTCCTGGCTTCAATTCCTCAGCACCACATACACAGAAAAAGCTGGAAATGGTGCTGTGGCTCAAGAGGTAGAGTGCTAGCTTTAGCAAAAGAAGCCAAGGACACTGCTCAGGCCCTGAGTTTAAGCCCCAGGACTGGCAAAAAAAAAAAAAAAAAAAAATCTGATAGTGTTTGTCTGTGCTAGTTCTGGGGCTTGAATTCAGGGCCTGCCTGGAATCTGTCCCTTAGCTAAAGGCTAATAATGTCTACCACTTGAGCCACAGCTCTACTCCCAGATTTTTTTTTTCTTTTATGTTTATTAAAGAGTCTCATGAGCTTTTCTGCTTGGGCTGGCTTTGAACCATGATCTTCAAATCTGAGCCTCCTGAAAAGCTAGGATTATAAGCATGAGTCACTGGCACTTGGCTCTTGCTCTTTTTTTGTGGGGGTGGGGGGTGGGGGGTGGTTATAGGGCTTGAACTCTGGGCCTTCTGGGCACTATCCCTGAGCTCTTCAGCTCAAGGCTAGCACTCTACAACTTGAGCCAGAGCACCACTTTCAGTCTTCTGGAGGTTAATTGGAGATGAATCTCATGTACTTTCCTGCCCCAGCTGGTTTTGAACCGAGATCCTCTGATCTCAGCCTCTTGAGTAGCTAGGATTACCGGCTATGACTGTTTTTATATTTTAATTTATAAAAGAATTGTGGGCTGGGGATGCTCACTGGTAGTGCATTTGCCTAGCATATATGAGGCCCTAGGTTTAAGCCCCATTAAAATATACACACACATACACACACCTGCTTTTTCTAATTGACTTTTACAATTATATAGGTGAAAAAACTGCAAGTGATGTTAAGGCAAGCTAATGACCAGCTAGAGAAGACAATAAAAGATAAACAAGATCTGGAAGACTTCATCAAGCAGAGCACTGAGGACTCAAGTCACCAGGTAAATGGGAGCTTAAAAATTGTGGCCCGAAAGTGATAACTAAGCTAGATTTAATAATTCAGACAATATAGTCATGTTTTGCACTGAAGATTAACAGTTTTATTTTCTCTGAGCCAAATGCTGGTGGCTTATGCCTCTTATCCTA
This sequence comes from Perognathus longimembris pacificus, assembly GCF_023159225.1. NCBI lineage: Eukaryota > Metazoa > Chordata > Mammalia > Rodentia > Heteromyidae > Perognathus > Perognathus longimembris. The sequence continues at coordinate 8,351,711 of NC_063177.1, forward strand.
GCTACTCACAGGAGGCTGAGGTCTGAGGATCAAAGTTTGAAGCCAGCCCAGGCAAGAAAGTCTGTGAGACTCTTATCTCTTAACCACTAAAAAGCTGCAAGTGCAGCTGTGACTCAAGTGGTAGAGTGCTAGCCTTGAGCAAAAAAAGCTCAGGAACAGCAGCCAGATCTGAGTTTAAGCCCTAACACTGGTGCGCTCGAGTGCTTGTGCCTAGTGCACCCGCACGCACACACATTTCTCTTGTCTTTCTGTGGTATTTGTTTTATAGTTGTTTCATTTTTTTTGGCCAGTCCTGGGCTTGGACTCAGGGCCTGAGCACTGTCCCTGGCTTCTTTTTGCTCAAGGCTAGCACTCTGCCACTTGAGCCACAGCGCCACTTCTAGCCGTTTTCCATATATGTGGTGCTGGGGAATCGAACCCAGGGCTTCATATATAAGAAGCAAGCACTCTTGCCACTAGGTCATATTCCCAGCCCCATTTGTTGTTTCATTTTTTGTTAGTGATTGTAGAGAGTTATGCATTTCATTTCCTCTTTTATTTTTCTTTTCTCTTTTTTTTTTTTTTTGTTTTTTGGTCAGTTGTGGGGCTTGAACTCTGGGCCTGGGTGCTGTCCCTGAGCTCTTCAGCTCAAGGCTAGTGCTCTACCAACTTTGAGCCACAGCACCACTTCTGGTTTTCTGGTGGTTAATTGGATGTAAAAATCTCACGTACTTTCCTGCCCTGGCTGCTTTTGAACTGCGATCTTCAGATTCCAGCCTCCTGAGTAGCTAGGATTTACAGGTGTGAAATACCAGCACCCCGCTCTTTTACTTTTCTTAGTTACATTTTTCTGTTGCACAAGAAACTCATTAAAAGTTACTTCTTTTAAAATATTTAAAGGCACAGAATACATAGAAATAAAACAAGCATACACCAGAACCTCTGTGTAGCCACACTGAGATTAAGCACTTGAGCGTTCCCAGTGTCCTCCCTCACCATGCACAACCCCTCCCCTGACTGACCACTGCCCTTACACCACAGGCCAACATTTGAGAAGAGCCTTATATGATGCTCTTTGGTTTTGTTTTTCTTCTTTCAGCAGCTTATGTTCACTTTCATTGTTGTGTGATGTACCTTTCTGCAGATATGCCATAATTCATCTGTCCTAATGTTAAGGGATGATTTAGTTGTTTCCAGTACTAGAATATTGGTGAAAATATTACTTTGGAATTTTTTTTCCCAGTCCTGGGCCTTGGACTCGGGGCCTGAGCACAGTCCTTGGCTTCTTCTTGCTCAAGGCTAGCACTCTGCCACTTGAGCCACAGCGCCACTTCTGGCCATTTTCTGTATATGTGGTGCTGGGGAATCGAACTGAGGGCTTCTTGTATACGAGGCAAGCGCTCTTGCCACTAGGCCATATCCCCAGCTCCCTGGAAATTTTTTTTATCGTGGTGAACATGTTTCTTCTGGGAATAGGATGCAAAGGTCAGATGTTCTTAATAGTAAATTAAGCTTTACTATTGTAATGATGCCCACCAGTTTTCCACCAATGGTTTATATGAAAAATAATATCTCTTACTTAGGAGTCTTATTTTTGGCACTGTGGGCAGAATGTTTTATCTCCTGTACTGCTACAGTTCCACGTCTGAGAATGTAGAAGAAAAGAACAAACAGGAAACTCAACTCTTGTATGAATACCTTACTTTGGTTTGATTTCTCTCCCAAATCTGTCTTGTTTTACTGAAATATGTGCACAGTTGAATGCACAGACCTTATGTATAGTTTGGTAGATTTTAACATGTGAGAAATGTTTCTGGAGTGATCATCACCTGGGCAGAGATTCAGATCATTTGTCAACTGGCTGGTAAATACCTCGCATCTCATGTTATAGAGATGCCTACTGTTCTGGTTTTTAACACATTTGTTTGTTTACTGTTTGCCAGTCTTGAACTCAGAGCCTGGGCACTGTCCCTGAGCTTCTTTTGCTCAAGGCTCCATTTGAGCCACAGTGCCACTTCCAGCCTTTCTCTGTTTATGTGGTACTGAGGAATCAAATCCAGGGCTTTGTGCTTACTAGGCAAGACTTTACCACTAAGCCACATTTCCAGCCCAACACTGTCTTTTTTTTTTTTTTTGGCCAGTCCTGGGCCTTGGACTCAGGGCCTGAGCACTGTCCCTGGCTTCTTCCCGCTCAAGGCTAGCACTCTGCCACTTGAGCCACAGCGCCGCTTCTGGCCGTTTTCTGTATATGTGGTGCTGGGGAATCGAACCCAGGGCCTCGTGTATCCGAGGCAGGCACTCTTGCCACTAGGCCATATCCCCAGCCCAACACTGTCTTTTAGTTGTAGCTTATTCTTGAACTTTCTACACATGCAATCATTATATTACATAGTCTTTTGTGTCCTCTGTGATTATGATGTCTCTCTGAAACTCATCCATATTCTCCATATTAGCAGTAATTTTTAAGTCTTTGAATATTCTCTTTCATTAATATACTTTTATATAAACTATAGTTGAGACCCTTAATTGCTTATAGCTTTTGGCTGTCGTAAGAGTTCTGGGAGTGGGCTGGGAATATGGGCTAGTGGCAAGAGTGCTTGTCTCATATACATGAAGCCCTGGGTTCGATTCCCCAGCACCACATATACAGAAAATGGCCAGAAGTGGTACTGTGGCTCAAGTGGCAGAGTGCTAGCCTTGAGCAAAAAGAAGCCAGGGACAGTGCTCAGGCCCTGAGTCCAAGCCCCCAGACTGGAAAAAAAAGAAAAAAAAAAAGAGTTCTGGGAGTATTTTTACATGTCTTTTGGTGTACATGTACAACTGATGTACAACTGCCCTTTACATACACATATGAAAATAGAATAATGAATTGTCAGAAATTGCTTTAAGATTGGAAAAGGGGAGACAAGAGAGGAATGGGGTGAATATGATTGGAGTGTTCTATATTACAAGTAGTGTATATTGCATCGAATCCCCTTTGTGCAATGAATATACACTAATAAAAAGGATTCTGATAATTTTATCCTATCTAGACAAAACTATTTCCATGTATGAGTCATCCGTTTTCAAATACTTCCCTACCAAAGAACATTAAAATTAACTCAGTAGAGTTTAGAGTTCAGTGATGTTAATCATACACCATTAACATTAATATTGCCACCTTGGGTGATTGTAGCTCTCCTTTCAAATGTGTACTTTTTTGTGTGGATACAATTTTGACTTTTTATTGCGTTTTTTAACCCCTTAAAATAATATTTGTAACTATTAGGTGCTAGGTGTTCTCATCTGTCTAGACACCAAATGGTAAGCTACAATTGTCCACTCTGGACAGTGGAGGAACGAGGTAGCAGGGCTGGTTTCAGAATAATCCGTTTGGTAATTGTATGTCTTCCATGTATGCATTTTTGTTAAGATCGCTGCACTTGTATTGAGAGTCCAAGCATCCGAGGTTTTACTTGAAGAGTTACAACAAGGCTTTTCCCAGGCAAAGAGAGATGCTCAGGAGCAGATGGTGAGTCTACCTTTTAGATATACTTAAGGTGTATTTATGTTTGAATTACATACATTCATGTATTTAAATACATATAAATTGTATTGTTATATAGAAAGTATCCTATTCCTTTTTGTTCTGTCTTAAAATCATCCTCTCTTCCCTTTGGTGGTACGGAAGTTTGAACTCAGGGTCTTGAGCTAGTTGGGCTGGTGTGATAACATTGAGCAGTGCCTCCAGATTGAAATCATCTTTAATATAACTCATCACCCTGCTCAAAGTGGTTACTAATACATTCATTAGGGCATATAGAACATCAGTGGTGGACAAACATCATTCCTTTATTAACCCATGTCCTGCTCCCAACCAAAAATAAAAAAAATCAGGAAATCTAAACTGAATAGATAATGGACCAGAATTTAATTTTCAGTTAAAATACTAGCGTAGAAAATGGCAATATCTCAAAAGATCTAAGCTGATAAAGCATTTAAGTAGGTATGCTTTTTCTGTACAGCTCACTTACTTAGAATAACGTTATTCATTTCCCAGGGTTTATGAAAAATATGTATCTAAACTGTTGTGCCTTCCAGAAGGCAGTCCATTATGAAGGGGCGGGAGCAGACAGAGAGCTTCCTGCGCAGACCTGGAAGTATCCTCTAGGGAGTACTTGCCAGGGGTGTGGGCCTCCCTCCTTGCCAGTGTGATTGCATCTACCTTCTTTCCTTTACTCCGTATTGGAGCCCTACATCTGATGGCCGTGGGTAAACGATGTGAGGCAGCCTCCGATCCCACTCTTTCTGGGTGACAGTTCTAAAACAGACAGTACCTGGTGGAGGAGTTGGGGTTTCGTTTTCCTAGCTTTTGACTCAATATCTGAATTCTACACCTGATCTGTGGGACACACTCCTTCTAATCATCTACCAGAAAGTTTACCTTATTTCTCTAAGTGGGGAAGTAGAGATGAGTGTTGTGCTAAGGAAGTTTCACAGAGGTGTCTCCTCACAACCTTTACCTTCCTGTGTTCTTCAAAAGCCTTTGCAGATACTTTTTAATTTATTCCACTGAGATGGGTGTGGTGCAGGTGACATGGGAGAACTGGAATTAATACTCAGGATCTACAAACTCTTCATTTTTTATTTTCTCAGACTTACTAGAAATGCTTCTTAGGCTGAAAAACAGAAGCTCAGTGTCTTAGGTCCTTGTAAAACAACTGTTGTAGAAAAGGTTGGGGATGTTAATGTTTTATCTTTTTATTTGGAAAAATTTCACATTTTCAATGTAGTTTATGAAATCAGGTGTTTCTCCCCCTATTTTATGAACTGTTTTTATTTCACTTAGCCATAATATCTTCATAGTTGGCCACATTGTAGCATGTGTCAGAATTTCCTTCCTTCTTAATAATGAACAATATTTCATTGCAGGTATAGTCTATATTTTATTTTACTTATCCATGTGTTAAAGGGTCCTAGCTTTTAGCTATTGTGAATAATACTGAAATCTACTCCTGGAAGATCTTCACTGAATTCACTATTGCTGATGTTTTGCTGTATCAGTGCACCTGCATTTGTTTTCAGCTTCTTGTGTGTGTATGTTGGGTATATTAACATTTTGAACTATTTTGATGAAGATGTAGAAATCATGATACTCTCTCTTTTTTTTTTTTTTTTGTCAGTCCTGGACCTTGGACTCAGGGCTTGAGCACTGTCCCTGGCCTCTTCTTGCTCAAGGCTAGCACTCTGCCACTTGAGCCACAGCGCCCCCTCTGGCCGTTTTCCATATATGTGGTGCTGGGGAATCGAACTGAGAGCATCATGTGTAGGAGGCAAGCACTCTTGCCACTAGGCCATACTCCCAGCCCCATGATACTCTTTAATATTTCAGTGTGTATCTCCTGAGAATAAAGAGGTTTGTGCTATATGATCTTAAAACTTTAACCAGTTAAAAATTATTACTATTTAGTGACACATGCAATTTGTAAATTTTTTTTTTTTTTTTTTTTTTTTTTTGCCAGTCCTGGGGCTTGGACTCAGGGCCTGAGCACTGTCCCTGGCTTCTTTTTGCTCAAGGCTAGCACTCTGCCACTTGAGCCACAGCGCCACTTCTGGCCATTTTCTGTATATGTGGTGCTGGGGAATCGAACCCAGGGCCTCATGTATATGAGGCAGGCACTCTTGCCACTAGGCCATATCCCCAGCCCCAATTTGTAATTTTTTAACCAGGAACCTAACAAAGATCGCATATTGCATTTTGTTGTCATTTCTTTTACTGTAGAACGTAGCACCATTTTTTTTCTTTTTTGAGACTGTCTTGCCGTATAGAACAGGCTGGCCTTGAACTTTTGATCCTCCTGTCTTCAGCTTCCTCAGTGCTGGGATTTGATTACAGTATACATCACCTACCCTATTGCTTCATCAACTTTTTTTGTTGTTGTTGTTGTTGGTGGTGGTGGTGGTCTTAGGGCTTGAACTCAGGGCCTGGGCGCTGTCCCTGAGCGTTTTCACTCAAGGCTAGCGCTCTACCACTTTGAGCCACAGTAGCACTTCAGTTTTCTGGTGGTTAATTGGAGATTAGAGTCTCTCAGACTTTTCTGCCCGGGCTGGCTTTGAACCATGATCCTCAGACCTCAGGACCTCAGCCTCCAGAGTAGCTAGAAGTATAGGCATGAACCACCAGAGCCAGGCTTCTCCCCCCGGCACCCTTACCTTTTTACATACTGGGGATGGGGATTGAACCTAGGGCTCTGCTGAGCAAATGTTCTACCACTAAAGCCATACCTTTTGTTTCTAAGACAGAATCGTGCTACCATTTCTCCTGGCTCTGTCTTCTACAGACCTAGGGTTATGGGTGTGTGTCACCACTCCTGGATGATTGAACAGTTTTGAACAGTAGAGACCAGTTGCCTTGCAGAATGTATAGAATGTAATTTTTTGCTTGTTTCTTCATGGTTCAACCCAGGTTAGACGTTTTGGTAATACTACATTTCATGTGCCACACATGAAATGATTTGGAAAGTCATAGTATCATAAAGCACAAGAATGATGAATTATTCCATTATTCCAAAATTGAACTTCTCTGTGTTTATATTACCAATTAGATACATAGTTAACACCCTTTGTTTTGTGTTATATCTTCAGACTTGGACTTTGTTTTTGTTTTCTTTTTTTGTGCCAGTCCTGGGTTTTGAAATCTGGCTGGGTTGCTGTCCCTGAGCATTTTGCTCAAAGCTAGCATTCTAGCACTGAGTCACTGCTCCACTTCCAGCTTTTTTGCTAGTTAATTGGAAATAAGAGTCTCATGAACCTTCCTGCCCAGGCTGGCTTCAAATTGTGATTCTTAGATCTCAGCTTCCTGAGTAGTTAGGATTACAGGCATGAGCCACTGGCATCCAGCTATACTTTTCTTTTGTTTTAATTACTTTTCCTGAATATGCAACCTAATTCATAAATCAAAACTAAGTGTGTAGGGCTGGGAATATGGCCTAGTGGCAAGAGTGCTTGCCTCCTACACATGAAGCTCTCGGTTCGATTCCCCGGCACCACATATATGGAAAATGGCCAGAAGGGGCACTGTGGCTCAGGTGGCAAAGTGCTAGCCTTGAGCGGGAAGAAGCCAGGGACGGTGCTCAGGCCCTGAGTCCAAGGCCCAGGACTGGCAAAGAAAAAAAAAGTGCAGTCTGAGTATTTACACACTTAGTTTTTTTTTTTTGGCCAGTCCTGGGTCTTGAACTCAGGGCTTAGGCACTGTCCCTGAGATTCTTTTGCTCAAGGTTAGCACTCTACCACTTGAGTCACAGCGCCACTTGTGGCTTTTTTCAGTGTATATGGTACTGAGGAATCTAACCCAGGGCTTTATGCATGTTAGACAAGCACTCTACCACTAAGCCACATTCCTAGCTCTTACCTATCTTTTTGTACCCCATTTCCATGTCATATATAATCACTGGAGATTGGACTTATTCTTTTGTTTCTCCTTTTACAAAAATAAATGCCTCCCTTCCATCCCTAAAAAGGAAAAGATAGAAACACACACTTGTATTCTTTCCTTGTTTTCATATACAAAAGATAATGGATACTAATACTTTCTTTTAAATGAAGTGAAAATGGTTGTAAAGCCTAACTGACCCTAGCTTGAAAAAAAGACAGCAGTGGGATCTAACTGAAGTTTGTACCTGTTTGTGTTTTCTAATACAGCTTACCTCCTCTGAGAAGTATTCTGTAGCCTTCTTCATAGCTTCTCCCTTAGCCAGGAGCCCCTTTGTTCTTCCATTGCTCATTACCCAGTGTTTTTGCCCAGGCCACCTTAGAATACAGTTGTTCTTGCCATGACTCCCACATAGCTGTGATGACAGCTGTGAGCCACCACACCTGGCTTGTTGGTTGAGATAGTGTCTCATGAAAGACCAGCTAGTCTTTTTGCCTGAAGAAGCTTTGAACTGAGATCCTCTTGACTCTGCTTCCTGAGTCACTGAGCCAAGAAAATAGTCTTTGAGTTAGCATTTTGTGACAGTAGAGGGTTTTTTGTTTCCTTGTCTTTTTTATCTACTGAACCCTTTGCCTTTTGTCTGTGTATTTCCTGTGGGTAGATAACCAGCAACCACAGAGGTGGATGAGTATGTATGGGTGCCCATACAGCTAGTGACGATTACAAATTGACAGAAATCTGCTGGGCACTGGTGCCTCACACCTCTAATCCTAGCTACTCAGGAGGGTAAGATCTGGCATTTGAAGCCAGCCCAGGCAGGAAAGTTTGTGAGACTTGTGTCTCCAATTAACCACAAAAAAAAGCCAGAAGTGGAGCTGTGACTCAAGTGGTAGAGCTCTAACCTTGAGCATAAAAGTTAAGGGATAGCACCCAGGCCCTGAGCTCAAGCCCACAGATGAGCACTTAAAAAAGAAAGGCAGAAATCAAACTCTGAAACATTTTAGTTACATTGAGAGAAAATATGAACTACTTAAAACTGTTTTACACATAAGCAAACAGAAGAAACCAGAGCATGTCTCATTTTAAGAATAAGTGTCGCAAGTGCTGTGAGAACAGCGTAGTTCCTCCTGCAGCCTGAGGCCTGCTGGCCATGTGTAGTGATTCTGGGCCAGAGCGATGCCCATGTAATTGGAGAAGATGCCACCTTGTTTCTTCATACTCACAGTATCATCTGGTTGGCCTTGTGTTTCTCTGGCATGGCCACCACCATCCATGATTTCCATTTCTGTCTATGATTAGTGTCTGTTTCCATTCTAGGCTGTGCTGATGCAGTCACGGGAACAGGTTTCAGAGGAGCTGGTGAGGTTACAGAAAGACAATGACAGCCTTCAAGGAAAGCACAGCTTGCATGTGTCGCTACAGCAAGCCGAAGACTTCATCCTCCCGGACACTGTGGAGGTAATGTGTGGCCCATATGCCACCACACTGCAGCCCTTGAAAGTGTGACATCGAATGTACTTTAGTATAGTCTCACAGAAGCGCAGTCACTGCCATGGCTCCTGTGTTTGTTTGTTTTTGCCAGTCCTGGGGCTTGAATTCAGGGCCTGAGCACTGTCCCTGGCTTCTTTTTGCTCAAGGCTAGCACTCTACCACTTGAGCCACAGTAACATGTCTGGCCTTTTTCTATATATGTGGTGCTGAGGAATCAAACCCAGGGCTTCATGTATAGGAGGCAAGCACTCTTGCCACTAGGCCATATTCCCAGCCCTCGGCTCCTGTGTTTTCAGACAGTCCAGGCTGGTCTTGATCCTCCTGCCTCCGCCTCCCATGTGCTGTAGTGGCAGCTGTGTACGAGCTCGTCTGAAACATTTAGAATGTTTTTGTCCCCTCAAATCTTACCACTCTTAACCTTGGCCAGCTACTAATCCATCTTCTCTCTACATAGATTTCCTATTTTGGACTTTAATGTGAGTGGAATCATGCAATATGGTCTTACTTAGTGTGGCTGTTTTGTTTTGTTTTTTGGTCAGTTGTCAGGCTTGAACTTAGGGCCTAAGTGCTGTCCCTGAGCCCTTTTGCTCAAGGCTAACACTGTACCATTTAGAGCCAAAGCTCCTCTTCCAGTTTTCTGGTGGTTAATTGGATATAAGTCTCACCAGGACTGCCTGGGCTGGCTTTGAACTGTGATGCTCAGATCTCAGCCTCCTGAATAATTAGGATTACATCCGTGAGCCACCAGTATCAGTATCCAGCTTGTGTTTTCAACGTTTGTCCCTGTATTGAGTATCAGCACTTCATTCACTCTCCTGGCTGAATAGTAATCCACTATGTGAGTTTTTGTTTATTTGCCCAATAGACATTGGGTTGTTTCCACTTTGTGGATACGATGGATAATGCTACCATAAGCATCATGTGCAGGATTTGGTGTTGACGTTTCCATTTCCCTTGGGTTCTGGTAAATGTGGAGCCATCAGACACTTGCTACAGCTTGGCACAGTTCCACTTTACTTTCCAATAAGCAAGCAGTATGTGAAGCTCCCTTTCTTGGTCTTAATGTGTGAGCTTTTGCCATCCTAGTGAGTTTCAGGGAACCCGTGGGGTTTGCCAGGTTCAAGGTCTGGGGGTCATCTGTACGGCAGATTGAGAACTTGCCAGAAGATAAGTGCAGGGTCACCAAGCTGTCTGCTGGTGGTCATTGTTTTTGTGTCTAAAATTAAAAGGTTACATCATCCATACCATCCTTCCAACCTGTAGTGCTGATACTTTCAGTCACTTACATTCTTCTGTTGCTGAGTGAACCTGGCCTTCATAATTGTCCAGATTTCTAAGTCGTACATGAGTGCTCTACCACTTGATCTTGGCTCCACTTCTGGCTTTTGGGTGGTTAATTGGAGAGAAGAGTCTTCCTGGACTTTCCTACCTAGTCTGGTTTCGAACCATGATCCTCAGATGCCATGCTCTTGAGTGAAGTGAGCTACTGGTGTCTGACTATAAATTTATACTTTTGTGAGTAACTTTTCCCCTAATCCTACCCTGCACATTCAACCTCTATAATTTGGACTGAATTACTTTTTCTTGTGTGTCTATTTATAGTAGTTAATTTTTATTTTCACTTTTACTTTGCTGTTTATTTTATGTGGGTCTCTCCCCCTCTCATATAAATACACACAGTGGCCTCACTTGGGCTCCTGGCATTCTTAGGAGAGTTGTCTTCTTTCTTACCTGATGACTGATCTTACCAGAGATGGAGTGGGAGCCCAAGTGCTTTAACTACTAGCTCCAAGCCATCTGCTCACTGTCCACCTCTGTGACTCTCCTCTTTTGGCAGGAAGAGTCTTTTGTTTTATGTTCCCTATGACTTTTTATTCCTAGATTTTTAAAAGTTATCTAAGTGAGGTGGTGGGGCACACTTGTAGTACCAGCATTCTCCTGAGACTGGAGGACAACCTGGTCTATATATCAACACCTTGTCTGAAGGAATGAATGAATGACCTTACATATGTAACTGTAACCCCTCTGTACATCACCTTGACAATATATAAAATTTAAAAATGAAATTTAAAAAAATGAATGAATGAATGAGTTGTCAAAAATACCAGTTTTTAACTTAGATTTGCTTCAGCATATAATTGGATTTCTAAAAGAAGACAACTAAGCTGTTGGGGGGAAAGGAGTAAACTGAATTTCTTGTAGAAAAAATAGCTAAACCTCAGAAAGACAATCTTTTGCTGTTACTAACCCTCTGGCCTGATATTGTATTTGACTTGTATTAAATGTTCAATATTTGAATGAATGAATGGGTAAATAATTTTTATCCTCTTGGAGTTTATATGAGCTCTTAGGCTTATCTTTTGTGTTTTCATGTAAGCTATTATTTGGAGCAAATCTCATGTTGTAGGTGATGTTTTAACTCTTCAGCTTATGCAACAGTTTTGAGGGAAAAAATGCACAGTTTACAGCCTACAGTTTGGGCTAGAATTGTCTTATTTCTGGAACACACTGGTTATTAACATGGCATTCATGTACCATTGTTGAAGACTATATTGGGAAAAGTTAAAAGTCTTCAATTTTTGAGCCATTTGAAAGAACATATGAAATCCTGGTTGTCTAGTTTCTTTCACCCTCACAAATCCAGTAACTTTTTCTTGAATCTAGGTACTCCGGGAACTGGTGTTAAAATATCGTGAGAACATCATTCATGTTCAGACAGCAGCAGACCACATGGAAGAGAAGCTGAAGGCTGAAATATTGTTCCTAAAAGAGCAAATTCAAGCAGAACAGTGTTTAAAAGAAAACCTTGAAGAAACTCTGCAGCTAGAAATAGAAAACTGCAAGGAGGAAATAGGTGAAGATAAAAGTGCTCTGGTTTATTAACATTGGAGTCAGTATAACTTTTCTGATTGTGAGAACTAACACATGCTTATAGGTGTAGAAAAAGAAAAGTCTAACAAACAATAAGTACAGACCCAGTCTGACATCCAGTAATTGGAAGCAAAAAAAATAACAAAACCAAAAAACACCTTGTCCTTTGAAGAGCTCTGGCAATTATTAACCATCAGTCAGTTCATGCTAGAGCTCATTCACCATGATCTAGATGGTAGCATTTCCTTTCATAGTGGTGGTGACAGCTAGATGCAGTTGTAGAGGTCCTCTGTGGCATTGTCCACTTGTGTGTACTTCATTTTTACCTTGGCTTGATTATGACACCGGTTCTTTGGAGATAACTTAGAGAAAGGGCCCTTCCTCTATGTTCTATATATAGAAACCTGTGGGGGGGGTATTTTAAGGAAAAATATTAGTGCAGAATAATAAATGTTTGCTAATTTTTCTCCTTTTTCTTTCACTAGCTTCCATCTCTAGTCTAAAAGCTGAATTGGAAAGAATAAAAGTAGAAAAAGAACAGGTGAGTCAGTCAAAAGCTTAAAATAGCAACTTGTTATTTACAATATCCTATGCTAGCACCAAGGAATAAGAGAGCTTATACCCTGGTTATAGCCTCTAAGAAGCTTCAATATTTAAAGGAATACAGTGACAGAAGACCTTACCGAAAGCAAGCCTGCTGTGTGGCAGGCCATGTGGGGCCGGGTGGGGAGGTATAGAAGTGAGGTTGGGCTTGGGGGGAGGGGGGTGGTTGCAGGGAAGACAGAGATGTGACTGTAGCTTGGGGTTTCTAGTATAGTGGGAAACAGGCAACACATGGTGTGAAATGACACGGATTTCTGTGTACAGAAATCCATATAGAACTTGCACAAACTTTCCTTTCTGGTTTCAAGTCCTCCCGTAGACAGTGTTGAGAGTGTAGATGACCTGATTCTGCTCCATGGCCTCGCCGATCCTTGACTCAAAGACCTTTGCCTCCAAGAACCCTGTTCCTCATGCCCTTGGCCGCACCTCCTCCAATAGCGTACTCCACCTCCCTTTGTTTGGCTCCAGTATTTGTACTTCCGGCTCTTGCTCCTAGCGGGCCTCAGTATCTTTCAGGTCTCTGGGCTTCTATTTCTGTGGGGCTTTGCTTTCTTTCCTTTTCAGTTACATCTTACATGACCTACCTCTTTAGCTAACCTCCCATCCACACTCACTGCTTGTCCCTCTGCTGTCCTCACTCAACTATTTCCTAACCCTCTCCTACACCGGGTATCTCAGCTGTTCCTGCCACCAGAATTGGTGGCATTGCAGGTCCTGAGATGTTGCTTCCATTTCTCCTAGTGGCTCTTTCGGCCCGTCACTGTCACCTCAGCCCAGTCACAGCAGTCACCTGGCAGGGGCACCTGAAGTTCCAGGCTCCTCCATTTTCTACTTTGTTCCCAGTCGGCTGTTTTTGTTTCTTGAGAGTCAGTGACAATCTGTTTCTTGTCATAGTGTTATTGCACAGGTGTTTGACTGAACCCCTTCTGTCTTATCCAGTATCCCCCTCCGTTTCTGGCCCTAAACGCCTATCTCTTTATTAATCTTTTCTGATAGCACAGGGAAAAAGGGAAGCCAGATCTAGTAGTGCACAAATAGAATCCCAGCAGTGATTGGGTGACTAGGTGGCAGTGATTGGGAAGATTGTGGCTCAAGGCCAGCATGGGCAAAAAGTTAGTAGTAAGACTTTGTCTCAGCCAATATACCTGGCATAGTGGTGTACTTTTGTGACCCCAACTACATGGGGAAAGTACAGGCAGGAGGATCAGAGCCTGTGGTTGGCTTTAGGCAGAAAACTGAGACCCTGTCACAAAAGACCTTAAAGCAAACACAGATGGGGACTTGGCTCAAGTAGTATATTGCCTGCCTAGTAAATACAAGATCCCGAGTTCAAATCCCAGAAGTATATAAAGAAAAAGAAAAAACTCATCACTGTGACAAATGTATTCTTACACATGCCACCCATTCCCTCTTTTAAAAATACTTCTCAGCCAGGTGCCAGTGGCTGACACCTGTAGTCCTAGCTTATTCAGGAGCTGAGATCTGAGGAATGTGGTTCAAGCAAATCAGTGAAACTCTTATCTCCAGTTAACCACCAAAGAAACAGAAGCAGAGCTATGGCTCAAGTGGTAGAGTGCTAGCCTTGAGCCAAAAGAAGCCAGGGACAGTGCTCAGGCCCTGAGTTCAAGCCCCAGAACTGGCAAAAAAGACAAAAAAAAATCTCCTAACAGCTATACTTCTTACCGTCTGATAGAATCAGATATTCACCTTGTTTACTCGCCTTGTTTGCTTATGTGTCTGTCTCTTCAGATTTCTCTGTCTCCAGGCTTTAGGATTAGAATACAGTAGGTACTTAATAAGTGGTAAGTGAAAGATCAGATCTAGAACACATGGAATCCACATATCAAAGTGTGAGTATTCCAAGCAGTCAAGGTATCAGGCCACAGAGGCCCATGTCTGGACTAACAGGCCAGGCTGCAGGCTTTTCCAGCCACACGCTGCATCCTGCAGGCTGTGACTTTCAGCTTAGTCTCTTTTAATTTCACAGTTGGAATCCACATTAAGAGAGAAGTCTCAGCAGCTTGAGGGTCTCCAGGAGATAAAGGTCAAGTTGGAAGAACAGTTAAAGAAAGAGACTGCCGCTAAGGTGATTTATTTTGTTTGGCCCTTTAAGGGAGGGGGAGGCTAAAAAGGGGAAGGACAATGAAAGAAGTGACATTGACTAAGATGCATTGTACTTATAAATTGATTTATTGAATTGAAATCCTTTTGAATAGCTACTTAAGAACAATAATAATGAAGAGGAAGGCTAAGAAAGAATGTAGAATTTCATTTTACTTACTAAAACCAAACCAACATTGCTGCTTTGAAGTGTCACCGTTTGGTATGACCAGACAGCTTACAGAACAAAAATGAATGGGTCTTATTAGAGTTGGGTTAAGTCTCCAGTCTGCAGGCTCTGGCGGCCTGTCAGAGGCCTCACCAGCTTTCCGTCATTCTGTAAGAGCTCCTGCCGTCACTGACACTGCCCAGTTAAAAACACGGTTTTCATAGCATTGTGAAGTGGAGCCATGGCTCAAAGGGATAGAGCCCTACCTGTGAGCAGAAAAGCTCAAAGACAGTGCCAGGCCCTGAGTTCAAGCCCAGCGACTGACATAAAATAGAAAAATAAAATGTCACTCCATTTTATCAATGTATCGAATTGTAAGTAAGAAGACATTGAACCAGAATTACTGTTTTGATTATCCCAGTTAGAACAAAAGTCCACTGACTAATTTAAAATTACTTTTGGGGGAAGTTGCCACAAGCCAAGTGTAGAGAGGCCCTGTTTAGTGGTTTAGTGCTGCTCTGTGGCTGCTGGGTTTTTGAAAGGCTCCCTCCTGTACATTCCATGGGAAGGTTTTTCTGTCAGGAAGGCCCCCCTACACTGGCCCTTGTTTACTGAAAGTTTTTCTGACTGAGGCATGACTGTAGAGATGGTCGCTGTGACAGCTACTGATGAGCAGTTGTGCTTTTATGATTCAGCAGGCAATGCTGGTGCGAGAGGGAGGGAGCCCTTGAATCCATGGCTCCCATTCTGGCTTCATTTGTGAAGTTAGAGAAAGCAGTCAGCCAAAAGTGCCAGTCAAAAACTTGCACTCTTGTCCTGGAGACCTCGGTGGGACATGGGATTGTTGACTCCCACCTTTTCTGGTGACTAAGTTGACTAAGTTCCTAAAATTACTTAGGACGTCTTAATTTTAGGAACTCTAGGCGCTTTAGTATTAGTCCTCACTCGAAACTTTTGTTTTTCAGGCTGCTGTTGAACAACTAATGTTTGAAGAGAAGAACAAAGCTCAGCGATTACAGACAGAATTAGATGTCAGTGAACAGGTCCAGAGAGATTTTGTAAAGCTTTCTCAAACCCTTCAGGTGAGGCGTTTGGGGAACCTCTCTGGCCTTGGGAAGAGAACCTCATCCTCTCTCTCCTGAACATGAAACTAGCTAGAGGTCTAGTGGCTTGGCCAGCCCTGCCTCCACCCCTAATGAACAAGCCCAAAACCTGCTGTTTCTCTATACTTGGCCATTTTCTCTGCGACCTTCCAATTTTGCCTAAAGAATGCTAGCATTTTAGGTTCTAATTTTTTTTTTTAAACTACTCCTGTGTGTCTGCCTACACAGTGTGGTGGTCCCTCTGAATTCCTTGTCTCCCTCCCCCCTCCTTTCCTTCGGGGCCCAGTGTACGTGTGGCCTTGTGGGTGCACTGGGAATATCCATCACATTCAGTTGATAGTGTTTAGACCCTGTCAGCTTGCTGCTGCCCAGTGGAGCCATATGTGGCTTTTTGAGGGTGGGGAGTGAGTGAGGTCTTTTTCATCTCAGCAATTCCAGCAAGTGTTTATTCCTCACATGGCAGTCTTTATACCTCTGTTACATGGCAGCTTTCAGCTTATTTTTCCTTGCTGCTCCTGCTTCAGTGACTGCTCTGTGAGTTAATCTGCTGCTTCTCAGGTAGATGGGGCCATACCCACTAATGGCCCTACTGTTTCCCCAGGTGCAGTTGGAGCGGATCCGGCAAGCCGACTCCTTGGAGAGAATCCGGGCAATTCTGAATGACACCAAACTGACAGACATTAACCAGCTCCCCGAGACATGACACCCTGATGCAGGATTCTAGCCTGCACTCTGGGTTTTTAACTCATCCTTAGAACATTAATTATTATTTAACTCTTAACTGAAGCAGAAGTCACAAAAAAGGGACTGGAGAAGTGCTCATTTCTAGTGGGAGAAAACTGTACAGCACAGGAACAGCCAACACGCTTTCCAGCGCAACACTAACAGATTCTGCCTGTGATCCCAGCAGGCGTGGGAGAAGCTCTGGTGATGGAAGAAGTGCTGCATCCTTGCCTGCTTCTTCAGCATAGCTCTCTGGAACACAGTTCCCTAGCCTGAAGGAACTTGCCAGTAGTGTTTGGAATGACCTTTTCTGTTCATAGATACCAGGAGATTGAGAAGTTTCTTTTTCTGTTGTCTAGAGCTCATCAGTAGCCGTGTTCAGCTAGCAGACAGAGGTGTAGTGTGCTGTATGAATATTTTATATTAAAATACGAAGTGAGAGCAGGCCATTGGCTATTGACTGTATTTCCCTCACTCTGTGAATTTTCTTTATACCATTTTATCTTACTTCAGAAGACCTTAAATGCTACTGAAACTTGCCTAAGAACCGTAAGACGATGGCAAACCAAACCACTTCAAGAACAGAATTAAGGGATTTGTAAACTTGGCGGAGGCCAAATCTATTGGGAGTTGTTTAAATAAGGAAAAGCACAAGAAACTGGAAGCACTTTTTCCTGAACACCCGGATAGTCTTGGTGGGTCCACAGGCACCAGGGTGAAGCTGAATGGCACCATCTACTCCATTTTGAAGTGTTTTAGTTTAGTTATTGGATCAGTGGAAAAATATTAATAAAACAAGCTATGTCTGACAACATCTAGCATACATTTATAAACCTGCTTATATTCAGCTTTAATCAAAGGGCATGAATGCTATTTGTTTCAAAAGTGTCACATACAAAATGGTAGTAATGAGGTTCTACAGAGCTTTGTATTTTTTCTTTTATATAATTAGATTTGGAATATTAAGTGATAGCATTTAGGATGAAGTTGGGGAAACCAGGAGAGTATGATGAGTTTGTAAATCTACTCTTGTCCTTGCCTTGTCCGTGTGGAGAAACCTGCTGAGACAGGCTGTCTGCCACAGTGCGATGCAACTGTGTAGATCAAGGGGAATGGACTGAGTTCACTGCTTGCAGCTGCAGTGCTATCCCAAGCAGCTATTATGTTCAACTGTATTACAATGAAGTAAAAAGTGGGGTTTTTTTTCAAAAATTGTTTGTGATTTTGCTGCACAACAGTGGGTACCTAAAGAAACCTTATAGGATTTAGTGAACTGATTTTTTTCTGTTCACTTAAAGCCACCATCGACTTAAAAGTAGACTGACTTTGTTACAAATGAAGTCATTATGAATTTGCCCCAAAGACCTTTACTTGTTTTCTTCCACCGAACAAATGAAAAGGACTATATTACCTCATCCCATGGATTATTTTTATAGGCTTATATTCATGATGATGAATTTAAAAGTAAATATAAATTATGGAAATAGTGCTAAAAGCTTGCCATGCATGAAACATTATTTTAACTGGTTTAAAGTCTCTGTATAAAGTACTACTTGGTTTAAAGGAAAAATATAGCCTCACTGAGTTACAAGGAATTTTTTAAATTATAAAATGTCATTAAATTAGGTAGGCATAAGACGACTCCCGTGGGAAGGCTCCATGCTGATTTGTTTTAGGTTATTAAAATGAGCATTATCAATCATGATGGGTAAATCATCACCTTTCTGAAGTGAGCTTTTCTCTGAAAGATGAGTACTGGGGCTATGGAATGTTCGTCATTAGAAACTGAGTTGTGGCCGATGAAAATAGTTCAAGTCCATGCAACTGAGGATATCTAGGAAAACCTAAACTCTAAGTTTTAACAATCAATTTCTGGGATGAAAACACTGTGACATCCAGATAAGACACAATTCTGTAAACTTGAGGGCATTTTTTTTTTTTTGCATAAATGGGATCTGCATCATGAACAC
Organism: Perognathus longimembris pacificus; assembly: GCF_023159225.1. Taxonomy (NCBI): domain Eukaryota; kingdom Metazoa; phylum Chordata; class Mammalia; order Rodentia; family Heteromyidae; genus Perognathus; species Perognathus longimembris. The sequence continues at coordinate 8,370,131 of NC_063177.1, forward strand.
CAAAGTTCATCAAAAAGATCAGTTAGGCTTCAAGTGTTCCTGTGCTTATATTCAGACTGTACACCTGTTCTCGCATGTCTAAATTGACTTACCTCTTACCTGTAACATACCTTACCATGTGGCTTTTAGTTGGCAGTCACACAGCCATTTCTCCACAGGTACAGTCTTACCTTTCAGAACTCATATTGGAAGGTCTATAAAGATGACCTAAAGCTGAGGACAAAACCACTCATAGATTACATACCAAATGGTTTTCTTTCTCCCTTTTAGGTGTCAAAGCTTGCACTGTGTACCCAGTGCTCAGTAGACACAGAGCACAGCCAGACTCAGCTCTGAAAGGTAAACAGTGCCTGTGAGGAAGTAAGCCTGCTGTGACCCTTGCAGCTGTGGATCTGGAGCTCTGCTCGGAGCACACTGCACGTATAAGCATTTGTTAACGGTACTGAAGGTGAATCCTTAAGAAGAAAGTGTTCAAATTAAAAGAGCTGCTGCCGAGTAGACTGTGTGGCCGTTTCCTTTGAATCTAAGGGTTCTGACCCCCTTCAGTCATGTCTAGTGCTGCTACTTTAAAATGCAGCTCTTTCGCTCAAATATGGAGAAAGCACAATGAAGTCACTGACATAAGACAAGTGCAGTTGAAACCTTCCTCCCTTTCCTTCTCTCCTTTTCCTTTTTTAAAATAATCCTGGGGCCCTTGCTAAATGCAATCATATTTTGGTTAGGAGGCACATTCCAATTTTAAATTACAAGCATTTATTCAGCAGTTATAAAACAAATTTATTAAAAATGATGAGCAGCCAAAGCAAAATTCTTCCAGAATGTCTCTTTATAAGTTATTGCTACCTTTTGTTGTATAATATCAGTTAAGCCTTCGGTTGTGTTAACTTCAGGTGTGACTCTTCCTGGGGATGTCAGAAATTTACATGATTTCGAATATCATTGATTTGTTTCACCATTTCCCTTATGTGTTCACCCCTGTAACAAAAAAAATTAAAAAAAGAACAAATAAGCCATTCATTAGTACAGGGTCTTAAGAATTTAAACTAGAATGTCTATGCTGAGATGAATAGCTTAGTGTTTCAGTAAATAATTTAGCTAGGTGACTGTATGCACTTTAGGAAGCAGACTGTGACTGTGGCAATCAACTAATGGCTTTGTGTGTGTGGCACTAGGATCGACTGAACCCAGGGCATCACACCTAGCCCCAGGAAATAGTTCTGGGTGTAATTCACTGCAAGATACGCAGTAAAGTCCTCTCACAGGAAAGCTTTCATCTTCATAGTTTATTAAGTTCATGTCCTTTCATCTGTATAGATTATTAAATTCATGACCATCTTACAACTCTAGTCACATTAATTACTTGACATACAAATGCCAAAAACAGGATTCTTATGTGGGCAGAAAGAGAATGGTGCTGAAATACCAAAAAGGAAAGAAAAAACATCTCTTGGATTGGAATCATTTACTTACTCCTCTTTCAGGATGGACTGAATGCACTTTCGCTGGTAGGCACTGAGAGTAATGGTGGGTTTTTGGGGACTCAACACCTTTTCCATCTTTCGCTGTTGATAGTCTTTTTTCATAGTAACCTTAGGTGTCAAAAAGAACACATGGTGCATATGTTTGGATATGATTCCTATGATCTATTTTAATGTTCTTTTTACATTTATAAAATTACTTCTGTACAAGTGCTTTTAAAGAAGACTGAATTTTGCATCCACTCCTACCTGTTTAATGGCATTGCCCAGATGTCGAAGTTGATCAGGTATAAGCTGCAATTCTTTCTTCATGTCCCTCTCACTATCAGAGAGAACTGGGAGTTGAGAGTGAAAACTATGAAGTACTTTTTTCATCCTATAGAAAAAGAAGGCAATAAGATACCTGGATCAGGAGAAATGCACTCACAAAGAAAAAGCTCACAATCTGGTGAATCTGGTGTCTTGGTAAGCTCCCTGTTGGACAGCGTAGGGGGCATTGTCGTGTCTTTTCTGACATACACTTCAGAGGGGAGGTGGGGGATGCACTCAGTTCTATTTGGAATGCAAGCACCTGCTAAGTTCTGTTTTCTAAATGACACTGCAAATATGAGTAGAGAACTCACCGTTACAGGTCTACTGACCTGTTCATAATATCTTCTTGTTTTTCCTTGGCTTCCTCATATTTGTCAGCTAAACGCTCAGCCATTTCCCGTAGACTTTTCCTGATGACATAGGAAATAAGAAATTCTTGGGGTCCAGCTTGATGAGGAAGCCAGCTGACGAAGCACAGCAAGCACCCCCAAGTGAGACACAGTACACTCTTACTGATAGTTTTCTTCTCTCTAGTTTCGATACTTACCTCTCTTCTCGACAATAATTGAGGTCTTCTAGTTGTTTCTTTTTTTGGTCACATAATAACTTGACTCTTCAAGGAGAAAAAGAAGGTTAACAGGCTACTACACTGTGCCAGCCTCCCACCAGAATGGATGGTTGGTGAACACGGATGTCATACCTCCGCTGAATCTCCTCCTTGGCCATGTCCTGCTTAAGAATGTACTGTTCTCTGAACACCTGGGTGGCTCTGCTGATGAGCTGAAGACATTCTTCAAGAGGAGGAGCCAAGTCCTTTTCAGAAGATCTTAAAAACAAAGTCTGCTATTACTGTACTTAGTCAAGCAAGACAAGTGAAAAACACACTCAAGTCAGAGCAGCTTTATTCCCTGAAGGCGCCACTTTGTCCCTGTGCTTATTAGACACCACCTGTCTTTTCCATCTCCACAGCAGAATGTGCTGAGGACAGAGGGGATGAGCTGGAATGTTGAGAACCCATTCTTAAAAATTATGATGCCCAAGGACCCATACTTCAGAAATGCTGGGTTGGCAGCACTACGCTGTAAAATGCTTCTAATATGCTTTTCAAAGGAGTCTGGTGTTTCAGCCAGAATACGGAGGGGAGACTCTGCCACTTCAGCATCTTCTTGGGTACAAAGCAGCGGAGGTGAGGCTGGATGGACTGTACTTCTGCAAAACATGACATAACCATGGAGTTATTTAAACAGCTACCAAGAACTCTGACAACACGGGACTAGGAGGTGCTACTTTTGTAAGAGTACAAGAATGCATGTTTTCTCCCTTGAAAAGCTTACTGTACCAGTGTTGCCAATGTGTTTTGGACTCTGCCACTTAATTCCTTTGTGCCAGTACTGTGCCTTGAACTCGGGGTCTGGGTACTGTCCTTTCACTTCTTTTGCTCAAGGCTGTGCTCTACTACCGAGCTCCACTTGTGGGTTTCTGGAGATGCTTAGAGACAAGAATCTCATGGACTTTCCTCCCTGGGCTGGCTTCTGACCACAATCTTCAGATCTCTGCTTCTTGAGCAGCTAGGATTACAGGTATGAGCACCAGCTCCCAGCCCTTAATTCTTTATGAAAAGATCATGGAATACAATATAAATGCATCCTGGACCATTTCTGCAAAAGACTCAAGAGCCTAATTAGAAGCCTGCACTATAAACAAACCACTGCTCTTTAGATACAGTCTAGATTTGATAAAAAAAAAAAAAAACACCTGTAAGCCAGGTAATTATACAATAATTTGGTTCTACAGAACTGCAAATATTTGCAATGGCAATTTCATGTAACTTGACAGAATAGTATTGCCAGTTCTCTGCATCTATGCCAATGAATGTACATGGTATAACAGGGTCTCATGTTTGACTCCCATTGACATGATTCTGGTATTCCTATGCCTGAAATTATAAAGCTGAGAATGGCATTCCTGGGCAGTAAAAAAAAGGCAGATGGTGATAGAGCTTAACACCTAAGTTCCTGAAGGAAAACAAGGACCGAGTTCAGCTGCACACTGTCTTTCCTCATAGTTCACATATGTCCCTATGAGGCTGGCAGAGAGAGCAAGGACAGACACTGGGACCAGTCAGACCTATCTATTATGCCTGCCCCTTAGCCATCTGACTTGTGACCCGCATTGACAGATGCTCTTCTGTAACATGAGGAGGGCAGTGTCTTTAGGGAGGCTTTCATAATCACAGGTGGCAAGGCAGGAAAGGAGCTGACACAGAGTTTAGTCATCATTAAAGCAGAATCAGGTTGTAAGGAAGCTCAGTATTTAGTTTTAGTATTCTTTTCTGCAGGTTCAGGAGAAAAACTCTGATTCTCAGCTATTTACTGGAGATGGCAGAAACCATGTCTAGAGTAAAACCTAGAGTAGAAGGAAAACCATTATCCCCCCTTCCCACTGTATAAAATCAAGTCAAAGTAGAAACCACGCATGTATAGCTTCAAACCAGTGCCCGAGGGCATGTTCCTGGCCTACCTTGTGCAGAACTGAAGCCGCATAAAAAGTATAAAGGGGGACTTACAAAAGAGGCCGAATGAGGCATTCATAGCTGCTGGTGATGCAGATCATCGTGGGCCCCAGTATATCCGGGACAATCCAGAATCCTTGGATTGGAGCTGGCTGCCTGGAAAATCAGCCACAGTTCCATCTGTTACCGGGGGCAGAGGCAGTGGGACGATGAACAAAGTGGACTGGAACTGCAGCCTTTCCAGGCTGTCTGTGGTGACTTGGAAAACAATATCCCTCTGATAATGTGAATCAAGCTGCCACGGACTAGCCTACAGGTCACCTAATCGTGAGTTACACACAAGTTCACGCCAGGTGTCTTTCTTCCCAACCACCAGTCCACCTAGCCCAGTGCCCAGTCACTGCTCAGGGAGCAGAGCTGTGGTTGTCTTGTCATGTCCCCACGAGTGGAGCCCAGTCCCTGTCATGGGGCTTTAACTAGTGGGCACAGCACCATCTTCCTGCTCCACCGGAGAAGCTGCTAACTGGCCTGCAGATGGCACTGGCTTTGCCTCCAGAGGGCTCATCACTGGCCTCACACCACCTCCATGACTGTTGTGCGTGTGTGTTCCCAAATGTCAGTGTTGCACCCCATCTGCTGAGCATGCCACCCCCTGACTACTTCCTGCCCGCCAATAAGCAAGTGAATGGCTTGCTCCTTCATTCCAAACTCTCCTTCCCAGCCGTCCAAAGCTGCAGGATGTCTCCATGTCCAGCTCCCTGTAGCTCAGGCTTTCTCTCCTCTAGAACAGCAGTCCATTAGATGTTTAATCCTCAGTGCTACTCTCCATTTTTTGAGGGGCGGGACATGTGGGAGCTTCTAGATTTTGTATTATCAGTGTGGAATCCACACCTATATACTGAGTGTGTACACCCTCTGTGATCCGTGCCAGGTGAGGAATGGGAATACTACAGTGACCTCAGGCCAGGGAAGGGCAGGGTGACCTCACATTCATGGGGGAGGCCACCTCTTGGTCCCAGCCCCTCTGCCAAGAGTAACCCCTAGTTCGCCTTTCTTGTCTTTGCCTTGCTTTACAGTTTCCCACCTTTATTTGTTGGTTATGGGGCTTGAACTTTGGGCCCAGGAGCTGTACCTGAGCTCTTCAACTCAAGGCTCGTGCTCTACACTCAGGGCCTTGACACTGTCCCCAAGGTTTTTTTTTTTAATCAAGGCTAGTGCTCTACCATTTGAGGCACAGCCCCACATCCAGCTTTTTAGTGGCTTATTGGAGATGAGTGTCACAAACTTTCTTGCCTGGCTTGGCTTCAAATTGTGATCCTCAGATCTCAACCTCTTGAGTAGCTAGGATTATAGGCATGGGCCACCTGCACCTGGCCTTTTTACTTTTTAGTCTGTAGCCTGACTTAATTCCACATCCCTATGTGCAACCCCAGGCCACTCCAAACTCCAAAATCAGAAGCCATTTGCCTCTTCCACTGGGATATCCTACAGGAACATAACATCAAGTGCCCCTTAACTCACCTCTTATCTTCCCCAATCACATCTTCCTCCTCAGTCTTCATTTTCCCTTTTTCTCTTTTTATGCACTGTGTTATATGCTAAGTAGACAGGCAAAGGCCAACAGAGTACATGCTGAGAGAGGCCCTGCCCTCAAGACAGACAGACAGACAGACACACATACACACACACTAAGAGCCAAGAGAAGACATCAAACTGGGATTGGAACATAAGCAACACCACCTGGAAAGGCCCTGACACAGAGCTTTTGGTAAACACCTGACACCTCACAGGAGTGAACTATCATGTGCATGTATGTATGCATCTAAATTACTGAAACCACTAGTGAGAGGCAAGTTACCTGCACGGCAGTGGCTTTGTACAAAGGATGTGCTCCACAAAGCATTTCTGTTCTGCAGCAAGTTCCTGTAAACTATCCTTATCTTCTTCATCTGCAAAGGGACACATTATAAATTAACTGGTGCTTCTGCAAAATGCCAGACTAAAATACTGGTTATCAGCAAAATGTTGAATTAGAGGTGTGGTTCAAGTGGGAAAGCAGTAGCTGTGAGTGAAAAAGCCAAGTGAAAGCACAGGCCCTGAGTTCCAGTCCCAATCCCAGCACAAGTTCCCATGTTCAGCCCCTATCCCAGATATACCCATCATGCTGTCTGAAAAGAGAGCTTTGTTTCTTGCTTCTTTTTCTTGGCTAATTTCCTGGGTAGAATCTCCATTACAATGTTAAGTAGAACTGGCATGAGGAGACATTCATGTTATGTTTCTTTTTGTTTTTGCCAGTCCTGGGGCTTGAACTCAGGGCCTGAGCACTGTCCCTGGCTTCTTTTGCTCAGGGCTAGCACTCTGCCACTTGAGCCACAGCACTACTTCTGGCTTTTTCTGTTCATGGGGTCCTGAGGAATCGGACCCAGGGCTTCATGTATACGAGGCAGCACTCTACTGCTATGCCACATTCTCAGACCCCTTGTTATGCTTCTTAGAAGTGTGAAAACATAAACATAAAAACACTTAAATTGGACATTACCAAGTAAAACCTTTAAGATGTGGCCAGCGTTCTTACTAAAATACAAGGAAAGATACAACTGAAAGATGAACTGTGGAAAAGAAAGGAACAAAGACTTGATGATTTGGGAAATCATCAAGACTGTATGGATGTCAAAAAAGTCTCAAGAACTGGGTGTCAATGGCTCATGCTTTTAATCCCAGCAACTCAAGAGGCAAGATCTGATTATCCTGGATCAAAGCCAGCAGAGGCAGACACATCAGAGAGACTCTTAGCTCCAATTAACTAGTAACAAGCCAGAAGTGGAGGTGTGACTTAGGTGGTAGGGTACTAGCCTTGAGCAAAAGGACAGTGTGCCCAGGCCCTGAGTTCAAGTTCCAGTACCAGGACTACCCTCCGCCCTCTCTACCCAAATCTTATAAAGGTTCACTATAGAGGCCAAATGTGTCAAAGGGTCAGAAAGAGGAGGAGAGAAGGCTGTTCTGCCCCTAAAATCTGTAGGTAAGAAACCTCACAAAGCTACACTAATGCTACCTTTCCTAAAATGAGGGATGAGGGAGGAGCATATGATCAAGGTACATTATATACATGTATGAAAATGTCACAATAAAACCCATTAAAAATGTACAAGATATCAGGCACTGGTAGCTCACTCCTGTAATCCAAGCTACTCAGGAGTCTGAGATGTGAGGATTACAATTTTAAGCCAGCCTGGGCAGCAAAGTCCATGAGACTCTTATCTCCTATTAACCACTAAAACCCTGTAAGTGGATCTGTGGCTCAAGTAGTAGAGCACTAGCCTTAAGGAAAACAAAAAGCTTAGAGATAGAACCCAGGCCCTGAGTTCAAGCCTCAGAATCTGCACACACACAAACAAGAAAAAACCCCCAAAGAATCCAGTTTTGCTTTAAAAAAAAAACCTCCTCTTATTTTCCTTTTTCAAACTACTTTTGGATGGAATCTTGAAACCTACTGACAAACACCAACAGTTAGTACACTCACCTGATCCAAGGAACTTGTGAAGTTTGTGAATCCAGGTCAGCCCCACACTGTGGACGCCAGCCTCGTGAGTGCAGTGGTATCGTGAAGGACACTTGGGGTCTGCAGATGGAATCATGAGTGACAGAAAAGGCAGCAATTAGGAGACACAAAGGATTTACCCAGGAGCCTACACATGCCAGAGAGAGAGAAAGCCTGGAGTATTTTATACAGGTGTATTATGTTGGAGGCCTTGTTTTTAACTTGAATTTAATTTTCAGATATATTTTAAGCATCTTTGTAAAAATTATACTAAACACACTCCACATATTATTTCCTAAAATGTAACAAAACGGAGTTCACAAAACACTTGGTGTAGCTGGGCACCAGGGGTACAGGTGGCTCATGCCTGTAATCCCTGCTGCTCAGAAGGCTGAGATCTAAGGATTGTGGGTCAAAGACAGTCCAGGCAGGGAAGTCCTTGAGACTTTTACCTCCTAGAATCTATTCAGGAAAAGACAGAAATGGCACTGTCGTTCAAGTGGTAGAGCACTTGCCTTGAGCAAAAGAAGGTCAGTGACAGTGCCCAGGCCCAGAGTTCAAGTCCCAGGGCCAGCATACCACACAAAACAAAGAAACAAACAATAACAAAAAACTACTTGCTATAAGGTAAATCACGGGCACCTTTCACATTTTCTTTTTTTTTTTTAATGTTTTCTTTTTTATTTTTTGGCCAGTCCTGGGCCTTGGACTCAGGACCTGAGCACTGTCCCTGGCTTCCTTTTGCTCAAGGCTAGCACTCTGCCACTTGAGCCACAGCGCCACTTCTGGCTGTTTTCTGTATATGTGGTGCTGGGGAATCGAACCCAGGGCCTCATGTATACGAGGCAAGCTCTCTTGCCACTAGGCCATATCCTTAGCCCCCTTTCACATTTTCTTGATGTTCTCTAAGTAAGGTGAAGAATGGCAGCTCTAGAGAGCTGCAATCCTCTTGTTGTGTGACACTGGTGAAGTCATTGCACACTCTCAGCACAGGTGCTGAAAGACTTCAGCCCAAATGCTCAGCGAGCAGTTCTGTCACAATGTCGTATGTCATGTGTTGTGTCAGGTGTTGCATGCCTTCACAGTGATGACTTGCAGAGTTCTAAAGGTTATTTTCAGTTTTGGATTCCTTCTGTTTGATCATCACTTATATTTATACTAAGTAATGTTAACACTTGTACATAATTTTAATTAATGGGCTTTAAAACAAATATTTCTGTACCTTGTAAGCTCTAATATCAGTATGACAATCCTGAGAGTAAAAGATGAATTTGGGGGAGGTGGAGAGGCAAGTTTTACAGAGTTGAAGATCAAACCCAGGGCCTTATACACAGTAAGTCAAGTGTTCAACCACTGATCAACATCTTCAGACCTCAGTTTTGTGGTGTGTGTGTGTGTGTGTGTGTGTGTGTGTGTGTGTGTGTGTGTGTGCGTGTGCGTGTGTGTGCGTGTGTGTGTGTGTCTTCAGGCTTTAACTCCTGGGTGATGTCCCTAAGCAAATTATTTGTTCTAAGCTAGCACTCTACCACCTGAGCCATAGCTCCACTTCTGGCTTTTGGTGGCTAGTACGAGATAAGAGTCTCATGGACTTTGCTGCCCAGACTGGCTTCAAACCAGGATCCTCAGATCTTAGCCTCCTGAGAAGCTGGGATTGTAGGTGTGAGCCCCCAGTCCCCAGCAGACCTCAGGTTTTGAAGACAGAGTCTTACTACGTGCAGTCTTCCTGTCTTTGCCTCTCAAGTGCTAGGGATATAGCTGTGCCACCACACCAAGCCTTCTATCTACTTTAATTAATTATATTTTTGGTGGTACTAGGCCTCTGAACTCAGACTGGAGTAGTACTGCTAAGCCATGTCGCAGCCCCACTTTTCACTGGTTATTTCCATGACAGTGTTTTGCTTTCTACCTGGGCACCTGCCCAAGCCCAAATCTACCTCTCATAGGCTTCCTGGCATTGCTGAGATCATAGGCACACCCCACTGCATCCAGCTTCCCCTATGTGGAGATGAAGTCTCATGAACTTCCTGCCTAGCTCCGTGTGGCATCTCCATCTCGATCCTCCCAGTCTCAGCCTCCCACACAACACAGAATTACAGGAATGAGACCCTGCGCCCAGCTCTAGTTTGGGATATCTCACTAACCTTTCTTCCAGGCTGGCCTCATGTTACGATCTTTCTGTTCTCAGCCTCCCCAGTGGCTAGGATTCCAGCCAGGTGTGAGCCACCAGCACCCAGCTCCACTTATTCATTCAGTTTTGAGATAGGGGCTCACTGTGTAGCTCAGGCTGGCCTCAAACTTGTGATTTTCCTACTTCAATCTCCTGAGTAGTTGGGATTGTAGACTGACACTACTTTGCCAGGTTCTCTGGAATGTGTACCACTATTTGTAAACTTATCCCTGTGGTTAGTAATTTTTAAAACATTAAATTAAAATTCAGAAATAATGTATAAAGTTAGTAAGTTAGCACCAGTCATCTTCCTAAATTAAAATTTTCTTATTGTTGGTTTCAAGTAAGTTAGTGATCATTATCAGTTTTACATTGGAATTAGCATCAGGTATGTGTCATCTCTTATTGACCACAATGTTGTGTGGTGCACAGCTGTGTCAAAATTTGATTTTAAAAATTATTTTTAAAGGTAATTTAAAGGTTATACACATGTATTTAAGTTGTAAAATCTGTGTGTGTGTGTGTGTGTGTGTGTGTGTGTGTGTGTTACCAGGGATTAAGCATAAGGCATCACTCTAGCTATGCTCCCAGTCCTTTTCTTTTTGTTTTGTTTTTTGCCAGTCCTGGGGCTTGAACTGGCTTCTTTTTGCTAAAGGCTAGCACTCTACAACTTGAGCTACAGTGCCACCTCTGGCTTTTTCTATATATGTGGTGCTGAGGAATCAAAACCAGCACTTCATGTATACAAGGCAAGCACTCTACCACTAGGCCATATTCCCAGCCCCCAAATACTAATTTTATCACTTATATACTAGCCTAGTTAAGGGAACCCTCACTCAGATTTTATGCTTTTGGCTAAAGGAAATTTACTCTTCTTTTTTCTTTTTTTTGCCAGTCCTACGAACTGAACTCAGAGTATGAGCACTGTCCCTGGCTTCATTTTGCTCAAGGCTAGCACTTGAGTCACAGCACCACTTCTGGACTTTTCTATATATGTGGTGCTGAGGAATCGAACTCAGGGCTTCAGGTATGGGAGGCAAGCACTTTACCACTAGGCTATATTCCCAGCCCTCCTTTTCTTTTTTATTTCGGGGGGGAGGGTCTCACTAAATTTGCTTGGGCTGGCCTTAAACTCATGATCTTCTAGCCTCCACCTCTGGAGTAGCTGGTATTAAAGGTGTGTGCCACCATTTTAGCTTGAAATCTACTTTTGAGAGGACCAGGAAAAGCTAGGTGAATCTAGACGGAAGACCACTATTTGGAAACATGAGAAATTCGCTTAGTTTGTCTTCAGCAGAGAACACAGTATAGTTACTAAATATGCAGGAGAGCCATGCCAATCTCCAGAAGGCTGGCAGTGCAGAATAAACTGCATGGGAAGAGCCTGTGGCAGCCTTCATCTAACAACAGTGGGGGAGAGTGGCCTTCAGTGAGGACTGTACCTCTGTGAAGTTTGATGGGACAGGAGAAGTCCGAATCATAGGGCTCATCCTCCCCGGAGGCCAGCTTCAAGGCCAGCTCAAGTTCAACACATTCGAAGACATACAGAGACGGAATGAGGTCTGCTCTGTAATCCCAGGACTTTTCTGACTGTGAAAAGCAAAAACAAACAAACAAGGAAAAAAGACCTGCATGTTTATTGTGTATGTTCATTTGAAAATGTATAGGTAAAAACAGAAACAAATCACTGATCAAATAGTGTTCTTAAATTCTTCATTTCACTCTGTACCTTAACAGTGAACTAATCCCTTCCCTTCCAATAAAGTGTCACTATATAGCCGAGAGCTCACAATTATGCTGCCTCAGTCTCCTGAGTGCTGGGATTATAGGCGCACCTCCACACCCAGTTTGTTAGTTTTTGGGTTTTGTGCTGATCCTAGGGCTTGAACGGGCTAGGGCACTGTCCCTGAGCTTTTTTGCTCAAAGCTAGAGCTTGACTACTTGAACCAAAGCTCTACTTCTGACTTTAATTAATTGGAGATAAGAATCTCATGGACTTTTCTGCCCTGGCTGGCTTAGAAATACAATCCTCAAATCTCAGCCTCCTGAGCAGATAGGATTACAGACCTGAGCCACCAACGCAAGGCTCCCTGCTCATTAATAATCTTTTTTATTGCCAGTCCCAGGGCTTGGACTCAGGGCCTGAGCACTATCCCTGGCTTCCTTTTTCTCAAGGCTAGCACTCTACCACTCTAGCCACAGCACCCACTTCCAGCTTTTTCTGTGTATGTGGTGCTGAGGAGTTGAACCCAGGGCTTCATAAAAGAAGAAAAAAGTTAAAAGACTCTTCCTTTAGAAATATGTTAATAAACAAGCCTAAAGAAAAGCTAGTCCACTGGTCCAAAAATTCTTTATATTTGTTCCCAAGGACTGCACCATAGGAGTTACCAGAAAGTGGTAAGAAGGCAAGGTGTGCAGTCTGCCTAGAGGACTTGACCTTGTGGTGAAGGCTGTAAAGCCATTAACATAGAGGTCAGAAATATGTATATAGACTAATGGACCAAAGAGAAGGTTGGGAAACCTTCTAATTTCTTCTCAGTTAGATTTTAAAGTGTGCTATATTTGTATTTGTGTGTGTGTGTGTGTGTGTGTGCGTGTGTGTACTAGGGCTTGAACTCAGGGCCTGGGTGCTATCCCTGAGCTTTTTCACTCAAGGCTGGTGATCTACCACTTGAGCCACACCTCCACTTCTGTTTTTTTGGCAGTTAACTGGACATAATAGTTTAATAGACTTTCCTGCTCAGGGTGCAATCCTCAAATCTCAGCATCCTGAGTAGCTAGGATTATAGGCATAAAGCCACCAATGCCTGGCTTCCAATTACTTTTAAGTGTTTAATTTACAAATTATTACAAGTGCCAAATAGATGTAAGCTAAAATTCCTCTTATGTTGCTCTAAAAACTACACTTTGGTATAAAGACATAAAGCACCAACACTACCGTGGAACTTACTGTTTGGTCGTCTTCTTCCTCCCCCTCTAGCACCACACAGTGATACAGCATTCCCGACTCAGTTGCAATCACTAATATGTTGGGGATGCAGGGTAAGCAGAGTATAGCACAAGCATCATAACCATAGTTATCTTCAGCTGCAGGATGCATTGGCAATGGACCCAATAGCTTTCCGATATTTCCGGGGCTAAAGAAAGAAACCACACTTGGGAAGGTCTGACAGAAGACAGCCATGACCCCCTACCCATTCTTTGACTTCGTCTTCTTCCAGCTATCATGCTGCCATTGTAAATACAGTATATTCCCAATGTCTACTTGCATGCTTTCCAACTCACATCCCAACACTAGTGACTTTCAACCAGAGATTAACCCTTGAGGAGATACTAAACATTTCACGTTTGTCACTACTAGAAAAGAGGTAGTAACTGGCATCTACTGAGTACAGAGATGCTGCTAAACCTCCCTCTATAAGGATGACCAAACCACACACCATTAGTAGAGCTCAGAGAATGAAAGCCTCAAGCTAAATTTCCTGTATATGGTACTTTTTAATTTTTTTTGGTGCAATTCTGGGGCTTGAACTCAGGGCCTGGGTGCTGTCCCTGAGTTATTTGTTCAAGGCTAGCACTCTACCACTTGAGGCGCAGCTTCACTTCTGGCTTTTTAGTCATTAACTGAACCTCCTGAATAGTGAAGACTATAGGTGTGAGCTACTGGCGCATAGCAGTGATTAAAAAAAAAAAAAGGACTTGGTTTTACTATGGAGGATCTGGCTTGTGATCCTCTTGTCTCATCTCCAAAGTGCTGAGATCAGAGTTGAACATTTCCACACTCAGCCTGGTCTGCCCTTTCACTACTCTACTGAAGCTCAAGTTCGTGGAGCACCAGCCATGAACAAAAAGCCAAGTGAGAATAAAAGGCCCTGAGTTCAAGCCCCAATACCAGTACAAAGAAAAAAAAAGTAGGGGGCAGAAGATGTAGCTAAGTGGTAGAGTCCTTGCTCAAGGTCCTGGGCTCAATCTCCAACATTACAAAAAAATAAACATCGGCAGAACATGCTTAAGACTGAAGGCCGATTTAACATAATCTCAACAGATAGTTATTTAGAGCCCATGTTTCTGCTACAAGAAAGACATACAGCTAAAACTATGCAACACAGTATGAGGGGCTCAGGGTTTCGTGGGTATGATGGATTAAAAGCTGAAGCCTGCTGATCTTGAAGAAATGGTAATACAGGATGTCTGTTATCTTTGAGGACATCACAATATAAAATTTGGTCTTTTCTTAAACAACAGAACTCACCCAAATAATACAGGGAAATGAAAACTCAAATGATCTGTGCTAATGCTTTCTCCAAACTGTGAAAATGCAAGCCTCTAAGGGCTGGTCATTTGAACAAACTCAGAGATGTGGATCCTAAGTCTCACTATGACAATCTACACAGAGCACGAATGACCACCTCCACTTACCTGTGTAACAGACTAATATGTGTGAGGAACGTCTCCCCATTCTCATATAAGATGTACAGAGGATATGCTACTACTTCATCTTTGCCTTTCTGTCCGAATATATTCTTTGGGACTGCTGCCAGTGGTCCAAAGTCAAATGCAACCGCTGTCTCCCCCAGAGACGCAGTATATGTCCTCCTGCAGAGAGAGCAGAAAGCCAACGGGCTAGAAGCAAACCTTAATTGTTTGTTCAAATATCAGGAGGTAGATACTGATGGACTGTACTTTAGTTGAAAAACAAGAACTTGTAATTATTAAGAATGTTAACTTTGGAAAATTCTCATAAAATAAAGTGAAAAAAGCCAAAAAACTACTGGGTGCTTCCTTAATTTTAAATAAATACAAATACTTGCATACAAATAACAAAAAAAGGGCTGGGAATATGGCCTAGTGGCAAGAGTGCTTGCCTCACATACATGAGGAGGCCCTGGGTTCAATTCCCCAGCACCACATATATAGAAAAAATGGCCAGAAGTGGCGCTGTGGCTCAAGTGGCAGAGTGCTAGCCTTGAGCAAAAAAAAAAAGCCAGGACAGTGCTCTGGCCCTGAGTCCAAGCCCCAGGACTGGCAAAAAAAAAAAAAAAAAAAAAAAAAAAAAAAAAAAAACACCCCAAAAACAACAAAAACAAAAGACCCAAATTAAAAAAGCAGAAAGAAAATACCTAACAACAACAAATATCTCCAAGCAGCAGGATTTGTTCACTCCATAAACTGTCCACTTTGTGTGAGACAGTTGCAGGTTTTAGAAAATGAAACAAAAAGGCCTAGCCTCAGGTGAGAGAGATGTTCAGTGAACACAGAAGAAACAAATATATAACACAAATTTAGACAGCGATTTTGGCTGTTTTTCTTAAGTGTTCTTACTGGAGTTTGAACTCAGGATCTTGTGCTTGTTAGGCAGGCACTATACTGCTGAGCCACACTTCCAGCCTTTCTTTTGCAGCGATTTTAAAGATAGGGCCTCACTTCCTGCCTGAGCTTCCATCCTTCTCTTTTTTTGGCTTTTCATTGTAGCTGGGACAACAGGCATGTGGCACCATGCCTAGCTTCATCAGTTGAGATGAAGTCACAAGGCCTAGAACCTGTTCCACTCAATTTTAGCCAAGGACAACAGACATGTCTACCATGTCTAACTATTGGAATTTCACATGTATGGTGGCTGGATTAAAATGGTGTTCTTCCTGATCCCATTTTCCCAATGTTAGGGTTATATAGAATGAACCTCCAGCACCCAGCTTTGTTTCTGTTCCTGACACAGGGTCTTGAGGATGGCCTTAACTAATCATCTTCTGTCTCTGAATCCTGAGTACTGAGCTTTCAGGCATGTATCACCATAGTGAAAATAATGTTAAAGAGAAATGGGGTCGGGTGCCAGTGGTTCACATCTGTAATCCTACCTACTCAAGAGGCTGAGATCTGAGGGTCAGAGTTCAAAGCCAACCTTGGCAGGAAAGTCTGTGAGACTCATCTTCAATTAACCACCAGAAAAGTCAGAAGTGGCACTGTGGCTCCAAGTGGTAGAATGCAAGCCTTGAGTAAAAGAATTCAAATATAGCACCCAAGCCCTAAGTTCAAAGCTCTACACCAACAAAAAGGAAGGAAGGAAGGAAGGAAGGAAGGAAGGAAGGAAGGAAGGAAGGAAGGAAGGAAGGAAGGAAGGAAGGAAGGAAGGAAGGAAAAGAAACGGGGCAGATGGGCACTAGTGGCTAATCCTAACTATTCAGGTTAAGATCTGAGGATCCAGGTTTGGAACCAGCCCAGGCAAACAACTGTCTCCAACTAACTGGCAAAAAGCTGGAAGTAGAGGTGTGGCTCAGGTGGTAAGATGTCTATTAGGAGCAAAAAAGCTCAAAGTTCAAGCCCCAGTACCAGCACAAAAACAAAGAAAAAAAGAAAAAGAAGTGGGCTGTGGTACAAGAAGTAGGGAGAGAAAGAGTTTTAAGTGGCAGAGTGCAAACCCCAGAAAAACCAAAAGGAAAATACTGAAGAAAAAAAAAAAGAGCAGTCAAAGGTGACTGCAAGTGCTATTTCAGGATGAGTAGTAGGAAAAGGACTCATAAAGAAGGCTCTTAAGGAAGGAAGGGAATGAGTCTACAGTGTTCTGTGGAAGGAACAGCTGAGGTGGAGGAGAAGAAGACAAATGGCTAGGCTCTGAACTGGAAGGAACGGATGTCTGAGAAATGGTGAGGAGGCCAAGGTGGCTGAAACCCAGACGGCCAAGACAGTGGGAGGAATGAAGCTGCAGAGAGAGTGAGGCGGAACCTGCGGGCCCCAAGGAGGCCACAGTAAAGACTTTAGGGCACTGGCAGGGTATGGAGAACAGGGAAGAAGAGTGTTCTGGTTATACAGGAAATAATCAACTTAACTGCTATCCCAAATAACACTTCCATTTTCTCCATTTCTTAGAACAGACACATCATATGTGTAATCAGGAAGGACAAACTATAAAACCATGATGCTTCTGTCTTTTTAAAAAAATAATTTTATTATTATTTTTGTTTATGTGGTACTGGAGAATTGAATCCAGGGCCTCATGCATGCTAGGCAAGCACGCTACCACTAAGCCACATTCCCAGCCCGCTTCTGTCTTTTAAAATTCAGCATAAGCTGGTTGCTGTGGCTGGGGCTCTGGACTAGCTGTCATCTCAGTGGAGGGACTGAGAACTCACTGCCACCCCACATCCTGGTAACACACATTTCACACTGGCCTTCTGGAGACAACACCTTAATCCAAAGAAGTGACTTGAGCAGAGAGAACTTCAGGTATGTGCCACCACAAACAGCACAAATTCCTCACTGGAAGGAAAAGAGACAGACAGACAGACACACACACACAATATGAACTCATCAATCATCTGTCTGTTGAAGCAGATGTCTAAGGGCTCTGGAATGGTAGAGGGCAGCCCCAGAACCTGGATTCTAGACATCATTTGCATGTGACTGATTAGCTGCTTGGCTAGTATCTATAGGTTATTGCTTTTCTGTGCTCGTGTGATTTCACATACTACTGGCCAGCAGCAGCATGGGATTCTCAGACATTCTCATTCCTCTCATGATTGTGTTTCTCAACCCTCTGAGATCACCAGCCAAAGTGTGTGGAACATGTACTGCGTTATGCATGGCTGAAGTGTGCAGCATGTCTGAGGAGCCCTGGACCCATGATGTCCCTGACCCTTCTACCAATGGAGCAATTGGAAAAGTGGGTATATCAAGGCCATCGTGAACCTCAGTGGCTCCCTGATCAGAATACAAGACTCAGCAAATGGGCTGGGAATATGGCTTAGTGATAGAGTGCTTGCCTCATATACATGAAGCCCTGGGATCAATTCCTCAGCACCGCGTATACAGAAAAAGCTGGAAGTCGGGCTGGGGATATGGCCTAGTGGCAAGAGAGCTTGCCTCGTATACATGAGGCCCTGGGTTCGATTCCCCAGCACCACATATACAGAAAACGGCCAGAAGTGGCGCTGTGGCTCAAGTGGCAGAGTGCTAGCCTTGAGCAAAAGGAAGCCAGGGACAGTGCTCAGGCCCTGAGTCCAAGGCCCAGGACTGGCCAAAAAAAAAAAAAAAAACCACAGACGGATACGGGCAGATTGCTGTTGTTTCTTGGTGTCACATCCCGAAGGAGTTGGAAGCCTGGTGAAAACTCTGGTGACCACCGCTGTGTGAGGGAGGCCAGGATAGCTGACAGGCAAAGGGTGCACCTATTCAGCAAGAGCAGGTTCTGCCCTGCCCCCAACCATTCTGGACAGGGTTGTATGGGGGAGGGGCTGCAGGAGCAGCTCTCATCATGACTCCTCCCATTCTGCCTGGATCACAAGAGCCTGGCCACACCCCCATTTTCATGTTTCTCTGACCAATGGGATTCAAGCATATCCAAACCTATGCGCCAATTCTAACTAGAATGATAGGTTGGTCCAAACAGATACTATGAGACAGACTGTAACTCTATTGGCCACCTGCGTGCGGCCTAGCATGCTCTGTAAGTGCTGTATCCTCATTGGTCACCTACATGTGGCAAGTTTGTTTTTTTTTTTTGCCAGGCCTGGGCCTTGAACTCAGGGCCTGAGCACTGTCCCTGGCTTCCTTTTGCTCAAGGCTAGCACTCTGCCACTTGAGCCACAGCGCCACTTCTGGCCGTTTTCTGTATATGTGGTGCTGGGGAATCGAACCCAGGGCTTCATGTATACGAGGCAAGCACTCTTGCCACTAGGCCATATTCCCAGCCCCAACGTGTGGCAAGTTTGACTGTGATGTTTGCCTTATAACCTAACCCTGAGTGTGGCCTGGGGCGCGTGGTCCCAGCTCCCAAGTCTGGGCTGCAGCCCTGGCCGGCCAGCCTGCTTTTTACACAGTTGCGGTTCTAACTCCCGAATCCAACTCCCGTGACCCTGGCCAGTCAGTATACTTTTTACTTCCCCAATAAATCCATCTTTTTACTTGAAAAAAAAAGAACTGCGGCCACACCCATATTTCATGCTGCCTAGTAGCACTGGTATTCCCTCTGTTGGCTCACACCACTGCCAGCAATTGAGGGAGGTAGAGGTGCTAAGTGGTGAGAGAATCGAGGTGATTTTGGAGATATAGTTGGAGGCAGACGTAGTTATTGGTGATTGTGAGAACAGAGGTAGCTTCAGAGAGCCTGGGAATGTTCCCTCCCCCCCCCCCCCGACCTTCGCCATCCCAGTGCTGGGATGTCTGAACAAACAAGACAAAATTAGTTGCAGGAAGGAAAATATTGCAAGAATACCAGCAGAGGAATTGTCCTGCAGAATCCAAGAACAAGAAGAAAATTAAAAAGGGAAGTAACCCCAAGATAAACACCAATGGGGACCATAATTTAACTGAGGGTTCAAAGACCACAGTGACCTTGAGCCTCCTCCACCTTTGGGAACAGTCACAGCTGTCAGGGTCAAGAGTGTCACAGGTCCCAATAACAACAAGGAAAGGCTGGACTCTAGCATAATACAAAACCAGAAGCTCTGCAGTGATATCCAACAACAAGCAGGAAAACAACAACCTGCAGGATCAACAGGGGAACAAGAATGAGAAGAAGGCCTGTGTGCACAAAGCACTGAAAGCAGAGCTGAAGCAACACAAGTTATGAATACAGTTATTGATTTCAGAAAAATATGATTTACAATCTGCCCTGGCCCACATGCAGCAGTTGGCCAATGGAAGAGAAATGGAGTGGGAGAGTCTTACCAGCCGCCGTCAGGCATCACAGCAGCACGTTGAAGAGCTAGAGATGAATGACATTGTCTGCAGTTTACACCACACAGAATGAGACTGAGAACAACATAGAGCTGATTAAAGCTCTGAATCACATGCAGCTGCAGCTGCAGGAGAAAGCCAGAAGCTATGAAGACCTGGAGGATGAGAACACTGAGCCGCACGAGAGGCTGGAAGTGCTTCTGACACAGAAGGCCGATATGAAGATCCAAATCCACAAGTGCCAAGAGGCGCTAGTGGTGTGGACAGAGTTGGAAAGACAACAAAACCACATGAAAGAGTTGGTGACAGCATTAAAGGTAGAGAGAGACACCTTTGCAGAGGAGCTGAGGGTGGAGAGCTCCACGGGGAAGGAGAAGGTGCAGCAGCTCTCAGAGCAGGTGAGCCAGCTGCGAGAGGAGAAAGAGCAGGGGGTGAAGCAGGTGTGGGAGCTAGAGAGCAAGCTGGTGGAGTTGAGGGAGCAGCTGGCAGAGCTGCAGCACCCGTAGTCCCCTGCCGGGCCATCTCAGGCTGAACAGCAGCTGCAGGCCCACGCCCTGCAGTTGCAGAAGGAACTCAAGAGCCTGGAGAAGCAACTGCACATGCAGCTGGAGGAGAACCAGAGCCTCGGCCTCCAGAACCTGGAGCAGCAGCAGCAGCAGCTGTGGATCCTGGAAAAGCAGGCCAAGGAATGGGATAAGCATGCCGAGGATCGGCTGAAGATCCTCGAGATGATGGAGAAAGAACAGGACACCAAGATACACACACTGGTGCTCAACCAAGAGCTGAAAGATGAGCTGGCCCAGCTGAAGGATGCCTTGCAGAAGCTGAGAGCTGAGGAGGAGGAGCTTGCCAGCACCCTGTACTCGGAGCAGCAGGTAAAGAAACATCTGTAGGAGAAGCTGGACCAGCGAGAGGAGAAATTAGAAGAATAGAAAGAGGTGGCTGAGATAAAGATCCAGGTAGCTCAGAATCTGCAGGAGCTTCATGACCAGTCCCTGGTACAGCTGCAGGAGTTCAGGGCTACCTGTGAACAGCACATGGCCGCTAATCAGCAGCTGACCTCAGAGAAGGAGGCCCTGCAAGAGCAACTGCTGAGGCAGACCCAGCTGCTGGAGCAGCTGAAGCAGGAGCATGTGCAGAGCAAGTTGGGGGACCAGCTGGTGCCTCAAAATTTACAGGACACACTAAAGTGCCTGGAAAGAACTAGGTGTGAGAATGAGCAGCTGCGGGCCCAGATGAGCACCCTGGCTTTCCCTAGGGAAGGTGAAGGAGTGAACAAAGAAAAGGGTGAGGAGGCCACTCCTCCTGATGTGACTGTTCCAAAGGATGTAGAAAACCCCCGAACTATGTGGGATTTTTACCTTGTAGCACTGTCAGTGGCTGAATCAAAGAAAGTGAAGCTTAGCCGGCAGCTATAGGAGCAGCAGGCCCGCTGTGGGTGCTTGGCCAACCTGGCAGCCCAGTGCCAGAGAAAGTTGGAGTGCCAGGCCCTCTACCCCAAGAGCTGGAACCATGGCATGTCTGGGGAGAGGAAGGACACACAGGTGCCCAAGAAGCTGAAAATCTGCTTCACATACAACCTTCTGGACAAGGTGGACAACCAGAATCAAATGGATGACTTGCAACATGGCTTCAGCCAGCTGTCAGAACACATTAGCCCTATTGAAGAGTCCATAGTTTTCTATAAGGAACAAATGGAAGTCTTGGATGAGCTGTATCAGGAGAAAGATGAGTGCATCAGCCGGCTGTCCCAGGAGAAGAGGGAGAAGAAGAAGGAGCTTCAGGAGCTGCTATTGCACCTTGCAGGTAAGGGCACAGAGGGTCAGGACAAGATGCTGGCAACCACCCAGGCCCCTGGGGCTGCTGAAGCTGCCTCAGACCTTTTGGGCCCCTTGAAGATGGAAGTTATAGAGGAGCAGCCAGGTTTGGAAGACTACATGTTGACTACAAGGTTTGGAAGACTACAAGTTGAAGACTACATGCAGCTTGCCCAGGGAGAAGCAGGGGTGCCTTGCTCCCTGGAGGACAACCCCACCACAGAGCAGATGGAGCAGCTGCTGCCCAGTATCCAGCACCACCAAGAGCTTGCAGGCCCAGGCAATGAGTGCTCCTTCCCTTTCTGACCGACACAAATGATGAGTTTCAGTTATTAATTACAACCTAAAGACCTGGTAGCCACCACCTAGAGAAGTGGACTTCTATCCTCTTGTATTATTTTGGGTGGCATTCTCTCAGGCCTTGTTAGGAATAGGAAGGGGTAACTGCAGGCCAGACAGGGCAGAGGCTGAGGGGAGGTGGCCTAAGCTCCAGGAACATCTTAATAATCCACTGATTGCCAGGGAGGGGAAACTACAAAGTGATTTTTCTATTAGCATATTGTATTAGAGATGTGATTTTATAAATTACTTCCGTATTAGCATACTCTATAATTTTCAGATACATTTCATGCTGATTTATGAAATACATTTCATAATTTTTTAGATTTTTTTAAAGGAAAAATTTGTATTTCCTCAAATGAGTTATTTTATTATGTAACATTCTATGTTGGTGCATTCATGCAGTTTTTAGAAAATCACACTCTGTACCAGCAACTCTGAATTTTCTCATTTGTACTTTAATATACTGTGATAGTTGTACAATGGAATGAAAAAACAGAACAATCTGTGAAAAGGTTGTTAAACATGACAGTTTGGAAAAAAGAAATATTACTAGGGCAAATGGAATCTCACAGATATTTCTGCCCTGGTTGGCTTTGGACCACAATCCTCAGATCTCAGCCTCCTGAGTAGCTAGGATTACAGGCATGAGCTACCAGTGCCCAGCCCACATTTCTTTATAACAGAGGGCCATGTTAACCAGAGGTACAAACAGAAGTCCCAAAATGTAATTTTGGGATTAATAAATCAAGATGACAAGTTAATAAGCATAAAACTACTCTCAAGTCATAAAACTTAAATGAAGCTTATAAATATTGTAATATATTTAATAATGGTAGCATCAGTGATAAGTACTGACTGTACTAAGCCTTTCTTTATGCTCATTCTGTAACACAATTCTAAGAAATGAGTATTGTTATTTTTTAGATTTGTGGACTATAGTTATGGAAATGAGGCTGCTTTAGTGCAACTGAAAAATCTGCATGGATGCCACAGCAGCAAATGGTAGAGCTGAGATTAGGACCAACTGGGATAACAGAGCCAAAACTCTGCATTTGCTCTCTTGCCTCTTATCGAGATACTGTGCCTGTCAAAAAGGAGTTGGATTGGGAACTGGTGGCTCATACCTGTAATCCTAGCTACTCAGAAGGTTCAGATCTGAGGTTGAAGCCAGTCTGTGAGACACTTTTCTCCAATTAATCATCAAAAAAGCCAGAAGTAGAGCTATGGTTCAAGTGGCAGAGCACTAGCCCTGAGGGACAACAGCCAGGCTCTGAGTTCAACCCCAGTACCAGCACCAAAAAGGTTGGGAGGCAAGGTTGGTTAACTATGAAAAAAATGCCCTAACCTAGGATAAAGATCAAACTTACAGGCAAGAATTCTTGGTTGTGGAGATGGATGCACTCAGATTTAAGTAGTGTTTTAAGACTGGATCACGTCATTTATCATTTAAACTTTCAGTTATGAGACTATGAAAGAAAACTACAATGCCCCACCCAGGTCAGTCACAACTTCTGGTTCCTAGAGGAAGCACAAGCAAACCCTTTCTGTAGAAATACACCCCAGTGTGCCCTCTCTGTGTTCCCAAACATTAAGATCAAATATAAGGTCACATTTAGAGACCAGCACTGAGAAGCAAAGAAACAGGACTATAGGTCAAGAAATAACAAATAAGCACTCCCCCACCACTACCATAACAATTCCATATTAAAATTGTCACACAACTACATTGAAATATCCTAGAAATAAGGGTCAGCATAACAAAAACTAAGCAAGACTACAGGCTATGACCACCACCAGTTATGAAAATGAAACAATTTCCAAAAACTGCTTTTAAAAGCTCCACACGCACGTGCGTGCACTAATCACCAGATGGATTGATCAGGTCAGAGAAATGGGATGATAAATTTAAAGGATCCTATTTGTGATCAAAGCTGAAGCTTGTTCCTGTGGTAAGTAATAAATTGTAAAAGCTAGGGTTGCAAGAGAATCATAAGGGCTGAATGCTTTTCTTCAAGGGCGAGGATACTAGAGGCTGGTCTGAGCAATTGGTAGGACTCCAGGCCTATACATTCATTTTTCTATTTCTAAAAATAATGTTGCAATTTTGTAACTAACTTGCCCAAATTACAAAGAATCAGTTTCTACCATTCATACTTTAGAACTTCCTTGAAAAGAGATCAAGCTAATAGTTACAGTAATATACCAATATATATACAGATATATACAAATATACACACATATCAGATTTGTAACTTATTGGGTCTTTCTTTTTTTGTTTATCATATTACCAAAGCATACCAAAGTCACCTCTGGAAAACTTCCCAATCTCTATCTAAAGTGCATCCATAGCCAGGCACTGGTAGTGAAAACCTCTGCTAGTTTCCCATGAGGCTGACATCTGGAGGACTGTAGTTCAAAGTCATCCTGGGCAGAAAAGTCCACAAAATGCCATTAGACAAAAGCAGTGCTGGAGACAGTTCTAGTGGTAAACTACCAGCTGACCAAGTGCTAGGCCCTAAATTCAAACTCTGATTTTTTTATTTTTTATTTTTGCTTAAGACATTTATTTATAGCTGGGCACCAGTGGCTCACACTTGTAATACTACTACTCAGGAGCCTGAGATGTAAGGATTATGATTCAAAGCCAGCCTGGCCATGAGACTCTTATCTCTAACCACCAGAAAACTGGAAGTGGGGCTGTAGCTCAAAGTGGTAGAGCACTAGCCTTGAGCAAAAGAAGCTTAAGGACAGTGCCCAGGCAGAGTTTGAGCTCCATGACTGGGAAAAAAAAAAAAAAAAGACATACTCCCAACAAACTAGCTTAAAACATAATGTCACACAAAAACTTACCCTTTGTTGAGTATTAAACTTTCCTCTTCTGCTTCTGAGAGTACAATTACCTTAGTGGGAATCTGGGGCTCACGTAGAGAGTAAATTCTAGTAAGCAAAAGAAGAAAATTAACAGTGAAAATTCCTCTTCATGTCTCCCAAACTGTACTTTTTCATGTAAACAATCCTTTAACAATTTTCTAGGTTGGGAATATGGCTTGCCTAGCATGCATGAAGCCCTGGGTTTGATTCCTCAGTACTACATAAATAGAAAAAGCTGGAAGTGGCACTGTGACTCAAGTGATAGAGTGCTAACCTTGAGCTGAAGAGCTCAAGGACAGTACCCAGGCCCCAGAGTTCAAGGCCCATGACCGACAAAAAAACAAAAAAAAACAAAAACAAAAAAAAACTTTAATGTTTTTAATGACAATTTGACCCCAACTGAATAAGCATTCATTGTGGTCTTCCAAGTACTTGTTAGCACAATGATTTCAAAAGACACATATATACTAAACTGTGGCACTGAGCTGTAACAGTGGAAGAAGTCATAAGGGGCAACTGAGCAGTGAGAACTTCCTTTTGCCTTGAAACTGTTAACAAGATCAAAGGCTTAAAGAAAGGCAAGTGTTAGGTGCCTCATATTTCAAAAAGAATCTTTAATATTTGGGACCAGATCCCTACCTTAGGAATTAAAATGTGAGAAAGGCCTTGACCTATCTTACTGCCTTTCCTAACTAAGAAGACAGGATAGCCAAGAGTTCTTGGGAGTACAGAATAATGCATGTGTGTTTTTGTTGGTGGTGGTCATGGGGCTTGAACTCTACCCAGGTGCTGTCCCTGAGCTCTTTTGCTCAAGGCTGGTGCTCTACCTCTTTGACCCACAGCACCACTTCCAGTTTTCTGGTGGTTCATTGGAGATAAGAGTCTCGTGAACTTTCCTGCTGGGTTGGCTTTGAACCATGATCCTCAGATCTCAGCCTCCTGAGTAGCCAAGATTAGAGGTATGAGCCACTGGTAACTGGCCAGAATTATGTTTTTTAATTGAATGGCTTTCCTTTCTTTTTCTCTATTCTCATCTCAAAAGATAAATGGAGGATGAAGTAAGGCTCTAAGAGAAACCCTGGGAAGGATTCCGGGTTCCAATAACAAGGGACACTAGTGCTTCAATTTCTTTTCTTTTTCTTTTTTTTTTAAATATGGAACGCTTCACGAATTTGCGTGTCATCCTTGCGCAGGGGCCATGCTAATCTTCTCTGTATCGTTCCAATTTTAGTATATGTGCTGCCGAAGCGAGCACTAGTGCTTCAATTTCTAACAATGCAAATTATGTGGCATAAACCTAAAGACCATCTACAGAATTCTTGGGCACATCTGCCATATCTGAAGGTGTCATGGCATGTGTACATTATCAGGTATCTTCTAAAGCCATGCTCCATCAGCATGAGGAATGACTAGGGTACACTGTAGTCCTTGGAGGGCGAGGAAAAGGACCTGGGCAGTTACCATGGTTTCATATGAAGAATAACAAGTTAGGTGAGGGCTGAAAATATGGCCTAGTGGCAAGAGTGCTTGCCTCATATACATGAAGCCCTGGGTTCGATTCCCCAGCACCACATACATAGAAAACGGCCAGAAGTGGCTCTGTGGATCAAGTGGCAGAGTGCTAGCCTTGAGCAAAAGAGAAGCCAGGGACAGTGCTCAGGCCCTGAGTCCAAGGCCCAGGACTGGCAAAAAACAAAACAAAACAAAACAAAACAAGTTAGGTGAGAAAAAGGAGCAGGAGATACTAAGTTTGAGAAAACGTTTTCTGTTGTTGTTGTTGGAGCACAACATGGAGGCAGGGGGCTAACCTGGCCTACATAGCAAGACTGTCCCAAATCAGGTGGGTGTGTGGCTTAATGGCAGAGCCCTTGTCTAACATGTACATGGTCCTAGGTTTGATACCCAACACACATACATACAGAGATATAAACACGTGTGTGCACATAACACATGGACGCACATGTGCATACTTACACACACACATACACACACACACACACACACTTTAAGCTAGAAATGATCAAATCAAACCTGCTCTGCATTACTTACTATGCCAGGTTTTAGCCTGCCCCTTTTCCAGACTGGAAATCTATTTCCCCTTATATTCTTTCTCCTATGCTATTATTACTAAAAAATATCATGAAAAGTTTAGCAAAGATTATTCTTTTTTTTTTTTGTATGGTGCTAAAGATTAAACTTTGGGCCTCATATATGTTGCATAAGTGGTTCTACCTCTGTGCCATACTCCTAGCCCAGGGGAAAATTATTCTAACCTTAGTTACAGGCACAAAGTTAGCTAGGTAATAATTAAGTCACACAGCCTGGCTACTCAGAAACACAAAGATAGATAAATTACAACTTACCTTATTATGTTGTCTGATGTTAACAGTACTATGTGAGGATCTAGCATTTCACTTGGATACCAGGCAGCATGCTTTAGAGTCAGAGAGGTAGAACTGGTAAAGAATCGCTCAGCAACAGGAGTAGTACTAAAATAAAGATGACAATATTCGAAAACATCTGAATGAAAAACCTTCTAAAGACAAATCTATTTTAACATTTACTGTTTTTCTTTCCTTTTCTCTTAAAGCTTACTATGAGAGCATTCAAAGAACCTATTCAACCAATATCAAAGAATCAAAGAGAAAATATTTCCTAAATTGTAGCTTGTATGTGTTTACTGGGGTTGAATTTAGGACCCAGATGCTGTCCCTTAGTTGTTGTTGCTGTTTTTTCCCTTGAGGCTGACTCTCTACCACTTGAGTAGTTCCACTTCTGGATTTTTGCTGGTTAACTAGAGATAAGAGTCACATGGATTTTCCTGCCCAGGCTGGAAATGAACTATAATCCTCAGATCATCCTGAGTAAATAGGATTACAGGTGTAAGCCACAGTACCTGGCCATGAAGTATATATATATATATATATATATTTTTTTTTTTGCCAGTCCTGGGCCTTGGACTCAGGGCCTGAACACTGTCCCTGGCTTCCTTTTGCTCAAGGCTAGCACTCTGCCACTTGAGCCACAGAGCCACTTCTGGCCGTTTTCTGTATATGTGGTGCTGGGGAATCAAACCCAGGGCCTCATGTATACGAGGCAAGCTCTCTTGCCACTAGGCCATATCCCCAGCCCCCTGAAGTATATTTTATATAGTTCTTCACAAGTGTTTTTCTTAAGGTGTCTTAGTTGACCCTTTTACTAATCTTGTAAAGTAACATGAGCAGATACTATGATTATTTTTGAAAACTAGGAAACGTCTAGAAAATATTAGTTCAAGTGGGTTCTCTTCATATATTGTATAGGCAATAGTGGGTTTCTACCCACCTTTATATTTCTTTTAGTAGACCTTCTAGGTCCTAACTTTTCTGGATTGTTGAAAAAGCTTAAAACTGGAAGTGGTGGCATATCACTGTAATCCCAGAACTGAGAAAGCTAAGGCAGGAGGGTCACAAGTTTGAAGTTACCCTTAGCTACATAGCAAGTTCCAACTAACCTGAGCCATACAATGTGACTCTGTCTCAATCAATTAATTAGTCAATCAAATAAAACCTAAGCAAATTTCTCACTTTAGACATTATCTGCTTTAAAAAAAAATCTTAGGGCCAGAAATGTGGCTTAGTGGTAGAGTGCTTGCCTAGCATTCATGAAGCCCTGGATTTGATTCCTCAATACCACATGAACAGAAAAAGCTGGTAATGGCACTGTGGCTCAAGCCTTGAGCACAGAAAGGCTGAGAGACAGTACCCAGGCCCCGAGGTCAATTCTCAGGACTGGCCAAAAAAAAAAAAAAAAAAAGCTTATTTCTGGCTAGGCATGATGAAACATGACTGTAATTCCAAGCATCAAGAGATAGAGGTAAAAGGTTAGTGGTCCAAGGTTAACACAAAGCCAAGTTAATGAGACTCTATCTGAAAAACAAATTAAAAGCAAAAGGACTGAAAGAGTGGCTAAAGAAGTAGAGTGCCTGGCAAGTATGTGGCCCTGAATTCAATCCCCAATAGCATGGGGGTGAGGGGGGAAACGCCTCAGAAACAAAAAATTTGTTTCTCTCAACCCCACGGCCAACATGAAGGAAGGAAGGAAGGAAGGAAGGAAGGAAGGAAGGAAGGAAGGAAGGAAGGAAGGAAGGAAGGAGATAAACACTAAATGAAAATACAACTTACCTACAATTCACTGTTGTCTTTCCACCTTCAAATTCAGAATTCTTCCCCCATCTTTTGGGTAATTCTAATACCATAAGTCCTTTTGTTCCTATAAGTGCTACATGATGGTGTGTTGGACTTAACAAGACTTGATAAATTTCAAACAGGGGAGGATTTATGCAAAGCAATCTCTGAAATTAAAGCAAATTTGTAAAAAAAAGAATACATGTCAGAGTTACCTGAAACTAGAGTCATGCTTTAGTTTTCTGTATTTATAGTACAACCAAGTATCCTGAATAAGTACTGGCATGGGCTACCGATAAAATATTTTTAATCATTTAGATTGAAGTGTTATATAAAATGCATCAGATGTTCCTACTTAGACAGAAACTATTATACCCAGTTTTCCTTTTTTATGTTCAAGCACCATGCTACCATACCAGTTCTCCACTTTGTACCATCCCTACTCACACTTTCCACCAACCAAATTAATATGTACTTCTGGGAAATCACCATGGTTCTCTCTACTTGTTCCTTTGCAAAACTGTATGTAAAATATCAATATAGAGTAGTTAAGTGAACTCAGAAGCATTAATAAATAACAATTATAAATGCTACACTAACAAAGAATGATTTCAAGAGCTTTTGTAGCAGCATGTTGGTTTTATCGATGCAGGCATAATGTGAAACAGTGATATTTCAAGAGGTTTCTTAAAAGCTGCTTGTCTCATTATCATATGTTCTTTAAAAAATCTACTTTTGCTATCCCCATTTTCTTGGTTTTTTTTTGGGGGGGAGGGGCAGTCCTGGGCCATGAACTCAGGGCCTGAGCACTGTCCCTGGCTTCTTTTTGCTCAAGGCTAGCACTCTGCCACTTGAGCCACAGCACCATTTCTGGCTGTTTTCTATATTGTGGTGCTGACGAATTGAACCCAGGGCTTCATGTATAGGAGGCAGGCACTCTTGACACTAGGCCATATTCCCAGCCTTCCCTCACACTCCCCATTTTCTTTTCTTCAGGAAGACTCCCAGTGTGTTGTTTACACTAGTATGAGACTAGCTTAGGTCAAAATCCTTTAAGGTAAGTTCTCAATGTAGTGTGGTTTTTCACTAATTGCTACTGATTTCTGTAAGCCTATGTCTTCCAGGTAGCTTTTGTTAATTCTAATCAAACTGGTTTTTTCCTCCTATCAGAGGCTATTTTCCTTCTGTGCCCTGTACTCAATCTCTATCTTTTTTCCACTTGATTTTTGGATAGTTTAACTCAAACCAGAGGCCACCTTGCTTCTGCTACATAACACATTCAGTCACAGTATTTAGGATTTTGTTGATAGTTTTTTAAACATTAGTCATCCTTTTTATAACATCCCAAGTTGTAACACATAATTGCTGCTTTCTTTCCAATTCATGAGTTTTTGAAATTCTGGATGATAAGTTACAAAGATAGTTGTGAATATTTTCTGAGATCTTCCAGGCACACACTCAAGTGCCAAACATAGAGAAATGAATAAGACCACTGTACACAGTGGTACATGCCTCTAATCCCAGCTATTCAGATGTGGGAGACAAGAATATTGAGGCTTCAAGGCCAGATTGGGCAAAGGCAGCAGCAAGACCCTATCTCAAAAAACAATAACAACAAAAGGGCTGTAGTTCAAGTGGTAGGGCACTTGCCTACTAATAGCAAGGCCTCGGGTTCAATCTCCAGCATGCAGAAAAAGAAATAAGAGTAAGGTAAGTTGGGCCCTGGTGGCTCATGCTTGCAATCCTAGTTACTCAGGAGGCTGAGATCTGAGGACCCTGGTTTGCACCCAGACCAGAAAAGGAAAGTCTGCAAGACTCTTATCTCCAATAAACTAGCGAAAGCCAGGAGTGTGGCTCAAGTAACAGTGCTCAGGGACAGTGCACAGGCTCTGAGTGCAAGCCCCAGGGCAGGAAAAATAAAGAGTAAGACAAACACAGCGCGACTTGATGCTTACAGTCTAGAAAAAGGGAAAAACAAATTTTAAATCTTTACATTATTGTGCTAAATGATACAAGACAATGTGGAATGATACTAAAATAATAGAGGCTGTGGGCATGGCTTATGGTGAAGTGCCTGCCTACCAAGTGCAAAGCCCTAAACTCAAATCCCAATATCACCAAAAATAAAGAGAACACTGTGTGCTGTAAGTCATCATGATGGCATACACCTATAACTCCGACCTGCTGGAGATCAGGATGACTGCTTGAGATCAGGAGTTTGAAGCAAGCCTGGACTATATAGAGAGCCTTGTCTCTTTAAAAAAAAATTTTTAATGTAAATGAGATACTGTGTGCTAAACATCTTACAATTATTCTTAGAAGTTTTACAGTAATTTCAAAACTACAATCACTGCATCTTGTTAGAATCAAATCACTTCTCAACAAAAATTGGTTCAGGGCATACCACAGATACCATACATTAAAATGCTTACTGCATTTATTTTTAAATCTTAAAGAGAATCAATTATTATCAATGATCTGAAAAGTAATGTCTGATAACAGCAAGTCTAAAATTTTCTGATTACATCCACTTTCATATGCCATTGGTTTATCAAAAATAAAAAGCAGCTGGGCCTGGGTGGCTCAAATCTGTAATTCTAGCTAATCAGGAGGCTGAAATCTGAGCATCTATCTGGATTTTGAAGCCAGTCCGAGGGACCGAACATTCCTGAGAGACTCCAAATAACCAGCAAAAATAGGAGGGAAGGGGGGAAGTGAGCTGTGGCTCAAATAGCAGAATGCCAGGGCTTTGAATAAGAAAGCTAGCCAAGAGCCTGAGGCCCTGAGTTCAAGTCCCAGTACTTTCATAAATAAAGCCTTCCCACAGGAATGACTTGGTTTTCTCCACAATAGGGTTAAAAAAAATCACCAGGCTTAACAAGGAGCATTCAAATCTACTCAGTGCTCACAACAGTTAGCCAAGAGAAAGTTATGATTCCAGCTATTCAAGTGTCACATCATAAAACAAGTGTCCTGACCATACCCATTAAAAACAGCAACTTCGCTCACACACTGTCCCTTTATCCTGCTGTTTTTCTTCAGAACACTTAGATGACATTTTATTGATTATTTCATTAGCCTCTCCATCCTTCCTGATCAAATAATCAGCTCCTGAATACCGTGAGTTCCTGTGTCTGGGGTGTCCGAGTCCATAAAACGACCAAAGCGGAGTGAAAACAAAAAGGGGGCCTTTTCCACTCCACCCTGAAAGGATGCCCAAGGAACTCCAAACTACCACCGCACACCCACTAGAAGATAAAAAGTAGCCGGCACCCAGGGCTCGAGCCTGTAATCCTGGCTACCGGAGGGGCTAAGCTCTGACAACTGCAGTTCAAAGGAAGCCCAGGGAAGGAAAGTCCATGAGGCTCTCATCTCCAATTAACCACCAAAAGAAAAAGTACATCGAGGGGCTCTGCTACTCTTGAACAAAAAACAGCTCAGCTCAGGGACAGCGCCCAGGTCCTGAGTTCGAGTCCTAGGACCGGCATGGCGACACACACACACACACACACACACACACACACACACCGCCCAGGCACACACACTCGCGGAGACGGAGAGAGAACACACACACACACCGCCCAGGCACACACTCTCTCGCGGAGACGGAGAGGGAACACACACACACACACACACACACACACACAGCCCAGGCACACACTCTCGCGGAGACGGAGAGGGAACACACACACACACACACACACACACACACACACACACACACACACACACACACACACACACACACAGCCCAGGCACACACTCTCGCGGAGACGGAGAGGGAACACACACACACACACACACACACACACACACACACACACACACACACACACACACACACACACACACACACACACACACACACACACACACACACACACCCCGCCCAGGCACACACTCTCTCGCG
Source organism: Perognathus longimembris pacificus (assembly GCF_023159225.1). NCBI lineage: Eukaryota > Metazoa > Chordata > Mammalia > Rodentia > Heteromyidae > Perognathus > Perognathus longimembris. The sequence goes on from NC_063177.1 coordinate 8,402,916, forward strand.
GAGACGGAGAGGGAACCAGCTCCCGGCCGAGCGTCCCCCTCGTACCTGGTACTGGGAGAGGTGGGGCTCCTCGCTGCCGCCGCCGCCGCCGCCGAGCCCCCGGAGACGGACCACTAGGAAAGCGCTGCTCTCCGCGTCCCACAAGAAGAGCTCACCGCCTAGGCCAAACGTTAGGTTTCTAGTCAGCAGCTGCGGCGGGAGAGGCGGCGACGCCGAAAACGCCGAAGTCGATTTCTCAGATTCCACGGGATTCTGGTTTTTCAATGCCTCCCGGAGCCTCGAGAAAACAGCGTGGTTAGGAAGCCAGGTCTGCCACAGCTCCCCATCGCAGACAGACGCCTCAGCAGACGCCATCGTGGCACCGTTGCACTCCGCTTTCCAGTCGCTCGGCCGCCGCTGAGCGCAGCCAATCATGGAGTAGGCATCCCGGAAGCACGCGCTAAGCGCTGTGGGTGGGAAGAAGCAGAGCCTACCACGTGGGGGCACGCCTGAGGTAGACCAATCGCCAGCCCAACATGAGCCAAAGAGGGCGGGACAAGGAGGTCAGTTATTTAAACGACAGTACGGGGGGGCGGGGCGCGACATGGAACTGTGTACTTGCTTCTGGACACCTATATCTGCATTCCAGCCGCCCAGAACTTTCCCTCAGCACTTACTCCCTCGTTGCAAGTTGGGTAAACTTTACAAATGTCTCTTCATTATCCAGTGGATTCATGATCCACTTCCATCCTTCGGTTCCCAGATCTGCCTCCGCGCGAGACAGGATAGGAAGATGCCTCCCCACAATTCCTTGCGACCCGCACGCAGAAACTACAACTTCCAGGGTTCCGTGCGCGCTTTCCTAGGGCGGGACTTGGACGTGCCGCTCAGGGTGAAGAGATGTCGGAGTCCGGAGGTTCTCCTCACAACTCGCACCGCTCGCTGTATAAGCAGGTGGGCTCGCCGCCCTGGAAGGAGACTTTCAGGCTGGTGAGTGTGGCTGGGCCAAGGTCGACCATCCTGTTGGTCGTGGGCCCTTGCATTTGCCTCCGTCCTGCCCTGTGAGCGCCGAGCCGGTGAGGTGGACTGCGGATCAAGCCTGGTGCTTTGGGGGCAGATTTGGTCCCGCTGCCTCCTGGTGTTTTGTCTTCCTCTACCATCGTGGGTAGCACTAGCCCGAGTGGACGCCATCCCAGAAAGTTTGGGGTTTGGATCCGGGCTTCTCGTGTGTGATGGTGACCGCACCCTTCACACCCGTACGAGTAACACCATCACTTATTGTTGCTGTGTCCTTGGCAGTGAGATAAGTAAGCACTTTGGACTCGCCTGCCAGGGGACGTACTTGTTTGTATCTTGGAGAGCGCTCAGTAAGTGCAAGGTCGTACCTCACCCTCGTTCTGGCTTCAGAAGTCAGCTGAGTTCAGGTAGTGTAAAAATGCTGCCCCTGTCTTCAGAAAGAATCGCCAAAGTCATAATAGAGCCCAGGAAAATAATGAGATGCTAAAAAGACTGTACACCGGGGTTTCTCGGCCGTGGGCACTGACTTTTGAGGGAAACAAATTCTTTGTTATTAAGGGCTGTTCTCTGAATGGCTGTGCAAAGGGGTTGCCATTCGCCAAAGCAGTTTATGAAAACAGTGCATCTTGATCAATGTCACCCCTTTCAACATTCTCACCCCTCCCAACTCACCCCTTCCCTTATCCTAATTTTAGGTTATGTATTGAATTTCTTGCCATTTAACAAAGCAGTTTATGTGTGCAATGCATCCATTTTTATATGTATGAGTTATTTTTAATGGAATTGATTCCCCCTACCCTCCCCCCCCCCCCAACTTTTTCTGCTTCTTTTTCTAAGGGATGTCTGGAGAGAATGAGAAACAGCCGGGACAGGCTCCTGAACAAGTACCGTCAAGCTAGTGGCAGTATGCCACAGCGGGCATCAGATAAGCTTTTAGTGCAAGAGATAATGGAGGAAGAATGGAGTTCTTTACAGTCTGTGGAGAACTATCCAGAGGCCTTGACTCAGGTTAGATTGGGATTTGTGTTTTCAGGGATGGGGTTACACTGTGAAGAACTCCAAGCATCTGTTTTAATATTTGTTTATCCACATCCTTAAAAACAGTCCACCAGCCAGTGCTGGTGGGTCATGCCTGTAATCCTAGCTACTCAGGAGGCTGAGATCTGAGGATCGCCGTTCTAAGCCAGCCCTGGCAGGAAAGTCCATGAGAATCGTATCTTAAATTAAACATCAAAAAGCTGGAAGTAGAGCTGTGGCTCAAGTGGTAGAGCACTAGTTTTGAGAAAAAAAGTTAAAGAACAGCACCCAGGCCCTGAGTTGAAGCTCCTGAACTGGCACCAAACAAACAAACAAAAAAAACCAGAACAACCCTCCTCCCAGCCTCCAAGCAGAATACTAACAGCCAAGCACTTCTGCCTTTAATGTTAGACATTTATATTATGTAGACCTTCTGTATCCTTGCAACATAATTACCTTCAAAACTAAAAAGAAGGGCCTGGGAATATGGCCTCATGGTAGAGTGCTTGCCTCCCATGCTTGAAGCCCTGGGTTCGATTTTTCAGCACCACATATATAGAAAAAAGTCGTAAGTGGCGCTGTGGCTCAAGTGGTAGAGTGCTAGCCTTGAGCAAAAAGAAGCCAGGGACAGTGCTCAGGCCCTGAGTTCAAGCTCCAGTACTGGCAAAAAAAAAAAAAAAGAAAGAAAGAAAGAAAGAAAAGAAAACAACCAAAAAACTAAAAAGAAATTCTGTTTTTATCTCCTGGATATTTTTGACTCCACAGGCATGAGCTGGGAATTGCTCTTAAAGGGGGGGAGGGGCTATGGGTGTGGCTAAAGTGGTAAAGTGCTGCCTAGCAAACACAAGGTGTTGAATTCAAATCCCAGTACTGCAAAAACAAAACAAAAAAACGGTGCAGCCAGGTGCCAGTGGCTTGTGCTTATCATCCTACCTACTCAGAAGGCTGAGATCTGAGGATCGTAATTCAAAGCCAGCCTGGGAGGAAAGTCCATGAGACTCTTATTTCCAATGAATCACCAGAAAACTGGGAGTGGAGCTGTGGCTCAAAGTGGTAGAGGGCTTGTCTTGAGCCAAAGAGCTCAGGAACAGTGCCTAGATCCTGAGTTCAAGACCCATGACTGACCCACAAAAAAAGATAATGTTATCATTGTAAGATCTATGTAGCAAAACATTTGGGAAACTGCTTTGAAACCTCAAGACACCACATAAGGATGCATTTGTCAGTGGCATCTGTGTGTCCCACCTACACTATGCTTATCGCCGCAATCAGTGTTCTTATGAGGACTGGGTGCTTTCCTGTGGTTACATATCCTTGAAAGAACATATATTTAGTTGTTTCTCCATACTGTCTCCCCCAAATTTGGTGTTGTTATTTTGACAGTGGGTAGTTTGGCCATTGAGATGATGACATCTCAGCATGACCACATTACCCCAATTGTCAGCAAATTCTTCAGGAGGACTTGGCCAGTTTTATCAGGTAAATCTTCAAGCATACCCCAAGTATGAATCATTGTGGGGCTTGGTTGTAGATTTGGATTTCTTTGTTCATTGGTTTTGATTTGGAGATTTTGGCTGTTTTGTTCATTGATTTTGTTTCCTGACAGTACTTGAGGCTTCATAGTTGAGGCAAATGTTCTTCCACTAGTTTCAGACTTGAGATAACTCCACTTTCTCTTGCAGTCGGGGTTACCAGTGCACCTAGCTCTGCTGGAAGAAATCCAACAGGAGTTGATTGATGAAGGTAACTCCAGGGAACAGTCCTTCCTGTTTTGATGTATCTACTCCAATGTTTCTCTGCCCTTGAATCCAAATTGGTTCATTGTTGTTGCTGGTTGTGGGGCTTGAACTCAGGGTCTAGGCATTGTCCCTGAGCTCTTGCTCAAGACTAGTGCTCTACCACTTTGAGCCACAAGGTCACTTCTGGTTTTCTGGTGGTTAATTGGAGATAAGAGTCTCATGGACTTTCCTGCCTGGGCTGGCTTTGAATTAGGATCCTCAGATCTCAGCTTCTTGAATAGCTAGGATTACAGGCATGAGCCACCAGCACCTGGGTAGAACTAGTTCTTAATTCCAGTTCTTCTACCTTTGTGTTTTGTTAAATATCCAGAAGTCTCTTCCCAACAGTAACAGTCTCCATGTTGCCAGGTTTTGTGCTAAGGGCTTCTCATTTCCTGATAATGTTTCTTCTTTGTAGCTGTCGCACAAGATGGTATTGTTCAGAACAGAAAGTAGTGTTCTCACACAGGTTGCAAAGCTAGCAAATGGTGGAATTGCAAAGCAATATTACCTTTTAAGAGTGCAGTTCCTGTGTTTATGCTCTCCTGCTGTTTTTTTTTTTTTAACCAGGTTAAGCTGGGCAGGATGGCACGTGTCTGTTGACCCAGCTACTTGGGAGGCTGAGCTAGGAGGATCACTTGGGCCCAGGAGTTCCTTACAAGCCTGGCAAACATAACAGTGCTTGTCTTTTTAAGACAGTAATAATAATGATATTAACAACAATAATATAAACCTATCAGTTTAGAGGGCGAATGGTTAGAACTTTTGCTGTGCTCAGCTTACATGCCATCTTTCCTCGACTGTTTGATTCCCTAGGATTTTGTGAGCATCCACTGCTTGAGGTGTCCTTAGCACCGTGTAGAATGCATAGCTTGGCACCTTGTACTATCTTTGTCATTTGTAAAATAGAAATGATAGACTTGTCCTACAACTTTGAGAGATAAGTTGGTTATTTTGTGCATATGTTTATTATTTATTTAGAAAGGGTCTTGCTATGTAGCCCATGTTAGTCTTGAATTTAGAATCCTGACTCAGCCTCCTGAGTGCTGAGAATACAAGTATACCACCACCTCCTGTGAGTTTGTTGTAAGGCTTAAAGAATGTATATAGAAATTTTAAAGTAGCATCTATAATATAGAATGCAATAATCAATAGCTGTTATTATGCAAGAACCATACCTTGAATAATTACTTCTCAGCTTTCACTTTAACTTGTATAAACATTTACTATCCTATGTTTTTCTTTGCAGTAAAGATCATAAGAGTGACCATATGTAAGGGATTTAAAGAATAGTAACTGTTACACAAGTAGCTGTTGTGATTACTATTGGCTCTACTCAGATTATAAATTTCTTATTTAGTTAGTGTGTGTGTGTATGTGTATGTGTGTGTACACATGTGTGTTGGTGTTGGTCCTGGGGCTAGAAGTCAGGGCATGGGCATGGGCACTATCCCTGAGCTTTTTTCCCTCAAGAGTTTCGTGGACTTTTCTGCCCTGGTTGGCTTTGAACCGCATCCTCAGCTCTCAGCCTCCTGAGTAGCTAGGGTTACAGGCATGAGCCACCAGTGCCTGGACATACCTGATCTTTTGTGCTCAAGACTAGCACTCTACAGTTTGAGGCACACCTCCACTTCCAGCCTTTTTTTTTTTTCTTTTTGGTATTTAACTGAATATAAGGGTCTCAGGCTTTTCTGCCCAGGCTGGCTTCCAACCAAGATCCTCAGATCTTAGCCTCCTGAGTAGCTAGGATTACCAGCATGACCCACCAGCACCTGGCTTAGTATCTTTTTAAAACTGACCCTGCTTCCCCTTCCCACCTACAAAACTTGTTCGCAGTGAAGCATAGAGCTCAATATTCAATAAAGATTCCTGTAGGGGTATATAACTAAAAATTCTAAAGTGATAATTTACTGTATTACAAACAGAAAAAAAATTCTACAGCAGGGGTTGGAAGGCAGGGGTGGTGTCCATGCTTGTGACTCCACTTACTCAGAAGGCTGAGGCAGAGGGATTGGAGTTCCAGACTAGCCTGGACTATGTAATAAGAACCTACCCTTCTTCTACAATAATGAAGTCTGAAGAAGGAATTGGCAACTTTTCTGTAATGGGCAGAATGGTAAATATTTTGGACTATAATCTATATGGTGTCTGCTTGTTGCAACTAAAGAAAAGTTAACAGGTACTATATAAACAAATGAGTGAGGCTTTAGTTTGATGGCCCTTGCCAGCAAACTCTTGAGAGGCAGACATTTTGTTTTAATCTTTGTACTCCCTTGACTATGCACACACTAGGTATTGTTGCATGTTTGCTGAATGAATGAACACACAGAATATGAACAACATGGATCAAGAGTATACAGACATTGGGAAACTGATCACTTTGATCTGTGTCCAAGTTGCCCCCAGGGGCTGACATTCCATATTTCTGTCCTGTGACCTTCAGAGGTGTGTGAAAGTGACCTGTCCCTTAGAGTTCCACCTCAAGGATGTGGCAGGTAGAAGAAGGATCCAGTCAGATGAAGGTAGCCCGGGAGAGCAGTGAGCAGCAGGGACTGTTGAGTGTGGTCTTGCTTGATGATCTCCCTCGGTGAAATAAGTGTCTGAAGGGGAAGCAGTAAGTACAAGGCAGCCCCACCTTCTGCCCCACAGAACAGTCCATCCTCTTGGAGTATGAGAAGAGTCTGCAGTTTGATGAGAAGTGCCTCAGCACCATGCTGGCGGAGTGGGAAACAAACCCCCTCATCTGCCCTGTGTGTACAAAGTAAGAGCTTATAAAACCTTCTCAGCATGATTGACTACTACCCCCAGTCCCTGGTGAATGGGATCTCCTCTCATCCAAATGTGTTGCCTAAGAAGATTTGAGGAGCCAGATCTGATAGCTTTAACAATCTGGGATCTTCAATCCACTTCTAGGTACAACGTGAGCATAGTAAATGGCGTGGTCATGTGTCAGTGTGGCCTGAACATCCCATCTCATGTAAGTGTTCAACACAAACATTTGTTGTTGTTTGTGGAGTTTGAAATCAGGGCCTGGGTGTTGTTCTTGAGCTTTTCTGCTAGTGCACTACCACTTTGAGCCACAGCTCCACATCTGGTTTTCTGGTGGTGAATTGGAGATGAGTCTCACAGACTTTCCTGCCAGGGCTGGCTTTGAGTGGTACCACTATCCTCAGTTCTCAGCCTCCTGAGTACCTAGGATTTAGGCATGAGCCACCAGCGCCAACAAAGATTTTTGTGCCACCTCTTCCCACATATATCTATCCTTTTTTGAAGAGTCTCCAGTAGAGCTGGCTGTGCATCTTTCTCTTCAATTTTGTGTTTATGACTGGTAGCACATATCAGCCAGGGTGAGAATATGTGTAGCTGGGAAATTGGTGAGCACTATAGATCAAGACTTTTGCAATCCTTAGAGAACCATCGCTGCTTCAGATCATTGGAGATCCCAGTTCAGGACTTAAGTCCTTGCGTCTGATCTTTCATAAAGATTTTCTGAATATGAAGGAACGCTAGTATTCAGAATGTAAACTTCAATGATATTAAAATGAAGAAGGAGCAGGGTGTGGTAGCTCATGCCTGTAGTTCTAGCTACTTGGTTGGCTGAGATTGAAAAGACCAGTCTGAAACTAGCCCAGGCAAAAAGTTTGTGAGACCCATCTTAGCCAATAAAATCCTGGATTTGCTGGTAAGCTCCTGTCATTACAGTTATTCAGGAAGAATAGAATTGTGGCCTAAACCAAAAGCAAGACCTTGTATGCAAACCCTACTACTACTGCAGCTACTGCTGCTACTATACATGCGTGTGTGTGCACATGCGCACGTGCACACACACACACACACACACCTGATTTTCTGAAATAATTGGTACCTCAAGTTTGCTGAAGTTCCTTTAGCAGTCAGTTGAGGTGGCAAATTATAAAAATGAAACATTTTATGGTAAGTTTTAGGTAATTTTGAAAACTTTTTTTAACATAAGCAACTCCTATAATGCATAATCAAATTTCCAATTTTACTTCAGGAAACTGAATATAATGCTACACAGTGTTGTATGCCTGTAATTCCAGAACTTGGGAGGCTAAGGCAGGACAATTGCAGGTTCAAGGCTAAGCCTGGAATTCTTGTAGTAAGACCTGTGTCATTTAAAAAACAGATTAGGGGGCTAGGAATATGGCCTAGTGGCAAGAGTGCTTGCCTCATATACATGAGGCCTTGGGTTCAATTCCCCAGCACCACATATACAGAAAATGGCCAGAAGTGTTGCTGTGGCTCAAATGGCAGAGTGCTAGCCTTGAGCAAAAAGAAGCCAGGGACAGTGTTCAGGCCCTGCGTCCAAGCCCAGGACTGGCCAAAAATAAAAAATAAATAAATAAATAAAATAAAATAAAAAACAGATTAGAAAAGCAGAATGTGCAAATTTAGCATTTCTTTCCTCTGTATGTGTGCATGTGTATGTGTATATGTGTGCATATGTGCATGTGTGGGTGAGTGTGTATGGGTGTGTGGGTGTTGGTACTAGAGGTTTTAGAGCCTTATACTGTAGGCAGCTGCTCTACTACTTGATCTACATCTCCAACCCTTTGCTGTGGTTATTTATTTGTGCCAATACCAGAGCTTGAATTCAGGACCTTAAGCTGTCATATTTCTTGCTCATAGCTAGTGCAATGAGCAAGTTAAATCATACTACCAGTCCCAAGTTTTGCTGCCTAAGTGAGATTGGGCTGGCTTTAAACCTCAGTCCTCCAGGTCTTAGCATTTTAAATATCTAGGACATCCTAGCTATTTATTACATCCTAAATAGCTAAGACTATAGAGTAAGGTGGGCAGTGGCTTATTTTTGAGATAGGTTCTTTTATTTTCCCCAGGGTAGCCTGACTGTGGTCTTCCTATTTATGCATTTTGCCATAGCTAGGATGACAGGCCTGGGCCACTGCACCCAGAATTTGGTTGAGATGGGATCTCATGAACTTTCTGCCTGGGCTGATCCTGAGCTGCTGTCCTCCCAATCTCAGCCTCCTTAGCTGGAATTATAGGCTCGAGCCACCTTGAGTGGCTCTCCTTTTTCATCTTTCCCCTCATTCAATAGCTTTTTAAAAAATTAATTCATTTCTTTGAGTGTTTTCCTAAACTTTCTGCTAATTATAAAAATGAAACTGTTCCATATTGTTGATTTACATAATATGTAATGAAATCACAGTAGCAAGGTCAGTTAGCACAAACAGATCTAGGAGCAGACACTGCTGGTTCCTGGTAAGGACACAGTGGGCTGGGGAGGGTCAAAGCAGAGGGAGGTTAGACAGTAGCTGGCTGGCTCTTAGTGGTCTTCCCGCCACAGTGGCAGTCTGTTTTGTAGCAGGAACGGAAAGCATTAGTTAGTTTGGAGATGTGGTGGATGGAAATTGGTTAGAAGATCCTGGCAGTCATGGGCCCATGTCCGTCTTTAAAGCCCTATGGAATCAAGCCATCCCAGAGAGCCAAGGCTATGTTGGTTGGCATGAGGAATCAGGTGTTCCAACCTGTTTGCTATGAAGTAATTAAGATTAGTCTGTGGTTGAACTTTTTTTTAGTGTCCGGAGTTGACAGAACAGAAGCTTCGCTCCTCTTTAGAGAACAGTGTAAATGAACACAGTACACACTGTCCCCACACCCCTCAGTTTGCAGTCACTGGTGGGACAGAAGAAAAGCCAAATCTTCTCATGAATTGTCTGGTAAGCTTCCCATGGGAGCCAGCAGTGCTAAGAGCCTTGGGGCATCAGCATGATTTCCATACATGTTAGCTGGTGGCATATGCCCATTGTCAATCATAGTACTTACAGGCTGACACAGGAGGCTCACAAGTTTGAGGTCAGGGACTACATACCAAGATTCTGTCTTGAATTTTTTTAAAAGGTCAAAAAAGGTCAGTCCAGTCCATTTCTTAGAGAAGGGAAGTTAACGAGGGCCATGGCAGACCACTGCTGTCAGAGTTGGGATACCTCGTTACACCACCTGCTCTTTTGCTGGATCAGCAGCAGTGGTCCTGGCACTTCCTACACCAGGTCACAGCCATGGACCCCAGTGGCCAAGACGGCATCACTTTTGTAGGCAGGTGCAAGGCAGCACCAGCCTGGCCACTCAGCAAGGCCTCACCAAAGCCCAAGATTAGACTCTTGCCCCAAATGGTAATTCAGGTTGAGGGACAGGGCCACACAGAAGGGTTCAGGAGCCATCTGTCTTAGAGGCCTTAAGCTTAGTATAAGAGTCAATGTGTCACAATAACTAGTGTACTGTAAATGTATAATAATTGGTATCAGTATTATAGCTTCAGGGTCTCAGGCAAGGGGAATATTGGGATTATTAAGCACTAGAACATGCCAGACGCTCAGTAAAATCTGCCTCCACATAGAAGCAGCCAGCTGATTCTGGGCTGTAGCTCCAGCTGTACCTGAGGCCATGTTTCCTGTATGCTAGACTTCCTGCTTCTCATGTCTCTGTCTTTGAGTGCAAGGATGACACTTTATTTTTATGCCCAGTGGCTAGCATATGAGTAGGTGCTTAAATGTGTTTGCCAAGCAGTTCAAGTGGAGGGAGAGTAGTTGAGAAGGCTCAGGTCCAGATGGCCTCAGCTTCTGGGGAAAATGTGAGTCATCCATGGATTATAATGGCAGCAGAGCTAGTGTGAACCTCCTTAAAGTGTTAGCTTTGAACCAAGAACTCAAGAGAATGGAAGAGGCAACTGAAAAGAGAATGCAAGGTGGGTATACTTCTGTAATCCCAGCACTAGGATGGTTGATACAGGAGAGTTCAAAACCAGCCTGGGCTACACAGCAACACCCTGACTAAAATATAAGAAAGCAAATGTGGCCAGGCACTAGTGGCTCACACGTGTAATCCTAGCTATTCAGGAGGCTGAGATCTGAGAATCCTGGTTCAAAGCCAGCCTGGGCAGGAAAGTCTGTGATTCCAGTTAAGCACCAGAAAATCAGAAGCGGAGATATGGGTCAAAGTGGTGGAACACTACCCCTGAGCACAGAGGCTCAGGGAGAGCACCCAGGCCCTGAGTTCAAGCCCCACGACTGACAGAAAAAAAAAAAAAACTTAGCTCCTTGGGAAGCTAAAGCAAGGATTGAGCCCCGAAGTTCAAGACCAGCCTGGACAGCATAGCAAGACCCACATTTAAAAAGTGGAGAAATGAATTAGCTAATTACTGTGTGTACACCTACAGGTTGGTCTGCATTTTTATTGAGAACTCATACTGTCTACTCACCTGTCCAGCAGGGCCCTGTAATCCAGAGTAGTGGTGAAACAAAAGGTGGGTGCTATGCAGCGGTCAGTGATAGGACGGCAGCATTTTTCCCTACCTAGAACAGGGAAAAATCATTTGGGGGTAAGGAGTGTCACAGCAAAGATGAGAACCTGGGGAAGGACAAAATTTGATTCAGTAGGCTCCAAGTAGGCCAACTCCACCTGGGGTGGAGTGCAGAAGATGCTAGTGCTGAACAAGGACTTGGAGCATTTACAACATAGCAATGGTATGAAGCTGCTCATAGGGATAGAATGTGCTAAGCCACCTACAGGCAGAGGTGGTTACGGATGGGAGGTGAGATTCAGGAGACATAAAAATCCATAGCAGTGGTGGGGCTGAGTTGGCAAGGACCCTGGTCATTTTACTCATTCTTACCAATCCTGTTACAGGAGTTAAAGGAAAGGTCTGTGTAATTGGTGTGAAAGCTCCAAAGTGTCTCATTTTGATCCTTCTGTTCACTGGTTTTCTGAGGGTAAAGATTTTTGACTGTTCATCTCCAGGTCTTAAGTCTTGTGCCATACCCCCAGCTCTCTGTTTTATGTTCCAAGTCTCATTTTTTGCCCCCTTTCCCCCAAGGTCAACCTGGACCTTGATCCAGGTTATGCTTTCTCCATAGTTGGGATGACAGCCACACAATCACTATGCTGTTTTTCTCTCAAGACTTTCCTGACTGGGCCTGCTTCAAATTGTGATCCTCAGATCTCAAGAATCTCAAGTAGCTAGGATTACAGGTGTGAGCCACTGGTGCCAGGCCCAGCTTTTTTACTGAAATAGTCCTGGGATTCTCTCCACCCATGCCTTGCTGCCTGAATGGGATAAGCTCTTCCTGACCAGAATTCAATTTATGTTAACCTGTTTTCTTGGCCAGGTGTGTGACACCTGGGCTGTGATCCTGTAGAGTCAACTGAGACACACATCATACTGCTTGGTTCAAGACAACTCAGTCCCTCTGTAAAGAAGCCTTCTGTTTATAAATCTCTTATTTATAACTTATTTTGTATTAAAACTTTTCAGCCACATCCATTTCTGGTGTATCAATGCACAGAAAACACAACTGTTTTGGAGGAGATAAAACAATTTTATTGTCTATCATGTTATACAAAAATCCAGACATAAATTTGTACAGAAAAAAAAATGGGATGAATAGTAAACGTGAGTGCAGGATCAATAATTTAAACTTGCCATTTTTTCCCCCATGATATTAGGATGATAACCATTTGAAAAGCACATGATTCTGCTGTCAGGGTAGTTTTGCTCACTGGCCAAAAGTAAGTGTAAAATTAAGGCCTTTGCTGTCTCTCACAGTGCTACTGGCTCTTGACAAAACTTTTGAGGTCTTCAAGAAAGGTGATGTACTCCTGGTGCTCCAGGGCTGTGCTGAGCTCCACCAGCTCATCTGCGAAAGTGTTGTCCACTCCTCGGTCCGCAAGAAAATCCATCAGATGGTCATACAAGGCCTAGGAAGAACAGTTACTAGTATTTTCAAATAGACAATTGATAACACCAGTTAAAATGAAAATGATTCTTTCCTCCTGTCCTTGAACTAGCTGGGATGCTAACCTTGTAAGACCCCAGCAAACTCCCACACTGCCCAGCACTCACCCAGTCCAGGGAATCTGTGTTGAGTGTATAATTTGTATCCTTCCATTCAGAGTCACCAGTGGCCTGAAAGCTAACTTCCTTGATGGAGAAAATGTCACTCTCGGCCTCCTCCTCTTGTCCAATCTGGAAGAAAATAGTTAGAGGAACTGAAGCGTTTTCCAAAGCAAGCCAGATTTATTCAAAGAAATGGTTGGTAGTGTGAATTCTTCCAGGTTCTAATCTTGTTCCCTCCTCATCCTCACTCATCTTCTGCCCAGAATACCTGCTAGCAGAGACCACAATACCTTTAGAAGAGCCCACAAAGGTCCCAGGAGGCACTCCACCTCACATACCTCATCCTCTGGATAGTGACAGTCCAGTACCAGGGCCTTCTTGCCATCACTCTTTGTAACTTCAACCACGAAATTGGGAGTTGATGTCAATTCCGGCTAGAGAAATAAAACAAGTCGGTAATACCACTGCTGGAAGGGTCCATGCCTCGATTAACCACCTTTTATAATGGATTCCAGCTCCAATTAACAGATACCACCTTCCTAGGCTGGTTCCTTCACACAGACATCAGAGGTGGCCTAAAGCCCTTAAAAACCCCTTTCCGACTTGACTCCAATCCTCTACTGCAGAGCAGGCTCAAAGTCTGACACATGGCTTTGGCTAAGTGACCATCCTTGAAGTGACAGTAAGCCCTCATGATAGCTTTGCAATGCAGTCCCAGGACAGGAAGGTGCTGTGCATTCACAAGCGCTTCATGCCAGGTCCTTCAGTTAGATGGTCTGGAGACCTTTGGCTATCACAGTGGTGAGTTTCTAGGCCAGGCATATCACTTCCTCAAGTGTTTCAGTATTAAAATTGAGGCCCTTGGACTTCCCCATTTGGGTTAAGTAAAATCCTCCTAATTATAATCTCTGATACCAAACATTTTCCTATCACAGAAAGGGGTAAATTCTGTTCTGTCAAGAGAACACAGGAAGCCAGCAGTAGCTCATGCTTGTAATCCTAGCTACTTGGGAGACTTGACAGTAGGGTCATGACTCAAGGCTAGCCTAGGTAAAAGTTTATTAGGTGATAGCTTAAAACTCCAAAGTAACCATTGAAAAACAAGGCTGGAGGTACGGCTCAAGAGGTAAAGCACTAACTAGCCTAGTAAGTGTTGAGGCCAAGATTAAACCCCAGGAGAGGGGGAATAATTGCAGGCACAATGATAAGCCTGAGGCTGTAGGCAGCAATGTATTCAGCTCTAGGGAAAAAGAATGCCAACGCCCTGGGGCTAATGCTGGCCCTAAATCATTGATCCCCAAGGCTGGGCTTGTGCAGGAATTTATAAAGAAATGGACATAAACGGTCCTTCTTGCCTGTCAGAAGTGACCAAGGCTGGATTACCTGGGGCTTACCTCTTGTTCTTCAACTTTCTGCCCTTGCGTGGCCTCCTCCTCACTATCAAATGTTGGTGGGATGCTGTTGTTAATGTTGAAAGTGACAGTGATCCTAGAAAGGTAAGTGAAAACACAAAAGGCAAGGTAGAATAATTTAAAATGGGTTTGCTACAGAGGTCTGTTGGAATAATGTCTCAAGCCTAATTGGCTATACTTCTGAATTATTTGTGGAACTTAAAAAAAACAGCTGGGGTGCCTAAACTCAATCTGAGACCCATTAAAGTGTGCCAGTGGCTGGAAGTAAAATGAACTGGCTGGTGTACAACTCGGAAGTAAAATGTCTACCTAGGATGTGCAAGGGTTTGAGTTTCATCCCCAATGTCACATAAATCCAGTAAAGGAGAGATCAATTTATCTCAGCCAAACAGCCATGCCGGGTATGTCCCATCAGGCAAACATCCAGTCCTTGCTGCAGTATGTCCACTCTATTTCATGCCACAGCCAGCTGAAACTGCATTCCTTGTCTCTCCAGGGGACTTGGACCAGAGGCCCCTTTAAAAAAACTTCCAATACAAACCAAACCACCCTGGAAAGCAGTCTGGAGGTTCCTCAAAATACCACTCCTGGGGCTGGGGATATGGCCTAGTGGCGAGAGAGCTTGCCTCGTATACATGAGGCCCTGGGTTTGATTCCCCAGCACCACATATACAGAAAATGGCCAGAAGTGGCACTGTGGCTCAAGTGGCAGAGTGCTAGCCTTGAGCAAAAAGGAAGCTAGGGACAGTGCTCAGGCTCTGAGTCCAAGGCCCAGGACTGCCCCCCCCCAAAAAAAAATACCACTCCTGTGGCATCTCTCTACCCTGAACATCACAAGCCAGGATATGATAAGGATGCCTGCACATCCATGTTCATTGCCGCACTACTATTCACAATAGCCAAGACAGGCAAACAACCCAGATGCCCCACAATAGAGTGGATTCACAAAATGTGATTCCTATATACAATAGAATTTTACACAGCCATTAGAAAGAATAAAATAATATCATTTGCAGGGAAATGGATGGAACTAGAACTAATCATGTTAAAGTAAGCGAAGCTCAGACAAATGGCAGTGCATGTTCTCTGATATGCAGAAGACAGATCTAAAACGCACTGGGATCTGATAAATGATACAGGATCCTAGGTACTTACATATAGTGAGACCAAAAGAGGACAGTCTAAGGAGAATCACAAACGTGGGATACCCAAGTGCCTCTTCATGCGAATATAAGATAATATACATACTGAAAGGAACTCCAAAGATATGGAAATAAAGGATCTTGTTTTTTTAAATCTGATGACTGTAGTCTTTACCTTATATATGGTACATCCACATGCCTATCTGAGGGAGGATGGGGTGGGCACAAAATCCAAGGACAAAGGGTGAAAAAGTACAGCAACAGAGCGCACTGGACTTGGATGAAAGTGAACTATACAACTCCTGGGTGGAGATGGGAGGGAAGGAATGGGCAAGAATGGGGGAACAGATGACACTGTGAAAGGAAATGTACTTATTTACCTGATACATATAAGTGTAACCCCTCTGTACATCACCTCTATAATAACAATAACGTAAATTAAAGAAAAAAAATTTCATTACAAAATCTGCCCAATGAGGCTTCATAAAGAATATGCTGGGGCTGGGGATATAGCCTAGTGGCAAGAGTGCCTGCCTCGGATACACGAGGCCCTAGGTTCGATTCCCCAGCACCACATATACAGAAAACGGCCAGAAGCGGCGCTGTGGCTCAAGCGGCAGAGTGCTAGCCTTGAGCGGGAAGAAGCCAGGGACAGTGCTCAGGCCCTGAGTCCAAGCCCAGGACTGGCAATAAAATAAAATAAAATAAGAATATGCTGCCGAGCACTGGTGGCTCACACCTATAATCCTACCTACTCAGGAGGCTGATGTCTGAGGATCCCAGTTCAAAGGCCAGCCTGGACAGGAAAGTCCATAAGACTCTTATCTCCATTTAACCACCTGAAAACCAGAAGTGTCACTGTGGCTCCAGTGAGTGCCCAGGCCCAGAGTTCAAGCACCATGACTGACGGAGGAAAAACAATGATGCAGTACTGATTCACAATCATAAAATAGGCCAGAATAACCAACTATGACAACTGAAATCAAGTTCTAAAATTTAAATCGAAATTCCCAAGTGGAAGACACTAAATGCTGCTCCCTGGAGTTGTGCCTTGCCACTTTTCCATGGAAGAATGGTAAGCATGTCTAATCTGTAGCAGTGGTTCAAGCAGAGCTCCTGGGCACAGGACTGCAGTAACTTTTTCACAGCATTACTTATTTTCATTTATTTGGGTGTGTATATGGTGCTGGCATTGGGGCTCAAATTCAGGGCTTCATGCTCTTGTCTGGCTTTGCTACTAACAGCTAGCATGCTACCATTTGAGTCATGCCTCCACTTCTGGCTTTCTGATTGTTAACTGGAGCTGACTTGTGGACTTTTCTGCCTGAGCTGGCTTTGAACAGTGATTCTCAGCTTCCTGGGTAGCAAAGATTACAGGCATGAGTCCTCAGTACCTGGCTAGAGCTTTATAGGCCAAAATTGGCTTTAGGAAAATGGTTAAGCGAAGTTTCTTAGTTCTTTAAAAAAAATCACAAAAGATGCTAATTGTTTATCTGTAATGGGATAACATAGAACAGTATAAAGGAATTTAAGGGTTTAGGTGAAGGAACTGAACAAGGCCAACTCTACCTTTTTGATGGCCTTGCTACATTGTAACTTCATCCTATTCTGTATGAGTTACATATCTTGCATTTTGCCCTACAGAATCCTGTTTCATCAACACTAAAACATAGGTCAAACTGATTCTGTACATCTTGCATCTTTCACCAGTAACTGAATCCCAACAACCTCCAGCTACACACTTTTGTGCTACTTCTTGTTTCCTCAGTAATCAACCCACAGCAAATTTGCATATGGTGAATGTACTATCTAGGGGTCATGAAGCTGTCCAAGTCTATTTTGAAAAGTTTTACCAGCGTGGGTCTAACCTGAGGCTGTTCTGGGAATGGCCAGGGACAGGTGCTACAAGGTCATGGCTTGCTCGCTTGGAGACCCCAGTCCATCAACCAGTACTTACTTTTCTCCAGAAACTTTCCGAATTAATTTAGCCTCTGTTCCATTCACTTCCAGCTCCCAACCTCCAGACATCTTGGGTAGGGATTTGTGCTTCTGGATTTTCTTTTCTTCCTTAATTTCATCAGTCAAGAATTCAACAAAAGCTTTGTCTCCTAAAAAGGAAATAGATGCAGAAAGGGAAAAGCCAACTGTAGTATAAAGTGTAATCACCGGGTTATTGCCGCTAAACTGGGGACCGGCACTGTTTCTAATCTCCTTGGTACTATAGTTGTTCTTGGGCCTCCATTTCCTGCTCTGAAAAGTGGTAAGCTGAGCTTGATTATGGGAGCCCATATTCCACTGTAAAAACCAAAGCATGTCCTGTGCCGGCCATGGTGGCATACTCCAGCATTCAAGAGGGGAAGGCAGGAGACTCGCATGTTGGGAGACCAGCTTGGGCTACAAAATACGGCAAGACCTTGCCTCAAACAACTGGGGGAAATCCGTTACTCCCTACTGGCCGACCGACACCTCCGTGCCTTCCCTGCCCCCGGAGACCCCTCCGGGCCCGCTTCCCCCGAACCCCCGCGCCCGGCCGCCGCCCGAGTCTGACCTTCGGTGTGCAGAGCACCGCAGCCGCAGGCGCACGGCTCCGGGGCCCGGAGGAGGCTGCGCCGCCGGCCCGCCGCCGCGCGCACGCCGAGCAGCCCGAAAGGCCGCAGGCACGGCCGGACCGCGGGCTGCAGCAGCTGCCGGAGCGGCGGCGCGGGCAAGGCGCGCAGGCCACTGACGGCGGCGCCCAGGGCGCGGGGGTACCGAGCGCAGCAGAGGAAGCATCGCGGAGCAGGAGGCCAGCACGTGCGGGCGCGAAGGACGACCCCAGCCAAGACGTCCCGTGGCCGCGCGCGTCACCGGAAGCCCCGCCCTTACCCCGGAAGTGCTTCAGGGGCCTGCGCTCTCCGGACCGCTGACCCCGCGGCGGAACAGCCCCGCCTACTGGCGATCTCCGGGTTCCACAGGCGTGGGCAGAGCCCCGCGTGGTGCAGGGCGCGCCCCCCCCCCACTTCCGCTCTCGGACCTGGTGGAATGCCCTCAGGTCCCCCAGTGGCCCCAGCCACACTCGAAAGCCACGTCCCTTTCGGGTCCCCGGTGGAAGCTCCTCGTTCCAGCCTGGAGGCGCAGGCTTGCTGACCGGCATTTCTACTCCCCGGCAGCTTCCCCGGGCCCACCTCAGGTCCGGAGAAGCTGAGGGTAGGCGTCATTAGTCACGGTGACCAAAGTCTGCACCCTCCAGGTCTGCATGCAAGCTCTAGTGGAAGGTCATTTTCCCGGAGGCTAGAAGCTATGGGTACAGTATCAGATTTGGGTAGAGCCATTCAAGGCACTAAGAAGTCTAATTGGCAACGTCAATATGATGGTTACTGGCAAGAACACCAGAATTACCTCAGCAGCTTTCTATAAGGAGGCCCAATAAAGAAACCACACATATCACGGAAAAGATTCATTTTTTTAATGGATTTGATAGTCAAATGCAAATCTGAACATTATATACAAGAACTGATATTTCTAATAGCTATGTCTGAATAAGACCAGATTCAAATTACAGATGAATCAGCTTGAGGTTTCCCCGCCCCCCGAATTTCTTCTGCAAGCTATATTTCCATCTGTGTAGCTGCATTGTACTATATGTGCTTAAGGAATAGCATTTTACATACACCATCACAGTTCCAAGCAGCTCTTGGTGGCTGGTTTATGTGGATTTACAGTAACTAAACAGTTTTGCTCCCGTTTTGTCCTGTTTACAACGAACGAGCAGTGATGCAGCAGTAAGTTTTCACGGAGGACCTGGTGTTTTCAGTCCCACCTCCGGTAGTGAAATGTGTGTTACTTTGGTGTTTCACATGTCATGATTACTGGCAGCAAATAACGGAGGCATGCAGAGCTGCTCATAATGCATCTACGTACATAAAGCTGCTCACAGGAGCTAGTGACTTATCCAGATAGAAGTTTCACAGGATAGAGGTAAGACATCAAAGATTTTACCAATTGAAAGGGTACCTCAAGATTTCAGTGCAATACAACTATAAAACATTTAATTCTCTTTAAGTTTAAACTGTACTTTCCCTGAAGCTCAATATAACTATTGATTTCTTTGTAGTAGAATGTGGTGTAAGAATGGGTTTTCCATCTGATTTAATCCCTGAGCAGCAATGTTTAAAAGCAACTTTTTAAAAGCCTGATAAAAACTACTATATTAAAACTCTTATCACAATGATACAATGGTAAACATTTCCATACAGAAACATTAAAGCTACTTAGAAGCTGTATTCTTTCTTTGTTCCTCAAAGAAGATACTATCCCAGAAAGTGTTCAGGTACATAAACTGGACATATTATATTACACTAAATTAAGTTTTCTGAAGAGAGAACATGTAGAGCTAATTTGCTGAGGAACAGAAATTGATGATTAGTGAGGAATAAATTATACCCCTCTTCCTATTTTTACCAGCAGGATATTCTATTAAATATACAAAATTTTCTTTTACCAACTTAGTCTGAATATCCTAGTTCTGTAATATGAATAGGAAAAATAAACTAAAAACATCTTTCTGAACCTTTCAGAATGTGAGTAATGGTAAGAACAAGCCAGTTTGAAGGGGAAAACAAAAACAGTTTAAAAACTTTACAGGATGTGTCAAATCCTATCTGACCTAAATGAAACAATTTCAAAATGAAATAACAAGTGCCAAGCAAGTATACACACTGGCTAAAAGCTTCACTACTCCACACCATGGCTAGAGTTACAAATAGAGTGGACCAAACTTACTAT
Organism: Perognathus longimembris pacificus; assembly: GCF_023159225.1. Lineage (NCBI taxonomy): Eukaryota > Metazoa > Chordata > Mammalia > Rodentia > Heteromyidae > Perognathus > Perognathus longimembris. Next base: position 8,422,900 of record NC_063177.1, read on the forward strand.
ACAACTGTGGACCAATGGAACCCTGGAATGCAGATGCGCAAGGCTGTGATCTCTGCAGAGTGAAGAGATGTCTACTGTCTTTGCAGTGCCTTATAGGCAGTTTAGGCTCCTTGTATTATAAAAGATTGATTTTGTAAATGACAGATTTATGTTACAGATGTGTTTGGACCAACAAAGGAAAAGAAAATTACTAAATATGTTTTCTAGGCCCCAACATTCTCTGGGAAACTTTTTTAAGACTTTGAGACAAGGTCTCACTAGGTAGCCCAGGTTGGCCTTTAACTAATGATCCTCAGTCCTCACTCAATCTTGTGATTACAGGTGTGCACCAATACATAAGCAGTTGTGAACTGTTGATAATGAGCCAAGAACTTTTAGCATCTTTTTCTAACAGCAAGAGACTATGGAAAGCACATCAGCCAAGGCACTGGCTCCTCTGCCTCGTGACTGACGTTGGTTATCCCAGGACATCCCTCCTGGAATGTCTACACAAGTCACCTGCTTGTATTTTCCATTTTAAAATTCCATACAGGTAGACATTACAGTCAGGCTGGGATAGAGCTCAGTAGCAGAGCATTTTCCTAGTACATGTCCCCCTTGGATTACATCTGGAGCACTCGGTAAAAACAGAATCAAAACTACTTGCAGCTAAGTCCCCTCAGCCATAATAGCTCAGGGGACTTTGTTGTACTTATTTCACAGAAATGTAACTTATGGCTAGCATTCACCAGTATGTACTGAGGTTGGAACTCAGGTCCTCCTACTTTGCTAGGGCATAACAGAGCCCAAAACCTTAGCCCTTTTTTGCTTTAGTTATTTTTTAGATAGGAGCTCCAATGTTTTGCTCAGGGCCAACCTCAGATTGCTATCTTCCTACTTCGGCCTCCCATGTGGCTTAGATTACAGGCTTGTACCACAATCCCAGCCTTAATTTTTGAGATGAGATTATCTCACTAACTATTAGCCTGGGCTGGCCTTGAACCATGATCCTCCCAGTCTCTACTGCCCAAGCAGTTGAGATTACAGATGTGGGCCTCTATGCCTGGCCACAATTGCATGTTTACTTTGCACTAAACAAAACTGGGTAACTACATTCATTTTCTCTAAACTTTATGATCCTAGCCCTGTAAGCAAGTATTATGAATCTCATCCCTTTCCTGACAGATAAGAAGCTGAGATTCTGAAATTAAGTTACCCAAAGTCACCTCGCAAGAACCTATGGCAGGAAGTGACCAAGGTATAAATAATATGTACACATCTATGTGGTTCAGTCAGAGGAGTTTCAGCAAAGGTGTTCTCTGCTGCTGGAAGTCGGACACGTTCAGCTGCACTGAAACTCACAGCTCCTCTAGCTGCTGACTTGGGAGTCAGAGACAAGGTCAGTTGTGGTCCAAGCTCTAGGCACCAGCCATGCTGGTAGAACCTGAGTGTGGTTCAGTTTCTGGCAGTTCTCAGCTTCCTCCGGAAATACTCGGGAGCAGCCTCATACAGCCACTCAGCATCCACAACGCAGAGATCTCGCATGTAGCACTTGTTGGTGTAGAGCAGCTCCGTATACACCACACAGGCTGGCTTGCAATGGAAGAGGACAGAGGAAGGGTGGATGGCCACTGGCTGGTGGGTGTCTGTGGTGGCGTAGGTCCCATCTGCCTGCAGCTCAGCAGTATTCATGAAGAGGCTATGAGCCAAGCAGCGGCGGATGCTCTCCATGTCTCCTCGTGATGACACCATCGGCATGGACATCTGTTTCAGGAGGAAACGAGATCCTGCTTAGCACTGCAGGTGTGAAGCAACAGCTTACATTCAGCCCACACTGCACAACCTGGATGAGCAGACTGTGCCGCTCAGAGGCGGCATGCCACCTCATATGCCCCAGGCAGCAGTGGGGGAGTGGGTGACGGGGTAGACGTAGAACTGAAGGGAAAGGCAGAGAACAGGAACACATCTTCCTGAAAGACACTGGACCACAGGCGGGCTGGCAACACACCTTTCATCTAAGTATCCATGACATCCCATCCCTGGAAGGAAAACCTTCCCTTTCACTTCCCTGTATCACCATCTTTGCATACATTTCCCATGCTTCCACTAAATTTATCTTCCATTTTCCTAGTGTGAGCACTTCTTCATCCACTCAAAGCTCTCAACTAGTCTCTAGTGTCTGGCTAGACAAGGTGAACCTCCCTCAGCTGGGGCCTGTAGCAACTAGCTTCAGCCCATTATGTCTTTCCTCTTGACCCTCTTCTTCAGGCAATCTGTGCTCAATAATGTGGACCAAGCTGTGGTCTTTCTTTACTTCTAGATCAGTGTCACAATTCCTGTCTCTGTTTCTTCTTGTCTATAAAACTGGAATGCTGCATAGTTACATATTGGATGTAGGTCAGTTGTAGAGCACTTGCCTAGTATGTGCAAGATTCTCAATTCAATCTCAGTACCAAAAATATACCCATCCATACATAAGTACACTAATATATATATACATATATATATATATATATATATATATTTTTTTTTTTGCCAGTCCTGGGGCTTGAACTCAGGGCCTGAGCAATATCCCTGGCTTCTTTTTGCTCAAAGCTAGCACTCTACTGCTTGAGCCACAGCGCCCCTCCTGGCCTTTTCTATATATGTAGTGCTGAGGAATCGAACCCAGGACTTCATGTATATGAGGCAAGCACTCTTGGCAGTAGGCCATATTCTCAGCCCACTAATAAAATATACTAGGATATAAGGAAAGAGATCAATAGTAGGAAGCAGAATTCCAGATAAGTTTTTTTTTTTTTGCCTGTTTTTCAAGTTTTCTATGATGAGAATTCCTTTAATGATTATTAACAGTAAAAATTTAAGCTGAGGGGGCTGGGAATATGGCCTAGTGGCAAAAGTGCTTGCCTCGAATACATGAAGCCCTGGGTTTGATTCCTCAGCACCACATATATAGATAGAAAAGGCCAGAAGTGGCGCTGTGGCTCAAGTGGCAGAGTGCTAGCCTTGAGCAAAAAGAAGCCAGGGACAGTGCTGAGGCCCTGAATCCAAGCCCCAGGACTGGCCAAAAAAAAAAGAATTTAAGCTGAGTGCTAGTGGCTCATGCCTGTAATCCTAGCTACTCATGGGGCTGAGATCTGAGGATCACAGTTCAAAGCTAGCCCAGGCAGAATAGTCCACAAGACACTCATCTCTAATTAACCACCAGAAAACCAGAAGGTGCTCAAAGTGGTAGAGTGCTAGCCTTAAGGGACAGAGCTCAGGCCCTGAGTTCAAACCAAATAACCAACCAAAAAAGAAAAAGGAATTTAAACTTCCCTTAGAGAAATACAATAGCTTAACAGGGACACACAATACCTTTAAGCATATTTCCCTCAACTGTGCTCTGACTTCAGCTACCAGCATCATGTTCTTGCTATTGACAAAATTCTCTTTGCACCAGTCCTGAGTGGGAGAAAAAGAGATGTCAAAATCCTCATTTCTCTATAGAAAAACAAACCATACATGTATATAAAAACTCCTGTGAGGATGCCCCAGTCGCTTCAGGAATTGACAATGTAGTTTAGAATAATAGAAACAACTTTCCATCTGAACTTGGCTAAAATTGAATTCAACTATAAGTTGGAGATGGTAGAAATGGAAACTGTTTTACATTACTAGTGGGAGACGTGCCAGCCTGGTAAAGCTGAGCCCTATAGCAGGTCCACTCTTAAGAGTCTCAGCACTCAAGAAATCCTTCATTTGCATAAGGAGGATCATGTAGGGCTGTACATAGAAAGAAGCTGGGAAAGAACAGTATAGAGAATGCTGATATTTATAGCATATTATCAGGATGAATAGGAAATTAAAAAGAAATCTGTTTTGGGGGCTGGGGATATGGCCTAGTGGCAAGAGTGCTTGCCTCCCATACATGAAGCCCTAGGTTCGATTCCCCAGCACCATGTATACAGAAAATGGCCAGAAGTGGCGCTGTGGCTCAAGTGGCAGAGTGAGCAAAAAGAAGCCAGGGACAGTGCTCAAGCCCTGAGTCCAAGGCCCAGGACTGGCCAAAAAAAAAAAAAAAGAAATCTGTTTTGTAGCAGTCTCCCTATGTAGCCAGGCTGGCCTTTGACTACTGACCTTGCTGCCTTAGCCTCCCACATGCTGGGATGAGAGCCTTGTGCTACCTACCATACCCAGTTTAGAAGTATACTCTTGTCTGTGGGTAACCGCCAATGTCAGGACAGTGTTTACAGGAAAGAATGGCTCAGCACTTGCACTGTGCTAAGAATACTGTCTGCCTCAAAATAAATTGAAATAAATTTGGCAAAAGGTTTTAAAATGCTAGTTGGGTGGTGGAATTTTCTTTTTTCTTGTTTTTTTTTTTTTTTTTTTTTTTTTTGCCAGTCCTGGGGCTTGGACTCAGGGCCTGAGCACTGTCCCTGGCTTCTTTTTGCTCAAGGTTAGCACTCTACCACTTGAGCCACAGCACCACTTCCAGCTTTTTCTGTTTATGTGGTACTGAGGAATCAAACCCAGAGCTTCATGCATGTAATGCGACCACTCTACCACTAAGCCACATTCCCAGCCCTCTTTTTTTTCTTTTTAAGTAAAAGAATACATACTTGACCCATAATTCTAGCTACTCAGAAAGCTGAGATCTGAGTATTGCAGTTCAAAGCCATCCTGAGCAAGAAAGTCTGTGAGACTCTTCTCTCCAATTAACCACTAAAAAGTTGTGGTTGAACTAGTAGAGCATTAGAGCCTTGAACAAAAAAGCTCAGGGACAGCACCCAGGCCCTAAGTTCAAGCCTCTGGCAATAAATAAACAAAAATACATGCCTGAAAAAGGAACAAAACAAGGCTCACCTTATTTCCACCTATATTTTTGAAGGTCCGATAGATATTGAGCAGTGTAATGTGATCACCCTCACTGGATATGAATTTCTTCCGGACTGCTTGCACTTCATCCCGTCGGGCAGGAGGGTTGTAGAGAACACTATCCACGGACAGCAGGGAGACAATGGTCAGGATCTCTTCTGTACAGTGGAATTTGGGGGACAGGAGGATGGTCTGAAAAATATCGAAGTTTAGAAATATTTAAGCCATTGCCTTTCCTGTAGGCTTTCAAATGTCTATGGGTAGGACTCATGACTTGTATTTTTGAATCCTACCCACAATGTAATCGGCATTGTACACAGTAGGTAATGATCACGTAACACTTATGAGAACAGGTGAGACTAGTCGAGAAGGCAGGGCTCAAGGACTTCCCTGAATGGCTAACCTGTAATATACAGAAAGGGCACTGAAGAGGAAGGATAATTTACTTTGGCAAATTTGGGCTCTAAAGGAAATGCTGCCATCTTTCTTCCAATTGGAGTCAAGGTGAGCTGGTCATCCTTACGTTCAAGAGCACCTAACAGGTCCAGTTGGGCAACGGCTGCATGAATATTATCTAAAGAAACAAAGACATAAAAAAGCCAAAAATTCAAAACAGGAAGAAGTTGCATCTAGTTTGGTTCTTCTGGAATTTTAGATAATGCACAAAACTCCACCAAAGATACATACTACCCCCATGCTTTTCAAAGCATTAATGAGCTGAGGGTAGGCAGTAGGAAAGTTACCCTGAAGAGGGGAGAGGCAAGGACTGCCACAAAGGGGTCACAGGGCCCAATAACTCTGGTAGTAAATACATTGGTATTGGCTGTATTAGTCATTATACCTTACATGTTTCATTCCTTTGTAGGAATTTGGCAAGAAAAATGGAAAAAAAATCCAAGCATAGAGAGTATATGTTCCTATTTGAGTTCTTAAGAAGATTACATGTTGTGCTGGGAATATGGCCTAGTGGCAAGAGTGCTTGCCTTGTATACATGAAGCCCTGGATTCGATTCCTCAGCCCCACATATATGGAAAAGGCCAGAAATGGCACTGTGGCTCAAGTGATAGAGTGCTAGCCTTGAGCAAAAAGAAGCCAGGGACAGTGCTCAGGCCCTGAGTCCAAGCCCCAGGACTGGCAAAAACCAAAGCAAAACAAAAGGATGAGAGCAGAGGATCACAGTTCAAAGTCAGCCTGGGAAGGAGAGTACATGAAACTCTTATACTCTTATCTCTAGTTAATCACCAAAAGTGGAGGAGTGCCAGCCCTGAGCAAAAAGATTTTAGAGACAGTAACCAGGTCCTAAGCTCAAAAATGAAAAAGGGAAACGAGCCAGGCATTGGTTCTATAGTCTCATCTTAGGAGGCTGAGACCTAGAAGACTGAGGTTCAAAGCCAGCCAGGGAAGAAAAACCTGCAAGACTCCATCTCCAAAATAACCAGCCAAAAGCAAGGCTGGAGGCATGATAGCCAAGTGGCAAGCTGTGCACACATGAGGCCCTGAGTTCAAACCCTAATATCAAAATCCTCCCTTCCCCCTACCATACACACAAAACAGAAAATAAAAACTGTACACTGGTGAAATGCCAGGTGCTAAAAGCTACCATCATTAAGAATCTCAGGGGTTTTTTTTTTTTTCTTCCTTGATGAAGAGGAAGGGCAAAGATTGGCCAAATTCTAGTTGAACGCAAAGAAAGTTGACCTCTGCTGTCCTCTTGCTGTACTTCATTAGGTTTCGGTAGAACTCCATAACCTATACTGACTCAAGGTCAAGGACCTTTGGGCCAGCAGCATGGAATTGACCATTTCACCGTTTCCAGGTAGTTCTCTGATACAGTGTTATTAGATGCTAAATTAGGTGCTTTTTTTGTTGTTGTTTTGAAAGAGCACACTTGTTACTTGTTCACCTTCCATTACACTGAGGACTCAACTTACCGGGAGACGGTTTAGACATGAAGTCAAAGGTGAGCACATTTGGGACTTTCATTGCTAGGAGCTGAAGTATCACACTGGCCAGGTTGCACCTGTGAAGAGTAGGAGTCAGTCAGCTAGCTGGCCTGAGCCCGCAGCCAGCAAGTTCACTCAAGAGCCTGAGTGAAAGCTGGAGCTCTGGGGGAAAAGGAGCAAGTGGGAAGAAATGGCGGGAGGGCACATGCCACCAGAGCCTACCTTTGGATCTCTGGTACAGTCATCTTATCAAATTTGTCAAACTCCTCCTCAGTGTAGAGCCGGTAGCAGACACCACTGTCCTCTCGGCCAGCCCTCCCCGTGCGCTGCCAGGCCTGGGTCTTTGACACCCGCTGCACAGCTAATACCTCAAGACCACTGTCTGGGGGAAGAACAGGCCCCATGAGTATTCTCGTTATATACAGCACTGACAAAAACAAACGGTGCTCAGAAGACCAGAGAGTCATTCTGAAAGTTGGGGGTTCAGAAAAACTCAAGGCTAACAGAGGAAGCACAAGACCAGACTGCTGTGCAATGGTCTGGTCCCACTCTGAAACACAACACTGCAATGAGCCCCGGATGGAGATCTGTGACAAAACCATCAGAAAAGCTTCCCGTCAAGGGTCACAAGACTTGACTAAGACCACAGAATGCCAAGCACTCCAGTTGTGTGGCACTAGAATCCCCTGGACATGGGACTCTGGGTGCTATCACCAGCTAGTTTCCAGTAAGCAAGAATGGTTGATCACACTACCAACTAAGGATAAGTGCCTCTATCACAGTGAGCTCATGCTTCTTCCAGTTCCCTGATAAAGCTAAGGCCATGTGACAGGTGTTGTAGAGACAAAGGAAGATAATTTCCTCAGTAAGGGTATATGCTAGGGACTGAAGACTTACCCTATCCTGGGGGACACACATGGGAAAGTGAGCCCCTCAGTGCTCAGTAGAATACTTGAATTAAAAATTGGGAGCAGCCAGGCACTGGTGGTTCACATCTGTAATCCTACCTACTCAGGAGGTTGAGCTCTGAGGATCACAGTATGAAACCAGACCAGGCAGGACAGTCTGTGAGGCTTTTTGTTTTTGCCAGTCCTGGGGCTTGGACTCAGGGCCTGAGACTGTCTTTGGCTTCTTTTTGCTAAAGGCTAACACTCTACCACTTGAGCTACATCACCACTTCTGGTTTCTTCTGTTCATGTGGTGTTGAGGAATTGAACCCAGGGCTTCATGCATGTAAGGCAAGCATTCTACCGCTAGGCCATATTCCCAGCCCTTCTGTGAGACTTTTAACTACTCAGAAAAAGCTGGAAGTGGTACAGTGGCTCAAGCAATAGAGCATTGGCCTTGAGCAGAGAGGCTCAGGGACAGAGCCCAGGACCTGAGTTCAGGCCCCAGGACTGACAAAAAATAAAATAAAATAATAGGGGGCCAGCTGGGCACCAGTGGCTCATATCTTTAATGCTAGCTATTCAGAAGGCTTAGATCTGAGGATCTTGGTTTGAAGCCAGCCCTGAAAGAGCTGGAAGGCGTGGGCTCAAGTGGTAGAGTGGCAAGCAGCCTTGAGCAAAAATCCCAAGCAAGAGCTCAATGCCCTGAGTTTACAAAAAAAATGGGGGAGGAGGGGCATTACAGCAGTTTCAAATCCTCTGTAGAGTAAGCAAAGTAGAAGACAGAAATGAGCAAAATGGCTTCAAGCAAGCTTCCCACGGCACACTCACAAAGACAGCTGGAGCTTCTTCCTCTGCTTCTCACCCTAATAGAGGGCAGCTACTTCCTTCCTGGGAACCTAGGAGCCCAAACCAGCCAATCTCAAAACATCTTTTCCCAGGAGGCCATCAAATTGGCACCTCTAGTCTGTCTCTAGTCATGAGGCTATCAGACATGCTGCTCAGGTCCCCACTGCTCTGTTGGCAGGTTTGCTAAACTTGTGCTCATTTCCCATCTTTCCTCACCTTATTGGGTCTCCTTTCCACACTTGACACCTGGGCTGCCTCACTTACAGTTCCTGCCATTGAAATTTCAACTCTTCCCAAACATACAATGTTCATCTGGGGGCAAACTGGAGCTATAGATTCAACAGCTGCTCACTATAGACAGGAGAGACATTGATGAGCTACAAATTCTCACCAGGGTTATACTTCTTTGCTTTAACCATGCCCGTGTCAACTACATATTTTATTCCTGTAATGGTTATGGAGGTTTCTGCGATGTTGGTTGAAATGATCACTTTGCGATAGCCCTAAAAGGAATAAGAAAACCAAAAAGCCATATGACACACATATGATTCAGAAGTTTTAAAACATATTCTCACCATTAATTTATGACCAAGAAAGAGACAGCTTATTACTAACGGTGGTCATTAACAGTTGAGTCATTAAACTGGGCAGGGTAGGAACAGGCGACTCTGCCGCCCTGAAGGTTAATTCAGGCAATGAGATGTGGTGGAACAAGCAGATTCAGAAGCAAGTGGATGTGAGTTAGAATTCTCTCCCTGCAGGTGTCTTACCCCTGCCCCTTGAGCAATTCCTGCTTCCCCTCTTGGGGGCCTCAGTATTCCTGTGGGATTCCATGAGAAGGACACACAATATCGAGTGTTATCACTGTATGGGCACAGCAAAGGCACAGACAAATGGTACTATGGACAAATGGGGTTGTATACTGGCTCTGAAAGAGTTCACCTTTCCACCTCTGCCTCTACAGTCTTCTCACACTGACAACTGTTCTCCTTCCTCACAGGACTATCTGCCTGCAGCTATGTGTTCTCTACCTGCATCCTTTCAATTATCTCCCATGCACCTTACCTGGAGCCTGGTACTGTGTGTGTATGCAGGTCCCACTGATGGGTCCCAACTTGATGCCCAGCAACAGGGCTGGCAGAAAAGATCACTCACCTTCGGGGCTCCTTGGAAGACTCGGAGCTGCTGTGTGTAGGGCAGGGAGGCATAGAGAGGGAGGACCAGCAGTGAGGGGCAGCCATCCGGGAGGTGCTTTGCGATGTCTCGGCAGGTCTTGCTCATGGCTTCAATCTCCTCCTGACCAGTGAGGAACACTAGGATGTCCTGAGAAGATGGGGCTTCCTGTCAAAAAGACAGAAAGACAATAAATAAGCTAAGCATGCTGGTATCCATTTGTAATCCAAGCTACAAAGGAGGTACTAGAGGGATTATAATTATAGTTCAAGACTGGCCCCAGGCAAAAACGCAAGTCCCTCTTTGAAAAATAACTAAGGTAGAGAGGAGGAGAAGGAGAGGAATAAGAATAGAGAAAAGGTGGTAAATCCATCATGCAAAAATTCATGAAGAAATATCACAACGAAATCCTCTAAATTATAAATGTGTGCTAGCCCAAATTATGAAACAAAAACGAGCAAAACAACAACAAAAAAACACAAGGACAGTCTGAGAAACTGATAAAACTAAGAGGAGTTGCAGGGAAACGTGGAAACCAAGCATGCACTCAGGTCTCAGTGGGACTCTGGAACAGGAAAAAAAAAAAAGCCATGGGTACACGTGGGAAATTGGATCAAGTATGGACTTTCCTTCATAGTAATATTATCAGCTGGATGCTGGTGGCTCACACCTGGTTCACACCAGGTACTGAGGAGACTGAGATCTGAGGATAAAAGTTCTAAAACAGTCCAGAGACTTTCATCTCTTATTAACGAGCAAAAAGTTAGGAACTGGAGGTGTGGCTGAGATAATAGGACAGGTGTTAAGAGGTGTTATCCAGACAGGATAAAATCTAAAACAGTCTAAACTTTATCAGTAGGATGCATCAAAGTAACCCTATAGGGGCCGAGAATGTATGTAGCTTAGTGGTAGAGTGCTTGCCTAGCTAGCATGCATGAAGCACTGGGATCAAATTCTCAGTACCACATAAACAGAAAAAGCTAGAAGTGGTGCAGTGGCTCAAGTGATAGAGCGTTAGCCTTGCATACAGAGAGGCTCAGGGAAGGAGCCCAGGCCTTGAGTTCAGGACTGGCAAAAATTAACAAAAAACAAAAACCCTATAGCCTGAATGTACCAGCAGCTATCATACGTGAAAAATCCTCATTTAAAGTTTGCTTTTGGCATTTAAACCAAACAGGTGGACTTTTTCTTCTTGCTCGAATGCTCTGGAATGGACAGTAATGGTCACTGTCTTGGTGGCAAAGATGACAAAAGAGCCCAACTCCTTTCTGGAAGGCGGAAGAGATGAGGAAGGGCTGACTGTTGGCTGTGCAGAAGCTGTGCTTAAGGGCCTGCGAAGGGGAACAGTGACAGGAGATATACCCACTGCCCTGGAGGACCCTGAAAGGCAAGAGGGAGATGAGCCGTGAGAGAGTGACAACCCAGGGACTGGCTCAAAGCCTCGTATTGTGTTTGTTTAGCCAGACTTCCTCCTCTACTGGGTGTAGCCAGGCTGGGGCAGGCCCGGGGCAGGGGAAGAGTCAAAATGACAGCACAGGGGCCCAGTGGAACCACTTCTTCTGACTGAATGGCAGCATCAATGACCCAAGAGACAGACTGTGTTTGAACACAGAATATGATTGCCACATGAGATTATAGAACATTTAGGGAAAACAAGTCATAGTTACATAGGAAATTTGCACAGAAGTTTTTTTTTTCCCAAGAAACTCCACACCCAGCAATGTATGGCCCTAACATAATAAATAGTGTTGAATTTTTCCCCCACCTCTGGGACAGAACCCAAAGCCTGACACATAAAAGACAATTGCTCTACCACTTGAGCTCCCAGCTTTTTTGCTTTGTATTTTGTTTTTGAGAGAAGGTCTCCTTACTTTGTCTAGGCTGGCCTCAAACTCAAGATTCTCTCATCTCTGCCTCCTAAGTAGATGGGATTACAGGTATGTACCACCAAGCCCAGCTTCATTTTGGTTTTAATAAACAGAGTGATATGCCTATGTTGACAAGATAGAGAAGACATGGGTGGGGGGGGGTTGCACTAAATCCTGATAACATAGGATAAAATCACCAAAGAATAGTTAACATTAATAAATCAAGAAGTAGCAATATAAACAGGATATTTTAGAAATAGCAAAATAATAGCTGGAAGTATCAGCAATGGAAGGAACTACTTTTTTATTTTATTTTTATTTATTTTTGCCAGTCCTGGGCCTTGAACTCAGGGTCTGGGCACTGTCCCTGGCTTCTTTTTGCTCAAGGTTAGCATTCTGCCAACTTGAGCCACAGCACCATTTCTGGCCTTTTCTATATATGTGGTGCTTAGGAATCAAACCTAGGGCTTCATGTATCTGAGGCAAGCACTTTTGCCACTAGGCCATATTCCCAGCCCCCTGCTTAAAAAAAAAAAATTATCTTCTATTATTAACTCCTTGACTTGTTTAACTCCTTAAACTTTTTTAAAAATTTAAACTATACATACAGCACTTAAAAATAAAAATTATTTATCTCTAGATTTTCTCAGAAATAAGAAGATAAAAACAGTTGATTTTGTACAAATTAAACAAACATGAAATGATTTAATCACTCTTTTTTATCTGTAGTACTAGGGTTTGAACTCAGGGCCTTGCAATTACTAGACAAACTCTCTAGCACTGAAGCCACATCTCCAGCTCCTAACCACATAAATATTTTAAAGTAAATGTTCACTAAAATGAAGAGATTTTGAAGCAGTTTGTTAGTACAGTTTTTCAAAACTTCTACATTGCAATCAACAAGTTGGATCAGTATCAACCTTTTCTTTTTTTTCTAAGAACACATCAGATACAGTAAGAGACCAGCATCATGGACTTATTTCAGCTAAACACATTGTGTACTAGAGTACAATGTAAAACATGCTTCTGACTGGCCTTATAGTGCTAATTATTTTTCTTTACTGGAAAACTAAAAGATACCAAAAAAGGATAGACACAGAGAATGAATGTATTCATCCTGAAGATACAGCTCACCAAAAAGCTATTTGACTAGTGGCTTTTCTTTTCTAGGGCTGACTGCTCTGCCTATCAAATGCAAGGTAAAACAAACTGAGAATGTGCACCCCATTCCATACCTGGTGGATCTGGAAGACAGAGACAAGAGCTGCGTGCAGGTAATCGTGCTGAGGCTGTTTAGTGTAGAAGATCTGGATTGGATGCTGCCGACCTTCCAGGTAGAGGACAGGGGCTCCATTGAAATACTGAGAAAACAGGTCCACATCCATTGTGGCTGACATCACAACCACCTACAGAAGAGAATGAGAAGGAGGATAGCAAACAATCATGGGAGAGCCTTTCTGTGTTCTTCCCAAGCCCTAAAAACTGATGCTTGAGGCATAGTTTTCACTGAAGCAGAATGCAAGGAGCTCCCCAGGGAAGAAGCATAGCCTTTTCGTTAACTGTGGGGCACATACTTTCAGTGGCAGCTTCCCCAGCTCCTTCCGCCTCTTCTGTGCGGCTTTCACTACTCCAAAGAGCACATCTGTGTGGATAGTACGTTCGTGGGCTTCATCCAAGATGATGCAGCTGTACTTCCTTAGCATGGAGTCTGAAATCGCTTCCCGCAGAAGCATGCCATCTGTTAGAAACTTGATCCTGGTATCTTCTGAGGTGACATCCTCAAAGCGCACTGTATAGCCCACCTGTGTGAAGAAACAACTTACTCATTTATCAGACATTAGCTGAACACCCACTGTGCAGCCAGCACTGTGCTTGGCACTTGGACTGTTTCGGGAGCTTATGGTCAAGTTGAGAGATACACAGTGGGCACACATCTTTAACTGCAATAATGTTGAGCACTACAAGTAATTAAAAACTAGCTTCCTACTTCAGCTATTAACAGTCTCAGGTAAAGCTAGGTACAGACAGAAGAACACAGAGAAGGTGCCCAATATGTTTGAAAGTGAGTATACACACACAAACATACACACACATATAAATCTGTCTTCTATACAGTTGATTCATTCTAAATGTCTACATATGTGAAAGAACAATTCTTACAATCTTTGTTAGAAAGATTTATGGGTAAGATATTAAACAGGGCTGGGAATATGGCCTAGAGGCAAGATTGCTTGCCTCATATATATGAAGCCCTAGGTTCAATTCCCCAGCACTGCATGTATAGAAAACTGCCAGAAGTGGTGCTGTGGCTCAAGTGGCAGAGTGCTATCCTTGAACAAAAAGAGGCCAGGGACAGTGCTCAGGCCCTGAGTTCAAGGCCCAGGACTGGCCAAAAAAAAAAAAAAAAAAGATATTAAACAGTAGCTATTGAAGTCATAAAGATGCCCAAGGAAGTCATGTCAGTGGCTCAGACCAGTAACTCTAGCTACTCAGGATGCTGAGATCTGAAGCTAACCTTGGCAAGAAAGTCCATGAGACTCTTATCTCCAATAAACTACCCCAAAAATGGCAAAAACAGAACTCTCACTCCAGTGGTGGAGTGCTAGCCTTGAGCAGAAGAAGGTCAAGGACAGCACCCAGGCCTTGAATTCAAGCCCCAGGATCAGCACAGCAAAGCACAGCACAAAAGCAAACAAATTAAAAAAAAAGATGCCCAAGGTAAACACCTAATTTAGGGCTAGGGATGTAGCTTACTTGTAGAGCACTTGCCTAACTTGCATGAGTTTCTGTGTTCAATCTCCAGTATTGAAAAAAAAAAAATCATTTATTAAACCTGCCAAACAACTCCTGAAAGCAAAGTCAATAGGAATGAGAACCCCCTGATCCTCTAGAACCAGGAGAGAATTTTGACTGGCCTAAACAATTGTGGCAAGGAAGAAGCTACAGATCGTTCAGAAAAATTAGAATGCAGAGGTTCAGCAGGAGTACTTTGCAGTATTTATTTTGTTAAAGCACTGACAGTAAAGGAGGAAATAACATACCAACTTCCCGAGTTCAGTCCTCTTCTCATCTGAGACTCTAGTAGCAAGAGAGATGGCAGCCACTCGACGGGGCTGGGTCACAGCAATGATGCCCTGGCGGCTGATGCCCCCCTCATAGAGGTACTGAGGGATCTGAGTTGTCTTCCCAGAGCCAGTTTCCCCTAAGAAAAGGAAAATGAAAGCCTCATTTAATTGAAGATTGACATAAAGATCACCAAACCGTTAAAATCAGAAGAGAAAGATAACAGAAAATACTGAATTGGTATGGTCTCAGTAGGTCAGGCACTTGGTATACTGCTGGGGAATGTACATTGGTACTGTTTCTAAGGAGGCCAAATTATATTTTCAAAATCCTTTAAAATGTTTATTTAAAAAAATCACATTGAGGGCTGGAAATGTGGCTTAGTGGTAGAGTGCTTGCCTAGCATGCATGAAGCCCTGGGTTCGATTCCTCAGCACCACATACACAGAAAAAAGCCAGAAGTGGCGCTGTGGCTCAAGTGGCAGAGTGCTAGCCTTGAGCAAAAAGAAGCCAGGGACAGTGCTCAGGCCCTAAGTCAAAGCCCCAGGACTGGCAAAAAAAAAAAAAAAAAAGAAAGAAAGAAATAAAAATAAAAATTACATTGAGTCAGGTGCTGGTGACTCACTGCTATAATCCTATTGCCTCAGTGGCTAAAACCTGAGGATCTCTGTTCAAAGCCAGCCAGGAAAGTCTGTGAGACTCTTTACCAAAAAGCAAGAAGTAGAACTGTGACTCGAGTTCTAGTGGCTCATTCCTATAATCTTAGCTAATCTGGAGGCTGAGCTCTAAGGATCATGGTTTGAGGCCAGTCTGGGCAGAGCAGTCTAATTAACCAGACAAAAGTTAGGCTGGACTTGTGTCTCAACTGGCAGAATACTAGTGGTAAGCCAAAAAGCTCAGAGCACAAGGCCCTGTGTTCAAGTGCTAGTATCAGTACAAACAAACAACAACAACAACAAAAAACAGTATGACTGTCATATAGACTGAGAATTGGTAACAGGAAGGAATGTGCATTCATACACTCCACACCATTCCCTGGCCAGCCTCTCTTATATACCTTATGCTTTTGCTCACACTATTTTGGACATAAAACCTGCCCTTATGCTGTCTGGCAACTACAGGGTGAGGTAGGTCTCAAACTATTGCCTATATGGGCTGCATAGGTGGCCCATGTCAGGGCTCCTTAAGTGTCTTGCTCATCTCTCTTCTGGCACTAAACACTGTACATAGTATGAATGTTTTAAATGTTATCATCTATCCATGGTCCTTTTAACAGTACCTAACTAGAGCAAAGAACTAGGGGCACCTGTGCATCCTTCTTCTCCCTTGCCATGGCTACCTTGTCTAACCTCCGTCCTAAAGTTCCATTTGCATTTTCTTGCAGGTATCAATCAGCCTCTTTACTATTCACCTTTCCTGACGCAGCCAAGTCACAGTCTATTTTGATTATTCAGCCATTTTCCTACTGAATCCATGGGGAACAACCTCAAACTTGAATCAATGTCTCTGTGCAACCAAGCACTGCTAAAATAAGCCAACTGTGAAGATGAAAAGCCAAAATACACCCGGACTTGTTCCAGTTTATGGGGCCTGTCTTCTGTCTCCAGTATCCCCGAGGATCTACTTAAGAAGTGGGACTACTATTTTCAGCAGAAATTCTGCAAGTCTCATACAGAAAGTTCTCAAATCCAACCTCTCCCTTCAGCCCCTACAAACATTTCTTCAACCTCAACACTCTTGCCTCCTTTTTCCAAGCCACAATCTCTGAGGCATCCAGTTCTTTAGCCCATGTTGCTAAGTACCTGTTTCTCCATGCATCCTGATCTGTACTCAACCTCCCCTTCACCTAGAAACACCAGCAAGTTCTTCCCAGCTCTGTCCTTTTTCTCAAAACAGAAGGTTGCTCTCACCAGAGGATATTCTCACATTTCCTTGTTACTCCACAGTTCAATTTCACATCAACTCTTACCCCACACTACAACTACTGAAATAGTTCTCAGTGGGAGACATACAATCAATGAGCGATTTGGGCAGGGCTGGGGGAGATGGACCTGGGCACTTCTGTCTTGCAAGTGTACTCCTCAGCCTGGAGCTCCTTTTACTTGGACCTTGGAGACCAAAGCTCCTGGAAATTAGTCTCTACCCTACAACCCTGCCTAGCTCTTTTCAAGCACCAGAAACTACTACTTGCCGTTCCACTGGATGGTTTCTAAGGTCCAGTGTGCAGGCAGGCACTGCGCCCTCGTAGAATGCCTTCTCTTCGGGACCTCCTCCTACAGACAGTGTCGGATCCTCTCGTCTAAGCTCCCAACGGCCTGAGTGCACCTCTCTAACCCTTCCACAGACAGTCTTTGCCCACCCACGTCAGTCAATCCCACTGGGCTGGATGGCTCAGTCCGACCGTCTCCGAGGTCCTTTCCCCAGAAATAGGAATGACAAGCATCTAAGATTAAAGCCTCTTCGCAAAGCCAGGAATGGAGAGCTAAGAAGGGCGGCCGGCGTGGCCACGTACCGATGAGAACGGCGCTGTCCAGGTTTCGCAGCTGGGCCAAGAGCTGCCCCCGCGCCTGGAAGATGGGCAGGTTCCGGCGTTGCAGCTCGAGGGCCTCGCGGTACGGGCTCGCCGAGGGCCTCCGGCCTCCGCCGCCGCCCGCCGTCAGCAGCATCGTCACTAGCCTTCCGGGAGGCCCGGAACCCGGTCGGAATCTCTTGGCGGGTGGGAAGCCCGCCTCCTCCGGCATGTCGGGAGGACGCCGCGGCGGAGGCGCGAGTCGGCGGCACCGGTTCCCCTCCGCCGCTGACAGTCAGCGTCCCGCCCTCTTCGCGCCACGTGCTTGCGTCTCCCGGCGACCACCGATGACCTCACGACCGCCCCTCGCCTTCAGGAAAGGACTACAATTCCCAGCATGCATCGGGGACTTGGTAAGCCTTTTCACTTCCCGGGGAGGGGAAAGCAGGGTCTCAGGTCCTATCGCAAAAAAGCCGGAGCAACAGCAGAGAAAGATAGGGTCTATGGTTCCATGGGGCCTTGGTCTTCTCTCCTTGGCTATTTTGTTCTAAAATTCTTTCCTATTAAAAAAAAAGTGCACCTCCCAACTCCGTCTGCAATAATCGTGACTCCTCAAGGACAGCACTCAGGAACATATTTTCATTAGTCTTCTAAACAACACACTGGGGTATATATTAGCGATATAATTCCGTTTACAAGTGAAAAAAAAGGAAGCTAATATCAAAGTCATTCAGATGCTGCAATATTGTGTGTGTGTGTGTGTGTGTGTGTGTGTGTGTGTGTGTGTGTGTGTGTGTGTCTGCCTGCCGGTCCTGGGGCTTGAACTCAGGCTCTGGACGCTCTTCCTGGGTTTCTTTTTGCTCAAGGCTACCACTGTACTACTTGAGTCACAGCACCATTTAAAGCTTTTCCTGATTAGTTTATTAGAGATAAGTCTCACGAACTTTCTATCCAGGCTAGCTTCGAACCGTGATCCTCAGATCTCAGCCTCCTGAGTAGCTAGGATTACAAGGTGTCTAGGATTACAAGTGCCTGGCAACAACGTTAATTTTGAAAAGGACTTGCCTTATAGAAGAGGAAAAGTGATTCTGGTTCTATGAGAATCCTGCATTTTACTCACAAAACAACAAGCATTCGGAACTAAAATTGTTTTAACCCTTACTTTCAGCCATTCCTACCAGACGATCAAATTCTTGTTTTGTTTTTTGCCAGTCCTGGGGCTTGAACTCAGGGCCTGAGCACTGTCCCTGGCTTCTTTCTGCTCAAGGCTAGCACTCTACCACTTGAGCCACAGCGCCACTTCCAGCTTTTTCTATATATGTAGTGTTGAGGAATCAAACCCAGGGCTTCATGTATACAAGGTGAGCACTTTACTACTAGGCCTTATTCCCAGCCCACAGACTACCAAATTCTTTACAAATCCATTAAACACTTCAGCCAATGAAGTTTTAGAACTCCAGCAGAGAAAATAAGACATTAAAATTACTCCTTCCCCCCCAAATTAAAAATATTTCATTTGCCAATTCACCCCCAAATGGCAAGCAACTGTTGGCTCCGCATAATAGAAATGCAAGCTCAGAGAATAAACTATAAACAGAAACTAATGTGAAGGACATTTTCTGAAGTCCATTTCCAAGATACTCTGCATGGGAACCTGTTAAAAATCCTTCCTACTCAGGAAGCTGAGATGAGGATCAAGGTTCTAGAAGCCTGCCTGTGAAGACAAATCTTAAAAGACTCTTTTTTTCCCCCAATTAACAAGCAAAAAGCCCAAGGTGGAGACTCAATAGTAGAGCACCAGAAGTGAGTGAAAAAGCAGTGGCACAAGGCCCAACATTCAAGCCCCAACACAGGGATGAAAAAAGTCAAAGTAAAAGCTAATCTAATATAGAAGTATTTCCTAACATATTGTCTAAAGTAATTTAATGTAGCTGTATGTTCCAAATGATTACAAGAATCCAGGTAAGTAATATAAATGGGTCAAGGCATCTCTCTAGATAGGACACATACCCACCTTCTAGAGGTAATTGCTAGTCACTGACAGGTGTTGGCTGTCATGGAGGCCATTTTTCTTCCAATTTCTTCAAGGAAAGCAAAACATAGTTTTGTGGTGTTAATTTTAAGTACTAGATTTTTTTTAAATGGTGTAGGCAAAGCAGTCCATCTATAAATAACTCTCCATCCCATCTGGCCTAGTGACTTAGCTAATCTGCAACCTCAAAAAGCTAAGAGGGCCAGAGCTGGAAAAAAAATGCATCAAATGATATTTTGTCCACACTCCCATTAGTAGTCTGAAATCTGTCCCTCCAAATCTCCTGTGGCTCAGTGGCTTTCATATAGAGATGTTGACATACTTAAAAGAATATCCCAGCTCTTCCTCCAGAAGATGATGTCAATACATTTCATTCTGTCTCAGACGGTCTGTGGACCTATCTGGTCTGACCATGACCTGGTGGTCAGTTTGGCTTGGCTGACCACAAAACCATTGCCCTTGATCATGGCCAGGTGCAACTCTGGCTTCCAGAGACAATTGTGAACCTCAGCAACTAGACATCAAGTTTGCATGCATGCATATTGATCCCTTTATAATTAAAAATACCAGATAATAGTTTTCTGATCAATAAACAAAGTATTTATTCAGCACCCATGTGCCAAGCACTGTGCTAGGCACTGTGGTGGATACAAAAATTAAGACATGGTCCCTGCCCTTAAGGAGCTTACATTCTTATGAGGGAGACAAAACTAATATACATGTAGCAGCTAGAACAGTACAAGACAATATATAATTTAGTATAAGAAGATGTGATACAAATTTGAAGTTTCATAAGGATTGAAAAAAAGACAATAGGCCTTAGAATCAAGTTTTCTTGTGATGTCAGGAACTGATCAGGCCTTGAAACTTAAATTGAGATCCCTGATAGAAGTAAGGTTCAGAGGAAGACAATGGGGATGCATTTGGTTTAGGGGATTACTAAGAAGTGTGGATTTCTAAGGAGTGACATGACCATACAAGGTTCATTAGCTTTAATGCCAACTCATAAATTATGTAAGTAGCTTAAGGGCATTCTGAAGAGTAATGAAAATAATGACAGGCTCTTGGCTAACACAGATGAAACTCAAAACCACATGAAACACTGGCAGGAGGCACTGCATTCTAGGAAGCCTGTTATACCACATAGTGATAATTGCATTATTCCTTAATTTCTATAGCACCCTAGAGATAGAGCAAGAGCTTCCAAGATCCAGGACATGATGTTTTGTCTCAAGTGACTACAGTTTGAAAGATATTAACACAAAGAAGAGTGACAAAGAAAGAACAAGAGAGAAAAGTAGAAATCCATAGTGAAAAAAAAAACACACCAAAAAAGTATATAAAATGTATCTCCTAGGGAGATGCAGTTTGCATGTCCATTTACTTTTAAATGAACATATATACTGTATTTTTGTAACCAAAAATCTATACATAAGGTGTGCTTTTAAGTATTACTGGTAGAAAGCCAGGAATCTCTCATTAAATGTAAGCTTAATTAGCCACAAAAGTTCTATATATCAAATCTTTTCTGCTGACTTACATTATGAAAAAGAAGTGCGTTCTGGGAGAATCATGATCAAGAGGTAAGTTGTAAAAGAAGTAGGATTTTCCTCAGGTCCAGATAAGCACTGGGACCTGTAAAGCAACACAGGACAATGTGGTTGTGGACAGGCCCAACTGGTAAGAGGTAAGTGATGGCCCCCACCACTGACTAGGACACAGTGTAGTAGCATGGCCTGGCATCGTCCACTAGTAACTTCTATCCTAGAAAATCAGAGAAACCTATAGCTGATAGCTGGGGGGGTGTGGGTGTGGGTGTGGGTGTTTGTTTTTGCAAAGGGCCATTGGATATTTATAACATCATTCATGGGCCATACAAAATTATCAGTACAGGCAGATGGGTGAGGACAGCTGAAGAGAAGCATTAAGAGGCATGTCTGACCCATCAAGTACTGAATGATTGATTTCTCCAGCCTTTGACTGAATAGTCTAGCCTGTGGACTAGTTCTTACCCACCCCCTACCCTTGCTAGGCTGTACATTCAGAATGTGTTTCTTCTTTTGCCCAATGTTTAATATTTATAGCTATTTCCTACTTAAATGAACAGTCAGTGAATAAAATTTTACCACAAAAATTCCCATTAAATGGTTAACCTAAAATTAACTTGGGAGAACAAATGAAGCTAGAAAAACTCATTTTCAGCTCAAAAGCAAACAATTTGAAAAAATTCCTAGAAGTCACTGATAATTTTCTTAAAAACAAACACATCAGAATTAAGAATCCCTTAAGGATTATACAATCTAAGGTTGGCATTTAAACTTTAGAATGATTTTTCTTAACTGCTTAGGAAAAAGAAGCAGTTTCATGACCCAAGTTTCATAAAATTGCAACAATCATCATATTCAAATACTTACATGTAAAATATGTCTACTATATTCCATTACTTATGCATATTCCATTTAGAAAGAGAAAATACTTTTCACTTCAAAAACAATTTGAAAATTCCCACCTAAAGATGTGTATTATAGCTAATCTAAGACTTTGTCAATCTTCGAGGAAAACCCCTCTGGAAAGCTGAATAAGGACAACCCAGTTTTAGAAAGTCTGTTTATGAAAACAATCCTAGGTCATTTCTTTCCTGGGGTGCTTCTTCCTTATATAAAAACCTTTCAGGTTCTGACTAAGCAGTTGATTGCAAAACTACTGAGACCCAGAGAAGACTATTTAGATGAGTATTTATTGAGCCATAGGAATTTAGTGCCTACTTCTGTGAACACTAATTTCTATTGGATTTGGAAGAGCAAGGACTTGGCCCAGAAAATGTTCAGCATTTCATGCAGCAAATGACAAAGGTTAACTAGCCAAAGCCCCAGAAGGAAATCATGCCTGCTACTGGTTTACCTTCCTGCAGTTTTCTGGAAATGCTGCTATTAACAGTCTTTCAGTGGATATTCTTAATGGAGAAATGCAGGCAAATGTGTGGCAAAAGGCCACATCTGCTTTTTTGCATATATTTGAATTTCTGCTGCTAGAAGAACTATTCTTCCTTCTCTTATTTACCTTATGGTCTGACAACCAAAGTTTTGCAATTCCCACACAGAGAACAAGCTACCTGAATGACAAAAATCCAATCTTCTTCCTATTGAAGCTGGCACTATGAACTAGTAAGATGATCACAGCCACAATATAACAGCCACGAATTCCCAATCTTAAAGCAAAATCCAGCTGAAGAGTGTGAAGATACAGGAAGAATAGGCATGTAAACTGCTCTGGGCTCAGATCTCCGTAGAAGAGCTAGAATACATGATCATAATTTAAAAGATCACACACGAAAGCTTTAATACAGTGAGAGAGAGATGGAATTAGTTTTATTTTATCCTCTCCGAAACTTCCATTTACACCATGGCCTCATCTGTCAAAGAAGAGGAAGAAAAAGCCCTGCCTTACGCCATCAAATTCAAGTACTCATGTACTTGTTAGAGACAGCAGGCAATCTGTTTCTCCAGTTTTTTTGGCTCCAAGAGATTACACTTTCAGTACCAGTATAGTAAGGAACCACTGGTAAACTGCTGGAAATGTCTTCTGGAATAGTCAGTGTACCATTTCATAAAGTGCTTCTGGAGTTAAAATCTGTTGAGCTGACAAAAGTGTCCACACTTTTGCAACAATGGATAAAATAATCCCAATGAGTATTTTACTGAGTCCTTCTCAGCTGGGTCTCATTAATGGCACGTGGCTGCTTTAACCTCCAAGGCGCTGGCCCTCACCCCAGGCGAAGCCTCCTGGCCTATCTTCAGGTAGTGGATTGTAATTTGGATCATCATCTGGAGTATCAAAAATAGTCCTCCTAAAAGACAGGGCACAGATATCATTCAGTCAGTTTGCTTAGGTCTGAAAGTACTACAAGTCCACTTTATTCCCACAGGGTTTCCACTAATTGACAAAGCATTATGTCTGCCTGCCAATTAAAGTTATCATATGTTAAAAGTACCCACGAGATTATTATTTTTTTTTTTTTTGCCAGTCCTGGGCCTTGGACTCAGGGCCTGAGCACCGTCCCTGGCTTCTTCCCGCTCAAGGCTAGCACTCTGCCACTTGAGCCACAGCGCCGCTTCTGGCCGTTTTCTGTATATGTGGTGCTGGGGAATCAAACCTAGGGCCTCGTGTATCCGAGGCAGGCACTCTTGCCACTAGGCCATATCCCCAGCCCCGCGAGATTATTTAAGTTACTTTATCTCCTCAATAAATTTTCTCCACAAAAGCAATACACGGGCTAGACATGTGGCTGACATCTGTAATCCTAGGTACTCAGGAGCCTGAGATTTGAGGATTGTGGTTCAAAGTCAAATTGGGCAGGAAAGACTCTTTATCTCCTATTAACCATCAAATGCAGAAATGAAGCTGTAGAGTGGTGGTAGAGTCCTAGCTTTGAGCGAAAAAAGCTCAGGGACAGTGTCTAGTGCCTAAATTCAAGCCCAAGAACTGGTTCTACACCCCCCACTCCACCCCCACCCCCCAAAAAAGCAATACATGACTGGGATGAGTGGGTGCTGGTTGCTCATGTCTATAATCCTCGCTACTCAGGAGGCTCAGATCTGAGGATCTTGGTCTCAGGGCCAGATCCAGTAGGAAAGTCCTTGAAACTCCATCTCTAATTAGCCAACAAAATGTTGGCCTACAAGCATGGTTCAAGTGGCAGAGGGAGAGAGCATGAGCAAGAGAGCAAGGTCATAAGTTCAAGTCCCAGTAACAGCAGAGACACACGCAATTCATGTTAATTGTAGAGAATGGAAATACTGAAGAAAATATTCTAAATCCTTAGGTACTTATTGTAAATGGTTTATTTTTCAATAATAAGTAACTATAATAAGGTCCAAATGTCAGGTTAAATTCCTTTTGGTTTTTTAACATTTTTCATGATGTCTCCTTTTAAGGAAAATTATCACCCAATTGTTCATCACATACACACACACACACACACACACACACAGACATGTAAAATGGAAATTACTCTTAAAAAGGGAATGTGGCTTAGAGGTAGAGTGCTTGCCTCGCATGCTTGAAGCCCTGGGTTCGATTCCTCAGCACCACATAAAGAGAAAAAGCTGAAGTGGTGCTATGGCTCAAGTGGTAGAGTGCTAACCTTGAGCAAAAAGAAGCCAGGGATAGTGCTCAGGCCCTGAGGTCAAGCCCCAGGACTGGGAAAGAAGGAAAGAAAGAAAGAGAGGGAAAGAGAGAAAGAACGAAAGGAAGAAAGAAAGAAAGAAAGAAAGAAAGGAAGGAAGGAAGGAAGGAAGGAAGAAAGGAAGGAAGGAAGGAAGGAAGGACTGGCTGGGGGCACAGCATAGTGTTAGAACCTGTGCTTAGCCATGTAAAGACCTTGTTTCATTTCCTGGTGTGTGCAAACACATATGAATACACACACACACACACACACACACACACACAGAGGATATTCCAGCACATTGCTATTACATGCACAAACCTTGAGAACATTACACTATATGAAACAAGCCAGTCAAAATTGACTCTCCTGCTGGGTACTGGTAGTTTACACCTGTGATCCTACCTACTCTGGAGGCTGAGATCTGAGGAAGGAAGTTCAAAGCAAGCCCAGGAAGGAAAATCCATGTGCAAAACCAAACTAAACCCCAAACCAACACCTCAGGCACAGTCCCAGGACTGGCTAAACAAACAAGCAAATGAGTTCTCCTTATGTGAGTACTAGAGTACTCAAATTCATAGGGTCAGAAATAGAATGGAGGATGCTGGGACAGGAGAATAGGAAGGTTTTAGTGGGCACAGAGTTTAGGTTTGCAAGATAAAGAGAGTTCTATGGGGGGTAGCAATGGTAACACAATAAGATGAGTGCACTTAATACCAGAGCTGTACATTTAAAAAGGGCTGCCTAGTGCCAGTGGCTCATGTCTATAATACTAACTACTCTGGAAACCTTAAGATTATGGTTAGAACTAGCCCAGGGAGGAGAATACAAGACACTCTTATCTCCAATTAACCAGCAAAAACAAGAAGCAGGACTGTGGCTTGAACGATATAGCACTAGCCTTGAGTAAAAAAGTACAGGGACAATATTCACATTCTGAATTCAAGTTCCAGGACTGGCAGATAAAAGGGGTAGGGGGCAAAGAAGGGAAACTGTTAGATATTATAATTAAAGATTTTAAAAAGTATCAGAGGGGGCTGGGAATATGGTCTAGTGGTAAAGTGCTTGCCTTGTCTACATGAAGCCCTGGGTTCGATTCTTCAGCACCACATATACAGAAAAGGCCAGAAGTAGCGCTGTGGCTCAAGTTGGCAGAGTGCTAGCCTTGAGCAGAAGGCAGGGACAGTGCTCAGGCCCTGAGTTCAAGCCCCGGGACTGGCCAAAAAAAAAAAAAATCAGAGATGTTAAAAAAACAACAACAACAACTACTGCAGAGCATAGGAAGAGATAGTAAATATCCAAAAGACTTTTAAAATGTGATTATATATAGAGAGATATAGATATAGATTCAAAGTTGCAGTAAAAAACGAACCATTAAAACAGCTCATACATCTAACTGTATTTGCCTATAGCTGAGATGATTAGAAATGTAACAATAAAGCCAAGCAAAAGCCAAGAAGAAATAGCAAAAGGCTATATAGGTAATTTGAAAGGAAAATCTAAATAGTTAATGAATGTGAAAATGCTCTTTCCACAGTAATAACAGTCACTGCAAAGCTTCTTTGCTCCTATCTACCTTCTCTATTTTCTCCCTACTTTACTCTGATTTGCTAAAGAAATCCTTGCTAAACTTAAAAAAAATAATAATACAAAAAACCCAAACAAACCTGACATCACCTTCTACCTCACTAGGTAGAACAGAACAATGAAGTCCATGAGGGGAGAGGAGCCACAGCGATCCCAGAGCAGAATGGAGCGGGGAGAAGTGGGCTAATATAAGGAGTCAAAAGCTCAAATGCATGATACACACATATAGATGGACATTAGGCAGACAAGGGAGGGAAGGCCATCACCTTAAGAATGCATATTAACTTGGGGACTCTACAGACCAGTAAGAAGAAAGACAAACTACTGGAGGTAGATGAAACGATGAGAGTCTGGTTATAAAAGGGGGTAAACAAGCAAGATTATAAGAATCAGGATAGGGATGGTCTATACATACAACAGAATACTACCCAGTAATAAAAAGGAACAAGTAACTGATATGCCTACCAACACTGATCAATTTAAAAAACATGTTGAGTGAAAGATGACCCACAAAAAAGCAAAATGTGTTCTACGAGATTCCACTCACAAAGATGCAGAATATGCAAAATTAATCAAAGCTAGCCTGGGCAGAAAAGTCCTAGACCCTATCTCCAATTAACCAACAAAATAGTAAATCTGAAGGTCTGGCTGGAGCAGCAGAACATCAGCTGTGAGCAACAAAACTGAACAAGAGCTCCCCCTGAGTTCAAGTGGTCTAATTCAACTGGTATATAAAACAAAACAAAGCTGGAAATTGATGCCTCACACCTGCAGCCCTAGGTACTCAGGAGGCTGAGATCTAAGGATCGCAGTTTGAAACCATAGGACAGTTCAAGAGACTGTTATGTCCAATAAACTACTAAGAATAGCAGAAAGTGCTAATAGTGTTAGCTTTGAAGCAGCTCAGAGACCCGACCATCACAAAAGACAAAAACAAAAAATAAACTAATCTATGGAGGAATAAAGACAAAATAATGATTATTTCTTAAACACAGTGGCAAAGAATGCCAGGAGGGACATTAGGGAAGCTTTTGGTTGATGGTAACCTTCATTTTGATAGTTTAGTTTAAACTATGCATTAATGCACTTAGAATTTATGTATTTTATAGATAAATATTGAGCTATTGCTAATGATAAACTTGCCAAAGTATTCAGGAAAGCTAGATACAGGAAGAGACATACAATAAGCAAGAACCATAAAATATTAATTGTAGAACCTAAGTAGTAGGGAATTCATGTGCACTGCACAACTTTTTCTTTATTTTTATTACTCTGCTCTTTTTATTTACTTTATGTGGAAAATTCCACAATAAAATATTGGAGAAAAACACAGAATAAAAACGGCAATGAATTGTGTTGGGTTTTACAAGAACTGGTAATATATGTTTAAATATATAGATTCAAGCTGACCTAAAATCCTAGCTACGCAGACTGAGATTTGAGGATCGCAGTTAGCTACCAGCCCAGGTAGGAAAATCCACGAGACTCTCAACTCCAACTAAACATGTCACAGAACCAGAATACAAAAACAAACAAACAAAAAAACCCAACTCGGTGTGAGTATATATCCCATTACTCTGTTCACTAAGAAGATATAGGAACAACACTCCAACAGCAATTTCTCTACTAAAACAGAACTAAAGCTCCTTAAAGAAACTTGCTGACTCTAGGACTATGTCAAATAGAACCTGGGATATCTCATTGGATTGGAAAGTTATAAACTGCTTAAAAAATTATAATAGGGAGACTTAAAAGCCAAATCTAGGACAATAAAACCATCAAAATACATGAAAATTAGGGATTATAATCTATGAATAAAACATGAAACCATGAATTCATACAGGTATGGAGAAATGAACTGAAATGTGATGAGAATATATACTCTGAAAGTACCTTCCCACAAAATATTTCACTACAAATAAGAATTTCAAGTGAAAAAGCCTAGCAGACACCTAAATCAAGCAACCAAAGTGATTAGCCACCAATATGAAAAACATGAAAAGGCTTCGGTGAGAAGAATAATTGATTCAGAGAATTATTTCCCTGATATTCCTACTTCTAAAGACATGAGGGAACATTAGATAAGCCCAAACAGAGAGACATTTGCAAAATGAGTCTATAATCCTAAAAAGTCCATGTCATGAAAGCCAGGGAGAGGAGGAGCTCTTCTAAGGAAGAAGACTAAAGAGACATGAAAACCAAAGACAACACCTGAGTCTGAACTGGATTCTTTGCAATTTATAGCAAAATGATATATTTTTATTACATAAAGTTCTTTAAAATACTGTTAAGACAATGACTCAAACTGGAAGTGGGCTTGAGGGTTAGTGATTGCCTGATTTTGTCTGTGTGAAAGAATATCCCTGTTCATAAAAAATATGTGTTCATGCGTGCGCGCACACACACACACGCACAGACACAGATACACACACACACATACACATTAATGCTGGCACTCTACTGTTTACTTTCATATGGCTACTGTATTTTTTTTTCCAGTCCTGGGCCTTGAACTCAGGACCTGAGTATTGTCTCTGCACTCTTTTTGCTCAGGCTAGTGCTCTACCACTTTGAACCACAACACCGATTCTGGTTTTCTGGTGGCTAATTGGAGTTAAGAGTCTCATGGGGACTTTTCTGCCCAGGCTGAACCTTGATCCTCAGATCTCAGCCTCCTGAGTAGCTAGGATTATGAGTGAGCTACCAGCACCAGGCTACTTCTAGGAATTTATCCTTTAAAAACCATAATAGAGGACTGGGAATGTTGCTTAGTGGTAGAGTGCTCGCCTAGCATGCATGACCTCAGCACAACCTCAGCATGACCTCGATTCCACAGCACCACATATATAGAAAAAGCCGGAAGTGGCACTGTGGCTCAAGTGGTAGAATGCTAGCCTTGAGCAAAAAGAAGCCAGGGACAGTACTCAAGCTGAGTCCAAGCCCTAGGACTGGCAAAACAAAAAATCATAGATGTGTGCAGATTTAGCTACACACATTCTTCACTCAAATTATAGACAGGAAAAACAAAAACTAACACTATTTACAATTCTATCAAAAAGGGATTAGTAAAATTAAGGTAAATCTATATCACAGAGTAGTCATATAGCTATGAACAATTTGTAGGACATGTATAGTAGAAAATGTTATCATACTACAGTAAGTTAAAAACCTTATGAAATAACATTTTAGTAATGTAAAAGGTGCCAGGTGCCAGTGGCTTATGCCTGTAATGCTAGCTACTCAGGAGGCTGAGGGTTGAGAATCATGTTTCAAGGCTAACTTGGGCAGGAAACTCTTACCTCCATTAAACTACTCAGAAAAAGCTGAAAGTGGTGCAGTGGCTCAAGAGGTAGAACGCTAGCTTTAAGACACAGAGGCTCAGGGATAGCACCCAGGACACTGGAGTTCAAGCCCCAGGATTGGCCAAAAAAAAAAAAAAAAGTGAATGAGGGTAATCTTTGGTATGTCTAAGTAATGGGATTATGGATCTTTTTCTATTTCCCTTTCCTTATCTTTTTAATTAAACATTTTTTTTTGCCAGTCCTGGGCCTTGGACTCAGGGCCTGAGCACTGTCCCTGGCTTCCTTTTACTCAAGGCTAGCACTCTGCCACTTGAGCCACAGCGCCACCTCTGGCCGTTTTCTACATATGTGGTGCTGGGGAATCGAACCCAGGGCTTCATGTATAGGAGGCAAGCTCTCTTGCTACTAGGCTATATCCCCAGCCCTTAATTAAACATTTTTTTTAGATGCAGTCTTGGTATGTTTCTCGGGCTGGCATTAAATTCTCAAGCCTATTGCAGTCAAGATGCTGGTAATGTACTAGTCGACCACAAATATTGTATAACAACTTATTTTTCTCCCTTAATTGAGCCCTTATTTCATATAGTACTTTCTGGGAACACAAAATTCTGGAGCCCAAAGAGGTCTCAGAAATCAAAGCTCTAGCCAAGGAATTCAAGTCCAAACAAGCAGATGGGAGTTGCTTACAACCATACTGCTAATCACTGCAACAGCCACACCTGGTTTCCAGCCCAGAGCTATTTCTCTTTCTATTCCATTGCTTATCTCAACCACCAGCTTTGCAAGTCAGAAATTCCACTATCAGAAAGCTTCCTCTCATCCAATTGCCCATTTTGCTTTTTTTTTTTTTTTTGGCCAGTCCTGGGCCTTGGACTCAGGGCCTGAGCACCATCCCTGGCTTCTTCCCGCTCAAGGCTAGCACTCTGCCACCTGAGCCACAGCACCCCTTCTGGCCGTTTTCCATATATGTGGTGCTGGGGAATCGAACGGAGAGCTTCATGTGTAGGAGGCAAGCACTCTTGCCACTAGGCCATATTCCCAGCCCCCATTTTGCTATCTTACCTCTCTAAATTTGGACAACATCTTTCATAAAACCTATAGGCAACTCTCTAGAACAGGAAATTCTAGTAGTCATTTATGACAATTACCAAGTAACTACCACGATATCCTGAGCCTTAACTCTGACACTGTCTGCTTCTAGCCAATCCAAGCACTCCCCAGCTGCAGCTAGATTACTCAATCTGCAAATATTGACTGATCTGAACTATGTGTACCAAAAACTATGGGAGCTCCAAGAAAACCCAGATTATGGGTTCTGTCCTTGTTCACCTACAAAAAACACAAAACATGGGGTTAAACACTCACAAAATAGACGGTGTTTTCAGAATTCTTATTCCACCAGGCTGGTTGGGAAATACATCTTCCAAGAAAAAATATATGTGTCCAACTGCAATACCTAGAGTCAATCAGAAACAAAGGATGAGAGGATGAACATTTCACTGCATGTGAACCTCCTAACACATACATTGTTTTTTAGATGTTAAGGTAATCATTTAACATGTTTCATTTCATATATTCATATATGTACTCGCATATATTTAAATTTTAATTATTTTAACTAAATATTAAAATACTTACATTAAAACTAAAATTAGTCTTTGATATACAACTGCCAAATAATCTTATACTACTCACAAAGGCCAGACAGAATATAAAAATAATGAAAAGTAAATTTACAGATGAATTAGTAGAGGAAGTAGTGATAAGACTCTTACCCAAGAGGTCCACAATGATTGAATTCCCCAACAACAAGGAGAACCCCATGAGCACCCAGGGCAGAAAGGGGGCCTGGAAGTTGAGAAGGCCAAAAAAGTTCATGCGGACATACGGGTTCCTTCTGCTCCACACGTACACCAGCATTATTGTAAAGGCCTGACCTAAAAAAACTAAGCTCACAAATAAACCAAAAAGCTAGCACATAGCATTAAGGAAAATATCACATAAACATATAGTAAGGAAAGCTGAACAAGAGAACTAAATACTGTATTCTACCTAAAGTTTGGATGTTTGTTTTGGTTTTTTGCCAGTCCTGGGGCTTGACCTCAGGGCCTGAGCACTGTCCCTGGCTTCTTTCTGCTCAAGGCTAGCACTTTACCTCTTGAGCCACAGTGCCACTTCCGGCTTTTTTCTACATATGTGATGCTGAGGAATTGAACCCAGGGCGTCATGTATACAAGGCAAGCACTTTACCACTAGGCCATATTCCCATCCCCATACATTTTTGGAAAAGAAGAAAGACTGAGAATAGTTACCCAGAACAATTAGGCAAAATCAGGCTTGGGATTAATCATCTGGACTACAGCTACTTTAATGTTTGAATGGTAATCCTCAGATCTCAGCCAGAGTATCTGGGGTTACAGGCATGAGCCATGGCACTTGGCAAAAATTCACTTGGCTCTAAAAATAATACCATCAGTTTTGGGAGTGTTTTTGTGCGAGAACTGGGGCTTGAATTCAAGACCTGGTACTCTCAAGTTACTTTCTCACTCAAGGCTCACTCTACCACTAGAGCCTCACCTTCACTTTTGTCTTTTTTTGTTTTGTTTTTTGCTAGATAATTGAGAGATAAAGAATATATCAGACTTTTTTTATTAGGGGTTAGCTTTGAACTTTGAATTTCAAAGCACAATCCTCAAATTTCAGCCTCTATAGTAGCTAAGCTACAATTAAAAGCATGTGCCATAGGACCCAGTTTGTTAAGTTTTGATAGTGACTAAACACAAATCTGGCAACTTACTTTAAAAGTTAAAAGGCTAGAGATGTAGCTAGGTGGCAGATCACTCATCTAGCATATACCAGGTCCTGGGTTGTAACCCCAGCATAGCAAAAAAGAAAAGGTGAAGTATATACTGTTCAGGAATGACATAACCAAGATACTTCACTGTAACCCATCTGGGTTAAAGGTTTCTCTGCTTTGCTCACAGTAATTAAGCATCCTGTTCAACATCTAAGCTTGGTAAGTTAACGCAGAAATTGTGCTGTAAAATAGTTGCTAGTGCTCTGAAGCTGAAAATCTAGAGACTTTATTGGTTCAGAATTCCAGTGAAATGTGGGAGACAGATAAAAAGCTTTAGGAAGAGACAGGCTGTTCAAGAACATTTTCCTATGTTCCACTTGTTGAAGGATACAGTCATTAAGAATCCACCAAAAAGGAACATAAATACAAAGTCTGCCGTCCGACCTCGGAAAGAACCTTCTTCTAGCATACGACAGTAACGATATCTTAAGTTCCAAGTTAAGAAAATGTCAAGCACACAAACACGAAGTAAAGTTTTAAATGTGTCACTTAATTATATTTGGATTTATTATCTGTGAAACAGTCAAAACTCTTCTGTAAGAATGTTTAAATGGTAAAATTCTTTTTTTTTTTTTTTGGTGCTAGTAACCCTGGGGCTTGAACTCAGGGCCTGGGCTCTGTCCCTGAGCCTCTCTGTGCTCAAGGCTAGCGCTCTACCACTTGAGCCACAGTGCCACTTCCCGCTTTCTCTATTTACGTGGTACTGAGGAATCGAACCTAGATCTTCATGCATGCTGGGCAAGCACTCTATCACTAATCCATATTCTCAGTCCCAATATAAAGTTTGTAACAATTCAGAACATTACTAACTGATCCATTTTTCTATGTACCAAGAATCCAAAGTTGGAGCTACAATGGCATAAAAAAGTAAACAAGATTAACAGTTTCACTTACTGTGTTTCTTAAGTGAACCTAAGTTTTGATACTGAAACCACTTAATAAAGGATACAGAAAAATCATGTTAAATAAAAAATTGAATCCAACTGGCCCAAAAAATAAGAAATTGGTGATTAACCTCCATATCTATAGGGGGAAGAAATTAAGAGAATAATGGATTAAGTAAAACGTGTTACCAGAAAATATTTCCACATTGAGACAAAAGATATCCCACGACAATAATGCTTCAAATGGTTCAAAGGCCATGGGCAGGGTGATGTTCTGTTCTGAACCCAAAAGTAAGGCACATAATTTGACACTGGAACTCTGGGCTGCTTCTAGTTGAAGGACTGAAAGACTAAAATGTGAAGTTCATAGAAAATCTGATACTGTGACTATCCTTAAAAAACAATATTCCATATGTTTAGGCAAATTATGGTAAAAGTTTAAAGGAAAAACTAGGTTAGTTTGCAAAACAGAGAAAAGTGCTTTCCTATGGGGACTATGATAATCTAACAAAGACTTCACAGATACTGTCAAAAATTCCAGGGACTTCACATTCATAGTTGCCAAGAGATTTTTCTATATTACACAGAATATTCAGAAGAAAGGCTAGTTCTGTAGAAAATACTTAAGTTGAAGTCAGAACATACAATCAGTTCCCTATAAGAACTAACATTCTTAAGTCTAATCAGGATACATAAGGACATTAAGTTTCATATTGGAAACCCTGACATTCTCTTACCTACTCAACCCATTCATGCTCACCATAATTACCCCTTCCACAAGGCAGAGCCTTTAACATTTTCAAGTGCTTTGTCTAGTCTTCTATGTCATGTGATCTTTTCTAGTGTTTAGACCTAGCACAAACTGACCTCAAACTAGTAAACTTCTGCCTTAGCAACCCAGGGCTTGGGTCACATGATTTTAATAAAGCCACAAAACAAGGCAAATAGAAGACTCGCGTAACTTTAAAATAGCTTTCTGGAGGACATGCAGCTAGTAGGTGAACTCTGTGATATATCAAGATGCTAAATCCAAATTCAGATGCATTTAACCTCAGGCAAAGCCAATCCATGCAAGTCCACTGTGTGTGACCAGAGATCAGAGGACTTCTTCAAGGGATATTAAGTAGAAGAGAACTGGTAACTATTAAAATAGGAACAATTACATATAAATTGCATCCAAGTACAATCCTCATTCTAGTAAGAAGCATATAAATAATTGCAACAAGAATAAGAGATACAAATGACTATGAATCCAAGGCGACACAAAAGCTGCATCTTGAAAGGTAAGCTAGAATTCAGAGGGTATAAAGTGGATGCAACACATTTGAGACAAAGAAAGCAGCATGCATATGGGAAGAATTATTGGCTTCTCTTTCACTTGGTGTAGCAATTTAGAGACTTTCATCATTGACAAACAGTGTCTCACTATAATCTAATAACCAGCCATTTTATTTCAACTATTGATCATTTAGACTAGTGCTAGTATAATCTGCTGTCTGAAAGATGATGGATCAATTTAAAGGTATTGTCACAACTAAGTTTATAAACTCAATCATGATGGTTAGTCAAAAGGAAGGTCAAATTGTGAGCCCTCCCTGGGGAAGCTAGCTGGTCAGTCTTCTCTCAAGCCATAATAACCCTATTTGTTATTGTCTAATAGTGTTTGTTTTTCAGATAGTATCATGCTAAGTAGGGAAGGCTAGTCTCAAACTTTTTTTTTTTTGCCAGTCCTGGGGCTTGGACTCAGGGCCTGAGCACTGTCCCTGGCTTCTTTTTGCTCAAGGCTAGCACTCTGCCACTTGAGCCACAGCGCCACTTCTGGCCATTTTCTGTATATGTGGTGCTGGGGAATCGAACCCAGGGCCTCATGTATACCAGACAAGCACTCTTGCCACTAGGCCATACCCCCAGCCCCTAGTCTCAAACTTTTGAACCATCTGCATGTGCTGGGATTAAGGCCACACTGAACTAGTGATACTCAAATATAGGAACTGAACATACATTACTTTTGTCCAAAGAACTTTATAAGGGTTTTAAATCCCTACCCTCGGCAATTCTGATTTGAAATATGCTAATGAGCTTAAGAAATTCTTAAAGAGGGGCTGGGGATATGGCCTAGTGGCAAGAGTGCTTGCCTCGTATACATGAGACCCTGGGTTCAATTCCCCAGCACCACATATACAGAAAATGGCCAGAAGTGGCGCTGTGGCTCAAGTGGCAGAGTGCTAGCCTTGAGCAAAAAGAAGCCAGGGACAGTACTCAGGCCCTGAGTCCAAGCCCCAGGACTGGCCAAAAAAACAAAACAACAACAACAAGAAATTCTTAAAGAGTTCTGGGAATGATTCTGAAGCCCAAGCAGACTTCAGACTCACTGCTCTGTACCTCAATATAATCGAGGGTTCCCACTGGGTTTTTTAGGGGATAGTATATGGTAGAATTCGGCTCCAAGTAGTAAGAAAAGAAAATAATGGGAAAAAAAAATCATGCTTGCCATTGACTACTTACTTGAAAGTGTTTAAAAATTAATTCAGGATTGAAGTACAACTGAAAAGGTGTGATCAACTCCAACTGCTGAAATAGAAAAAGAATTGCTTTAAGCATATCAATTAAAAGACAAATCATCAGCATTTACAATACAGGATCAGTAGGTCTAGCAATTCCCAATTCTTGGTCATTTAAAACGAATTTCCTTGAAATCTTTTTTCTTAGGCCATAGAAAGCGGTTGATAAAGAATTCTCTAGAGGGGCTGAGAATATGGCTTGGTGGTAGAGTGCTTGCCTAGCATGCATGAAGCCCTGAGTTAGCCTTGAGCAAAAAGAAGCCAGGGGCAGTGCTCAGGCCCTGAGTTCAAGCCCCAGGATTGGCAAAAAAAAAAAAAAAGAAGAAAAGAAAAAGAAAAAGAAAAAAATAAACTTCTAGAATTGGTACCATTATTTGTATCTTTAATCTTCTAGTACAGCATAACAGCAATATAAAAGTTCTTATGCTGGGCTGGGAATGTGGCTTAGTGGTAGAATGCTTGCCTAGCATGCATGAAGCCCTGGGTTCGATTCCTCAGTACCACATAAACAGAAAAGGCCAGAAGTGGCACTGTGGCTCAAGTGACAGAGTGCTAGCCTTGAGCAAAAGCAGTTCAGGGACAGTGCCCGGGATCTGAGATCAAGGCCCAGGACTGGCAAAAAAAAAAAAAAAGTTCTTATGCTGCAATACTTGAAGGCGACAGTTCAGATATAGGACAAGAAAAAGGAGTTGCTACGAATCTACCCATCCCGAGGGTACCAACTTGAGGCCCTCGTGAAACAACGTAAATCACTTGTCACTTGAAATAAGCAAGATGGGAGACCTTGCCACCACTAGGGATGGGTGAGGCCAAAATTTCTTTTGCTCACAGATGCCGTTATTTTAGTGTTTCCTCTAGACAATTTCCAGACTTTGCTCCTGATTACCTCGGTTTCATCACTTTGCTCACCTTGCTCCCCACACTCGCCACTGTAGCACTTGGGTGTAGCCAGAGTTCCCGAACACGTTTCTTGGGTGGGCGGCTCCCGCAGCCCTGGCCCCCTATGTGTCTGGATTTCATCTCAGAAATTGATCTCCCCCGACCCCCTTCCTCAGAGCAGCACTAACTACTCAGGTCACCCGACTGGCATTCCCGGGGCTATCCCGAACCCTACAGGTAGCCCAGGCTGTCTCCACCCACCCCTGGGACCGGACCCTCTGGGCGTCTCCGAGGCCCAAACCCTAGTTTCCTGAAGACCCAGTCATATCCAGCCCGGAAAATAAGAACGCGGTACAACTGCTCACCACAGCGGCGGTGGTGAGAACGCAAGCGGTGGTGTACGCTCGGCTGACCGGTGGAATCTGCAGGTACTCCAGGCGGAGGCTCTGGTACGCCATCTTCCCACCGCCGCCTGCCTCCTCCCACCCCCCACTTCCCCTTCCGCCAGTATGCCCGGGCCAGGGGGCGGCCTGCTTCCCGCTGCCATCCAATCACCGCCGCCAAGCCTGCCAACCACCAATCGCGAGAGCCCGAGGGACGCGCGCTCGCCAATCACGAGTTGCGACTTCGCGGAGCCCCAGCTTTTCTTCCCCGCCCAACAACGTCAGGGAGAAGGGATAAAGTACCGGTTCCTTCCGCCAATCCCTGCCGGCCACAGCGAGCTTTCCCCCAGGGCCTCTCCGTCACCGACAGAGGTGGGCCCAGCCGCGTGGCCAGCCAATCAGGGGCGCGGCAGCAGCCCGCCTTTGCGTTTGTTCCCGGAGGCGCGCAAACCGCGGGGTTTGAGGGAGCCAGCGCCGCCACCAGCCTCCCACCTTTCACGGCGCGTAGTAGTTGGAGGGAGGCGGCGCGAGTTCGGTGTGGTGCCCTGTGGCGGTTTCATCACCACCCGAGCCGGTAAGTGCCGCAGGGACTGCGTTTTCTTTCAGGAGTGGCAAGACCTGACCTGGCCTCACAGCCGGTAGCAGCGGCCCTATTAGAGTGGTCTGGCGCGCTGGCCGGGGACGGACACCGGGGATCCCGGCATGCCGCAGGGCCGCAGGGGCCGATGGGAGCTCGACGCTACCGGAAGCAGCTCCTGTTCTTCGGGGTCCGAGCTCGATCCTCTGGGGTCGAGAGCTCCTGAGGCAACTAAGGATGTCTTGGGTGCCTGGGCCCCTCCTGCGTTGGGTCCTTCTCGCGGTAGTTCTTCTGTCGCAAAGGATCTGCTACGCAAGAAGGAGCACATCAAATTAGAAGGCGGGAGTGGGAGGGCTGGCAGGTGTTGGGTGTTGGCCCGTGGGTCGCCCACCTGAGGTAAGAAAACGTACCTCAGGTCAGCGCTCATGCCTGAAATCCCAACTACTCAGGAGGCGGAGAGCTGAGGTTTACGGTTCACGGTTCAAAGCCAGCCCAGGATGGGAAGTCTGTGAAACTCCAAGTAACTAGAAAGCTGGAGCCAGATCTGTGGCTCAAGTGATGGAGCACAAAAAGCCAAGGGACAGCACCTAGTCCCTGAGTTCCAGCCCCAGGAACATCCCCTCCACACAGACACACCAAAGAAAGAAAATCAGCTCGGTTTGGTTGGACTATACCAGCCTGATAATGGCAAGAGAGCTTAAGAACATAAGATAATATTCGGTAGGTTATAAAAAGGGACTGAAGAATTATGGAACAGTGCCCGGAGCCAGTGGCGCATACCTGTAACCCTAGCCAAAAAGCTCAGGGACAGCGCCCAGTCCTTGATTTCAAGCCCCAAAAGCATCACCAAGTAAAAGACAGGAAGAAGGGAAAAAATTATGGAACAAGAGAATGGCTGTCCAGTTTATATGTAAAAGGTCTGCTAATATGTGAAGAAACCAGGTAAACCGCTGGGAAGTGGTTTTTAAAATAAAGGATAAAATTGGAAGCAATGGGGCCTTGACCCCATCTAGTCTGGGAGGTTGTAATGAAGACTTTGAATCTAAGGTTGTAGGTCAGCCTGGGCAAATTACAGGAGACCCTGACTTAAAAGGAAGAAAGAAATAAAAGGGGATGAATGAGTAACATACAACAAAACATTGACAGTGTCTCATCAGGAAGAAAGGCAAGTGTGGCTAACCAAGACCAGGGACAGCATGCATCAGGATACCAGGCAGAAGAATTCAGAAAGGAGAGAGAGGATAGGAAAAGGGGGCACCAGAGGATCTAGAGCTCACTGCCAGCTTCTGAATCCCAAGATCCCATTAACAAGCCATTTTATTTGTTCAGTACAGCATTTAGTTGAGTACAGCAGAGGTGACTGCAGGTACATTCACAGACTAGGGTATCAATCTGTTTATGAAGTTGCAACCATTAACATGAGATATAGTTTGTATACAAGTGTTAATTGACTTCCTTAGGAAGTGGAGAAAAGCAATAAGCACTCCAACATTAATATACTTTCATTTTATCCTCAGGATTTCTGGTTTTTGGTGCCCAAGCAGCTTACATTTAGGGTAGAAATTTGAACCTCTGTCTTGCCTAGACTGTTTGATCCCATACTTCTGTCTTGCCTAGAGTGATCTTTCCAGGGCCCAGCTCTCTGCCTTCTGAGTGCTGTTGAGATGGCCCTCCAACCTCTTAACCCTTTCCAGGTCTCACAGCTCCACTCCAGAGTTCCCTGCAGGCAAGACTGGGTTTGGGGAGGGAATTTGAAGTTTTGTTTAAGATGAACTTTTCCATTTAGGTGCCAGGTTATCACCACAATGCAGGATTAGTGGAAATTTTGAAGCAAGAAGTCTAGAGAAATGTAGGGGACACATTTTTTGGTACATCACTAAAGTCATTTTGTCTTCTGGGAGTTTATAATGAACCACCAACCTATCTGAATAATGGAAATATCCTAGCATTCTAGAATAGTAAAGTCATTCATTTTAAATATTAGGCAGGGAGGGCTGGGAATATGGCCTAGTGGCAAGAGTGCTTGCCTCGTACACATGAAGCCCTGGGTTCGATTCTCCAGCACCACATATATAGAAAATGGCCAGAAGCGGCACTGTGGCTCAAGTGGCAGAGTGCTGCTAACCTTGAGCAAAAAGAAGCCAGGGACAGTGTTCAGGCACTGAGTCCAAGGCCCAGGACTGGCCAAAAAATAAGAATAATATTAGGCAGGGAAAGGTCTAGGTGTCCAGCCAGTGTGTGAGGCTAGATAATTTTATTTTAAATATTTCTTGTGCTAGTACTGGGGCTTGAACTCAGAGCCTGAGCATTGTTCCTTAGCTTTTCACTCCTGGCTAGTGCTCTACCACTTGAACCACATCTCTACTTTGGCTTTTTGGTGGCTCATTGGAGATGAGTCTGGTGGGGTTTCCTGCCTGTGCTGGCTTTGGACCTCAGTCCTAAGGTCTTAACCTCTTGAGTAGTTTGGATTACAGGCATGAGCCGCTAGCACCAGGGTACTACCACCTGGCATTGGGGATTTTAAAAAGTAACAGTTTAATCATTAGTTCATCACTTAACTACATTAAGTGAGTCCCTGGAGTTGAAACCACCCCAGGAGAAGACAACAAACAAAAACAGTTTTACACCTACCAAATTGGCAACAGTTTGTAGGTTGTTGGTAGTATCAAGTGTAGGCAAAGATATAAGAAACAAATTTTTACCTACTGCAAGTGAAAATGAACGTTTTAAGAACATTATGCCAATACTAGTGAAATTGTTTGAACTGTATAGACCAGAAGTTACTTGTCTGTGAGAATAATTGGTGAGTCCTTAAGACACATAGAAAAATGTTCTTTAGGAGTTTTCTGTTAGCAACTACTGGAAGCAAGGCTGAGAACGCACGTAGCTCAGTTGTAGAGCACTTACTTCTGGTGCATGATGCTCTGGTTTCCATTTCCAGTTAGTGAAAGCAAACAAGATGTTTGTCACGAGAATGAAGTCATTAAGTGTAGTGTATGCATGTGATAATGAAAAACTCCAGTCAGAGCCAATCATGTAAACTTGAGTAAAATAACATGAAGTGATCACAAACCTAAAAACATTGGCAAGCAGGAGGGGAGGTATGTCTCAAGTGGGAGAAGCCCAGCCCTGAGCAAAAAACAAAGCAAGTGCTCCATGCCCTGAATTTAAGCCCAATAGTGGTGCACACACATACACACATGAATGTTAACATACACATTAAAACCTCTTGCAGCTGGGTATCCAGTGGTTACCTGTGAACCAGTGGTTCACACCTATAATCCTAA
Organism: Perognathus longimembris pacificus; assembly: GCF_023159225.1. NCBI lineage: Eukaryota > Metazoa > Chordata > Mammalia > Rodentia > Heteromyidae > Perognathus > Perognathus longimembris. The sequence goes on from NC_063177.1 coordinate 8,463,545, forward strand.
ACTGAGTTATGAGGATTGCAGTTCAGAGCCAACCCAAACAGGAATATTCATGAGATTCCTTAACTCCAGTAACCCCAAAAAGCCAGAAGTGGAGCTGTGGCTCAGGTGATAGAGTACTAGCCTTGATCACAAAAGCTCAGGGACAGTCTGTGTTCAAGCCCCAGGATAGGCACACAAACAAGCCTATTATATTTTGAAATATATGTGTAATGTGTGTACACACACACACACAACATTGACCTAAAAATAAATCGAAAAGCAGATATTAAAAATACTAGCTTAAGGGAGCATACTAGCTTAAGGGAACTGGGCACAGAGGAGCATCATGCCTATTTTCCCAGTTACTTGGGAGGATTGAGGATTGTAGATCATCAGTGAATGATGTGACAAAAACAACTTCCACCCTATTTGTATACCCACACTTAAAAACCATTATTTTAAACCATTACATAAAATTTCAGGATGGTGGCATCCTATTTTCCCATAAAATTTGACCATATTATTTGCTGCACATTCTTCCATGAAGTCCATCCTAAATTTGCCTGGGAGTTGAAGTTGGGAGTTTGTATTAGCTTAAACGGCAATCTGAAGGAGTAATTAATAAAACTTACTTCTGGAAATAACTAGCATATGGGTACAGCTAATATGAAGATGTCTACGGTAAGTTCCCACAGTGACCAGGAGATGAAGTGATGCTTTCCTAGATGTTTACGTTTGAATGGAATAACTCCCAGGCCTTTGGGGAAAAATGTCTTGACTATAAATCAGACAAAAGTGTTGCTGGTCTTCAAATTTCAGTTATTTTTTCACCCAGATGGCTAGGTTGAATGACGAGGGAATTGAGAACATTTATAATGGTGTATCTATAAAGTGATAAAAGTGGTGCTGTGGCTCAAGTGGCAGAGTGCTAGCCTTGAGCAAAAAAGGATGCTCAGCAAAAAGAAGCTCAGGGACACTGCACAGGCCCTGAGTTCAACCCTCTGCAGTGACAAAAAAAGAAATAAAATACACTGGGACATGATAAATGATAGAAGACTCTAGGCATTCATACACAGTGAGACCAAAGGAGTGTACTCGAGGCTGGGGATATGGCCTAGTGGCAAGAGTGCTTGCCTCGTATACATGAGGCCCTGGGTTCGATTCCCCAGCACCACATATACAGAAAATGGCCAGAAGTGGCGCTGTGGCTCAAGTGGCAGAGTGCTAGCCTTGAGCAAAAGGAAGCCAGCCTTGAGCAAAAGGAAGCCAGGGACAGTGCCCTGGCCAAAAAAAAACCAAAAACACAAACAAAGGAGTATACTCTTAGGAGAGGAACACAAAGGCACAATGCCTCTGTGCTTCTGATCATATAAAATAATATTTATTGAAATGAATTCCAGGAAATGGAAACAAGAGGTGTTTTTTGTTTTTTTTTCTCTTAAGGGAGGAACACTAAGGCACAGTGCGTATGTGCCTCTGATCATGTAAAATATTTATGGACATGAACTCCAGGAAGGGCTTTTTCTTTGTTGTTATTTTTTCCTTTTCTTTTTGTTTGTTATTTCCTTTTCTTGTTTATTTGTCTTTGGAAGGGTCAGGTGGGGCACAGAAATGGAGGGACAAAGGAACAAATGTAGCAGTGGTATTCACTAGAAACTATGTTTGTTTGTTTTATTTTGTGTTGCCAGTCCTGGGCCTTGAACTCAGGGCCTGAGCAATGTCCCTGGCATCTTTTTGCTCAAGGCTAGCACTCTGCCACTTGAGCCACAGCGCCACTTTTGGCTGTTTTCTATATATGTGGTGCTGGGGAATTGAACCCAGGGCTTCATGTATACGAGGCAAGCACTCTTGCCACTAGGCCATATTCCCAGCCCACTATGTTGAAAATGAACTATACAATTTGTGGGTGGGAATGGGAGGGAAAAAAACTGGAAGAGAGCTAAGAAAGGGGTGACATTGTCCAAAAAGAAATATACTAATTACGTGACTTCTGTAACTGTAACCTCTCTGTACATCACCTTTATAATAAAAAAAATACAATACAAAATAGTAAAGAAAAAAAAAAAGGATGCTCAGGGACAGTGCGCAGGCCCTGAGTTCAAACCCCAGGACCGGCAAAAAATAAAAAATAAAGAAATGGGAGAGACTATGAGCAAGAGAGGATCAGTAAATGAAGGGACAGTATATGTGAATGACAGTTGGAAAAATTGTGAAGGAGATTGTATCAAGAGCTACATGAAGTTGGTCATTAAAGCCCAAAAAACTGAGAGTCTGTAGGCTCTGACTGTCATCTGTAAGTTTCAAAGTTCACAAGATTGAACTATGTGCCTAAGTTTGATGCATGCGAAATGAGGGATAAAAAACCTATAGAGGAGTGTGAGCCAACTATATTATATATGTGGATGGAAAGCCCTATGTATGATATAATATGCCAATTAAAAATTGAAAATAAGCTAGGTGCTGGTGGCTCACACCTGCTACTCAGAAGGCTGAGATCTGATGATCAAGGTTCAGAACAACACAGGACAGGAAAAGCCCATGAGAATCATATCTTTTTTTATCCACAAAAAGCCGGAAGTAGAGTTTTGGCTCAAGTGGTAGAGCATTAGCCTTATGCAAAAGAGCTCAAGGACAGTGCCCAGACTCCAATACCAACAGGGAAAAAAATTGAAAATAAATAAATGAAAAGTGAGGAAAAATGGACAGTGAAAAGATGGAGAAGGATATAGGTTAAGTCCCCAGAGAGGCAAAGGTTTATAGCTTTCAGTGACAATTAAGCCTGGAAGAAGCATCTTATTTTTCTTGCAGTTTGTGATATGATTTGTTTCTTTGCTGTTACTGTTGATAATGATTAGTATCATTAATTTTTGAGACAGGATCTCCCTAGGGGCTCACTTGGCCTCAAACTGGCAATCTTCCTTCCTCTGCCTCCTATGTGTTGAGATTATAGTAGTGTACTACCTTGCCTAGAACCTCTTGATTTTTCCCCCCAGTACTGAGACTTGAAGTTTGCATCCTCACCCTTGCTAGACAGGTCCCTTATGGTTGAGCCATGCCTCCAGCCCAGAGTTTTTGCTTTTAATTTTTTAGATAGGTAGGGTCTTACTTCCTGCCTGGTTAGGTGCCCAGGATCCACCCATGCTGGGCTTCCTTGTAGCTCAAATGAGAGGCATGTACCAACTCCAGCTCTTCCTGGAAGACGAATCTCAAGAACTTTTTTTCTTCCCAGGCTGGCCTCAAACTCTGATCCAACAATCTTAGCCTCCCAAGTTGTGAGAATTACCGGCATGAGCCACCTGTGTCTGGCTGATTTTTATTTGTTTGCTTGCTTGCTTGTCAGTTCTGGGATTTGAACTCAGGGCCTGGGCCCTGTCCCTGAGCTGCTTTTGCTCAAGGCTAGCACTCTACCACTTGAGCCACAGTGCCACTTCCGGCTTTTTCTGTTTATGTGGTACTGAGGAATTGAACCCAGGGCTTCATGCATGCTAGGCAAGCACTCTACCACTAAGCCACATTCCCAACCCTGATGGTTTTTTTTTTTAATTCACATTAATTTCTTTTCTTTCTACCATTGCAGATTTTTTTGCAACTAAGAATAGCAAACCAAAATGTCTGTGGATCCAATGACCTATGAGGCCCAATTCTTCGGCTTCACACCACAGACTTGCCTGTTGAGGATCTACATTGCGTTTCAAGACTACCTATTTGAAGTGATGCAGGCTGTTGAACAGGTTATTCTGAAGAAGCTGGAAGGCATCCCAGACTGTGAGCTGAGCTCAGTCCAAATTCGTAAATGCACAGAGAAGTTTCTTTGCTTCATGAAAGGACGTTTTGATAACCTTTTCAGCAAAATGGAACACCTGTTTTTGCAGTGGATTTTGCATATTCCTCCAAACATCTTGCTTCCTGAAGATAAATGTCAGGAGACAAATCCTTACAGTGAGGAAGAGTTTCAGCTTCTCCAAAAAGAAATTGAAGAGTTACAAGACAAGTATAAGACTGAATTATGTACGAAGCAGGCCCTTCTTACTGAATTAGAAGAGCAAAAAATTGTCCAGGCCAAACTCAAACAGACTTTGTCTTTGTTTGATGAGCTTGAAAATGTTAGCAGAGATCATGGGACTAGTGATTTTAGGGAGAGTTTGGTATCCCTGGTCCAAAACTCCAGAAAACTCAAGAGCATTAGAGACAATGTGGAAAAGGAAAACAAAAAACTGAAAACATCTTAATTCCTCAATGATAAGATTAGATTTGTTTGCTTTTTATTATTTGTTGCACATCTCTTTTGATCCATTCCACTGCAACATCTGTGTATGGCTTGGAACCAGTCTCAGAGGAATTTGTTCATGTGAGGCCTCTAATAGGTGGGATGGGATTCTTGATTTCCATACTAGCTTATCTGGAGACATGATGAAAGTTGAAACAACCAAAGTTTTTGTAAAGGTGTGTCTTATTTCCAGTTATATATGATATTGGTCCTGTGGGTTATTCTTTTATGAGAAGAGATGAGAAAAGGGTTAAAGCCAGTGGCTCTGTATTAACCACACATTGCTCTATGGACCTGCCAACACAGAAAGCTTGTTGGCTATAACTTTCCTTACATGAGGAAGTTGGTAATTTTTTGGAAGAAGGAGATGGCAAAAAAAAAAAAAAAAAAAAAGACAACTTTGATAGAGAAGTTTGCTTTGTTTCCAGAATACTTCCCATGGACAAGGCTTTGACTACATTGGAATCTAGCAGAAGACCTGGGACAATAAAGAAATAGCCTACTGGAAGAGGAAAAGCCGCCTCTGGCATACTCTAGTTATGAAATGTATATGTACTAACTCAGGTTGATGCCAATAATTTTTAATGCTTTAGTTAGTTAGAATCTGCCTTGTACCTAATGTTTACTTAATCGCATTCATAAGCATCAAAATGTTTAGTACCATCAGGTCACCCAAGGAAGAGGAGGAATGGCAGTGAGGTCTCTTAAGTTATCACTTGCCCTCTGCCATCTGAAAGAACAGGGTTTAAGAGTTTTTTTCTGTGTGTGTATAAGGAGTTAAGAGTATTAATATTAACAAGTAAGAGTATTAATATTAGTGATTAAATATTACTGGTTTTAGATAGCCTGTTTGTTTGTTTTCTTTTTTGCCAGTCCTGGGGCTTGAACTCAAGGCCTGAGCATTTTCCCTGGCTTTTTGCTCAAGGCTAGCACTCTACTACTTGAGCCATAGTGCCACTTCCAGCTTTTTTTCTATGTATGTGGTACTGAGGAATCAAATCCAGGGCTTCATGCATACGAGTTGAGTGCTTTACCACTAGGCCATATTCACAGTCCAGATAGCCTGTTTATTGTCAAGGAATCCCCTTTGTAATTCCATACACACACACACACACACACACACACACACACACACACACACACACAGGTTTGTTTTTGTTATTATTGTTTTTGTCAGTCCTGGGGCTTGAACTCAGGACCTGAGCACTGTCCCTAGCTTCTTTTTTGCTCAAGGATAGCACTCTACCATTTGAGCCACAGTGCCACTTCCAGCTTTTTCTATACATATGTGGTGCTGAGGAATTGAACCAGGGCTTCATGTATGTGAGGCAAGCACTCTACCACTAGGCCATGTTCCCAGCCCCACACATGCTTTTAAAACTTGAGTTTTCTATTGTCTATCATGGGATGTTTCTTTCCTCAATATGACTTTTTTTTTTTTTTTGCCAGTTCTGGGGCTGAGCACTGTCCCTGTCTTCCTTTTGCTCAAGGCTAGCACTCTACCACTTGAGCCACAGCGCCACTTCTTGCTTTTTCTGTGTATGTGGTGCTAAGGAATCAAACCCAGGGCTTCATGCATGCTAGGCAAGCACTCTACTGCTAAGCCACATTCCCAGCCCCACTCGTGACTTTTTACTCAAATGAAAACTTTCTTGTCTGTAGCTTATTTCAAATCTAAATACAGTTGGTTGGATGGTGATCCCTTAAAAGATATGTCCAGGTCCTAATTCTTGGGAGCTGTTGAATCTGAGCTTACTTAGAGAAAAGGGCTTTGCAGGCATAGAGTCAGGGACTAGAGATTAGATCATCTTGATTTTTGTATGTGCTCTAAATCCAGTGATAAATGTCCTTGTAAGAGAAAACCGGGAAGATTGAGACAAAAGGGTTGGAGGCATGCTGGGCACACTGGTAGCTCACGTCTATAATCCTAACTACTCAGAAGGCTGTTGGTTCAGAGCCAGCCCAGGTAGGAGAGTCTGTGAGACTTATTTCCAATTAACCACCCGAAAACTAGTGGAGTTGTGGATCAAAGTGGTATAGTGCTAGCCTTGAGTAAAAAAGCTCAGGGACAGCACCCAGGCCCTGAATTCAAGCCCCCTGACCCAACAACAAGAAAAGGGTTGGAGGCATTGTGGCAGAGTGGGGTAGTGCAGCCGTAAGTCAGGAATGCCAACAGTCGAAAAAGATGAAAGAATAACATTCTCCGAACTTCCGCAGTAGGTGTGACCCTGCTAATACCTTATTTTAGATTAATTCACTGTCTCCCAGCAGTAACACACTTGTTCCAAACAATTGTCTCTCCATCTACTGAAAGGGGATGTCTGCGCTTCTGGGGGTATTTGAGTTTTCCTTGGATAAAACGTATCTTCCCTGTTAGGTGCTGTTTTCATGAGTTTACCCTGTAATGTATCTTCTTTGCCTTTTGGCCAAAGGTTGACTTTTTTATTGGCTAGTTCTGGGCCTTGGACTCGGGGCCTGAGCTCTGTCCCTGGCTTCCTTTTGCTCAAGGCTAGCACTCTGCCACTTGAGCCACAGCGCCACTTCTGGCCGTTTTCTGTATATGTGGAGCTGGGGAATCGAACCCAGGGCCTCATGTATACGAGGCAAGCTCTCTTGCCACTAGGCAATATCCCCAGCCCAAGGTTGACATTTTATCTTAATCCAGGCCAGTAAAATTTAAAAAAAAGTTTTTAAATTGTGTGGGGATGGGGTGGGGTGAGTGCTAGGGGTTGTGCATGCCAATTATTTGCCATACTTAGCTGCATTCCCAGCTCTGTAGAATTTGATTTATAAGCAACATGGCACAAAGACAAAGAAAAAAAAGGATAAAAAAAAAAGGCTGTCCTTTAATGGGTGGAAAGCCTTGATATTCTGGAGAAGACTGCTGGAAGCCTAAAAATTGGAGTACAGTGGAGAACAGTATTTGGACACCATTCCCATCAAACAGGTGGGCAGTCAACGTGTGTAATCACCTAGGTTGGGATAATTTCAACTACATAAGAGGTAAATTGGCCATTTAAGACACATGGTGATGTTTTTGTTTTTTGTTTTTTTTTGGCCAGTCCTGGGTCTTGGACTCATGGCCTGAGCACTGTCCCTGGTTTCTTTTTTCTCAAGCCTAGCACTCTACCTCTTGAGCCACAGCGCCACTTTCAGCCTTTTCTGTGTGTGGTGCTGGGGAATTGAATCCAGGGCTTCATGTATATAAGGCAAGCACTCTTGCCACTTAGGCCATATTCCAGCCCCACATGGTGATGTTAAAAGGTCAAACATCATAGCTTCCTGGAACCAGAAATCTTAAGGAGCATGAGCAGGTAAAGGAAAAAAAAATGGATCAATGAGAATTTTGGGGTATGGGAAGGGAAGTGGGTTAATCTTGGAACTGGGGTCAGTTTAATTTGAGGATGGCAGTGATGGGGTGAGTGTTAAGGAAGGCTGGAGTGGAACATTGGGAAGACAGTAGTCCAAGTATTTAGGGAGCTGCAATTGTGGAATAAGAGGGTCAAATAGAGCTAGACATTAATACACCTTAGGCAAATGGGCTACCCCCCAACCTGGGACTTGGTTTTTGGAATAATGGAGCATTGCAATATTAAGATCGTAGAGGCAATAGGATCTAATAATGGTATGGTATATTTGAATTTGACCTGGGTTAAGTAGAACTGTCAGGATATTGTGGGGAAATAATTAGAGCTGGGAACCTTGGTTTGGGGAAGAATCTACAATTGGGATTAGGTGACAGAACAATGTGAGGGATATTATCCTGAGTTGTCATTGAAGGGCTAAAAAATAATCCCCCTAGAGATATGAGCCCTATGCTGTGATGAGATCGTACTCGGGGATAGTAGAAGATCCAGTATCTGAAATGAATGGAGACCAGACTAAAGGCGCCAGCCAAAACATTTATTTAATCAGAGCTACCACAATTTCAGACATTTCTTTAAAGTATATGCGATATTAGACTGTTACAGGGACACTGATGAGTAAAGAAGCGATGGCGAAGTGGGCTTTACTAACACCTCCCCCCAGCGCTTTCAACATTTTAGGGGGCCTTCCCGGACCAGAATGAAGTCTCTCAAGAGTCCTCAAGTACTGCCTGCCCTCTCCCGGTGTGCTGGCCTGCGTCCCACGTGGTCCATAATGCGTCCTGGGCGTAGCTTTCCTGTGGGACAGTTCCGGCTACAGGTCTTTTCTCCACTCCTCCCGCAGCAACAACAATCTACAGTAGGAAAAAAAAAAATACAACCTGCGTCATCGCAAACCCCTGGGGGAGCCGCCTGACCCCTAGATAAATGCCACTCACCTGGCTGGCCCCGCGCTCCGGGTGCCCACGGCGCACCCCGGCCCGCCAGCCCCTGCACGCTCATTTCTCACTGCGTCAGTTCCAGTTCCAAGGCCCGGCCACTCATCCTGGGGCCACGTCGCCTCACTGGCCCCTCGGACAGGGCACAGACCCTCCCCACAAGGCCTCTGCCGGGCCAAGGGCTCGAGTCAGGCGCATCCTTTAGGGAACAGAAGGTTAGACTCTGCGCTGCCCACCGGCAAGACGCTGGCTGGGCTGGCTGCGCGTGGCACCGCGCGTAGCGTAGGGTACAGAGGCACCACCCTAATAATAAACGGTGTTCAGTGGCACTCGGGAACGCTAGACATCACAGACTGCATAAATAACACCAACATTTCATTGCCCGCAGCTACCTTCTTATTGATCAAACAGACAAAGCAGACAACAGACAAATGAAGCACCCCAAACACGGAAACAATGCAGTGCGGCTCCAAAACAAAATACTGAGCTTTTCTCTCCCCTTCCCGCCCCCCTGCCCACCCACCCCCCTCCCACTCTGCGCCCACCCGTCCTTCCCTGGCTACTTAGGAAAGCTGTAAATGGAGGTAGGTGAAGATGCAAGAGGTGATGGAGAACGCAAGGGCTGCGTAAATGAATATGGAGAGGTGAGGGAAATGGTCGAGATAGCAGCCCTCCTCCTGTGGGGGCTCCTTCTCCTTTCGGGGGGCACGCGGGATCACTTTCAGGGTCTGCCAGACACGGGCCCCCTGTGCCCTCCCTCCGCGCCGACCAGGTTTCTTGCCCCCAGCCGACGACCTGGGCCCTCGGGCAGCCCGGAACTGTTCTCGGGGAGGCTTGTCAAACAGGTCTTCAGATTCAGGATCGGAGTCCGGGTACATCTCCAGGTCCAGAGGTCTCCGCAGAAAGTAGCCATTAGCCGCGGGCATCGCTGGCCTCGGGCGAGCACGGGCAACAGGTCAGCTGGACCAGGGGATCTGCGTGGCCAAGTCCCGGCTGGGAAGAGCGCAGTGGGCGGCAGCTGGCAGGCTGCTGTATTTCTAGTACTCCCGGAGGGGTGGGGCAGGGGCGGAGCTGATGGGATGAGGGGGGGCAGGGGAGGGGCTCTGCGGGGTCCTCCTGGCCTCTCAGCCGAGGCGCTTGTCTTCAAGCTCCTCCTCCTGCTCCCCGCTTTGTGGTCCAAGGCTTTGCGTAGCACCGAGGCTTGTTTCCACGGCAACCAGACTGGCATGCGGGGGAGGTTGTCAACGCAGCTAGCTGCGCGAGATCGCAGGGCACCGAAGGGGGACATGGCCCTTGCGAAGCTAAAATAACGAAGGACAGAGCTGCATGGAGGCAGCTAAATCAGGTAACTGAAGGTTCCAGAGTGTTCCAGGAAAAACTTCACAGTTGAGAGCTTAGAGTCGGGATTCACAAAGACACCATGAATGCACAAAGGCTGCCTTGGACTCCTACTTCTGGGTCGTGTCTAGAGCACATAGAGAAACCCAGAATTTTCCTGAAGAAGCCATGCGGCAGACCTCATAGATAGACCGCCTTCATCACCTTAGGAGAAGGCGTTTGTCTGTGGAAGAGAGAAGACAATCAGAGAGCTGTTCATTGAGATATTGGCTAGGTCAAAGACTAGATATGGACGGTGGTAACTCACTAGACTGGTGATGCTGGCCAGGAGTCATAGGACCCAGAGATTATTAAATGATGATGATGATGATAATAATAATAATAATAGTAATGAGAGCAGAGGTAGCAAGAACTCATTATCCAATGTGTGACTGAGTTGGGACTATGTTCAGCACTTCTGCAGACATAATTTCACTCGAATGGGGTGTTGGTGACTCATGCCTGTAATCCTAGCTAACTCAGGAAGCTGAGATCTGAGGATTTCAGTTCGAAGCCTGAGCAGCCTGAGCAGATGAATTTACCACCAAAAAAAAAGGACCTCTTTGAATTCAATCAAAGTCAACAAGGGTCAGAAATAGCTGTGTCCATATCCTAGATGAGGGACTATCGGGCCAGGACCTTAGAATTGGACTTGCTAGCTGCATGACCCTGAGCCAATCCCTTCTCAGATGATCTTAGCTACCCAGTGAAGAGATTACAATACTAGTGATGGCATTTCTCAGTCTGGAGACAATAGCTTCTGTTTGTGAGGGAAATGGTCTGGTAAGACACAGTCATGAGACTATTCATATCCTTTCATACAATTATCCCATCTCTTGATATTGGTTTTCAGACAATAGAGAAAAGCTTTCCATGGGATCCATATTGCGGTACTGTTTATCATGGCAAAAAAAAAAAAAGGAAGTAAATTCATCATTGGAACAAGAGGAGAATAGTTAATTAAACAATGGCTGCCGTACCCGAGGCTGGGGGAGGAAATGTTTCAGTAGCAGAGCACTTGCCTAGAATGCACAAAGGTTTTATCCCCAGCACTATGCCACAAGAAATAAAGGAAATGAATGGGAGGAGGAGGAGGGAGGGAAAGAGGAAGGAAGGAAGGAAGGAAGGAAGGAAGGGAAGGAAGGAAGGTTGCACTAATTATATAAATTCATGCAATCATATAGAAGGTATCTTGAAAGAATACTGTGAAGTAGCTGAGATTCTTGTGATGTCTGAGTCAAAGGAAAAACAAATTAATGTATGACATGAAAATGGAACTAGGAAACCTGAGGAAACAGATGGGGTGGGAACCACAGGGCAAGGGCAACGGATGGGGTGAGACTGATCAAGACGTATTTGCATCAATGGACATGTTGAATTCAAACCCCTTTGTACAACTTTCAAAAGATACAATAATAATTATTATTATAATAAAATCATATGTACCAGGATGCTGAGATGGAAATGTGTTCCTGCAGAAAAAGACTGGAAAAATAAAAAGATTGCTGATGGCAATTTTCATCTGGTTTGTCCAGATCTCATTTGTCCAGTTCCTGTGTACCATTGCTATATTTTTGTGCGTGTGTGTTTGTCAGGAAAATCAATTACTAGGTGAGGAAATCTAAGTAATGGATGCAGTGGCTGCTTTCAGAATTAACAATACCCAGTGATGTTCTTGTTGGTGCTCATATATACCAAGGTCCTTACCCTAGTGTCTGGATAGCCACATGTTGCTTAGCAACCACCTGCTCAATAGCAGTTGCTAGGGAACCAGGAAAGGAGCCGAACTCCTGAATAATAACAGCCCAGTGTCCATAATCCTGCCAGGCTCTTCCCTTCAAGTTCAATCTTGCAGTCAGTGCCATGCTTTTGTCTAGCCATTCCACTTTTCTTGTCCTTGCTGCTTGCAATTAACCTGCTAGTAACACTCATTGTGCCTCCACAACTGTGGAACTCCTCATAGCACAAGTCATCTCCAGCTCCCTAGCACCCTCTTCCTCCCCCAGTTCAAGGCCTTAGATCAGAGAATGTACAGCTTGGGGTTCAAGTCTCACCATTGAAGTCAGTATTGCCACCGCCTCCTTGTAATTAAGCCCTTTTAATTCCTTCTCTTGGGAGTAATTCCTTCAAGAAGGCACTGAATTCAGCTCGGGTTTCTACCACTGCAGCAAGGGCATCTCTGTTGAACAAATTTTTGGATTAGGGTCATGAGGACATCTCCCTGCTCTGAGGAGCCTATTCAAAAGTGAAAGACAAAATTATCTAGGGAGAATTCACTTCCACATAATGATCCTGTATGGTCCTGATTTTCCACCATGATGGAGAATGATCCTTATTGCCCCGCCCCAAACTGCTCCCCATCATCTTCACCCTGGGGAAGTCACCGTCCCACTGTTTGTAATCCCCAGTGACTGCTGTATTCAGAAAAATAGTCAGAAAAAATGGATCAAGTAAGCTGATGGCCAAAGAACACTCAAGGCAAGCCTGCCTTCTTGGGATAGCCTGGGACCTTGATATGAGTGAATGACCCTGCTCTGTGTTTGGCTATGGTTTGGTTCCTGGGTTCACAGAGGGCTCCCTGGGGTAGGCAGCCATTTCTGTTACCAGGGTCTTGAGGTCTTGATTGATGTCTTTTTTGAGGGGAGAGAGTCATGGGGCTTGAACTCAAGGCCTGGGTGCTGTCTCTGAGCTCTTTTGCTCAAGCTAGCACTCTACCACTTTGAGCCACTTCTGTTTTTTGAGTGGTTAACTGGATCTAAGAGTCTCATGGACTGGGCTTCCTGGGCTGGCTTTGAACCAAGATCCTCAGATCTCAGTCTCCTGAGCAGCTGGGATTATAGGCATGAGCTAATGGCACCCGCTTGATTACTTTTTTCTGACCTAATTAATCATGGAACAAAAGTATCAGATGTGAGTCAGGTGCCAATGGCTCACACCTGTAATCCTAGCAACTTAGGATGCTAAGAGCAGAGGACTGCAATTCAAAGCTATCCTGGGAAGCAAAACCTGTGAGACTCTTTAAATAACCACCAAAAAAAAAAAAAAGCCAGAAGTGGTTTTGAGGCTCAAGTGGAAGAACACCAACCTTGAGCAAATAAGCTAAGGGACAGTGCCCGGGCCTTGAGTTCAAGCCCCAGTATCAGTACAATCTGTCTCTCTGTCTCTGTCATCTTAAATGTATTTCCCACATCTCTGATCTGAGATTCTGAAGGATCACATAAGTCTCCTGAGAACCAAGGAACTGGAGAGAGAACCAGGTGAAGGGAAACCCTTCTGTTCTAAGTGGGATGATGGCAAATCTGATTGTCAGCCAAAGAATGTTAAAGAATGTTGGATGGCCTGGCCGGGAGCTGGTGCACTTGTCATCCTAGTTACTCAGGAGGCTGAGATGTGAGGATCACAGTTCAAAGCCAGCCCAGGCAGGAAAGGCCATGAGACTCTTATCTCCAATTACCCACCAGAAAACAAGAAGTGGCACTGTGGCTCAAGTGGTAGAGCGCTAGCCTTGAGCTGAAGAGCTCAGGGACAGCACCCAGGCCCAGAGTTCAAGCCCTACTATGGACAAAAATAAAAAAGAAAAGAAAAAAACAGAGTGAAAGGTTTGAAAGATGTAGTATATTGCATTTTCCAAATAGGGATGCTCCAACATGCATATCCCACCCTACCCACGCTTCTTGCAAAGTGATTGGCCTACCAGCCATTGACAGGTAGTATCAAGTTTCTCCTCTTTCAGTGTAGGCTGAGGGCAATGATGAGGGAAGTGGTGCTATCTGATATCCAAGGACAGGTCACGAAATGGTGCAGCTTTTGTCTCTCAGCACATTCACACTTAACCTGGGGGCCATGTTCTGAGAAAGCCCATGCAAGTACTGCCCAGCAGCCCCCATTAAAGTTTGTATGTGTGTGCTGACACTAAACTCATGACCTGGGTGCTATCCCTGAGGTTTTAATTTTATTTTGCTGAAGGCTGGTATTCTACCACTTGAGCCACACAGCTCTACTTCCAGCTTTTTGGTGGCTAATTGGAGATAAGAGTCTCACAGATTTTTCTGACTGGGCTGGCTTCAACCTGTGACCCTCACATCTCAGCCTCCTGAGTAAGTAGGATTATAGACATGAACCACCAGCACCTGGCTTTGGATGAGATAAAAAAAAACAACAACCTAGGCTGGGGATATGGCCTAGTGGCAAGAGTGCCTGCCTCATATACATGAGGCCCTGGGTTCGATTCCCCAGCACCACATATACAGAAAATGGCCAGAAGTGGCGCTGTGGCTCAAGTGGCCAGAGTACTAGCCTTGAGCAAAAAGAAGCCAGGGACAGTGCTCAGGCCCTGAGTCCAAGCCCCAGGACTGACCAAAAAAAAAAAAAAAAAAAAAAAAAAAAATGTAAAAAAAAAAAAAAAAAAAACCAACCTACCAGCCTCTGGTATATAACAGAAAATGGACTAAAACGATGGGAAGACTCTGCAGGCCATAGGGTGTCCTTCAATGCATGACAAAATCTGGGAATGTGGCTTAGCGATAGAGTGATTGCCTAGCATGCATGAAGTCCTGGGTTCAAGTCCTCAGTACCATATAAACAGAAAAGCCTGCAAAGTGGCGCTGTGGCTCAAGTGGTAGAGTGCTAGCCTTGAGCAAAAGAAGTTCAGGGACAGTGCTCAGGCTCTGAGTTCAAGCATTAGGACTGGGCAAAAAATAAAAATAAAAAAATCGGTACAGTTCTCTCCCTGGTATACCAACAGCTGACTTTCTCTGCAAGTTTTGTCAATGCTGGGTCTGATCATGGAAAAAGTGTTTTAGTTATCATCTGAAGTATTAATGTCCTCTAGCCCTCAGAGCTTTGCTAAGTTTGCAGCAAGGTGTCATTGTACGTGGCTCCACACATTGTACATGTGGTTATCTCGACACAATACAACAGTCACACCTGCAGCAGCATGTTCAAGGTCAGAGCCTCTCAGAGACAGGAGGGGGCTTGTCATCACTCAGAATGTTCAAAGATGGATGATCATCATGGATGTCATCATATGACATACAATAGGATAAGCATATTAACATGCAAAACTTAGTGTTTTAACATTCTTATAATGAATTACACTTATGAATATCCCTACCATTTCCCCATATTGTCTCATGTCCCTTCTTTGTTCCTTTCCACATGTCTGCCTTTTAAAAAAATCTTACTATTGATTTATTTCTGGAATTGTGTTTATCTTTTTAATTTTTTGTTGGTCCTGGGGCTTGAACTCCATGCCACTTCCAGTTTTCTGGTGGTTAATTGGAGATAAGAGTCTCATGGACTTTTCTGCCCAGGCTGGCTTTGAACTGTGATCTTCAGATCTCAGCCTCCTGAGTAGCTGAAAATACAGGCGTGAGCCACCAGAGCCTGGCAAAATTATCTTTTAAGTCATTGTACAAAGGGGTTTCTCTGTCTCTCTGTCTCTCTGTCTCTCTCTCTGTGTGTGTGTGTGTGTGTGTGTGTATGTGTGTACATTGGTAATGGTACTTGAACTCAGGGCATAGGCACTGTCCCTTAGTTTTTTTTGCTCAAGGGTAGAGCTCTATCACTTGAGACACAACTCTACTTCCAGCCAGCCAGGGCTAGCTTTGAATCTTATAAAGACTTCAGCCTCCTGAGTAGCTAGGACTATATGTGTGAGCCACCAGTGCCCAACTCAACATGTCAATTTATGAGTACAGTGCATCTTGATCAATGCTTTTAGCATGCCCTCCATCTCAGGTCCTCAGCCCCTCCCACTTCACTTCCAGGAGCAGCTTGTATCTCTGGCTCCCAGCTGCGTCAGTGGAACACCCTCCACCCAGACCTGAATTCCACCCTGCCCTTCACAAAAAAACTCTTCCAGGACAGGTCGACACACTCTCTGCCCAGACCTAGCTGCACACCAAGAGTACTTCCTGTCTCTAGCCCTGATATTATAAGGATGCCCCAGAATAGGGACAGGTGCCATTTCTCCCTCTCCCACGGGGGAGGGGGACTTGTCAGCCTCTGCTGGTGAATAAACCCCTTTCCCTGTACATGACTGTGCCCATGTGGTCTTCTGGGATGGATGCTTTCAAGTGTCACCTGTTCCATCATCATCCTCCCATTTTCCCCATCTATCCCAATCCTGCCCTGGTGTGTGTGTGTGTGTGTGTGTGTGTGTGTGTGTGTGTGTGTGTGTGTGTGTGTGTGTGTGTTAAGGGATGAAAAATAGTTCCATGTAGCTCAAGGTGGTCCCTGGACTCCTGGGCTCAAGTGATCCTTGACAGACTTGCCTCTTCCCTCTAGGCCCATTCTTTCTATGTATCCAAAGATGGAATATGATGGATTGACCCCCCTTCCCCATTGTCCCAAGCACATACAGGCCCCAGGCAAAACCCTAGGAGCATAAGCACAGTTATAAACAGCCCATTGTGAGCCCATAGGAAAAGCCCTGAACTCCCTAGACCTAAGGGCTTTTTCATTAACCTCTGCCTCCTTGCTCAGATCCCTTATAAGCCTGATCCCAAGTTGATCCCCTCTCACAACCTCCAAACACGTGGGAAAGTCTATGTCTCACGCTGTTCAAGGGTAATAAACAGTTCTCAACCTGTAGAAGATAAAGCCCGGCCTGTTTCCTTTTCTTCTCCATTTTCCTAACAATCCTCCTGCCTTGGCCTCTTAAGGACCTGAGATTATAGCCATACAGTGTTGTAGGGAGTAGAGCTGACTCCATCTTGATTAGAGAAACATGGTAGCAATTGTTAAAATGAAGTTAAATATTAGGTCAATCTGACCACAAAATTCTACTTCTGTAAATGGCTTGCTTAACTCGTTTCTTGCTTGCTCTACCCCCTGCATTAACCCCCTACATCTGTGATATGCTTTTACCTTTATAAACCCAAGCTCAAGGACTGTTGGGGGTCGCAATTTCAGCTCCCGAATCTGTGCTGCGTCCCTGACCGGTCAGCTTGCTTCTTACTTCCCCAATAAATCCATCTTTGCTTGAGAGTGTCTCTGTGTGATGGACTCTGGAGGGATGTGGGTTTGAGTACCCCTTGGGGTACCTTCCTCGGACCTTGTAACAATGGCATCATTCCTTACTTAGAATTTTGTGTAAATGGAATCATAGAAATGATATTCTTTTTTTTCCTCAAGCTATTAAAATTCAGCATAATTATTTTTAGATTCCTCTATGCTGTTTGTTCATTTTTATTGCTGGTTTGGGGGCTTGAACTCAGGATCTGGGCTCTGTCCCTGAACTTTAGCTCAAGACTAGCATTCTACCACTTGAGCCACAGTTCCACTTCTGGCCTCTTGGTAGTTCAGTGGAGACTTTCATACCCAGGCTTGTTTGGAACAGTGATCCTCAGAGCTCAGCCTCCTGAGTAGAATTACAACTGTGAATCACCAGTGCCAGGCTAGTAGTGTGGTTTTACATCTCCATGAACGTTTGTATGCAAGTCTTTGCATGCCCCTTGTGGTCCCTTGCTTCACTTAGGGAAGCACCAAAGAGTTGATTGACTCAGTGTTACCATGCTGACTGACTTATACCCCAAGATTTAATGGGGAAGAGTGTGTATGTTACTTGATTGGGAGGATGTTCCCCTTCAGTGGGTCCCCCACTCTCTACCATGTGACCCATGCCTCCAGTCTGACATTTTGCTGTTTGATTGGACTCTTCTGGCTGGGCTGCTTTGAACAAGGATCCTCAGATCTCAGCTTCCTGAGTAGCTAGGGTTACAGGTTTGTGCACTGGCACCTGCCCCCCACCCCTCTTTGCAACACAAAGACATACTCGTGATCTAAGCTGTGGCTCAGTTATCTGTGGATGCAGATAGACACATGAGGATGGGTTTGTTGACCTATGGATTGTTTACTGTGTGAGTGCCTGTCACAAGACTCAGGTCTTGTCTGTGGCAGAGGCAGGATCTGATTCCCACCCCAAACAAGCCACAAGCCAGCCTTCCCACATTGCCAGGCTTCACACTTGTTTGTTCCTGGCCTTTCTTTTAGCCCAAGACTGGCCTCATCTCAGAGCTGGCTGCCATGGAAACGGCTCCCAATGAGGAGCAGATGCCTGAACCGCAGGCAATGAAAGGCCTTGACAGGCTGGGGGAAGGGAGAGGAAGGGGAGAGGAGGAGGGGAGGATTGAGTCACTGAGGTATCCTCCATCCTCTTGTGCTCCTTCACCCCCCACTGTCTGGCTTTGCAGTGCCTGCTGCACACTGTGGACTGGAGAGGAGGTGGATGGCCAGGTGAATGTGAACCCACCCTGAGCCTTGGCACTTGTACCCCAAATGCCAGTGGCCAGAGGTCCTCTGCATTTAATCAAAGGAGATATCCAGTGTACCATCAGTGTCTGGAATCACCAGAGAGAATGCGGCAGGATGCCTCCCTAGGCAGGCTAGCCCTTTCATGTCTTACCTTCAATGGGTTCCAGCAACAGCCTTCTCTAGCCTTCCCAATGGTCTCTCTCAGTCTTCCCACCAGATTTCAGCACCTCCAAGTACTGCCCCCTGGTACTGTCTCCTAATATTCACTGGGCAGGGTGTAGTTTAAACTGTAATGTCTTCCACATAGTCCTGTCTGTTTGGCAGGCTGACTTGCTGTAGGAAGGCAGTTTCATGATACATACCTGCTTAAATGCCCCTGGTCATAAGATTGGACCTCATGCTCCATTTGGGATCCATTTGAGCCCGATTGACAGGGGTAAAGAGCCAAATGCCGATGGGATACCTAGGAACTGGCTATGTTTAAAGGACCCCAGAAAGGCAGACTTGTTCATTCTTCTTTTTTTCTATCTTATTCCAGAAAGGATTTGAAGGCAGTATGTTTCTTTGGATTCTCAGTTGCAAGTCGCAGAAAACACTGGAATTATTATTTTATTGTTATTGATGGAAAATGACAACCAGGGAACTCATCTCCTCCCTTGATGGCCACATCCTGAAAAATGCCACAGCTTTTCTTGCGGCCAGCTGTGCTGTCCTTTCCCCTCCCCAAACAGCCTGCCGCTGGAAAAGAGATAGCCTGTCATATAATTGGGCAAGATGCAGTGAAAACTTCTTTCCTGAAACTCAAGATAAGATTCATCTTTGCACAGAGCCCCTTCCCCGTTCCCATCCTGCCCACTCCTGCCCTTGACCTCTGCCCCAACTGACTTCACTCTCCCTGCCTAATAAGAGAGATGTTAGGAAGCTGAGCACTACTGGCTCACACCTGTAATCTTAGATCTGAGAATCAGGGTTTTAAGCAAGGCAGGGCAGGAAAGTCCATGAGACTCTTAATCACCAATTAACTACCAGAAAATCAGAAGTGGAACTGTAGCTCCAAGTGGTAGAGCACTAGTCTTGAGGGGAAAAAGCTCAGGGACAGCACCCAGGCCCCTAATTCAAGCTCCATGACCAACAAAATAAAATAAAAGAGGCCTTAGTTGTAAGAGAATCGCACCATTTCTTCTCCAGCCTAGCTGAAGGAGACATGGACAATCTCCCCAGGCTGTTCAATAAAAACTGTTGGCTTGTGAGTTTGTCTTCTTGATCTTTTCTTTATTCATACTCCTGATACATGAAGTATTTCCTTACACATGGGGCCAAAACCTGAAACTGGAAACTTGAGACTTGAAACCTAGGAATTCCAAATATTTCTGAATAATAATAATAGTAAATAATAATAATAATAAATTATGATGCCAGTCTGGGGCTTGAACTCTTGTGGATTTTTCTGCCCAGGTTGGCAGAGTAATGAGGATTGTAGCTGAGAACCACCAGTGCCGGGAAAATCTGGAATTAAGTGGAAAAGGAGCTATGATGAGAAAGCAGACTGTCCCCAGGAACACAAGGGCACGGATATGGCTTGGCTTGTCACACAGTGGATGGGGCAGACACTGGAAGACTGGGCAAACCAAATGACCACGGTTTCCATCCCCATCCTGGCTTCTGTCTGTCTGTCTGCCGTACTTTCTTTCCCACTGCACTTAGTCTGTTATTCCCAGGAAGTCCTGATAGCACCTCCTCCGTGGTGAGACCCCCAGGGCTGCGGGGGAAAGGGCCAGTTACAGACATGGATATTTCTGTCCCAAGGTAACAGGTGTGGAAAGGGCATGTTGGCCATCCAGGCAGCTCAGGATGTGTCCATCACACTGGGCCCCTTGACTGCTGATCACGTGGGAACACACACATCATACATTATATGGATGTTACCCATCGTCCACACAGCCAAGTATCCCTCCTCCACGCCATTCCAAAGAGGCCCTGGCTCCCTGACTGGACACAGTCCACCTGTATTAGGCCAATGGAGTGAAATCCCCAAACCTTGCCCCCCCCCCCCCATTCTGCAGGCAGAGATGGAGGTGGTGTTGGAGATGTGGAAGGTGGAAGTGTTCTGTCATTTATCCTGTGGAAGAGCTAACCTTGGGGCCAAAGATCTTGGCTGCTCTTTGAGTCCTGTCTGTGGGAAACCTGGGCATGATTCCCATCCCAAAGCCATTTTTGACAGCTGGATAGAACCACTGATCCTAAGCCGGGCAGAACACAGCTACTGAAACATACCTTTTCTTCATTGTCTGCATCCCACTGGTAAAGGAAAACTCCAATTTCTTCCAGTTAAGTTGGTACCAGTGGGAACAAAGAAATGATTTCAGGCTCACAAAACTCCTAAGAGTATTCTCTTTGCTGCTGAGGAAATTTCATGAGGACTTTTGTGTGTTTGAAGAAATAACATCCAAAATAAATGTGAAATTTTTATTTCCTCTTAAGGCAGCCAAATGCTTTGTCTTCCCAGGATCAGAAGGCAGGCACGATCACCTGCTCTTAGCTAAAGAAAGCATGTGTCTCCTTTCTGATTATAGGGAATGTCTAAGAGCTCTCAGGAAGACTCTTACACCCTCAGGGAGATGTCAAGAACAGCAAAATAATGAAGCATATTGGCCTCGAGGCCTGAGCAGGGAGGTCAGGGCAGGTCCTCAGGGCTGTCCCTCTGACTCAGTTATGAAGTGGCTGCCGTAGGAATGTAGGCCTGTCCTCAATTTCTGATGTTTGTTTACTAACCCTACTAAATTCCCTTTTGAGATCATTGTGGGAGGCTGAGATGTGCTGGTCTCTCATCTGTCTGCTGAGCATGGAAAAGAGAGGTTGTTCCTCCACTTAGGATGTACTCCTCTCCCCGGATTGCTGCAGCTTCTGTGATCTGAGGCCCGAACACGTTATATAGAAAATTTCTGAAACAAACCATTTAAGTTGTGTGCTATTGCAATTGGCATGGTGACCTCTCCCAATGTCCTGCCTCGTGCAGCCTGGAAATGGAATTGTTGCTTAGTTGAATGCATCCTGCCTGTCTGTATCACACCCTGTTCAGCACTCAGTAGCCATTTTTGTTACCGGAGTGGTCGCCATGATATGGCAGTAATTGTGTCTCAGTAACTTGTGTTTTAAAATTTTTATCTTTTTTTTTTCTTTTGGTCTGTTATGAGGCTAGAACTACTTTTTACCTCTTAAGACAGGGTCTTGTTACATAGCCCAGACTGGTCTCAAACTTAAACTATGTAGCCCAGGTTGGCCTTGGACTCATAATCTTTTGGCCTCAGCCTCTCAAGTGCTAGTATTACAAGTGTGCACCACCATGCTTAAAGGAACATTTACTTTATTTAATAGTGATCTCAATCTGCAGGAATAGTGATGCTGATGATTTGAATAGGCCACAGGAGGCAGAGTAAGACCTGGACTTCATTCCCTTCACAAACTTCCTCTCCATCTTTTTCCTGGCTCCAGGAATCCATCCAGACTCCAAAATAATAAAACATCTGAACCAACAGAAAAGCCACGCCTAATATGGACCCATAGAACTCTTTCTTTTCTTGTCCTGACTGAGAAACACAGTCGCTACTGCTCTGTGACCCGGCTAGTGCTGCAGATTTCTCCTGTCAATGAAACCCTAGCTGTGAGCTTGACTAGGCACTGACAAAATTGTTCAGGCTGAAAGGCTGAAAGATCAAAGATGGTGCTGAATATGAAAACATGGAGGCATTTCCCCCAAATCCTCACATAAACGCTCCAGGCTGTTGCCCTCTGGTGGACAAAGAGGGGAGAACATTTTTCTTGACAGAATGTTTATGCCCTCACTATGCAAGCAAGTTCTCCTAAAGAATGAGTTGAGCTATTGTGATCCTCTGTCAGGGCTATCCTAGACATATACTAATTATTACCAGTGAGAGAAAACATAAGGTCTATGTTTCTTTGTGTCTGGCTCACTTCACCTAGTATGAGGATCACAATAGTTCAATGACTATGTACCTATGATTATATAAGATGATGCTAAGCAAAACGAACTCTGAGATATGGAAACAAGTGGTTTTTCATTGTTATGGTTACTTTTAATGTACTATGTGAAATTATTTCTTTTTCTTGCATTTTTCTTCTCTATGGTTTAGCCCCTATTGTCACTGTATTTGATTTTGGTACCGTGAGTATTGTATATATGTTTATCTGAATTAGGGAAGGGAAGGGAAACATCAAAATGTAGAGACAAGGCAAACCAAAGCAACAGCAATACAAGACAATATGTTGTAAACTAACTGTACAATGGGAGGGGGGGAGTTTGAGAGGTGGGAAGGTGGGAGAAAAATGGAGGAGGTAACCCAGTTAGATAAGAAATGTACTCACTACCTCACGTATGTAACTGCAACCAAGCTGTTTGTCACCTTGATAATAAAATTAAATTTAAAAAAAGTTAAAAAAAAGGAGTTGGAGGAACACTTGGAGTTTAGCCTTTGGAATCCTAACCATTCTCATCTTGAACGATCTAAGGCAGATGCTAGTGAGAATTCCCCTCCATTTCCAGGACGATCCCAGCTGTGGGATTGTGTAGACAGAATAAATAAGCAAATCTCTTCTCTCCTATGCACAAGCCACCCCCACTCCCCAAGGGCATGTGTGTCCATGGTCTCTATCACAAGTTTCCCCAGTTCTTGCACACATTGCAGCACAGAGAGGGTTCCACCTTGGTTTCTGTCAACAGAAAATTGGGCTCAAGGCTGGGAATGTGGCTTAGTGGTAGAGTGCTTGCCTCGCATGCTGAAGCCCTGGGTTTGATTCCTCAGCACCACATAAACAGAAAAGGCCAGCAGAGGCGCTGTGGCACAAGTGGTAGAGTGCTAGTCTTGAGCAAAAAGAAGCCAGGGACAGTGCTCAGGCCCTGAGTTCAAGCCCCAGGACTGGCAAAAATAAAAACAAAAACAAAAACAAATTGGGCTCTGTGAGGCAAAAGTCACTCCAGCGTCCCATGGACCTCCTTGAGATGCATTGTTCCACCTGGAAAGCAGGCATGTGTGAGGGATAGCAGGTGTGCTTGTGAGGTGAGAGGGACGGCAGCTATGTGTGTGAGGTGCTAGTGAGGGATGGCAGCTGTGTGTGTGAGGTGTTAATGAGGGATAGCAGGTGTGGGTGTGAGGTGAGTGTGAGGGTCGGCAGCTGTGCGTGTGGCAGTGCCCCAGCCATGGACATTGTTGCAGAACCAGAAGCCAACCCAGGTTGCCACTTGTCTGTAGATGTAGAAACTGAGGCCCCCAGGAAGGTCAGGCAGAGCTGGACTCCATGGTGAGTGCCCAGACTTCAGCTGCTGAGCTGTCAGGATCCCCCTTGGTGACTGTAGCACTTCTCCCAGAGTTCCATGATCAAGTAAGTATTTGTCTCCTTCAGGGCTTGGTAGAGTTTATCTTTGCAGGTCTGGTCTCAGGCCCAGCTGAAGCTGAACAGCTTTTGCATCTGCTCAGGCCTGGTGGCCTCAGCTCGCACCTGCTCATATTGCTCCTCACTCAGCACCTGTCCATGCAGCAGGTACAAGACACCAGCTGCCTGTCCACAATGCTGTAAGGCTGAAGCCTTATCTAAGGGTGAAGGAGAGGCTGGCAATGAGCAAATAAGTCTCCTACCAGAACCTCTCCAGGTGATCCATGCTTCTAGCTCTTTTCATTCTCCTTTTCGGCATCCCTGGCTTCCTTCTCCCTCTGGAAGCACTGGACCATCAGACAAGCCCATCTCCCCGGCCTCAGGCCACACACAAGCTGACTTGGCCTTCTGGTTGAGCAGGAAGTGGTGGGAAGCAGAAAGCTGAGAGAGGGGGTGCACTAGGGTCTCCATGGGTAGGGCAAGGGAGAGGGGAGGAATTCTCCTCCCAGGCAAATGCCTTTCCTACTTATCCCTGATTTTAGTGAGAGGGTCTCCTCCTCCTTTACTTCCCTCCTTTTGGGACAAGGCAGTATGCCTCAGGAAACCACTGTTTTCTGTGTCTTCTGACAGTGATCACTGACTGCGGGGACCAGAGTAACTGCAGGTTTGAGGCTCCTGGAGGGAAAGAGAGAGGAAGCACCATCTGTGACTGAACTAGTTATGAACAGTGGAGCATAGCTTGAAACTCCTGCATTATTCTGTGCTTGTTGGATTATGAGAACACGCTATAGTCAAATTCTGATAGGATGTGAAATAAGGTCTGAGACTTGGCATAGATGACCCCCTTCCCTGATGTGTATGGGGAAACTGAGGTCCTGCGGCTATGATTATATACTGTAGAGAAACAGAAGACATTTGTATATGCAATAGAAATATCACTCACATCATCTTGGGCTTGTTTTTTTTATAGTTTATACACCTCCCTCCCATTATGTTGGCCACTGGGGCTTGAACTCAGGCGTCATGCTCTTGCTTAGCTATTTCACTCAAAGCTGATACTCTATCACTTGAGCCATGCCTCTATATCCAGAGTTTTACTGGTTAATTGGACATAAGAGTCTCTTACATTTGTCTGTCTGGGCTGGTTTTAAACTGTGATCCTCTCAGATCTCAGCCTCCTGAACAGGTAGGATGACGTGTGTGAGCCACCAGGGCCCAATTTTATATAGTCTTGTGCTAAACTGATTCTTTCATGAAGAACTGAAAAATACCCTTGCTAGGTAGCTTCTATGACTTGGCAGGATTCCTTTTAGCTCCATCTTCAGTGGTCTTCTCCTAGTTTCTTAATCATCCCAGGGCTTGTATCTCTGCTGCTTCCATCTGCTTTGAACAACTGTGCCTGATAGTTTGTGAGCTAAATTTATTTACTTTTTATTACTGTAAGTAGTCGTAGTTAAAGTCAACATGTGTATTTATGAATACCATGTGTCTTCATCAATGACACTCCTTCCATCCCTTTCCTTGCTTCACATCACCTTGGGAACCAGAAAAGGCCCCGAATTGCAAAAGCAATCCTGGGCAAAATAGGAGTGCTGGAAGTCAACAATTATAGATGTCAACCATCACTACAGAGCTATAGTACGTAAAACAGTTTGGTACTAGCACAATAACAGGCCCTAGGACCAATGAAGCAGAATAAAAGACCCAGAAATTAACCCACATGCCTACAGACATCTAATATTTGATAAGGGAGCCAAAAACATAGGATGGAAAAAAGACAGCCTTTTCAACAAGTAGTGTTGGAAAAACTGGGTTTCCACATGCAGAAAAGGGAAACTGGATTCCTATTTGTCACCTTGTACTAATATCAATTCAAAATGGATTAAAAAAACCCTCAATGTAAGACCTGAAATTTTGAACCTACTATAAGAAAGGAATAAGAGGAACATTAAAACTTCTTAGTATAGGAAGAAACGTTCTGAGTAGAGTTCCAGGGTCTAAGCAAATCAAAGTGAGAAATGGCAAGTGAAACTGTATTAGACTAAGAAGTTTTTGCATGGCAAAGAAGCTAGTTAACAAGCTAAAAAAGAAAGCACAGAATGGGAGATCTTTGCCTATTGTATTTCAGACAAAGGTCTAAAATCCAGAATCTACAAAGACCTCAAGAAACAACCCTTTAAGAACCAACAACCCAATTAATAAATGGACAAATGAGCCCATATAATAATAATAATAATCCTAAGAGGATGAGGAGGATCTAGTTTAGAACAGGCTGAGTTTTGGAATTTCTGGAACCTCCAGAAGAGGAGTCTTGGTGTGGAGCTGCAGGCTGGGGTCTGGCAGGTAGCTATAGAGGGATGGGAGGAGACTGCAGGAGGGAAGAGTTCTCCAGCAAGCAGGAAGCTAAAGGTGGGGCCTGGCTGGTGGAGCTGTGTGGCTCAAGTGGCAGAGTGCTAGCCTTGAGGAAAAGAAGTACAGGGACAGTGTCCAGGCCCTAGTGCAAGGCCCAGGACTATTGAATTAGTGCAAGTGGGCTCTGCACACCGCTGGCAGCAGACAGCTCCCACTCCCTGCACAGCCCTCCTCCCTCCTGCCCTGCTCCCCTCACTGGGGTTAAAACTGCCTCTCATGCTGCAGGCACTCCCAGGCCACCTTGCTCCACACACAGATGACACAGAATTACATCACAGAAAATAAACCTTTAAACCTTTAAAATCTATTGTTGATGTATATATCCTACAAAGTTAACATGCCCCAGCCACTCGATAGAGAGCCAGGATGACAAGAAGCGAGCCCCCAGAAAAGCACATTTCTTATCCAGACATTTCAACTGTGTGATTCTTTCAACTCTGAAATTCCTTTCAGCAGAAACCCTTTTTGCACATCTACTAATGATGGTGACGATGATGATAATAAAGAATCTACCTGTTAGAAGTACAAGTTTGGGAAATAAAAAAAGGCCAGGTGAAGCGGCTCACACCACAATCCTAGTTAAACGAGATGGGGAGATGAAAGGATGAAGGCTGAAGGCCGGCTTAGGAAGACCCTATGTCAAAAGACAAGTTGGGCAGGTGATTCTTGCCTGTATCCCAACTACTCAGGAGGCAGAAGTAGGAGGATCAACATTCCAAAGCTCACCCTGGCAACAAGCAGACAGCTCTCCCTGAAAGTTAAGCTGAGCAAAGAGCTGGGAGAGCCACTCAAGTAGCCTGGCATGAGCCAAGCTCTAGTTCAAAGATAGTACCATCAGAAAGCTTTATTTTTTCCTTTATTGTCAAAGTGTGGTAAGAGGGGTTACAGAGTCATATGAAAGGCAGTGAGTACATTTCTTGTTCTGCTTGTTACCTCCTCCCTCATTTCCCCCTCCCCTTCTCCCCCCAAGAGTTGTGCAGTTGGTTTACACCAAATGGTTTTGTAAGTGTTGCCTTTTGAATGGGTTGTCTTTTTGTTGTCTCTCGATTTTGGTATTCCCTCTCCCTTCCCCAGTTCCAATACCTGTATAAACAGTATCCAGGGTACTCAATGACATGCACAGGTCCCCTGGAGCCCAGTGGAGAGGCTGCCACCTGGGAAAGGGGCACCAAGGACAGTCCTGAACTGTGGGGGCTGAGGCCAGTGTCAGCAGCAGACCCTGCAGGTGACCCTCTGCTGGGCTGCTTTCCTTCACACCAACCTTCAGGGAGCCCCGCTCAGAGCGGATCTTCATATCATGGGGGCACATCATGGGGGAGCTGCGGGGAACCGGTCCCACATTTCAGGGAGATAGATAGGAACAGAACAGCAGTCCCGGAGCTGGTGGACCAGACAGGGCAATGGCCTAGCAGGGTCTGGAGGTAGGAGATTGGGTCTGAGACCCTAGGGCCATTGCAAAGCAGTGAGCCCAAGCAGTGAGGGGGAAACTGAGCATGACTTCAGAATCTTCCAATGGCAACGATGGGACAGTCTTAGAAAGTGGTGGTTGGAAGGGCATTTTACAGAGGCTGATCTGCCAAAGATGCCAGGATTAGGATTTGCATCATGAGAATTGGGGTGCAAGAATGACATGTGGTTTCACTCTAATAGGTAAGGAACTTATAGATTTAACCTCCTCTAGTAGGTAAGGAATTTATAGATTTAATAGTTTGTAATAATTTGCTTCCAAAGAGCTCCAAAAGAGAGAAAGGAACAAGTCAAAGAACCAGAAAGTGGGAGAACTAAATGTCCAGGCCTGGGAGGGAGAGCAGCAATTGGTCCCTAATTGAAGGCCCAGATTCAGTTCCTAGGTAGAACTTGTTTGCCATCTAGTGGCGAAAGTGTGCAGCTGCATAGAAAGATGACGTGAAGGAGAAGAAAGCAACCACTACAGAGGTCTATCTATAAGCATTTACTGAGCTGGCATTATGATCAGGCAGTGCTTTAGGGAGAGAGGACCACCACCCTTACAGACCAAAATAAGTCCTGTCTTCCAGGATCTCACCTTCTATTTTCAGGTGGGAGGGACGGGAAGGAAACAAGCAGGCGAACAGTGTCAGGGGTAACACGAGTCCTGTGACTGCCTTGTACCCAGGGCTGGAGAAGTGTGACACTGCATAAGAGGGTAACATGAAGCCTCTGGCGATCAGGGAAGACCAAAGTGACAGACAAAGGCAGTGAAAAGGCTCTGAGGTGGGAGTGATCACATTTGCTCAAGGAAGAGGAAGGGAAGCACAACCACTGAGGGCCGACTGAGGTTGGAGAACATGGTAGAATATGATTCCAGCAAATCCACAGGGACCAGATCTCACAGAACCTTGAGAACCTCTGGGAAGAGGAGGGAGGAGGAGGGAGGGGAAGGGGGGGAGAGGAGGGAGGAGGAGGGAGGGGAAGGGGGGAAGAGGAAGGAGAAGGAGGAGGTTGGGGAAGAAAGGGGGGGAGGGGAAGGAGGAGGAAAAGGAAGGAGGAGAAAAGAGAAGGGGGAGGAGGGAAGAGGAGGGGGGAGGAGGGCTGGATGTTGGGGGTTGAGTGGTGGCTTGATAGAACTTGCACATTAGATGAGCATACTGGATGAACACTAGTGGCCTCAGGTGGAGGGCAGACAGTAGGGGGCAGTAGAGATATCCTGGGGAAGAGTTAGGAGGCTTGCCAGAGCAGCCACCCAGGTAGAGGAAAAGGCTAGGTGGGCACAGTGGCCCACAACTGTAATCTTAATTATTTAGGAGACTGAGATCTGAATGATAATACTTTCAAGGCCTGGAAGAAAAGTGTCGGTGACTCTCTCCAATTAACCAGAAAAATGGCAGACTGGAGCTGTGGCTAAAGTAGTGAGAAAGCAAGTTGAGAGAGTGTGAGGCCCTGAGTTCAAGCTTCTCTCTCTCTCTCTCTCTCTCTCTCACACACACACACACACACACAAACACACACACACACACACACACACGATGCTGGCTGGGCCAGCAGTGTCCATGGTGTCAGTCTGCTGGAGTGTGGGGAATAAACCACCTTGCTATGGGGAAACACCATCTACATCAACCATTCCTAGAAGCATGAGCCTGAGGCCAACTGGAACTACCCAGACTTGCAGAACAAGCCAAGTGCTAACTACTGTGCTAACTACCACCGCTGACCAAACTGCCTTTTGCCTCTGCCATATAAACCCTGTCTGAGCTAGGCCCAGGCACGACCTCTCTGATCCTGACCAGAGGGGTGCCCAGGAGCTTACCCCAATAAATTCTCTTTCAATCACCTCTACTTCTGTCTGTGAGCTCTCTCTCCTGCCTAAAACAAGGATCAAATTAAGAAGGATCAAATTCTTTTATTAGGTTCTAAATTTTCTATTTCTTAACATGCTTATAGAAGTTCAAGTGAACAATTGGAGGATCCAACATAAACTCAATTTCTGCTTAAGTCAAAAGAGAAGGGGCTGGGGATATAGCCTAGTGGCAAGAGTGCCTGCCTCGGATACACGAGGCCCTAGGTTCGATTCCCCAGCACCACATATACAGAAAACGGCCAGAAGCGGCGCTGTGGCTCAAGTGGCAAAGTGCTAGCCTTGAGCGGGAAGAAGCCAGGGACAGTGCTCAGGCCCTGAGTTCAAGGCCCAGGACTGGCCAAAAAAAAAAAAAAAAAAAAAAAAGAGAAAATTATTCCAGAAATTTTTCAGTCCTTAAAATTCTTAGAAGACTAAAAGTCCATAGGAACAACGTTAATGATGAACCCAACGGCAGGCCATACAGGAAAATAGCATCTTTTATCCAGTTTAATAAGAATTCATCTCACATGCTAAATAAGACCTCTGGAAATTATTTTGACATTTCATTACAAGAAACTCTTTTTTTTTCAAATTTTTATTATCAAACTGATGTACAGAGAGGTTACAGTTTCATACGTTTGGCATTGGATACATTTCTTGTACTGTTTGTTACCTTGTCCCTCATGCCCCCCTCCCCCCTACAAGAAACTCTTAAATTTGAAAAAAATATATGTGTTTTACTAAGAACTTTACCATTGGACTTGAGGTCACAGTGAAGAGTGAAGTTGTTCTGTGGCGTTCAGGGCAGGGAAAGTCTTTACAAACTTCAGCGCAGTTTCTTAAGATCTTTAGGTAGTTTTTGTATATTTCGATGTAGACTTTTGTCTTTGTTCAATCTCCCCATAATCGATACAAAAAAACAAAATGGTAAAAGCCTTCTTTTCACACTAGTCAGGTTCCTATACAGATGACTGGACACATTTCAATATTACAGAAAAGAGGTGCAATGGCCTTAACACGTTTTCCTGGTGTGGCTGCTTCACCATGGTTCGCAGCTGTTCTGGATGGGTGGGCTTTCTGTGGATAGAATTGCCTACCTTCGCCAGTGCCGCCTGCCCAATTTTGGGAATTTCCCCGGTGTAGAGGAAAATTTACTTAGGCCGCTAGTGTGCTGTGATGGCCGATGACTTCCACCGTGACTTGGGTCCTCAGAGGCCAGAAGTTCCCCTCGGCGGACCTGTGCCG
Organism: Perognathus longimembris pacificus; assembly: GCF_023159225.1. NCBI lineage: Eukaryota > Metazoa > Chordata > Mammalia > Rodentia > Heteromyidae > Perognathus > Perognathus longimembris. The sequence continues at coordinate 8,494,067 of NC_063177.1, forward strand.
TGCCAGAGCTGACCAATGACACAGGAGGACGGGTGTGAGGCACTGGGCGCTCATCCTCACTTTCAGCAAGTTTGGGGAAGACTTGGGATTCTTCCCGGGGGACATGAAAAGTAGGGGTGGTGGCAGTGAGAGCAAAGGCATCTTGATTACCCCTGGCAAACACGATTTTTCTGGTGGAGTCATCCACGAGTACATTTGCCCCCTTGGCCATCAAATTACTGCTGGCAGGCAGAACTCTCGTGGCCGGGCCCTGTGCTCCTAGGGGACTTGTGGTGACACGTGCCATGCTGGTGACCACCGGGGGGCCGAGAAGGCAAACACACTGGGACAAATTGCCCCTGGCACGCACCAGCCCGGTGTGTAGGCACACTACTTTGGGGGGACTCACGGGGAGATTCACAATCCTGCTGCATGATGTAGCCTGGCATGGGTTCGTGTCCGCTGCTGATGACTGAGGCCCCACAGCACAAAGGGCAGCAGCTTTTGAGGGGCTCAAGTCAAATCGCGGGGTCTTCTTGACCTCGACTCTTTTGGGGCCAGCGTCAAGTGGCGTAGTTAGTTTGGTGATACTTGCATATACCTTGCCCTTGCTTGGTTTCGTCTCCTTGGCTGCTGCATATCTGTTAGCAGCCAGGTTTCCCCCAGCCTGGCCTCCAGCTGCCAGGGCGCTGGCCGTGCGCTGCACACGGCTCGTCAACGCCGACGCCGCCTTGCTCAGCTGACCTTGGTCTACCGCAGATTTGGTCCTGGCCGACTGGAGTCCGACGGGCCGGCCATCAAAAGAGGGGTCCACATTGGAAGCTGAGACTGCAGGGTCTGGACCACGCCCTTTCTTGTCCGGCCCGGCAGTCCTGCGAGCTCTCATCTCACTCAGCAATTTAGATTTGGCAGCCTCGAGCACAGCAGCCTGGCTCCGAGGGACATCGGGTTTCCAGCTCGTGCTGTCGGTGGTGACCGAGGCGCCTCTGCCCACACTTCCTTCCTTGAAGACATAGATGTGGGCCGCAGCTCGGATCTGCGGGGCGGCCCGGTCCTTGGCTGAGGGGGGACAGGCCGAGGCGGGACAAGGGGTGTTACCTGTCGGCAGGGAGAGTCTCTGCGGATTGTCCTCCATGGGGGACACTGGGGACACTGGGGGCACCGGGGGCCCCGTCGATGGCGGCCTCGAGACGGTCTTCCCTGTTCCTTGGGTGTCTTCGCTGGCTGGACGCTCCTCATTGCTGGTCATCCAGATGGGCAAAAGGCTCTCCTCCTTGTCGTGTAAGTAAACCTCAATGAGGGGCTCCCTCCGGGGCCTGACCTCCACGATCTGGGGGACCCTGGCCGATCTCTCCGCACTGCTGCTGGTGGCCGAGGCTCTGCGCGGGCCACCGTCCTCCAGGGTGACCGCGGGCATGGCGGCGGACGGCGGTCTGGGGACTCTGCCCTTCTCTGGGGGGCCCACGGGACCCATGTACACGCCCCGGCCGGTCACCAGGAAGGGCCTGTGCAGGTCGGTGTCCTGGCGGGGCGCCCAGGGCTCTGCTGGGTACGGCTGCTCGGAGGCCTGGTCCTCGGGTCTGGGCGTTTTGGGCCCCATTGGCCTGGGCCCCCTCGGGGACCAGGGCTTTGTTCTCCCCGGGTGCTGTTCTAACTCGCGTCGCTAAGTGCAAAGCACAACTCCGGATGAGCAATGGAGGGACGCCAGAAAACAAGCGAGGCAGGCGCCCAATGCAGAGAGAACGCGGTGGACAATGGCAGCGCAGCACGCGAGTGCCAGACTGTGACTCTCCAGCACTAAGCACCGCCACGGTGGTGGGCGGGGCCTGGTAACGTCACACAGCCTGGGCGGAGCTTGCTCCCATTGGTGGATTTCCATTGGTCCTCGGGTCACCAGCAGAGCATCAAGCAAAGCAACTGGTGCCTTGTGAGGCACCGGTGGTAACCATGCTGAAGAAGGGTCGACAGCTGGCGGGAGGGGCCAGAGAAGCTGGAAGCTTGTCTGTCTGTGGGCAGTGGGAGGCTCTGGACTCCAAGAATCTTGTCCTCAACTCCACTTTCCTCCTCCAGATTGCGTCGGATCCTCGCCGGGTCCTGTGCCCTCCGCACCCTTGGGGCAGCACACAGCAGAACACCCTGCTCTGGAAAGGACCAGGCATGGGGGCACTGTGGGAGACATGGCCGTGCAAACACACGTTTTCCTCTCACTTCCACTACAGACATGGGCGGTAGGCTTCCGTGAGGAGGATTTGGGGCAGGGGACAGAGGTATGCAAAAGTAAGCAATCTCAGGCAAGGGATGGCCTTACTGCTCCTTGTCTTGATTTCTGGTACTGGCAGGGGTTCCAGAGAGATTGCTGTCATGATCACCATTTGAGGAAAGCAATTTGGTCGCCATGACAGGATTCCTCCTGCCTCATTATTAGAGATAATTGTCTTCATTCTGGGGTGGTCTGTCCTGCAAGGCAGTGCTGTACTTTGGGGTTGTTTTGCTTCTTGTCGTAAAGATGTCATAAAGCCAGGTGCTGGTTGCTCACATATGATCCTGGCTAATCAGGAGACTGAGATTTGAGGAACTTGGCTCGAAGCCAAGCCATAAAATCTATGTGACTTTATCTCCTGGTTAACCAGCAAAACCAAGCCACCAGCTGAGTCATGGCTCGTGGTAGAGCCACAGCCTTAAGCAAAGAAGCCAAGTGAGAGCTCAGGCCCTGTGTTCAAGCTCCAGTACCAGCACACAATTAATTAATTAAAGATGCTATAAAGAATACCTTTCCAAAGTGATTGCAGGACAAATATTCAGAGCAACAGTGATAGATATAAAATAGGAGCAAGAATGCTAAGCCTTTCTCATGTTTTTAGTAATGTGGACTTTAATGAAGTGTCAGTGCTTTTAAATTTTTTATTTTGCTGGTCCTGGCACTTGAACTCTGGGCCTGGATGCTGTCCCTGAGATCCTTTTGCTCAGGGTTAGCAATCTACCACTTGAGCTACAGCACCACTTCTGGCTTTTCTTGAGTCATTTATTGAGATATGATTCTCATGAACTTTCTTGCCTGGGCTTGTTTTGAACTGTGATCCTCAGATCTCAACCTCATGAGTAGTTAGGATTTCAAGTGTGAGCCACTGGTTTCCTGGCTTTCAAAAATTTAAAATCTTTAAATAGTTGTTCAAAGGAGTCACAATTTAATAAATCAGTTTAGGAATACAATGCAGCTTGATTGTTGCCACCCCTTCATTCTGCACCATTCCTCTGAACCCAGCCCTTCCTCTCAAATTTCCAGGAGGTGAGTGGTATTTAGAAGAAGCAATACCTAAGTGTCTGTTGTGTGGGGATCTGAATAATGTGGTCATTTTAAGCATCTAGGGATGGAAGAGCCAAGTGAGCACATGTAATTGACTGGTGGCACATTCTTCAGAAAGCCAAAAAGAGTGACCAGACACCTAAACAGCCAAGTCTGCAGCCAGGGATGAAGAGAAGAGTGCAGAGCAATGTGCAGCCTCAGCCCACAGCAGCATGGCTGGGGACACATGCAGCAAGTATAAAGAAAGTGGAGAATACAGACAGCCCTGGATATTGGAGGCTGACTGGCTGTCCCCCTGCACAAGAAATCCTTGGTCCATGTGGCCCGAAAAGCTTAGTCTCTGAACTTCCCATTCATGGAAAAATAATAAGGAACTTTGGTTTCTCTGAAACCAATAAGCCATTTGATTTTTTGCCAGGCAAATAGAGAAGCAATGTAGACTAGTGTCTTCCTCCAAGGGGAAGGACCCGCTTCTGAAAGAAGTCCTAGGACTTAGGGCTCTCTGTCTATTTTCTGTGCTGTCCTACTGATGAAGATTTCCTCCTCCTCACAGCCTAGGGAGTGTAATGATGATGCAATGGGTGAAACATATCTGCTCATCTGAAGCTTCCGAGCCTGGGGCACTAAGAGGGAGAAGGGAAAGAAAGAAAGAAAAAAACCAATGAAAAATGGGCCAGTGAAGCCAATGAAAAGATTTAGTGATGAGGTTACAGCTACTATTGTGAGCACACTGTGTGGGTCAGAGGGCACATGCAAGTTCCTGACAGAAATGCCAGTTCTGAGTCCAAATGAGGACTGGGGCAGTGACTTCCTGCCCAGCAAGCCTCCCTGGGGAAAAATCCCCACAGCACCGCTTAGACTCTCAGAGGGTTTCACAGATCCCGTCTTTAAAGGAGATGCTGTGATTGAAGCCAAACCTTACAGGACTCATTTTAAAGGGGATGCTGTTATTTGGGCCATACCTCTCTGGGTACCAGAAGACAGAGTGGTGACAATTCAAGGTCCTGAGGAGACCACATTGGGTGACTGGGTGGAGAAGGTCACGAAGGACAGGGTCAGCTCAAGGAAGCACCTGGCAAAGCCCAGGAACAGAGTTGAGCAGCAGGAAGGAGGTGTAACAGCAAGAAGAGGGTGGCATGTTGGCATGCTGCTGTCCATGGTCCTGGAGCCAGATATGAGCTCTTCCAGGACCCCTGCAGTATAGCCTCTTGGTAAACTTGTGCTGTCCTATTTATTAGATAGCAGGATGAGGCTCAGAAATGCATCCACTTTTCAAGGAAATTGGTCTCAGTGTCCCATGGCCAGCATCCCCTCAGTCCTGTGTCCTTGCAGCCCAGTGCAGATCTCAGCACTGTGAGGTGCTCTTAGAGTGATTTTACAGTAGCAATGGTGCCACTGGTTTTGCTACCTTGACAAGCAGGAAGATCCTCTGTGCTGGGGTCCTTGAGGCCTGGCTTTCTGGCTATCTGATAGGGAAGTTCTGCTTTCTGTGCACATTTACCAGTCAAGTCCTGTGCCACCCACAGGACCCACTAGGCCTGGGACACAAAATCATTAGAGACATGGCATGGCAGGATGAGCAAAGGAGCTCAGTGTTTCCTAAACCACGGGCATCTGGGAGAGAGGGTCCCTGGAGCAGCTCTTGTGTTTTCTAATAATTTGCTGTCCTAACAGACACAGCTCTCTTCCTGTACCCTGAAAGCCAGACCCAGGCCACCTGGCATGTGTTCACCCTGGCCCTACAGTCTCTAGGTAATGGGTGGCAGGGAACCATGTGCACCTGTACCCTGAGCTCATCTGCATATACTGCTGCATAGGAATTGGCATGTTTCCTGCCATGATCACTAAACCCATCAGCTCCCAGGCTTTTGGGTGCAGGGTATCAGCAGAACTGGAAGAGAATGGACTCCAACATGCAGGAGAATGGACAAGCTTGTCCTGCCAACACTGTGTGCCAAGGACTGGAGGACATCTGAAGAAGCGGAGACTCGGCCCAACCTCCAGGAGCTCAGTGTGGCAGGAAGGTACAGGTCCCTCCACGTGTCTGTGGTTATAACTGTGGCCACAGAGAAAGCATGGATGGTTCTTGAACTTCATCTAAAGGAGCTGAATGAGCTCTGAAGGATGAGATGAAGGAGCCAGGCCGAGAGAGAGAGAGAGGTGGGGGAAGAGAGAGAGAGAGAGAGAGAGAGAGAGAGAGAGAGAGAGAGAGAGAGAGAGAGAGAGAGAGAGGCCCCTGGCAAGGGGGAAGAGCTGGGGATGGACAGAGCTCACTTACTCTGAGAACCAGGAAGCCCAGCATGCAGGCAGGACTCCTCCACCTGTGCTCCACAGAGCAGCAGTGCTGCTTTGACGTCACCTGGAGACTCCATGGAAATGTGGCTTCCCAGGCCCACTCCAGACCTGCTGATCAGGATCTCAAGCAGGTTCTTCAATGTCATCTATTTAAAAGCTGTCCGGAAGATTTTTAGACATAGTAAGTTTGAGAGCCACTGGTCTAGATGTCAGTGAGCAGACAGAGAGAGAGAGAGAGAGAGAGAGAGAGAGAGAGAGAGAGAGAGAGAGAGAGAGAGAGAGAGAGAGAGAGAGACAGACAGACAGAGACAGAGAGAGAGACAGAGACAGAGAGAGAGAGGGAGAGAGAGAGGAAGAGAGACAGAGACAGAGACACAGACAGACCAGAGCCAGAAGGATTCCTTAGATTCTGATTTCTGTTGGCTTCAGAAGTGATGGAGAGACACCACAGGCTTTGGCCATGAAACCACATGTTGTATTTTCTTGATAAGATCGTCTGTGGTGTTGCAGATGACCTGACACCCACAGCAAAGGCAGGGAACCCTGAAGAGAACTCTGCATTTCTCAGGGCATGGATGCCAGGGGAGCAAGGGGGGAGGTCTTTGGAGGTAAAAAGCAGAGAACAGGAGTGAGAGCTGTCAGAGTGGAATTGTCCAGGTCATCTGCCAACAGGAAGGGAAAATATAATTCCCATGGTGCTTCTGTAACACAGAGCCTGAGACTGGAGATGATAAGGAACAGAAATGACTTCTCGTAGCTCTGGAGTCTGGGAAGGACAAGGGAGGGAGTGGAGAACTGGACTCCTCTGGGGATGACAGGGCTCAGGATGTGGAGGCGATCTCACTCTGGCTCTTGTAGTTTCTTGATTTTTCAAATGGTGGTGGTTCTGCCATCCCATGCAAAAGGCAGAATGGTCAGAGAGCACATGTGAGAGAGGAGGAGAGAGCCAACATGCTCTTAGGGCCACACCCACCTGGCTAGAATGACTCCATTCCCACAATGATGATGTGAATCTGGGAGGGCAGAGCCCACACATCCTCTCTACCTCTTCCAGTTCCCATTGTGAAATAACTTTCTAATGAATGAGCAACATGCACACAATCAAAACAGCAGTGCAGGAGGAGTCTGGGGTGCCTTGCTCTGAAGAGGAAGCAGGGGTGGGTGGGGCCACTCAGAGACAAGATCTGCCCAAGAAACAGAATCAACACAGATGAGTTGACTTTTTAAAAATATTATCTGATTGTTAAGGTGATGTACAGAGGAGTTACATTATATATGTAAGGTGGTGAGTACATTTGTTGTCTAACTTGTCTTCCTTGTCAAACTTGTTACCTCCTCCCTCATTTTCTCTCTCCTCCCAAATTCCATAGTCCCCTTCCCCCCAGCACATTGTCTTGTATGTATTCCTGCTGCATTGGTTCATGTTTTATCCTTTGTCTCACTATTTTGATGTTCCTATTCCCTTCCCTAATTCAGATATATGTATATACAATACCCAGGGTACCAAAAACAAAAACAGTGACAATGGGGGCTAAACTATATGGAAGAAAAAATAATTTCACATAATACATTACAAATAACAATGAAAAACCACTTGTTTCTATATCTTGGAATTCATTTCCCTTAGCATCATCTTATATGATCATAGGTACATAGTCATTGAGCTATTGAGAATGGATGAAGAAAATGTATTTATACACAATGGAATTCTATGCTCTTATCAGAAGAATGACATTGCCTCATAAATAGAAAGACTTGGAAAAAAAATCATACTAAGTGAAGTGAGCCAGACCCAAATAAACATAAACTCTACATTTTCCCTAATTGGTAATAATTAGTATATGTCTAGGACAGTCCTAACAGGGGATCACAATAGCTCAATGAGTTGACTTTTATTTGTTGTTATTTGTTTTGCACTGGCACTAGGGCTTCAAATCCAGTCCTTGTGCTCTCAGTTATCTTCTTGGTTCAAGGCTGGCTGGCACACTCCTGCTTGAAGCACAGCTGTGTTTCCAGGTTTAGCCTGGTGAATTGGAGAGAACAATCTCTGGGCTTTCCTGCCCATTCTGGCTTTGAACTGATATTCTCTGATCTCAGCCTCCTGAGTAGCTAGGATTATAGGCTGGCACTACTAGTACTTGGCAATTTGGATGTTAAATGGGGATGTCAGGTTAAACAGGGAAGTCCTGTGGCCAGCCCTGGCTTCCCCAGCTCTGAGGGAGAAGATCATGTCTGTGCATAGGAAGCCGAGTGTGGTGCACCTTACTGAGGGTCCAGGAAGAGAGATGGGTAGCAGCAGGTCCTCGCCCAAGCAGCAGAGACCACAGCCAGCTATGTGGATGAGGCAGGGGGATGGGGCAGCTGTGGGAGCCCCCTCTCCAGTCCTGGCCCAGGCTGTGGGCCAGGACTGTTCCCCACTCAGAAGGGCCCCACCCCCATTACACCAGCTTCTCCTAGAGCAGGGAGGCCTTGCTGCCTCCTGTAGGGCCCTCCCAGGGTGGACCTCACATCTCCCTCTGTCCCAGGCTTGGGGGCCATTGCTGCTCTCTCCAGCCCCCATGGTCTGAATCAGACCCCATGCCAGGCTTCATTTCCCATGCTGATCTGGGAGAGCTTGGGCATCTCATCTCCTCCATGTCCACCAATGTGTGGAGTCAGGGTCTTCCCTTAGCCTGCCACTGTGTCCTGCTGTTAGCCCCAGGACTCCCCCCTCAGCCTCTCCACTCTAGCTCCACCTCAGAGCCTGAATCCCAGGGCCCTGATTAAGGCAGGGGCCTCCAGCAGGCGGCAGAATCCAGGGTGCTTGACCCCGAGGGCCGGAGAGTCCTGTGGTGGGTCCCAGGACAGCCAGGCTTCCCTGTACTCAAAGCCTGGACATGGGCTCTGAATGAGCTGGTGAAGGAGGAGCTGAGGCCCCCGAGGGAGAAAGCTGCCCACAGTCTCTCTCCAGCACCAGGTAAGTGGGGGCTCTAGAACTACTTCTGCGCACCTAGCATCCAGCAGGAGCCCTTGTGTCTGGTCCAGGGTCAGGAAGAGGAAAGGGTCCTGGGGTGATGGAGAGACACACGGAGCCAGGAAGAAACCAAGAACCCACAGCTCCTGGAGCAAGAGAGGTTTGGATTATTTAATAAAAATAGAATTATATCATTTGGCACCTTAAACCCTTCCATTAGACAAATCAAGAGATGGGAAAGCAAAGGAGGAAGGGAGTGGGTGAGTGACTGAGCCAGGCCTCTGGGCAGCACAGCATGATACCAGCTGTTCCTCCAGGACCAGAGATGGGAACAATGAAAGCCATCACCACCAGAGGGAGACAGACACAGAAAAACCTGTGAAATGAGGCCCAACTGCGCTGGCCTCAGGCCTCTGAGTGCACAGCCATCATTCCTCCAGGCACCATGTTCTCCTGCTTTGGCATATTTCCACCAATGACCATAGAATCCATCCAGTGCCTGGCTGCTGTGCCTTACCTAAAATGGAGGGAACGGAACATGTGCTTAGGTTTAGGACAGCCATCCATTCACTGCACAGACCCTCCTGCAGACTCACTGTGTGTCAGGCACTGTGTGGGGATGTGAGACACCACATGGGACAAGGCAGATGCCACCCACCCAGCAGGGAGACAGGACAAGGTTCCCCTGGGGCATGTGGTGGCCCCTGGGGGCAGGGAGAGTCCACTGATTGTCCACTGTCACCCAATGGAGCTGAGCTGAGCCCTGCAAGAAGCAAAGGTGATCTGGGCCAGAAAGGCTTGTCTACAGGCAGAGCTGGGGGCTCTGAGGGAGGAGACAGTACAGTCCCTTGGAGGACTAGAAAGCTCAGCATGGGGTCAGTGCTGCACCAAATGCTCCCCATGCAACCACCTCAGCAGTGTTAGGACCCTTTGTGTCAATGCAGCTTCTTGGGCTTGGCTCCAAACCTGGGGATTCCCAGTGACTAGGGTGGGAACAACTTCCTTGAAAACCGTCTATTTTATGAGCTATTTGGGTGTAAAGGGAAGCATGCTGAGTTTGGGACCCATTTGTCTGAAGGTCACTGAGTTTGGAGGGAGCGGTACAGGCAGGAATGGAGGCAGTCAGCGACCTGTGCTAAAAATCTTTCATTTCTCCAGAGCAGTTGTGAGATCTCACAGGGCATCCGTCAGGAGGTGATGTGTTGGATTGATATGACCAGATCAGCTGCAAGTAGAAAGGGGTGTGAAGAGGACCACAGCAGAGGCGGGGAAGCCATTGGGAGAATTCTGCTGTGGGTCAGGTCTCATTTGCCAGGCTGTGGGACAAGGATGGAAGCCACTGGCGATGAGAGATGAGGAGAAATGAGAGCTGTTGGAGGGGAATGGACAGGGGAAGGGGAAGGGGAATGTAGCAGGTTGTTTTATGCTCTGTAACAGAATGCCTGAAAGTGGGTATTTATAAAGAATGGGGATTATTTCTTGCAGATCTATAGAACAGAATGCACAAGGAGAGAAGAGACAACCCAGACCCTCTGAGAGCCAGAAGGCCCAGTGTGGGGCTTGCCTCAGTCTAGCTGAAGTAGCTTCTGGATTTCTTCCTGAATCTGTTTGTCTCTATCATCCATGACAAAAGGCAGAGAGACCAGAAAACAGTGTGCAAACTTGCTTTGCTAGCAAACTCACTCTGGTCACAATACATCCACTCCTGTAATAGATCTATCTCTACCTGAAGGCAGTGTCCTCATAGCCTCTTCCTCTCTTAAAGTTCCCCTCGGGGATTAACTTTCCAGTGTACTTAGGATGTGTGGGTGGGGCCAGTCACAGCCGCCCAGAGGTGAGCTACAGACTGATGAGGTCAAGCTCAGAGGCGGTGGACTTGAAATGGAGATGGCACAGGGCAGACCTGGCTCCCCCACATCCAGAGTGAGTGGCTCTGAGTAGGAAGTCATGTGTGATCAGCCCTTCTGAGAGCCCACAGGGAGGAGAGAAGAGCCACAGCAGCACTTCACTAAGCAGCAGAGACCACAGTCAGGGACAAGAAGAGGCATGTGGCAAGTTGGGGAACTAGCTGTTCCTGAGCTCCCCTAGCCCCGTCCTCAAAGCCTAGGGGGGGGGCAGTCTGGAAGATCTCAGCATGGGACAGCATCTGGCAATGGAGGGGGCCACAGCCAAATGGTGGGCTCAACGAGAGCGCTTTGGCTCTCACATTTGTTCCTGCTTTGTAAGGTTGTGGGTGACAGAGGGACCTTGGACAGTGATCTTTGAGCATCTAAAAGGTTGGGCTGAAGTTCCCTGCAATATATCTTTGCAGAGAAACCAAGGGCTGGTGTCCAAAGTGGGCTTAATCAAGGAAGACACAGATTCCAACCCCTCCTCCCTCACAGCTCTCTGGGGACAGAGCCTTCACTCCAGAGGAGCTGGTGGAGGTATAGCCTCCTCTCCCACCCACCCTTCATCTGAAGGAGCCTGAGATTGCCCCTGGGGAAGTAATGGAAGGTGGAAGACATCAGTAAAATCAGGCAAAAAACCCCCTAAAAACAAAAAAGAAGGCATGGAAGCAGTGGGAGCAGTTGTGAGAGTTCAGTCCTCTCCATACCTTGTGTCTGACATGAGACAGCAGCATTCACCTTGAAGGCATCTTCACAAAAGCATGACATCCTAGAAGCTGGAAGGCTCTGGTCTGCCTCTCTCATAGGCTCTGGGGCTGGAGCTGCCCCTTCAATGTCGATGGTTGGGGTCAGGCCCTGGGCCAGAGCTGCATCTTCTGCTCTCTGCTCCTGGGACATAGGAATCTCCTCCCTGTCCCTGCACACCCATGTTTTGAACTAGGTTTCTCACTCAATGTGCCCACTGGGAAGGAGGAAATTCTGGGGGGAGGGGCAGTGGTGTCCTGTCCTTAGAACATGGGCTTAGGAGCAGGGACAGCTGTGACGGATTCCTTACTCACTCAGTCAGGCAAAGCTCTGCAAAGGCCCAGCACCGGGTCAGTTGATGGGGATGACAACAGACATTTTTCCTTCCTCTTTCCCTACTATTACATGTGAATCCAAGATACTACAGCACTTGATTCTTGTACCATTACACATCTCAGTGCATCATCACATATTTCCTGTTATCTAAGCCCAGACTGTGATCCCAGTGACTCCATTGTTGAGAATGGGTTCGTGCTGGTGATTTGTTCTAAACCATGATCCAAGCAAAGTCAGCTCAAGGCATGGGTTTGTTATGCCTCTTAGGTCTCTGGCTGCCTCCTGTGGGCCACAGGCTCCTGCTTTGTTCCCCACATTCATGTGTGAAGCCCCCCGTCTCCTACTGGGATGTGTGGCTCTGCCCTGGGGAGCTTCAGCTCTCACACATAACAAATGACTCAGTCACCACCATTGAGCTCTTCTCCTACATGATGTGGCTACTCACACATGGTCCCCACCACGGCCTCAGCCAGGAGACCCTGGCAGACAGAAACTGTCATGTGTCCATCCCTCTGCACCCAGTGGAGATTCTTGAGAAAAACCACTTATCATCCCTGCCAAGCACTGTGCATTTCCATGGGTTGATTATTAACATTGACAAGGAGCTCTTATTAACTACTGGTGCCTATGCTGCTTAAATAGGAACACTTGCCTGTGAAACTGCTCTGTGAGAGGCTTAATCAATCATGCATGCCACCTCACATCATTGTGGTAAGGCCTTGTGGGTCCATACTGGGCAAGGTGTAGTGTTGCAGCACAGATGGGGTTCTAGGAGGCCACAGAGGCAGAGGAAAGTGACCGTGAACATGCAGTAATCCACCTGATGCTTACCCACAATGCCAATTACTCTGAAACTATGACTTGGGCAAGTCACTGTCTTTTCTGAGAGTCAGTTTCCATGTCTACCCAAGGGCAATATCACATCCACCTCATGGGTTACAGTGAAATAAAATGTGGAAATGTAAAAACAAGGAGCTGAGTGCTGGTGGCTCATGCCTGTAATCCTAGCTACTCAGGAAGCTAAGCTGTGTTTAAAGCAAACCTAGGCAGAAAGGTCTGTGAGACTCTTATATCCACTAAACAAACAAAAAATCTGGAAATGGAGCTGTAGCTCAAGTGGTAGAGCTCTAGCCTTGAGCAAAAAGGGTCAAAGAGAGCGCCCAGCCCTGAGTTCAAGCCCAAGACCAGTATCAAAACAAAGAGCCAAACCAGGACAATGCTGAGAGAATCAGATTATTCTCAGGAAGACTGTGTGATCTGAGAGATTCCCTGGCTCTCCTCACTCCTCTAGTGCTGCACTCATTCTTTTACTCATTGCTTCATTCAGAACATAGCTCCTGAGTGCCAAGCACTGGACCAGACCTTAGGAATCTGGTGAGCAACTTACATGCTAGGGGGAAAGGAGAGGCAATCCTGATCTGCTGTCACCATGGGAACATATGTTTGTAAGTTGTTTGAAGGCTATGAATCACAATACAAAGTATTAGGGAAATGTGGTGTTGGGAGAGGGTGAAATTGAATTAAAACCCAGGGAAGTTTTCCTTGGGGCCTAAAAGAGACATAGAAACTAACCAGGCTAGGTTGGAAAGGCACAATGAGCAGGAACTCCCCAGAATGGATAGAAGCTAGAGCACTGGAGGCTGGACAAGTCCTGTGTGACTGGCATGGAGTGATCCCCAAGCCCCAAGATTCATTCAAGCCAGGAGCATCCGGAGATTCCAGTCCTTCTCCAAACAGCCATCGCCATGCTATCTTTCAGCCATTCCTTCACTCTTTTCCCTCTCTAAATTTAGCACATGTCCATAGACAAGGCTAGCTGAATACTTCCTGTCTTCCCTGGTCAGGCCCTGCCATGGACTCAGAGCACTTCCTGTCTTCCCTGGTCAGTTTCCACTGTGTGCACAGAGCACTTCTGGTTGCCCTAGGTTAGGCTCAGCTGGATGTTCAGGGCATTTCCTTTTGACCCTGATCAGGCCTTGCCATGGAGTCAGAGCACTTACTGTCTTCCCTGGTCAGGCCCTGCCATGGAGTCAGCACTTCCTGTTTTCCCTGATCAGCCCCCCTATGTGTACTCAGAGCACTTCAGAGAATCCACACCTGCATGTCCAGAGCCCTGTGATTCTGCTGGGCTGGTGGAGATTTCCAGAATGCCTGAGCCCTGGTGCATTCCCCAGCCATATCTTCTACTTTAAACAGGCAGTCTGAATAGAATAATGGTAATGGCAAGTGTGTTTGGGGTTCTCCTGCAGGTAAAACAGCCCTTGACAACCAGGAGGATGAGATTCACTCACAGCCTCCTCCCTACCAAGCTCTGTTGATTGATCATGACTTTCCCCAGTGCTGGTCTCGGCCCACAGATCTGATTCAAGCCCTGCTCAACAGTAACTTGTCAAGCTTTGGCTACCTCACAGGGAAGCTGGCGCCCTAAAATCCTGGGAAAGTTTCTATTCAATTCCCTCCAAAAACCCTGGGTTTTGTGGACAGAGATGCATGCACCCAGTGGCCCCTCCCCATTCAGGGGCAGAGGTTCTGACAGGTAATGGTGACAATTGAGAGACCCTTTACCTGCTGCCATAGTAAGTGATCAGTCCCAATCAGGGACTGAAAACTGGGAGATAGAGGATAGTAACTGTTAGCTTATCCACCCCTATTTTGGGTTGACAGCCTTTATCTTGGGTCATTCACACAAGCCAGGCCAGGCCACAGTCGCCCATTCCCACCCAAACTGCACCTACCCTCAGCCCCAACGGCATCAGCAGCATGTTGCTGCTGCAGTCAGGATGCTCTTCCCATGTCCCACTGCTCATTCTAGTGTTCAGCTACAAAAGGTATTGTCCTGGCTATGTGTCAGATATAGGATATTTTCCCTGGCTATAAGTCACCAGTAGAATGTCCTGCCCCAGCTGTTTGATATCTCCATTCCCAGCTGTGACTACAGAAGATTTCCTGTTCCCAGCCCCTTCTGCTTTTAGGCTTGACTAAACCCTTCCATTAGACAAATAAGAAGATGAAAGCTAGTAAGCAAGTATACTCTGGGACCCACAATGTGATCACTAGTAGCCAGTAATACAGGCTCCATCAATGAAAGTGGTCAGTACAAGAGGGGGACAAACACAGACATTTCCTTTTGGTCAAATTGGTTTAGAGTTTATTCATTTTATTTATTTTTTCAATGAATCAACTTTGTACTGATTTTGGGAGTAGACTAAAAAAATCTCTACCTCATTATTTTTGCTGTCATCTTGGTTATTTCTTTCTGTTTACTGGTTTGGAGCTTCTTTCTTGGCTCTATTAAGAGTTTAGAGTCCATCATTAAGTTTTTCAATTGAGATACATTTATTTTGTTGTTATAAGAACCCAGAGCTACAGCCTTTAACACCTTTTACACTTACTTGTGCTATTTTGTAGACTTAAGAACAACAACCGTGACAAATTTTGTGGGGCTTTTTATACACAGTTTTTTAAAAAATCTCAGGCTTCTATATTTTGGTTTTTAACATTTCCTTTCAAGTCTTTGTAACTGGAGCCATGTAACAAGTATGGGGGAAAGCTGTGCCTTGTTTCAACAAGTTTTTTGCTAATTTTCAGTCCAAAAGACAACTGATGCCTACTAGAGTTTACCTTATTCTGTCTAATTAAAATCAGTATTTCAAAAAAAATCAGTATTTCTCAAAAAAATTACCTTTGCTATGTTTCAAAGGCTCTAGTAAGTTGTGTTTTCATTTTTATTAGATTCTAGGAATTTTTGTATTTTCACTGCTATTTATTCTTTGACAATCGTGTGTGTGTGTGTGTGTGTGTGTGTGTGTGTGTGTGTGTTGGTCCTGAGGCTTGAACCTAGGGCCTGGACATTCTCTTTGAGGTGTTTTCTTCTAGGAAAGCACTCTCCTATATTCATGTTTGAGCTGGCTTCAAACCATGATCCTCAAGTCTCAGCTAGGATTATAGGCATGAGCACATGGAAATTTTTATTTCTTCACTGATCCACTGATAGTTCAGTAATGTGCTCAGTATCCATGAGTATGAATATTTTCTGTGTTTTTTTTTCTAGTCATGGAGCTTGAACTCAGGACATGAGCACTGTCCCTGGGTTCTTTTTGCTCAAGGCTAGCATTCTACCACTTGAGCTACAGTACCACTTCTGGCCTTTTCTCTTTATATGGTGCTGAGAAATCAAACCCAGGGCTTCATGCATGCAAGGCGAGCACTCTACCACCAAGCCATATTCCCAGCCCTGTGTGAGTTTTATTTTTGGCCAGTCCTGGGCTTGGACTCAGGGCCTGAGCACTTGTCCCTGGCTTCTTTTTGCTCAAGGCTAGCACTCTGCCACTTGAGCCACAGCGCCACTTCTGGCCATTTTCTGTATATGTGGTGCTGGGGAATTGAACCCAGGGCCTCATGTATAGGAGGCAAGCACTCTTGCCACTAGGCCATATCCCCAGCCCCCTGTGTGAGTTTTTAAACTGTTAATTTCTAACTTTATTCTGTTCTGGTCTGAAAGGACACAGTGTTTGTTTATTGTTTTTTTTTCTCTTTTTTTTATTTCCTGGGACTTTTCTTTGAATCTAGACCATGTTCAATTTGGAGAATATTCCATGAGCTTCTGGGACAGATGTGTATTCCATAGCTGCTGAAATATTCTATAGCTGTCTCTTAGGTCCAGTTGGTCCATTTAAATCTGAGGGGTTTTGTTGTTGAGTTTTTGCCTGGGTGACCTCTCTCAATAAAAGTGGGGTATTAAAGTCCCCAACTCCAATGGGATTTTCCTTTTTTATATTTTAAGATGTTTGTATGCCAGCACTGGTACTTGAACTCAGGGCCATGTGTTCATGCTCAGCTTACCTCCCTTGCCACTTGCTCTTCCATTTGAGCTGTGCCTCCAGTTGGGCATTTTACTGGTTAATTGAAGATGGAGTGTTGATGACTTTTTCTACCCAGGCTGGCCTAAAATGGCAATCTTCCAGATCTCAGCCTCTTGAGTAACTAGGATTTCAGGAGTAAGCTATCATGGTCTGGCTTATTTTTAAAGATTTTTTTTTTAGCATACACTAGTTGTTCAAAGGGGATTTCATCATAACATTTCCATACACACATACATGCAATGTACTCCATTGACTTTCTCTTATTTCCCCTACCCTCCTCTTAAATTTCAGCAGGTTTTACTGTTCTATTGTCATTCATACTCCAGCTGAAACCTTCTCCCCAAAGGAGCCTGATTTACAGTCTTATCATTCTTTTTAAAATTTATATTAGTTGTACCAATGGGTCTCATCATGGTATTTTGCATCTGTTATGCCTAGTCTCTCTTGTCTCATCCTCTATTCCTCTAATATGTAATAGCATCTAGTAAGATTTCTATGTCATCTTCATACATAAAAGCAATGTGTTTTGTATTTCTACTTGGAATTTTAAAAGGCCCTTTTAAACACTTTTTGTTTTACATGAGTCTAATAGTTATAGAATTACATTCTAGCTAAAGCTAGAAGACAACAAAATTACCAAGAAATCCTGAATAGCAAAAGTATTTTTGGTACAAACAAGAAGGCAAAGGGAGAGAAAATACAAAAAAGAAACTCAAATCTTTACATGTCAAGGATACAATAATTTGGCTTTCCAAGACACAAGCTAAAGGATAACTGAACCTTGGCTGTTGAAACCTCCTCTCTCCCTCAAAACAGTGTAGGATTTATAAAATAAGGGTTCAGAATGAGAGAAAGACATAAAGATGGCCCCCCACATTGGGCATGTTTTCTGACACGTGGAGTTATTCAGAGCCCCTTTTCTCTGGGGTGGGTTGTTTTGGAGGGTTCCACAAGGGGGCCCTCAGCTTTAATCAGACATGGTCAACAGGTCCTTCTTGATCCACTTGCAGCATCTTTCAGATCTGAGGGCAGTGAGGGCAATGCCTCTTTTGCTTGCACTTGGGACAGGGTTTCTTTGTTGGTTGTCATTCTCTAGGGCCTTCCTTGCTCTAATGTACAGATCTTCTGTAGCTACAAAAATCCTCTTGAGAGAGTACTTCCCAAGTGATTTGTGGACACGATAGTTTTTCAGAAGGCAGCCAAAATTTTGTTCTCCCCCTTATCCAGTCTCTGATCTCTCATCTTGTGTCCCACATCAGTGATCTAAGCCTGAACAATGCTAACCTTTTCAAGTTTCTTCCTGAAGACTGAGGCAGACTGTTGAATAAAGTATTTCAAGCTGGCTGCTGGTAGCTCACACCTGTAATCCTAGCTACTCAGGAAGCTGAGATCTGAGGACCACAGTTCTGCCTGGGCAGGAAACTCCATGGGACTCTTATCTCCAATAAACTACTCAGAAAAGATTAGAAGTGGCACTGTGGCTCAAGTTGTAGAGTGCTAGCCTTGAGCAAAAGAAATTCAGGGACAGAATCTAAGCCTTGAGTTCAACCCTATGATTGGTAGGGAAAAAAGGTGTTTCATCATATCAACAGACCAAGAATATACAAAATACCCATGAGAGGAAATCTTTAATCACTGAATCCTCTAAGAGCAAATAAAATAGAACATTTTAAACTTTTATTTTAATTTTAAGTAGCTGTATAAAGGGGTGTTCAATTCTACATGTCAGTTTATGTATACAATGTGACTTGATCAGCATCACCCCTTTTATTGTTTTTTTTCCCAAAGTACCCCTCTCTTCAATGTATGGAACAAACATTTAAATGTCCAGAGCAAATCAAGTATTGCCCTAGAGTGAAATGTCTGCTTACTGTGAGGCAAAAGTAATCACATAACTCCTCCTCTAGAGGAACAGTGTAGTGAAATAGGTATGAGATGAAGTAGCTGAGAAAATGAAGCAAGCAACAAGATGAATAGGCATAGAGAGACTGGCTTATCAGGATTGAAGGAAGATAATCACCTGCTCCTGGGTAAGGAGGTCTTGTCCATCCTTCTGTCTCGGCTCATCAGAGTATGTCACCAGATTCAGCTCACTGAATTCAGAATCCTCATCCAAGAAAAAATTCAGGAGTAGACATAGAGGAGACTTCATCAGAAGCAGGTTTATTAATGCAAAGTAAAGTGAAAGCAAACTAAAACACTCCCTATGGAGTCAGAGTGGGCAGACACAAGAAGGAGCAGTGCTAAGGCCCTAAGACTACCAGCTTTAGTTGGAGTCTAGGGAGATAGCCAGTCCTGGGACTGGATTAATATGTCATCAACTTCCAGGGCTTGGGTTCTGCCTAATCAGTTCTTCCCATGTCAGGTTAAAGAGTTCTTAGCCTTGGTGTGGGTGTGCATTTTTGGTGGACTTGAGGGTTTTGGGTAAACAAGGCTATGTTGAGCCATTCCTTTAAGTCAGTGGGACGAGATGTGACTTTATAAACATTCAAGTTATCATTCTCAGCCCTCAGATTTCCTAACTCCCCACTTAACTCCTATGTCACGTGGAGCAGTGCTAATCAAGATATTCTCCATGCCACTATATCTGCCTCATTAGCACCATAAGTATGAGATCTTGCCAAATCAGAATCTCTGCAGAGGGGCCAGTTTTCTTCAATAAGTCTCTCTTAACAAGATGTGCAGGCGATATTGAAACCCACAGACCCAGAAGTCAGTGAACAGGAAGAAAGTGGTACCAGTGGGGATAGATGGGGTCAGGGATGACGGCATGACCCTTGGGGACATGTTAAGAACCTGTTTTCTCCAGATGCAATAGGAGACACATCACAGGGTTTCAGCAGTGACATCATGTGTTGAAATTTGAATCAGTTACTGTGTAGAACTTGGATGGGAGGAGGGCTGGAGCAGAAACAGGGAAGCCGTTTTGGAGGATGTTGTCATGGTTCCAGTCACAGATATAGGCTGTAGGACTGAGATGGGAGCCTTCAGAAGCAAAGAACAGAAAGATGAGCTATTAGGAAGATCTTGTCAAGTGATTAGCTGTCAGCATGGGCAAATGTCTTAGTTCATTTTGAGCTGCTGAAACAAGATATCTAAGCCTGGTTGATTTATAGAAAAGATAGATCATTTCTCTTTCTTTCTTTAACTTTAAAAATATTTCCATTATCCCTAAGTAGTTGTGTGAGTGGGTTTCAACTCAACATATCAATTAATGAGTCCATTGGCTTCTACCTAGAAATGCCCCTCTTGCTATGTCATTCTATGGCACAAAGTGGAAGGAACAGAGAACACACATGGGAGATCAAGAAGGGGCCTAACTTATTTTATACAGAATCATCTCTGGCTACAATAAAAAATTTCCTTCAATGAAAATACCAATCTGTTCCTGGTGGCTAACCTTTGTCTTCTCTTCTTTAACTTTCCCACCCCTCCACCACTAATTTTCCCATCCATGAATGCCAGGGACACATTCAAATCCTGAGGGAGGGATCAGGATGGTGCCCAGTTCTGGTATGGATATATGGATAGATGAGGTGGGGGGTGGGGGGCAGCCTCAGAGATGGTCATGGAAAGAGGAATAGTCTGAGTTCAAATTCACAGGAGTTGAAGTTCAAGTGGGATGATGTGTGCACAGCTCTAGAGCTTCCAACACTGAGGAAGAATGAACATCACTGTGCTCAGGAAGTCCAGTGAGATGACCCCTCCTGAGAGTCCAGAAGGAGAAGAGATGGGTAAGACAGGACCTAACTCAAGCGGCACAGACCACAGTCAGGTATGTGGCCTGGACTGGGGAGGGGCAGCTGTGAGAAGGCACCATTCCAGCCCCCTGCCTATGATTTAGGACAGGAAAGGTTGCTCACCAGGGAGGACCACACCTAATGCACATTACCTGCTCTTAGAGTCATAAATGATTTCTTTTTTTTTGGCCAGTCCTGAGCACTGTCCCTGGCTTCTTTTTGCTCAAAGCTAGCACTCTGCCACTGGAGCCACAGCGCCACTTCTGGCCATTTTCTGTATATGTGGTGCTGGGGAATCGAACCCAGGGCCTCATGTATACAAAGCAAGCACTCTTGCCACTAGACCATATCCCCAGCCCCTCATAAATGATTTCTGCTCCTCTCTCTCCTAGTCTCCAGCTGGTGCTGCCCTCCTCTGCTTTTATAACCTACATCAGACCGGGGAATCATCTCCTGTTGGTTGGTGAGGCTTGAAAATCTCCCCCCTATTTGTGTCTACCTGTCTTTTGGGCCAGATTCCTCTCTCAACATGTCCACTCAATGCATGCTGGGAAGAGCTACCCTTCTGGACCAAGAGGAAGGGGAGGTGAGAAGAGGCAGAGTCAGGGGACGGAGGAGTATGTGTGCTCAAAAACAGACAGGCAGTCCCAGGAGCAGGTATAGTGGAGTAGACCCACTCCATCTCCCAGCCCACCATGCCAAGCTCAGGAAGGGTCCTGCCATGGATCAGATACCGGGGGGATGGCAAGATTTTACTGGGCAGCGCAGAGCTAACCACAGTCCTCTTCTCCAAGAGGGAGACACCCCACAAACATTACAGATGGAACTCTACTGTCAGTCTTTTCCTGCCTATCTGATTGACCCGCACATGGCACCTCTGGGGAGTGAAGATGGCTTCTGGAGCCCAAAAGGGCCTGTGATAACTGAGTTGGTTGACAAAGAGAGGAGCCTGTACCCATAAGCGAGGGCCTTCCTCCCCAGGCTGGCCTCCTGCACCCCTTCCACATAGGACCTTACAGATGGCCTCCTATCTTCTCCCCTCTGCATCTAGTCCCCTGGCCAAACAGAGACAGCACTGGGAGATTGAGTGTGTGCTTTCACTATGGACAGAAAGGTTATGTTATGAGATTTTGCAAACACAAAAGTAGAAAGTGCAAGCTCCTTAGCACATTATCCATCTTCAACACCATTCTTCTAAATTCTTTTCAACTACTCTCTTCCTTTCTCTTTTATGAAAGTTTTAATATTTTTAATCCAAGATATTGGATTTGAACTTTTCATTATGGATCTCAACAAAAGAGGCCTTTTGTCACAAAGCAGCATGCTGTTAGCACATCTCAAAGCTTACCTTAAGCCTTTCCTGTCATCTAAACCCTGCCTATTCTCAGATTTGAGTAGATGTTTGAAGTACGTTCTTGCAGATGATTTGTTCTAATCAGGATCCAAACAAAGACTGCTCTTAATTAAAGCTCTTGTAGTGTATATGCTCTTGTCATATCAGTAATTCTATGTGCCAACTACTCTTCCAGAAGCTACAAAGAACAAGATGAAAGTAGCAACTCTGCCCTCCAAGGCCATCCAGCCTCCTATGCTAAAAATGGTTACAGTCACAACCATGGGCTCCTACATTACATGTCACCACCCATCATGTACTGCTTCTGTCACTTCCTCACCAGGGAGATCTTGACACTGTCACTTTACCAAACTGGCTCTGTCAGCCCCAATACTTACCATGATCCCTGGAAAGCCATGTGTTTAGATCCAGAGGTTTACCATTAGCAGTAGCCTATGGATTCCTATTATTTATTTCTACCTATACTCTTTAGAAATAAGGCATGGCTCGGGTGGTGGAATGCCTATCTAGTAAGTCCAAGGTCCTGAATTCAAGCCCTCAGTACCATAGGAAAAGAAAAAATAAATTTTATCACTAATGTGAACATTGTGGCATTAATAGCAATAGCTCACTGCTCCTTCCTGGGCATATGTAAAACTATAGTTTGCATTAGAATGCTTATTATTCACAACCCTATGAGGTAAGTGTTGCTAGTTTCTTTATTTACAGAATAGAACATTGAGATTATGCCTTGCTCTGGACACTGCAGCCAGAGATCAGAGGAGCAGCCCTCAGCCCCAGGCCTCTGACTGGTCAGGTGTGACCACGCACTGCACCCACAGCCCTGCACTGGCTCTGGCATCGGCAGATGATCATGACTTTGTGTGACTTGGCATCTCTCTCCCTCTTCTTACCAGGGTTCACTTCCCTGTGTTAGGCTCTTACCACTGTCCCAATATGGGTCTCAGCTTTGTGTTGAGCAGGGCAGTGACCATCATCAACATTGAATTCTGTTCCTGGAACACGTTCTTTGTTGGGAATAGAATGAAATGTAAGTGGATGTTGGTGGGGCCTCTATCTGACATCGGCTCTGAGCCAGGAGCTGTGGCTGCTGTGCACCTCCCTAACTTTGTAGACCTCCAAGATAAAGGAGGGCAGAGTAGGAAGGAGGGTGGTGATGCCAGTCCTGGAAGGGAGTATAAGATTGTGAATGATGGGGGGAAAGCTCAGATTACCTGAGCAAAGAAGAAAGAGGTCTGAATCAGTAGAAGTCTTTTGTAGCCTCTTTTTTTTTTTTTAAAAAAAAACCAAACGTCAAACAATTTAATTTTTATATATGCTTTGTAAGTAGGAATATGAGAGGCAGTTGAATTAGTACATAAAGTTTTTATTTAAACTTTTCCCTTTTCAAGCAAGATTCATTTACACATTCTAATACTGTACAAAATTTACATTTTCTGTGACTTACTGTTCACTTTCTAGTAGTTCGTGTCTTTCTGAAATACAGAAAGATTTAGTTACAGTTCTCATAAATACTTTATTTCCACTAGAAATAAAAAAGAAAATAAGGAACATTTCAAGGGAAGCAAATACTTTTGCATAAACTGTGACTTTGGAAGAAACAGTGACAGATAACAATAAAACATTTTCTTCATGGTATCAGCTGAGATTTTCCCACAAAATCCTGCAACTTTTCTTTGTATATTTTCATAAGTTTTCAAAGAAAAAGAAATTAAAGTTGATTGCACTGGATACATATATATATATATGTTCAAATACATATATATTTACAACGGATTCTTTGGATCTGAACATACAAATAAACACAAAAACAATGAAGATTGCACTTTATTGTAGAAACGGCACTGGATTCCAGGATTCCTTTCCATCTTGACATCCTTCACGATGTTGAAGGCTTATAACCAAGGCATTATTTAATACGTGGCTTCCTCTTATTGTGGTCTTGAACATGACGTTTGTTGAAGCATCAACAGCTTTGGGTGATTACAAGCATTTTAGGCTTTTGCATACTCCTACGAGTAGTTGGTCAAGCTCTGAAGAGCCAGAAAGTCAAATTCATGTTCCTGCCAGTTCTGCTCTTCTGACTGGCCACACCAGAACTATGTCATGTTGTCCTAACCTTCTACTTCTAAATTTCTCATCCTCCTTGAAGACATGTAGCAATTGCTCACTTAACTAATTTCAGGCTTTTCTGGTGATATTGAATCAAATGGGATGAGCTGGGAAATAACAAAGGTTAAGTCCATGTCGAGAGCCAACCAATGGTCAGGAAGAGGAGAAATGATTTGTCAGGTGCTTTACAACTTTGCAAAGTTATATAGTTTTAGGAACAGAGTGGCATCTGGGATTGTACTTAAAAGAAATTATTTTTTTCTTTGCTAAATTCTTGAAAGCAATCTTTCCATTTTCATTATGGATTAAGTTTGGGCTGGAGATGCACCAGAATTTCTGAAATATTCCAACTGAGTTGGTCAGTCCTGTCTTTTAAGGCAGAGAAGTATCTCCAGTACTTAAATGCTCCAAAAAAAAAAAAAAAAAAAGAGAAAACCTAAGTTCCTGTGAACTGAAGAATGTATTGTGTTTGAATTTTTCAGACAGAACTGAGGACACAAAAGTTAGGATTCAGGCTTTCTTATAATTATCTATAGGGCAGAAAGCAATTGCTACAAAACTTAGCAACTTATTCTTCTCTGACCCATGAGATGCTGTAAACACAGAAGGTATATCAAATAAGATTGTATCAAAACAAAGAATCTTTAATATGACTTTCAACAATTAATATATTATCTTTAGTGTTTGTGAGAAAGCCAAAGGTGAAGAATACAGAATTTAAGTGGCAATTGCTGGAATGCAGTGTATTTTGGTGGGTCAAAATTTGAATCATTCCTATACACAGTATCCCCCAAACTTCAACATCAATCACATGCAGGTAGACTACAATGCACAATACTGATTTTAAGTCTCTCTGGGGTTAGTCTTCTGCATTTTGTCTTCCTTCTTTTGAAAGTGAAGATCCATCTGGATGAGGAGTTTCTGTAAAGCTGGGACAAGGTAAAACCCATCAGAAGAGAGGAGTCTGTCACCACAGGAAGTTGTGATCTGAGTTACAGACACCCTATCTCCTCAAGGACAGGTCTCTTTCTTTTTGTAGTTATTTGTAAGTCATCAGAAACCAAAGGTAAGTTTTGGAAGTTGTATCATGAAAATGCATGGTTCCTCTAGAACAGCAACATCACCTGTCACTGCTTCCCAGGCCGTGATACTGTTCATTCCAGGGGTTCCTGGTGTTATTTGTTGTAGGGTACACAGGTAGATAGGATAACTGTTGCACAGGCAGGACCTGCCAGGGGTTCGGTTGTAGTCTCTTTAATCTTTTATTTATTTTCTATCATTTTAAATTTTTTTTAGATTTTTTTCTTTTTGGCCAGTCCTGGGCCTTGGACTCAGGGCCTGAGCACTGTCCCTGGCTTCCTTTTGCTCAAGGCTAGCACTCTGCCACTTAAGCCACAGCGCCACTTCTGGCCGTTTTCTGTATATGTGGTGCTGGGGAATCGAACCTAGGGCCTCATGTATACGAGGCAAGCTCTCTTGCCACTAGGCCATATCCCCAGCCCTTAGATTTTTTTTTTATTTAAGTAGTTGTACACAGGAGGTGCCATTTAATGAAGTAGTTTATGAATATAATACATCTTGATCAGTGTCACCCCTTCAGCTTTCTCATCCCCCTTTGACCTATACTCCTTCCCTTTTCTTAATGTTGTGGTATAGACAATGCATTTTTATTGTTATTATAAAGGTGATGCGCACTGGGGTTAGAGTTTCATAATTTTAATTATATTTAAGTAGCTGAACAAAGGGGTTTCAATTCAACATGGTGGTTATGAGCACAATGCATCTTGATCAATGTTACCCCCTCCATCCTTCTCATCTCTCCTCATCTCATCCTTCCCCTCCAGTTATTCGACCTCATTTTCACATTTGTACACTGAATATTGTGGCTGTATTCACCACCCTTCCTCTCTCCATTTGTCTCTTCTCCCTCACCCTGACCAAACCCTTCCCTCAACAACACATGTTCCATTTTTTCTGGCAGTCATGCTGTCACACTAAGCAGTTACAACACTAGACTCCTCCTCTGTGAGCACCATGCTTGAGTTGACATATTCCTGTGTTTACACATATGACCCTGTGTATGCTTTCATATATAAATTATAAATGACATCTAACTTTATTTCTATATTAGACCTAACTGCCACATGTGAGAGAAAACTTGTGCCCTTTGTCTCTCTGAACCCTATAAACTCTTTTAAAGGCATGGTGTCTCCAGCTCTAAATTGTAGTCTTTGCCCATTCTACCTTCTCTGACAGTGACATTACTTCCACCACAAACAGAGAGGGGCTGAGTATATGTCTCTTTGTGTGTAAGAATGTGGGGGAAGGATACAGAGGCGGCATTGCCCACTTGCGCCCACACAGACACAATGACCTTTCAAGCAGAAGCATACTTCACTCAAACCAGATTCTTCAGGAAGAAATCTCCCTAATAACCCTTCTGTGTCTTCCTTAGGCCATCGATGAAGAAAGGAACTTTCACTTTGTGCGAGTACACAAGCCACCCCGCTACAGCACTTTACCTGGGCTCCCACTGTACTGTTTCTGGCTCAAGGAAGCCTCAGGTAAGCAGCCAGATGTCTATCCTTGCCAGAGTCATGAGGAATATTCAGGAAAGGCCTGTGCAGCTGGTCTCTCAGATACTCATGATCTAGGAAAGTTGGGTTAAGCAGGAAGCTAGCAGGGTTGGGGGTGTGCAGAAATACTTGAAAGACTACAGGAAAGCCAGACACCAATAGCTCACACCTGTAACCCTACATACTTGAAAACAAGGCAAAAGTTCACTGCCACCTTAAGCAGAAAATTGCATGAGATTCCTTTCAACTCAAGGCTGAGCTCAATGGCATGTGCCTGTTATCCCAAGCTGCACGAGAGCCTGAAATTGGGAGGTAACAGGCCAATGGAAGCAGAAAAGCCCACAAGACTTCATCTCTATGGAGAGGCACTGGATATGTAGTACACACCTGTAATTCTATTAACAACGAGAAATCCAAAGGTAAGCAGATGACAGCCCTGAAGTGTGCCAGGTGGGGGGTAGGCCTTAACCTAAAAGTAATCATGAAGTACCAAGCCAGAGGTAGGAATCTTTGATAGCATGCCAGCCTAGCAGGCAGGATGCCCTGCATTCAAATACCAGTACAACTGGGGTTAAAAGAGACGGGAGGAAAGAAAATGGAGGATCATGGATCATATTCTGGATGAGGTGGAACAACAGGCTTGTCTTTGGGAGCACTGGGTGGTGTTTAAACTGCAGGTGTCAAAGCCCATGAGGAACATACCTGTGCTTGAACACACTTGGATTTTTATTCATTGTGGTGAATGCACTGGTAACCTGATGACTTCTCATTAAAAGGCAGATAGAAAGAACCTACTGTAAGGCTTGGGCATTGATTGGGGAACTTGGGAGAATGTCTGAGGAAACATCCGCTCTGTGGGTTGGGTGGTGTCAGACAGCAATGACTGAAAATGTCAGCAAATATTTCCTATAATGAAAGCATACTAAAGTGAGCAGAAAGCTGTCCTTTCTGAGGACATAGGAGTCACTTACTTAGTAGGGAAGGGGAGTCTGGCATTTAGTGGGCTGCTAGTCACCTATCTAAAGTAGACGTCCTGTGTACATCCAACACATGACAACAGGGATGAGCTGAAGCCTCAGGTCACTTTCAACCAACACTGAGGTTAGCTGTGAGCACCAAGTAAGTTCCTGGACACTAGGGCTCATTTTTGTTTTTTCTTAGTATCTCCTCCCACACATCCTTGGCTAAAGGCAGATTAGGTTGGCCCCCATGTCTTTAACCAAGGATATAAAAATTGCCAAATCCTTGCCCAGATTTGCTACTTACCACCAGAGAAGCACCACTGGTGGTGATCTTTAGATGAACCAGGGGTGGTGAGTGAGAGGCATCTGACAACAGTGGCTGTGCAGCAGTGTTGGAGGCTCCAGACGGGACAAATTATACCACTGTTTCACAGGTTATGCCAAACCCAAGGACCATCAATCCGTAACAGTTCCCCAAACCAGAGCCCGAAATTATGAAACTCACTTAATGTATATCCTGAATCCAGCTGTTGAAGCAAACTAAATGGCTTTCTCTCTTCCCCTCCCTCTAGCAACAAACTGGCAGGAAATTTAAGTACTACAAGAAATATTTGCTATAGTAAAAACTCCTCTGTAACTATCTTTTAGATTTTTTTTTTCAGTGTCAGTACTGAGGCTTTAACAGTAACAGAAAGTGCTGCACAGCAAATACAACATCATGAGAGAGAGAGTGGCACTGCCTAGGTAGCCAGGGTGGTCAGCAAAAGCACCTCTGAGAAGATGTCCTTTGAGTTGAGACCAAAGTGATCACACAGGCATGGGAAAGAGCTGACTTGCAGCCCAGTGTTTCAGCAAGAAGATATGAACAGAGGCACAAACACAGAAGCAAGCTTCACATCTACATACAGGTGATGCAAATCGGCCAGTGTGACAGAGATTAGTGCATGCAGCCAAAGGTGGGGTCAAGCCCAAGGAAGAAATTCATGGGCTGCCTTGATCCAGTCAGCCCAGGTGTGGTGTGGGAGAATAATTTCTCTGACCAGTGGGAAACAGCCTCGGCACAGAAGTTCTGATCCTTATTAGCAAACTAATAGGCCTATGGGGAAAAATCTCCATTAAAGAAGTCTCCTGTATTTGATGGCCAAAGGAAGCCACCTTGTCATGAGACTCTTCCCCTATACAGAGCTTCCCTGGGGAGACTTGCTTGCCCAGCTGCTTTAGCAAAAGCTTTTCACAGTAAATAGAGAAGTCATGGTCAAAGGTAATTAGTCTCAAGGAAATAGTAGCTAGGTGATAGAGTTCTGCTTTGACTGAGTTCTCCTTTGTTTTAGTATCAACAATCTTTGTAGTAGCAAGCCCTTTGTAGTAGTCACCCATCTGCTGACTTTTGTATTGAAATGGATATCTTTCTGTATTAATTTTACTCTTGAAGTTGTGAATTGATTTCCAACCCTATATAAACACTAGCCTTCTTAAAATAAAGTGTGCATTGGTCCACTTGCCTCTGCATCCCTCGTGTCCTGACTATGGTTGCAGTTACCCAGGTCCAACAGTGTGGAATTAGCATTTCACTCTAAGTATAATAATAAGCTCTTGGGGGAAAGGAGTCTTAAATGTGGCAATATAAGATCTGATCTCCTTACATAAAGATGCACCAGACTATCCAACCATGATGGCTTACATCTGTCATCCCAGAACCCAGGAGACTGCAGCAGGAAGAGCGTGTGTTATAGGTTAGCCTTTCCTGCATGCTAAGAGAGTGTCTCAGAAACACATGTCCTAATTGTCATAGAATACTGGTCAACCGACAGTTATGAGAGAAATACATCAAAAGCCATTACAGGAGATGCCCATGGCAGCTTGAATTGGTCAGAAGGCTCTGCCAAGGGTGGTCTCGAGATGCCCTCTGAAGCTGGTGGCTGTGGCTGGGCTCCCTGCTCAAGGATCTGCACACAGCAGTGGATATGGAGCTTCCAGTGGTGTTCTGATGAGCAGAACTCTTCCAGCACACACTTCCATTCTGCCCAAAGAGATATGTGGAAGAGCTTTCTTCAAAATCACCGCACCATTAATAAACAAAGAGAGGAATAATCACAAAGAAGCATAGGGTACTCGATGTAGGAAATGTATGATGTTGTATCAGGAATGGAGGATTATAAGCCTTTCATTCCTTGGTGCAGAAAATCAGAGATCATATCAAAGAGATCTGGGTATTGTAAAATGCAATTAGAAATTGGGTTTCCACCAGTGTTGGAGCAACAAACATCTATAGTGATATTGGTGAGACCCCATTTGGCAAAGGTATGCTTGAAGCCCTGGGTTCGATTCCTCAGCACCACATACACAGAAAAAGCCAGAAGTGGTGCTGTGGTTCAAGTGGCAGAGTGCTAGTCTTGAGCAAAAAGAAGCCAGGGACAGTGCTCAGGCCCTGAGTCTCAAGCCCCAGGACTGGAAAAAAAATAAGTTAAGGATGATTCCTAGATTTGGACCAAGTGCTCAGGAAGTGGGGGTGCTAATTTAGTGAGTTTGAGGAAACTGGAAGGAACATGCTCATAAGACACGTGGGAATCAAGCCTTTTGCCCTGGATTTGATTTACAGATAGCAACCGAGATTATTTCTTTACACGAAAGTTGGTTGAGATCAGAAACCATTAAGAATCAGGGTTGGGACTGCAGAAATTATTGCTGGATTCACTGGAGAGATAGATGAATAATGATTCTGCTCAATAAGAAGAAGAGTCTGACTTCAGATGTGTAAACACTGCTTTTGAGAATCATCTCTGATTTGGTGTCGGCTACCCGGTTGTGTGTCCTCATCCTTCTGATTCAGAGCATTTGGTCTGAAGGCAGACCCTGGATTCAGTGCAAGAGATAATCTGTGTTGCTGTGGGGAGTTGAGCAGGACCAGGAGAGCATGCAGGGATGACTTCACTTGCAGGACAGCGGTTTCTCATGTGCCATTGCTCTTCTCTCTCCAGGAGCTGGGGAGCTGCTATGGGAACCCTGGACAATTCTGGCTCTTCTCTGAGATCTTCATTGGCTACTTTGTTTCAAAGATTAGGCTGCAAACAAGAGACAAGAAAGATAGGACTCTAATATGGGAGGCTGTCATGAAACCAGGTAAATAAAGATCAAATCCTGTGAGCTCAGAGGTGGAAGGAAGAGCCAGTGAGAGTGGAGAGGGGAGATTGTGTCTACTGCCATCATTTGTTGAAGAGAAAAAATAGCCTGGAAAGGTTAAGTGGCTTTTTTTTTTTAAAGTTACTTTAGAGCTGTATGACCTGTCAACCTGACTCTAAGCTCTGTTTTCTCTTTCACACTGCTCTGGAATTAGCAGCTCAGAAACCCACAATTTCTTTGGCACAATTTTACATGGTGGCTTGGCTGTGAAATGGGGAGGAAAGATTTCCTCTTGTTTTTAAATATGGGTGATGGATCAGGCAAGTGTTGTCAACGTTAGACACCTGCTCTAGAATCGTGCAGTATGTTCACTGTAGACAAGAGCAAATCAAATAATGAGCTTTTGGGAGTGAAGAAACCTTATTGTCTCTTTGTCCCATGTTGACAACCACCCCCCTGCCGGGCTAGGTTCGCCTCCCCTGGCGCAGGGATGCTAGGCTTACTCTCTTATCTGTGTTCCCTTTTTCACCCTCTCCCCTGGTTGCCTGACCAGCAGGCAAGGCCAGGGTGGAGTGGGGGGCTAGGGAAGGCCTCAGGTGCACGTGGCCAAACGAGATCCCCTTTCCTCCCGTCCTTACCCATGAAGGAAGCCAGGCGTATGCGGAGTCTCAGAGACAGCTTCAAGAGCAAATCTGACTTAATAGGGGAGTGGCTAACAGTTAATATAGTAATGCTGACAAGAAAAGGGGTGATAGACCAGGAGCTGGCGATAGGCTCGCGAACTTGTCTTAAGACCCCCTCATGGGCTAACATCACTCCCATAGCACCACCCCTGGGCAAAGCCCGCGAAGAGGGGAGCACACGTGCTAGCTGGCGACAAGTTGGGGGGCTGGTTGCAAAGCCACCCCTTCTGGTTCCGGACCCAGAGAGGTGTGGTTTGCTTCCACACTGCCCCAGGGCTGGGGGAAGGGCAGTGTCTTGGGATAGCTTTCCTTGCCCTTCCCCCCTCAAGGCCAAAGCTGAATCCCCAACACCCCCCCATCCCCTTCTCAGGGCTCCTTCAGACAACCAGCCTCCGAC
This sequence comes from Perognathus longimembris pacificus, assembly GCF_023159225.1. Taxonomy (NCBI): domain Eukaryota; kingdom Metazoa; phylum Chordata; class Mammalia; order Rodentia; family Heteromyidae; genus Perognathus; species Perognathus longimembris. Next base: position 8,525,373 of record NC_063177.1, read on the forward strand.
ATCAACAGCAGTGGTAGCACCAGATTCTGAGAAGCTGCTCACAGGATTCACAGTATGGTGGAAGAAAGATGAGCTTTGCTCAGCCTACAGGTAGGGAGCTCACCAGCCAACACCAGATGTGAGATTGAAACTTACTCCAGCACTTACTTCATTGGGGAAGTTACTAAATGTTTGAATCTGGGGCTTATCTCCGTGAAAATCGAAATGATTAACTGATAGCATTGTTGGAAAGATCAAATAATGTCTGAGAAAGCTTCATGCAATAATCTTTGATAGAAGGTAGGAATATTCTTTTTTCCTTCTCTGAATGCAATCTCTTCCCATTGTCAGCATTAACTCTGTCCCTTGGAGCTTGTCCGTGTCTAGCTCTCCTGGGCCCCATAGGACACTCTGCAGATAACGCAGGACTGACACCATGGCCCTTCTTATGGCTCCCTCTTTTTTTTTTTTTTCACTGTTCCATTTTACCAAACTTTAAATTATTTTAATTGTTTTTGTAAAGGTGATATACAGGGGCTGGGAATATGGCCTGGTGGTAAAGTGCTCACCTCGTAAAGGTGATGTACAGAGAAGTTCTAGTTATATAAGTCAAATAAAGAGTACATTTCTTTTTGGACTGTGTCACCTCTTCCTAACTCTCTCCCAGTTTTTCTCTCCCATCCCAGTCACAAGTTGTATAGTTCATTTTCATCATTGTGTCTAGAGAGTACCACTGCTGCTTTTGTTCACACTTTGTCCCTCCATTTCTGTGCCTCCCTTTACCCTGACAGAGACAGATAAATGAACAAATAAGTCCAAAAGAAAATGAAAATAGCAAAAGAAAAAAATTGGTTTCCATTTTCTGAAGTTAATTTTGATAAATATTATTTTTTATGATCTGATGCACATGGGCATTGCACCCCTTGTTCCTCCCCTAAGAGCGTCCTCCTTTGATCACATTATGTGTGAATGCTTAGAGACCTGTATGATTTATCCTGTCCCAGTGTGTTTTAGATTGAATTTCCCTATATGAGAGAAAACATGTGTATGCTCCCTTTTTGTGAGTTAAACATTGCCATGTCCATTTATACATTTATTTAGGTTCCTGGCCACAGAGTTGGCTTCTACATTAGATGCTGTATTTTATGTATGTGGCAGAATGGCTCAAGACTGACCACTAAGCAGGTATGTGAGCAATTTCCCCTTGCTTCAGTCCAATGCAACCAGGGGTCTCAGTACCACAGCCAGGGTCCATGAGCCCACTTCTTTGTACTATGCTATTATTACTGAGTACATACTGGATTCAGGGACTGCTCGTGGTCTTAGGCATTGGTCACAGGATGGGGACAATGACCTGTCCTTTCCTTCCCTATTCAGTTGTTTCAGTCCTTTCACACATTATCTTCTATGAAAATCCCTATTATTCCCACATGCTTGAACAAGATATATTTGATATTAACTCTGATATAAAATCCTGAAAACATCTTTGGTGTGTGAAGGTAGAAGACCAAACAAGGACAAGAAAGTAGATTTCTACTCAGAATATGATGTCAAGTAGCAAAAGACTTGGCAAGAGACTTGGTTAAATCTCTTCCAGGAATGCTCCATCTAAGACATGAGAAAACTACCTGTGAAACATCTTCTGAGAACTTTTTTTTTTTTTTTTTTTTTGGCCAGTCCTGGGCCTTGGACTCAGGGCCAGAGCACCATCCCTGGCTTCTTCCCGCTCAAGGCTAGCACTCTGCCACTTGAGCCACAGCGCCGCTTCTGGCCGTTTTCTGTATATGTGGTGCTGGGGAATCGAACCTAGGGCCTCGTGTATCCGAGGCAGGCACTCTTGCCACTAGGCTATATCCCCAGCCCTCTGAGAACTTTTAATTATTCACTATGTATCTTCCAGCCTATTCTCTTAGCCTCAGGCTCTCTGTTTCCTAATATCTTCAATGAAAAGGCTCCCCTGGGTCATGTCCTAGGGCTCTTCTAGCCTTTACTCAAGATCTGTCCGAATTTGTCTGTAGTATGTTGGCAGAGTCCAAACATCTCAGAAGCAGGTGGGAGATTCCAGCTGGGCTGGGTGTTCTTAACTAGCCTGGCTGTGACACTTGTCTCTCTTTCCTTCCAGGAGACCTCAGACCTGCAGCCCCTCTAGGCCATGTAGCCGCTAAAGGTCAGTAGCAGCTCTCAGATGCCATGGAACAGTGGTAGTCCTGGGGTATTCCATTTATTCCATTTGGCCCTAGTAGAGAGGAAAGAAAAATTAAAAGAGACCACATTGAAGTCTCACCAGGGACAGGAATGGAGTGGTGCATGTCTGGGGTTAAACTCCCTCTCAATCTCCCTACTCCTGACCATGAAGAGCCTACTAACTCCAATGACAGTCCTGGTGCTTCATCGTGACGCCCCCTTCCCCTGTTGAGGGAGAATGCCAGGCTGGATGCATGTGACTGAGGGCAGAAGAGACTTTCTGGTGGTCAAATGACTTCTAGAGAGAGTAGGAAATAGGGATCAGACTAGGTAAATGAACAGAGTGAGGGATAGTGGGTGAGAGAAAGAGCCTATAACAGTCTTTCTTTGCTCATCCCCAGGCTTTCCTTCACCTCCAGTTCCCCCAGGCTCTGTGCATTTTTGTGGACAGACATCAGGAAGAAGTAGTGACCCTGTAATGCACAGATTTTAAGGCCCCCAAAGACAACCATCAGAGTCCAGAGTCAAGGCCAAACCTCAAGGGTCGTTTTATTGAAAGTTTGAACCCAGTCCCCCCTGCGCACTCATTGTCAGTGACGCTGAGAGGCCCCAAGCACAATTCCAGCACAGCTTTTATAGACAAGTACAGGGAAGATGAGGAAGACCTCTGGTTACAAGAACATGATTGGTTGACATTTTCCCTAGTTTACTGCTCACCTCAGGATTGGCCTGGGTCTTCCTGCTGAAGCATGGGTCAGACAACCTTAACCCTGGGGGTGGGCCTCCAGGAGTGGTCATGTAGCCACATTCCTGGAGCCAGCCGGTTCCTACCTCCTGTGCCAGGTCTGGGCCGGGGTCTGAGAGCTGACACTTAGTTATGTCCAACCTTGAGTGGGTTCCGGGCGCGGACAATTAATCACGTCCCGGCGCCAGATAGTGCCCAGATTCGGGTAGTACAGAGTTCACAGAGGGGTGTGTGTGTGGGGGCGTGTGGTTACAGAGTAGCTATAGGAAGACTGCTGGTATTTTTCCACTTCCCCATGGGCTAGCAAGCAAAGGTACAGAAGCAAAATAGCTGTTAGGGGCATAATGGTCACAATTTTATTCTCTATGCTCTTCATTCCCCCCTTTCAATTGAACCTTTCAGAGCCAATCTTGGATCTTACATACTCAAGTCTCTAATTTCAGGGTCAGTGGGTTGGTATCGGGCTCTAAGAACCATGAGTTAATCCTATCCTTAACAAAAAGCAGCTAACTTATTAATAATACAGGGTCCTATAATCAGGACAAGCATAATCACAAACAAGGGGCTGGTCACAACTGAAAGTTTTTTTCGGTGGGGTCATGATCTCATGACTCCAGTAGGAGTAATAATAGTGGCCAGGGGAGTAACAGTAGCTCATCCACAAGTCACCGACCCACCCATAGGTAGGGTTATGAGTGTCTAGGCTCTCTCCCTAGCTATGGAAGCACCAACCATATATAGCAGGCCTAGCAAGGTAAAGTTAGCCAAGTCCATCCTTTGGTACACAGCCTCTGTTGTGCCACCAGGGTAGAATGTTCTCTCTCACTGCGAATGAGTCCACAGGCTCCAGTCATCCAGGTTTCCTTGTCGGTGGCGCTTTACTCAGTTGGTAGCGGGTGTGGCTCAGGAGGAGGTCCAGTCTCATAAAGGGCCCTTAGCTTGGGCCAGATCTTTTGGTGGACCTGCTATAGGTCTCTGAGGGGGGATAAAAGCTCATAACAAATGTGATTGCAAGTTAGGAATTATGGGAGGGGATCCCAAATCTGATCCTAAGGCTACATATGAGCAAATCCAGGCTTTACATACAAAGCCATTTTAGCAAGGGAATCAAGCAGTTAAAGATACATGAGATCTTTCTGGTTAACATTTAGATGACATCACCCAAGTCCCTTAACCCTGTAGATGCAGGTACAGACAAACATAGCTTCACACTGAAGTCCCAATTCTGACCCTATTTATATTATAGCCAATTTGATTACATACCAACTTTACTCATATGCTTTAATTTTAAGACATACTGATATCATTTGTCATATACTCACTTTCTAGGGATTGTCTTTCTCACTTTTAACATGCCAAAACCTTTTAATCTAAAGGAAACTTTTTGTTTTCCCAATTTTCTCTCTAAAGTAAAATTTAACATATCCCTACCCACATCATTTTTTACTTCCTCACGCCATTAGAGACTTACTGGAACATTCTGTGATAATTAACTTTTAAAATCCCTTTTTTTATCCAGAGGAAACCATTTATCCCTTTCTCCAAGGCTTTCTATATTAACTTTCCTCTTTACATTTCCTGGGGCTTCTTTACTGCTAGAGTTTTAAGGTTGGCCAGTGGCATCTGTAAGATCCAGCCCCAGGAGGGCTCCATGAAGATGCCCTGAGCAGTTTAAATCTCTGTTCAGCTACCTTGGTAACTGGCACACACCTGATGGCAGTTACCTTCCTCTCTTTTCTGAGGTCACATCCTAATCCATCTGGACATATTTTGATACTCTTGGACACCCCTCACACCCCAGGTATTGCCTGGAAGTGACTCTCCAGCCTGTCATACATGCTTTTGAGGTGCCAGACTTTGAAGTCAGGCCCCACCACGTGAACCCCATTTTAGAATCGAACCCTGAGCCAATCAGATTTGTACCTGTTTTCTAATCTTGCTTGCACAGCTGATTGTTGTAACCTTGTTCTTTGCCTTTATAAGCCCTGTGTAATCACAGCTCGGGGCTCCCTCCTAACCTCCGCTGTGTCGGTGGGTAGGACGAGGCCCGAGTTGGCAGCTCGTTAAATAAAGCCTTGCCTTGCTTTTGCATTTCGGAAATGTCTGAGTCTCGGTGGTCTTTTTGGTGGTGGTCTTGCAACTTGGCACAACACTGAATTTAGCAGCAGGCCAGTCTGCTTGAAAATTTCTTACAATATCCAATTTTCTTTTTTTTTTTTTTTTTTTAAATTTTTTTTATTATCAATTGAACATAATTTTTTTTTTTTTTACAAGGTGCTGTGCAAAGAGGGTGCAGTTACATAGTAGGGCAGTGTGTACTCCAATTTTCTTAATAGAGCTAGTTAACTCTAGTCAACTCAAGAATGTCCCCCCCCCCCAATTTTAGTTCTAGCAGATCCAAAGTACGTTCCAGCAGAAATCAGCTGCATGTGATAAGAGTCCCATCTGACAATGTAGATTCTTCCAGATGACTGTTAGACTCTCCTTGATCCTCACTCAAATGCAATGGGCAGGGACCATGGTGGTGTCAGGCAGCAGTGGCTCCCAGTGGTTCCAGTAGAATGTCATACCTCCTGCTGGGTTACCTGCAACTTTCTCCAAAGACTGGTTAGAGAAGCTTAATCTAAGTTAACCTAACGCCTAACTTTAGTCAAATTTCCTAATATTTTCCTGATTCCTTCTTAAGCACACTAGCTTTTGTAGGCTGGCACATCACTAAATGTCAAGGCAGCTTTAGGTAATCAATGGCCCTTGGGTCATTTTGCCAGGGCAATAAGTTTAAATCAGATCTTTCCAATAAGGCTAGGAATATTTTCTTTTTTAAAAACCAACATAGAAGGCTTGGCCTGTAACCATTTCTCACAAGTGCAGTCTCTGTATGCTGTTACCTCTGTTTTCCATGCCTCTAGTCTATCCTGCCTCATCTTCCCCAAAACAACTCTGGTCCCTTGGTCCTAAAGCGGGGGGGCTGTTGGGCGAAGATCATCCATCTTCTGTAATTTCTTCAGGCTGATTCAGGGACGTTGACCTTACCTCGCCAGGAATCTATAATTTTATTCTACTTTACCAAGGGGCTGCAGGATCAGATGTCCATTAGGAGCTTTACTCCAAACTGGAAATTACATTTAACATTTTAACTTTTAACTATACAGACTTCTTTTTGGGCTACCGCAGTGTAGCCTTTTAATCATTCTAGTTTGTAAAAGCTTTTTCCTGACTGGCTGGGGAACTGATCTCTGGTGGTCTAAAAAAGTCTACATTACCTTTGCAGGCCTTTAGCAGATATCAATAAGGATACAATCACAGGTCTACAAGCTTTTTTCCTGAACAGGTGTACCAGCTCAAAATTTACTGCTAGTTAGGGCTTTGAGCAGATGCAGAAGGTTGGGATTTTCAAACTATCCTCCCATTTGACAAACTTACCTTTACTATCCACTATCACAGATGACTGGCAAGTTCCGGCCCAGTAGACAGACATGGGCAATAAAAGGCATGCTTACAAACTTCTTCTAGGACCTCCCGGCTCTGATTAACTTTTGAAAGGCCAAACAGTAGTGACTCTAGGATCTAACACCATCTCTGCCATCCAAGCAGGGGCTTACTGCCTCTGGATGCTCCATCACTTTTGTCCCAGGAGTGATTTTCGATGCTGGTATAAATGCACCTTTGGCATTTTTCTTGGTCCATCACTGGACTTGGACTGAGTGCTGTCCCTCAGCTCTCCAGCTCAAGACTAGCATCCTACCACTTTGAGCCTCAAAGCGACTCACGACTCTGTTCCCAGCACTTCTGCTGGCCAACTGGACACGAAAACTCTCACTGGGACATTTCTCTGCCCGGGCTGGCCACAAATTGCAGATTTCAGATCAATGAGTCTTACAAGAGGCCACATTACTCCAATTAAAAGCAACAAGGTGGTCCACAAAGAAGTAGTTTTTAAGCATGCTCTTACCTGGAACTTATTAAGGGCCAATGTTAGATCTTGGCAAACTTGTAGGAATCATTTGTTCTTCTCTGTGGGCCTGCTGGAAATTGTTACCAAAAAACCTACAAACAAACTGGGATGGCAATTAAACATTCATTTTGGTAGCCATAATTTTCCTATATCCAACTTAAAACAAACATTTAGGACAAGTTTTACTTCCAAATCTCTTACCTTGAAATGCATTTTTTTTTTGGCCAGTCCTGGGCCTTGGACTCAGGGCCTGAGCACTGTCCCTGGCTTCTTCCCGCTCAAGGCTAGCACTCTGCCACTTGAGCCACAGCGCCGCTTCTGGCCGTTTTCTGTATATGTGGTGCTGGGGAATCGAACCTAGGGCCTCGTGTATCCGAGGCAGGCACTCTTGCCACTAGGCTATATCCCCAGCCCTGCATTTTGTTTTAATTTAAAGTCTTTAATATTTACTCTTTAGCGCTCTGACTGCTCAAATTCTTTATCTAGAAATGTATTTTAAAGCCTTTAAAGTCAAGGCTTTTACACCTTTGCCTCAGCCTTTTTTTTTTTTATCCAAAAGCTCTGAAACCCAGGGGGCATCCAGCCTCCTGGCTGCCTGTTTACAAGAGCCATTTTTTTTTTTCTTCAGTCTCAGCTACTGCATGAAGACCTTTAAACTCAAAAGACAATTTTTCTTAATGCAAGAGTTACAATTAATTACAATTATAAAATTAGAAATACTTATCCATTCAGCTTTTCCAATAAATTAGTGAGAAACATTAGCTCATTTTGCCATTTTTTTCTACATACAGAGAGTTAATGAGAGTTTACTTTCATCCTTGTTAGTTTTATATATATATATAGTTATATATATATATATATATATATATATATATATATACTTTAAAATACTTGCCTGATCATGTGTAACTTAAGACAGTTAAGAGTTTTACTTGTTACCACACAGTATACACATAAAATTTAGTACCTGAATCATTAAACGAATACCCAAATCAGTTGTAACAAAAGTACTTTTATCATTGTTCACCAGAATTACAAACACAATAAGTCCAGTCTCAGCATCTTTGCTTTTTTTCAATACATCTGAATTGCAGAAACAGCACAGGAACCAAATCACATCAGGTAAATAAACTTTTTAACTTAGTACCTCTCAAGGTGCAGTTTTAGAAATTTTAGTCAAATTATTTTTAGCACCAGGTTTCCAATGTTTACCTGAAAACAGAGACAAAAGAAAGCCCTCTATTGGCTCCATCTTGACTCCATAGGGCTTGATGAATTCACGCCAACCTGCCCTTTGTTAAATCAAATCTTAATTCATTAAGATACCCACTTTTTTTGACTGCTAATTCAAGAACCCTGAGTAATCTTTTTTAACTCTAGTTTCTTTTTTTTTTTTTTAACATTTGGTAATGCCCGAACTTGATGATCATTTGAATTCAAACTTAAACTTAATTTTGCATCATACTACAGTTTTGAACATGTTCACATTCACACATGCACACACACACATACATACTCAAAAGATCTTAAAGCGCGCAAAATAAATATCGGCTGTGCATTTTTAGTGGCAAGAGATATTTTTGCCAATCTTACTCCTGCAACACGCAAATTTTAAGACAAAACTTTTAACAAATAATTGTAGCATTCTCCAGCCTCATTTTCCAGGGCTTGATAGTTTTAACAAAACATTTTGGCACACTAAATAATTTGCTGCTTAAGGAGGAGGCTGGGTGGGGGTCCCCCAGAGTTCTTTTTGCAGACACTCAGTCTGATTGTGAGCTGTCGCCTGTAAATCTTTTTAATGAGCTAAACATAAATCCAGGGGTTAAGGGAGTCTGTCCCATTTTGTCCATCACAGTCAGGTGATAAAGAAAACAGAGAACAGTCCAGACCAGAACAATATAGGCAAGCAATTTTTCTTTTTTATCTCCATATGGCTTCTTACCTTAACATCCTTAAAATTATCAAGGAAGAGAGTTAGGGGAGTGCTCTGGGTCTGCCCCATCTGAGAGGGAAAGCAGTGAGTCAGAAAGACAAACAAGGAAAGGAGGAGAAGGGCGCCCAGGAAGGACAGAATTGGGCAGAGGTGCCGGCAGGGGCTGTGAGATAAATGAGCAGATAAGGAAGTCCTCCTTCACCGGCCAGGGTGAATCTGCAAGTGAAACTGGTTAGGGAACACAGAACACAGGACAATTCCCAGAACACAGAAGCAAACACAATTCGCAGGATGGGATAGAGTAGCTCTAGGCCACAGAAACAAACACAGGCATGCTGCCCCTACGTGCCCGACCAGACGGGCTGAAAACAGCCCCAGAACACAGATGCAGGTGTGTTTCAAGCACTCTGGGTTTGACCAGATGGGCTGTTTTCAGCCCCAGAACACAGACGCAGGCATGTTTCAAGCCACTCCGGGCTTGACCAGATGGGCTGAAAACAGCCCCACACTCAGACTCAGGCACGAACTCACTTCATGTCTGACCAGATGGGCTGAAAACAGCCCCAGATTACAGACTCAGGCACGAACTCTCACTTCATGTCTGACCAGATGGCTAAAATTAGCCCCAGATTCTGGGGGGGTTCGGCAGACATCTCCCACCGGCCCACCGGCAGCCCTATCGGTGCATCCACCAGGACTATTTGCCAGTCTCAGATTCCCCAGAAGGACTCAAACTCAGGCACGAACTCTCACTTCGTGTCTGACCAGACGGCTGAAAACAGCCCCAGATTACAGACTTAGACTCAGGCACGAACTCTCACTTCGTGTCTGAGAACACAGACACAGATTCAGACAATGACAGACAACACAGAGACAGACAGAGCTAGCTCACTTACCGATCAGCTTTCAGCGACCCCGTTGACTAGGCGTCTGGTGGATCTGGGGGTTTCCCGGTCAGGGAACCAAATGTAATGTCCAGATTTTAAGGCCCCCAAAGACAACCATCAGAGTCCAGAGTCAAAACCAAACCTCAAGGGTCGTTTTATTATGAGTTCAAACCTGGTCCCCCCTGTGCACTCATTGTCAGTGACGTTGAGAGGCCCCAAGCACAATTCCAGCACAGCTTTTATAGACAAGTACAGGGAAGATGAGGAAGACCCCTGGTTACAAATACATGATTGGTTGACATTTGCCCTAGTTTACTGGTTGCCTCAGGATTGGCCTGGGTCTTCCCGCTGAAGCATGGGTCAGACAACCTTAACCCTGGGGGTGGGCCTCCAGGAGTGGTCATGTAGCCACATTCCTGGAGCCAGCCGGTTCCTACCTCCTGTGCCAGGTCCGGGCCGGGGTCTGAGAGCTGACACTTAGTTATGTCCAACCTTGAGTGGGTTCCGGGCGCGGACAATTAATCACGTCCTGGCACCAGATAGTGCCCAGATTTGGGTAGTACAGAGTTCACAGAGGGGTGTGTGGGGGGCATGTGGTTACAGAGTAGCTATAGGAAGACTGCTGGTATTTTTCCACTTCCCCATGGGTTAGCAAGCAAAGGTACAGAAGCAAAATAGCTGTTAGGGGCATAATGGTCATAATTTTATTCTCTACGCTCTTCAATCCGGGTGACATCCGTGGACCCTGTCTTGTACCTGCTGCATGGACAGGTGCTGAGTGAGGAACAGTATGAGCAGGTGCAGACTGAGGCCACCAGGCCTGAGCAGATGCAGAAGCTGTTCAGCTTCAGCCAGGCCTGGCACTGAACTTGCAAAGAGTGACTCTACTGAGCCCTGAAGGAGACCCATCCTCATCTGGTCATGGAACTCTAGGAGAAGTGATGCAGACACCACAGTGGATCCTGACAGCTCAGCAGCTGAAGTCTGGGCACTCATCATTGAGTCCCAGCTCTGAGGGAGTCAGTTTCCCTATCTATAAACAAGTTGGCATCCAGCTCTAGAGTTACAGATGAACTCTTGCTGGGCTATGCATGTCCATGCCTAGGGCTGCCTCCCTGGCTCTCACAGGTCAGCTGGGTTTCAGGGTTGTCCCTGTGGGCTGATGACACTCTGCAGGTTTTGTAGAGCCTGGTCTCTGCAGCAGACAAGGAGGAGCTCTGGCTGTCCCCTGCACATAAAAGCAGGAGTCATGGAAGTAGAGGAAAGGAGACAATGGAAGGGGACATGTACTCTTGGGGGAGGTGAGTGGCAGATGAGTAAGAGGATAGGGGATTTATTTTTAAAGGTATTCTATCTAGTGAAACTCGGAGCTAGAGTTAGTTAATGTGGGAGTAGAGAAGTTGCTGTCAGGAACTTCTCCAAAACCATATGAGATGGAGCTAGATGGGATTCCAAAGAAAGAAGTGACAAACACCATGATGATCCATCCAAAGCAGCCGTTAGAGAACTTTCTTATAGAAGGATAGCCCCAAGTTCAGGAGACTTGGGTCACTCCTGTTCTGTTCCAGGAATAAAGTGATAATGACTTTTCCAATATCTCTTCTGGGACCAAGACTGAGCTCATGGTCAATCAGGCCATACCTGGGATTAAGATCGTTTTAAATATGGATACTATTCTTATCCTTGGCACCCAATTCTCTCTTTTTAATATGGAGCCAATGTCTGTACCTCTGAAGATGGCTGAAGACGTACGGAAGGGCTGTCTTCCCCTAGCGACTATGGAATAAATCTCCTTTCTCTGCCCTTCAAAAAACAGCAATTACTCACCACAGTGCTCAGGATGAAGGCTGAAAAGCCCAACCTGCTCTGGCCACACCTGTGGCCCCCTCACCTGCAGCTGTGACAAGTCCATATTCTCAACACCCATCTGCTCCTCCAACAACATTGCCTCCAGCCTTTCTGGCTTGATGTCATGGTGCTATTTTTGATATACATTAATTATTTCTCTAGAAAAATGTTAACCTTTTTGTGTAGGTCTGCAGACACAAGCGTTTGGCACCCCAGCAATCATGTACTGTGTCTGAGTAGTGTAGGGTGAAGAGAAAGGAGAGATATGTTGCACTGAGAGCTCAGATGTGCCATGCTCACAGCTTTTGCTTCTTATAAAATCTATAATAACCCATTTGATATTTAAAAAAACGAATGATGGCTTAGAGAAATCAATCAATCAATCACCCAGGCAGTCAGGGTCTAAGCACGTCATGGGTTATAGCTCATCAGGTGTGGGATCTTCTAGGCCAGGGCAAAACAAGGCATCCTCAGGAAATTCCCAGAGTAATTCCATTCCAGCAGATGGAGTGCAGTGGCATCCTTCTTCAATCTGCAGCCCTGGGGTGCTGCTAATGTGACAGAGGGAGAATGTGGGTGCTGGTCTTCCTCCTGCATGGGTTTGTGGTGATGAAGCAGGCTGATGAAGATGGCCCAGCTGTAAAGTTTCCACTAAGACACTGCCCTGTAGACACAGGGCCCTGAAATCCTGAGGATCGGCACCCAAACCCAGTCCTGGACTGGAGTCTGAACCCAGCTCTGCAGGCAAGTTGTGGGTGGTAGTGGGAAGCTGTGTGCCTTGTGGGCGCTATGTGTCTGTATCAGCTGCCACTGCCGTGGAGGCTTGTCCTGGCCTGCCCCTTCCATGGCCACACCCTCATGTTGGTTTTTTTTTTTTTCTGAGTGAATTGTATTTCCTGTTTCACCATCAGGAAGCAATTTTCTCTTTTCTTGGGCTAAAGTTCTGGAAAGACCTGAAAAAGGGCAGCTGGAGCTCAGTCTGGAGTTCTGAGCTTAACCTTAGTGTTGAATCTAAACACAGACACACAGACACACAGACAAACACACACAGACACACAGACAGACAGACAGACAGACAGACAGACACACACACACACACACACCACCTCCTAAAAGCACTGCAGCTCAAGAGGTGATTCCAGGAACCTTGAAGCATGGAAAAGGAAGAATCTGAATGTGGATGGGTGAGCCCATATTGCTACCCCTTACCCCTGCATCCTCCATTCCTTCATCCTCCAATCCTCCTCCTGTTTTCTACTCCCCCTCACATTTTCTGACTAGTCTTGGGCCCTGTTCTGGAGCCCCATGTTGGGGTCAGCTGCACCTTTAAGGGGCCACAGCTGACCTCAGCCTGTCCCGCCCCTTCCTGTCTTTAACTGGAAGAGAAGGAAGTCTGACATCACTTGAGAGACAGCCCCTTGGGACCAATCAGGGGCCCCTCTCTTGTGCCACCTTTGGGGTATATCTGGGAGGCTCCTCATTTGAATAAACAGAAGCCCTAGAGGTTTTCTCCAGGGACCCACGCGTCCCTGTCGTTCTTGGTGGCTTTGGGGCACCCTGCGACCACACGCTACCGAGGCTACCTGTGGCCATCGCTCCCACGTGAGAGCGATAAAGGGCCACCCAGGAAGGGGTGGACAAGCCCCTTCCCCCCCCCCCAAGCGAGGGGAAGTCAAGAGAGAGAGCCCACAAATTGGCGGCCCTGCGTGGGGCACGATGCCTACGGGAAAAGCAATCGGAGCTGTCGGTAGCCTTTGGGAAGGATGGGAGTGAGTACTCCGGAGCATGTGGTACCTCCATCTAAGGCGATGGGGCAGAATCAATCCACGTCCCAAGAGGCCAGATCGGATCAATGGCACTCGGACCAAGGGCCGAGGAAATTCTGCAGCCCTCGGAGATGGGCTCGCAGCTTTGCGCCTCTGGGCGCCTGGTGGGGCGGCAGCTGCAGTCTAGCCCAGGGCTCCCTGCTCGGGACTTTTAAAGTCCCTACTAGGGAGCAGCCACGCGCACTGGGCGCTGGCCTCCAGGGACGCGGGACCCAAGGTGGCGGCAGGAGCCGCAGGGGGTCACGGCCCCGGAAATATTCGGGTCTCGGAGAGTGCAGGCCGCGTGGAGCCTAGCGCCCGCGGCAATGTGCATAGAGGCATTGTGAGTCTACAGCATGCATCTGTGTGAGTCTGAGTGTTTCTGTTGAGTGAGGAGAGGTTCCCTTTTGTTTTTATCAACCACGTGGTTCTATTATGGGCAAAATAATACCATTTGCCACTGGAATTTCAGAAAACTTACATGGCCAATTAAAAAAAAAATTCCGGGGCTGGGGATATGGCCTAGTGGCAAGAGTGCCTGCCTCATATACATGAGGCCCTGGGTTCGATTCCCCAGCACCACATATACAGAAAATGGCCAGAAGTGGCGCTGTGGCTCAAGTGGCAGAGTGCTAGCCTTGAGCAAAAAAAGAAGCCTGGGACAGTGCTCAGGCCCTGAGTCCAAGCCCCAGGACTGGCCAAACAAAACAAAACAAAAATTCCTAAGCATGCCTCAAAGCTTGTGCACAAGTATCTGTATGTCTGTCCATGTGTGTTGGTAAAACATGGTTTCAAAGTTACTTGCCTTTTGACTACTAATTTAACTTTAATTCTTAATGTTAAACTGTTCTTTGCAGCCTGTGGGTGGAGTCACAGTAAATAGCCTGGAGGCAGGTGTGACTCTTATCACCGAATTCCAAGCCAAAAGAAAAAAAAAAGGTTATTCTTTCTCTCCTGGGCTCTCATAAACTCTTTTAAGATCAAGGGACCAGAGTCATTTTGGAACAACTGCGCAAACCTCGATTTTCCTGACTCAGGATTAATACTTTGCTTTATAGGATGCAGGTCGACGTGTGCTAGCTGCATGGACTGTGGCAGTCCGTGGCTACAGGAAGCTGACTCCACAGTCTGTTCCCAAACTGCCTTGGTTTGTTTATTTTTTCTCTGACCTATAGTTGTTGTGTCCCTCCCCTCCCCCCCAGTCGGGGACTGAACCCCGGACCTTGCGCTCATCAGGAAAGCGCTCTTCCGCTGAACTAAATCCCCAGAGCCTTGTATATGCCTTTACAGATTGGAAAACTAAGCCCAGAGCACTTGCTCTGGAGAAATGTCTCCCCTTGTTTTCTCTTCAGGATAACAAAGACCGTAGTGGATTTTTCCATGGAGAAACAGGAAAGTCTGCCTGTACCAGCGATGGACCCAGTGTCAGCCCTGTTTCTTCCCTGGACCCAGCCTGGTGCCCTGCCATGTCATAAGAAAAAAAAAAAGATAAAAATAAAAATTGAAAAAAAAAAAAAGGAGAGGGAGAGAGAGGAGAGTAGACCCCATGATTAGTAAGGATAGCTATGCTTATATTATATATCTTAAGAAAATATCTTAAGAAAATTTAAATCTTCCCAAAACAGTGGGAAAGAGCCTTGTAAATGCTTTTACAGATTGGAAAACTAAAAACCCAGAGCACTTGCTCTGGAGAAATGTCTTTTCTTGTTCTCTTCAGGAAAACAAGGAATATACTGCAATTCTTCTGCTCTTCTAAAGAGAATAAGCGCTTCTTGAGGCGCAATATTTAGCTGTGGCAGTGTCGCTTGCAGTTTTGTACAAAAATTAAGGAAATTTGCACCATGTTTCTTCCACTCCTCTCCCCCTACTGTTTGGTTTAAGGGAGTCCCGTTACAGGGAAATAGGAGCTGAGGGTTTGACACCCAACCTTAATGTTTTTAAAAAGTAAGCGCAAAGGTTTAACACCTTCGCTTCAATGTTTATATATAAAAAGAACGTTTTACTAATCACTTATGTTTAAATTATCAGCTACTGTGAACTACCAGGGATGCCAGAGTTCCAGCCTACTTCTACTTCACCACCAAAAGAGGGCTGATGTCTGCACCTTCCTGCACTTGGCAGAAACCAGCTGAGGATTCCAGCTTCTCTGGGCAAAGCCAGACGGACGGCCACCTTACCTACCCCTTCCCTCTGTGGAAGAGGCCCCCTATATATTTATATATATGTCTTATGTCAGCATTTGCCTTATGCCTTCATGTATGTTTACAACATCCCCTACTAATTAAAAAAAAAAAGTAGCAGATGTTGGGGTCAGCTGCACCTTTAAGGGGCCACAGCTGACCTCAGCCTGTCCCTCCCCTTCCTGTCTTTAACTGGAAGAGAAGGAAGTCTGACATCACTTGAGAGACAGCCCCTTGGGACTAATCAGGGGCCCCTCTCTTGTGCCCGCCTTTGGGGTATATCTGGGAGGCTCCTCATTTGAATAAACAGAAGCCCTAGAGGTCTTCTCCAGGGACCCACGCGTCCCTGTCATTCTTGGCGGCTTTGGGGCACCCTGCGACCACACGCCACCGAGGCTACTCATGGCCATCGCTCCCTCGTGAGCGATAATGGACCACCCAGGAAGGGGCGGACAAGCCCCTTCCCCCCCCAAGTGAGGGGAAGTCGAGAGAGAGAGCCCACAGCCCCACATAATCTGACCACCTCCAGTGTTTTCCAGTCTTCCTGGGCTTCTCTTTACTATGGCTTCTTTGTTCCCTCCTCCCACACTGTCTTTTAGCTGATGTTCTGGGGTTTACAAGAGTGGGTTCTAAATGCTGAAGAGGAGCTGGTTACCAGGCAAACAGAAATGATCCACAGGAAGAGTCTTGCATTGGGAAGCTGGAGGAACCAAGGCACAGGGAGACCACGTCCTCTGCCTGCCTCATGCCCATTGAAAGGACAGGTCCTGGCAATCCCAGAGGACCATGCGGAGATAATCACAGACAGGAGAAGAAGGTTCATAAGGAGGTTTATTAGTGGGGCCATAGTTCCCAAGGGAGAGGGAGCTACATGTCATCTGCACTTTATCCAGGTGGCAGCTTCTCTCTCAGGGGGTAAAGGGGAAGTAGTTAGGTAGTGAGTAGGAGTGGCTCATTAGGTATAGGTGGATCTGGGGGCTAGTGGGAGGAGCTGAGGACCTGAGGCTAGGGAAATGCTAACACCCATCACTATTGATCCTGTGTTTATCTTTTAGCTGTTCTTGTTCTCTTCACTGAAAGAAGACGAGCTTTGGGAGCCACCACTACTTAGAGAAACTATAGAAGCAGGCTCTAAAAGAGGCCCAGTGTTGGCTGCTCAACAAAACACCCCTGAAGAGGACCTCCAGGCACAAGGCACCTCAGTCAGAGAAAGCAAGAGGCATGAAGATGACCTCAGAACTGCTGCTAGCTCAGTCTGGAGCCAAGGACCTGACTCTCTGAACATGGCAGCCTATGGGCCTATGGAAGCTGCACTCCCAGGCCTAAACACGAGGGCTATGGATATCAAGTGAGTAAGCCAAGACCCCAACCCACTTCTATTGATACCTAAACACCAACCTCTCCTCAGGTGGTGATTTGCACAGCCCTAATCAAAGGACTCCCGCTCACCCTAGGCCAGAGCTGGGAGGCTGACTGGGGAGGCCTTACAGGATGACAGAATCCCCCACTCTATCTATGCCAGGGCATTACCAGGCCCCCATGGAATTCCCATGGCACCTAGGAGGGAGAGATTGCAGCCATTCAGAATGGCATTACTGGGATAGATGCGGCTCAAGACAGCTCCCAAGAGGAGTGCTTGCTCAGCCATGAAGTGATGAACACAGATTTGGGAGCTGGAGGGGAAAATCATTTCACTGTCCGCCTTTGTTTCTCCATCTGTAAAATGAAGAGATTGACTCCTGGGAATTGCAGGAGTTCAAAGTGATAATCTATAATAAACATTTACCCAAGTCCAATGTTCAATATGGAGTGTCTGCTATTGTTTTGCCATTGCTGTTGCTGCTCTAGTCACTATTTCTATAACTGTAGAGTGGAACTCATAACCCCATAGGGGAGGGCAGAGACAGAGAGGAATGGTCATTACACAGTGGAGCAGGGGAAAACCAGGCAGGGGCATGGATTTCCCCTGATCTCAGATCAGAGCTGTTTCCTAGCAGCACATATGAGAGCTTCACTTTTTGCATGAATCCGTGCAGGCTGCAGTGCGTTTGTGGGGTCTTAGTGCCAAATGTCCACCGAGACAGGGCACCTAAGTAATGTAAAGAAACCAAGCCTCAGTCCCCTGGCTTCTACCCCTGTATTTAATGTCTCCAGTCTCTCTGTTTCTGTCCCATAGTCCAGTCTCTGCCAAGGGTTCCCCCAGTCACATCAAACATGCAGTCCCTCAACTGCCCCACTAAACGTTTCCATGCAAAGAATTCTTCCTCCCCACTTGATAGATAGGGAAACTGAGGCCTCAGTGGGTCAGGCAGTAAAGTCTTACAATCAAGTGCTCACAATCTTGATGAGCACTTGAAGATCCCTGGGGTCAGTAGGCAGCAAAAGTTTCGAGTAAGAGTCTCTTTTCCAAATGGGCCCAAGAAAAATCCTAGGACCACCACTTCTCTCTTATGATTCCTCTGCATACCTCAGCTCCACCCTTACCTCTTCTTGTTCCATCCCAGCATCACAGTAGCCCCCACTTCCCAGTGCAGAAAGGCTGGAAAGAGAATAGATCACATGGCCAATCTCTCCACACTTAGAGGCAGCACCAGGCCAGAATTGAAGCTTTGGATAAGGATTAAAAAAATTATTGTCAAAGTGATGTACAGAGAGGTTACAGTTTCATAGGTTAGGCATTGGATACATTTCTTGTACTGTTTGTTACCTCTTCCCTCATTCCCCCCTCCCCCCTCTTGGATAAGGATTTTCTTTTCCACTGTGCTTTTGCTTTATCAAAATCCTACCTGCTTCTCTTTTTCCTTTTCTTCTGTGCCCACTCTCACCTTACCCTAGCCCTACACCTTGGCAATGGTGGTGCCAGGCCAAACTCCACTTCCCCCACTCTGATTAATTTTGAAAGGGTGCGTGTAGAGTGACTCCACTTAGAATGTGACAGCATTCTCCTCCTATTCCTCTCCATGGTCCTTTGTTACCCAAAATGGCTGAGTCCCAGGGGTCTAGGTGCTTGTTGCTGGGATGGCCCACCCCAGTTGGCATTCACAGGGGTTTGAACTCAGGGCCTGGACACTGTCCCTGAGCACTTCTGCTCGAGGCTAGTGCTCTAGACCACTTTGAGTCACAGTGCCACTTCCAGAGTTTGGCTGGTTGATTAGAGGAAAGTCTCTTGAGCCATGCTTCCAGCCTGGCTCTTCAATGGTTAGTTGGGAGACAGAGCTTTAGAGGAATTTTTCTGCCTGGGCTGGCTAAGAACTGCAACCAAAGAAGTCCTTGCAATAAAAACCCTTATTTCCAATTAAAGCAACAAGGAGACCAATAGAAATAATGAGCAGAGCATACCTGTAACTTATTAAGAATTGACCACAAATACTTGTCAGTTATTTCTCTAAATTAGCCCACTTTATTTCCTTTGGCTTGTGGGGTTAGCTGATCTTAGAATTGCTTCAAGGGAGATTAACTGTGACTCCACCCACCATGTGGCCAAGATGGCAAATTTCTGAACAAGTCATAGTGCTAAGAAAACTTGGAGAGGAAAAGATGGCGCTGACATGGTAAGGAGGCACCCCCGACTCACTCCAACTGAATAGCGAGCTGGGAACTCCAACACCCAACACCCCATCAAGAACCCAGCAAAATAAGCAGCCAGAAGCAGTGGAGATACGCAGGAAAACACAAAGGAGTAAAAAAGAAGAGCCGAAAACCTACACGGAGCCAGAGAATCTCCAGGGCACCCTCCCCCCACCAGCCGACCCTGGCCCAAACAGGGCCAGGCTGGGAAAGGGGAACCCGGCGATCGGCAGACAGGCTGCCGGGAGCGCAGAATCCAGACAGCGGGACCCCACGGTCACTAGGGAGGGTGCCGGACCAAGACATACTATGGTGGCGATGAGAAGTTAGGGTCCACACCGGGTTTGGAGGGACGGCGGCTGGGGAACCCAGCGCGGCAGAAGGGGGGAGCCGGGGACGCCACCATTACACTTCACCACCCCCTGAAGGACCAACGGCTGCGCAGGACACACACACAATCCAGGATCAGTGAGTCCCCCATTACCCCCTCACCCAATGGGAGACCAGCTATCAGAGACCCAAACCCTACAAAGAAGCTAGATCTCCCTCCCTCCCCCTCCCCACCCTGAGGGAACAAAGAACCCCCAAATCAGGCGGGAAGCTCCCATCAGGTGATGGGAAGTCAGATTAGCAAGGGAAAGGCGGAGCAGCCCCAAGGCCACACAGGATCCTGAACTGGCCGAATCAGCCCTGCCCGCTTCCCAACAGGGGCCGGGACAGCTGGCAGTGCAAGCCCCACCCAAGGCGCCTGGACCTCGAGGACTCTTACAACTAAAATCACAGGCGCTGGTGGGCAATACCAGCACAGCAGGGACACCTGGGCCTGATCACGCCCCCCCCCCCCCCCCCCGCCTTGCAGTGGAGGCGAGGTCTGAGGGCGCTAACCCACACCCAGACAGTCAATCCCACTGGGCCCCACACATACTGCCCCCCACAACGGACTCGCGGGAGGGCGCAAACACAACCCAACAACCTGGGGCTTGCTCTGGGAGGCGTACCCCGCTAAAGTGGACGGGGCCACAGTGCCAGTGCCTGTTGTAATAGGCGCACAGCACACAGGTGGGCGCGGCCCCTGGCGACAGTGCCCACTCTGGTAGGCGGGTTTAGAAGCCCTACCGGCGAGCTGAGTAACCCTTCATGGAGGTAAGAGCATCCCCCATGGGGCAAACCCAAAGTCAGCAGAGCGACCCACCCTTCAGGGTTTTGAGGTTCACGCTCCAAAATACCAGATTGGACATTTCAGATTCTCATGCCATACGGATTTGGGAGACGCTGACCCATGCTGTCCCGTGGTTGATTAAAGCTAACCCACTCTCGTGGGAAACATGGGACCGGCTGGGGCAGGAACTGGAAGACGGGAGGCATGATTTGGGAGAGGACCTCCCTCTTGTGGTCTTCCCAATCCTCAAGTCCCTTAAGGCCTGCGTTTCCCCAGACCCATTAGAAAAGAACCTATGGGCTTGGGAAAGGGCTGCAAAGGAGAGTGCTGAAGGGGAGGGAGATGGCCCTCCCGCTGCCCAGCAGGAGTGGGCCCACAGATGAGTACTGGCCTGATCCTGGTTATTGGCCTGGTCCCCAGGGTCCTGAACTAGGTGCCGCGGTCTTGGGACACGTGGTGTACAAGTGGGGTGAGGAGTGGCCTCTGCAGTCTCGCCACCCTTCCTCCACCGGATGCTCCCCTCTTCCATGTGCGGATCTGAGAAGGCCCGCTGAGCTGCTGCTCCGCAGTCGCTGTGGCACTCACTCACTGAGCGTGGACGCCCCAACAGATTTTGAACTGGGATGCGTCTCAGCCTCGTGGCTATCCTGGGAGGCCAAGGACTTTAGAGAACTTAGAAAGGTGGTCCTTGAGGGGTGGGGACCGAATACTCCCTGGGCCGAGACCCTCCTCTGTGGCCTGGCTCATCGATTTTCCACCACCCAGAAGTGGAGGAACTTATCCCAGACCCTGCTTTCTAGCACAATGTACATAGACTGGTGTTCCTCTTTTAGACATGGGTGCTATGTCAGGCTGAGAGAAATCAAGCTGCCGACCCCCCAGTTCTTGTAACCTTTGACATGTTATTTGGATCCACTGATCCGCATGCTACAGACCTCCAACAGGCTGCTTTTCCTGCCCCCTACTGGGAGCAGGTGTGGGCTGTGGGATTCGTGGCATGGAAAAGCTTAGGGAGGGGGCCCTCAAAGACCCTGATAATAGGAATTACTCAAAAGGCTACAGAGGGCCTTGCTGCCTTTATCGACTGGGTGGAGAGAGGTCTCCTGGAGAAGGCTCCTGGTTCCCAGCTAAACCAGCTTGTCAGGGCCCTGGTGTGGGATGGAATGACCCCAGACTGCAGACTAGCTTGTGCGGGAATAAAGGAGAGATCTACGGAAAGCTGGGTATTTGCTTGCTGGGATGTGAGCACTCAGGTCCACCAGACACAGTCGTTTGCAGGTCCCATCTCTGCAATCTCCTGGAGTTAACCCCAGAGGCCTTAAGCCTAATGTTATCTGGCAAACTGATATAACCCACTATGCTACCTTCGGAAAATTAAAAAAAAATATATATATTTATGTCCATAGACACCCATTTACATGCCTGCTGGGCAACTGCCCACACAGGTGAAAGGGCCTGGCATGCTGAAAGCCATTTTTTACAATGTTTTGCTATCCTAGGGCTGCCCTTACAGGTAAAGACCGATAATGGACCTTGCTTTATAAGCAAACCATTACAGAAATTCTTTCAAATGTGGAATATTAAACACACCACTGGAATACTGTACAATCCAAGGGGTCAAGCCATAATTGAGAGGCATAACAAGACCCTAAAGGACCAATTATTAAAACAGAAAGGGGGGGCAGCCCTCATGACCAATTAAGGACAGCCATGCTTACATTAAATATTTTAAATTTCTCCAAAGACCAACCTCTGACAGCCTTTCAGAGGCATTGATCAGATCAGAGACCTTATTTAAAGGTGCAAGTCCAATGGAAGGACCCCCTTACTGGGTCATGGCGAGGTCCTGACCCACTTATTGGCATGGGAAGGGGCTTCAGATGTGTTTTCCCGATTGGGGAACCAAGCCCAATTTGGGTACTTGCTAGAGACCTAAGATATTGTTCACCAGAACCCAAGAGCTCTCTCTCTCTCTCTTGAGGTACGATCTTTGTTCTACCCAGGAATAAAGAAAAAGACTGAGATGGATCTCTTCCTGCTCCTCCCTGGAACCACGGGAGGCCTGTCTGTATATGTCAATGGTGGACGAGAGCAGCGACAGCCAGCCTCCCTTCTTTCCAGTGCCCGGCCCTGCCTGCTGCTTGTTTCTTGGACTCTACCTCAGCGTCTTTTGTGGCGCAATGTTTCTCTGTGGCAGTATCGCCTACAGCTCTGCCCAAGAACTGGAATGGATCACTAGCACCTTGGCTCCCATGGACCTCCAGAACCGCCAAGGCCTGGACCTGCTTCTACCTCACCGCCAGAGAAGGGGAATGCTGCCTGCGTTACCATGAGTGGTGCAGAAATGGACTAAGAACTCCAATTTTCTCTGGACTGAGCCAAATGGGTTGATCCTTTACCTACTCCCCTTTGCGGGAGAGGCCCCCCATTTGCCTTATGTCTACATTTGCTTTGTGTTCTACATTTGCCTTATGTCTACATTTGCCTCTTGCTAGGACAAATAGGTCTCCCCTATTTCTTAAGTGATAGGCCAGGGTTGTCCAGTCAATGGTAGTCTTTTGCTTTTAGCCAATTGGGAACCCTATGAGGTTGGTCACGACACCCACCAGGACACGCAGCCTACCGGGGTGTACAGACGTGAGGCAGAAATAACAGGGCTTTCTCTTGAGTGCCAATTCCACTCTCCCCGAGTTCTTCTACTGGGCTGGCCGGCCCTGCAGGTAGGTTTGCCTGAAGAGCTAGGGTGTTAGCCCATGACGGGTAAGGCGTCCCATGGGGGAGGCAACCTAAGACAAGCGCATTCTCGAGTAAGGCACCTCCTGCTATTTAAAAACAGAAGGGGAAGACGTTGGGCACTGGCTTGCAGCTTTGAAGAGGCGGACTTAGCCGGCCCGCCTCTTCTCCAGCCCTGGGGCCGCGCGGCTGCTAGCTCTGCCTGCCTTTACCAGGTCCGGAACCGGAAAGGTGGTGAAGGCGGCCCTAACCAGCCCTGCCTCCCATCTCAGACCATGTGTGCGACAAGAGGGCGGCGACCGACCAACCTAGAGGCGGTCCCTCAGATCTCAGCCTTCTCAGTAGGTTGGATTATAGGTGTGAGCCAAGGGCACTGACACCTTTAATCTAGTAACAAACTTTCAGCTAAGTGACAGGTGACAGGTGACAAGTACTGTTGGAGGAACAAAAAAGGAAATGATAGCAGAACATTCATGGCTCCTTTTCTTAAAAAGCCACCATTCATTGTGGGGGAGACAAGCAGTGAATCAGCAGGGATAATGTAACATGTTGACTGCTGGGATGGGGCCAGAGTAACACAGGATGAGGAAACAGCACAGGGCCTGGCTACCTAAGCCTAATGAAGGACACGGAACCTTCTCCAAGGCAAGAGAACTCTCAGCTAAGGCCTCGACTCCACCCCAGGAGCCTTCTTCTCCATCTCTCTTCTGACGCCAAGAACTGACCATGAGTCCCAAATACCAAAGCACACGACTGAACCAACAGAGAAGCCAGGCCCAACTTGGATCCCAGGAAGGGCCCTCATGACCCCACTTATTTGCTTGTTCTGACTGAAAAACTCAGAGAGCCAGATACTCTGTGCATCAGGAAAATGCAGCTGCATGTTTTGCTTTCACCAGAGTCCAGGTGGTGCCCTTCACCAGTTCTAGGCACCAACTGAATGTTTTGGGTTTAAACACTCAAACAACAAGCATGGTGATAAACTTGCAGGAAATATTCTTGCTCCTGAGCCAAATTTCACCACCCTCACTGGAAGCTCACGAAGCCGTCCCCACTTGTGAACAAACCTGGGTAGACTCTCCTTTCTCACTGTCCATCCTGAGGACACTGATGTCTTCTCTCTGCGAGGAACTTTCCTTAGTGGGTGCTTTTCATGGGTCACTTCAAGCTGAGTGACTGCTGGAATCCTAACCAGCTCCACACTGGATGGTTTGAAGCAGTCCCTTGAGGGAATTCCCTGCCTCCACATCTGGGCCAACTTCTTCTGATATTGGTTTGGCTAGAAAAATAACCAAGATAACTCCCTTTCCTCATATTCATAAGCCCATCAGACTCCCCCAGAACACAAGTCCATCACCATTGTTTTTATTCCCAAATACCCCCAATGCCTGTTTTCACTTCTGTGGGACAGGAGAAGCTCCAGCTTAGCACCTAGGAACACAAATCTTGGCTCTACAAGACAGGAATCTTGCCAGCTCCTGGACATGCTTGAGAATCCTTGAGATGCTGTTGTTTCTCCTGAACCTGCTGTTGTTTCCTTGGCCTGTGAGACCAGGGAGTCTATCTGTGCAGCAGCCCTGGCCCTGGACATACACTGCCTAGCAGAGGTTCATCCATAGCTAGAGCTGCAAGACAACTCGGATATCAACTTGTCAATGGATGGAGAAATTGAGGCCCCATGTGAGGCCAGGAAGAACTAGGACTCACATATGAGTGCTGAGATTTCAGATGCTGAGCTTTCAGGCTCTGAGTCTCAACTCTTCTCCAAGAGTTCCATGATTAGGTGATAATGGATCTCCATCAGGGCTTGGTAGAGTTTATCTTTGCAGGTCTGGTCCCAGGACCGGCTGAAGCTGAATAGCTTCCGCATCTGCTCAGGTGCAGTGGCCTCAGCCCGCACCTGCTCATACTGTTCTTCACTCAGCACCTGTCCTTGTAGCAGCAGGTCCAAGACAGGGTCCACGGATGTCACCCGGGCCACCAGCTGCTCCCGATGCCTGTCCACAAAGTGTGGCAAGGCCAGGTCCCCTGAGAGTGAAGGAGAGGCTGTGAATGAGCAAAGAAAGTGCTCCCCATTCTCCACTTGTCATTCCCACTTCCCTCACACCAGCATCTAGCCTGGCATTCTTCCTCATCAGGAAGAAGGAGGAGTCCATGATGGGAAATTAAGGTTGTGAGTGGGGAATGCTAGGACCTTCATGGGAAGAAGCAATGGGGATGGGGAGAAACTCTGCCCCGACCTGCCCCCAGCGTGTACCTCTCCAGACCATCTCTGGGAGGCTGGTGATCAGAGGAGCCCTTTTCTTCCCTCTTGTCTCCCTTCTAGGAATTTATAGTGCCCCTTGGCAAAATCACTGGCTTCTGTGTCCTCTGAGATCTCTTACTGACCTTTGGGCGCTGGAGGGACTGGAGTAGTTGGTGATCTGAGATCTCCTGGAAGGAAAGAGAGATGAAGAAACATGTGTATCTGTGTTCATTATAGACACACATGATACACCTTGAAACTCCCAGCCACTTCTGAGATGTCAGCTACAGACCAATGCTGATCACTTGAGAGTAAGGGTGGAAGGAACCTGAGACATCGGGTAGGCTGCTTGCTTTCCTGTGGGTACGAGAGCCAGAGCACCTGAGGCTTTCCTCATAGACTAAAAATGAGGGAAGATACCTAAGTGAGCAATAGAAATATTCCCACATCACCTCATACTTGATTTTATCTCATTTTAGAATGAACAGGTAAAGAACAGGTTAATTTTCTTGCTAAATATTTTGAACTATTTGACACCTTCTTCTGAGCAGAAATCAACTTCCTTGTCCTTCTTTGGCCTTCTGTGTTCACATGCCAAGTCTGTGTCAGAGTCACAAAGAAGAATACTTTAGTCCATATAAATAATGAAAGAACTTTAACAGGAAATGCGTTTTTAAAAAGGAACAGCAGCAACAAATAATGAGGCTTAACAAGCTGTAGAGGAGGACGCACACCCCAGAAGCTGGGGAGGTTGGCGGCAGCGGCCACCCCTGTGGTGGACCAGGACAGCCGTATGCTGTGGCTTGGCATGGGTTTGTCCTGGACGGCAGCGCTGGCTGCAAACCTGGTATTCATGTCTTTGCAGCATCCTCCCTGCCAACGGATCAGACTTTAATATGGCAGGAAGACATCAGAATCGTATTTCTCTCCCAGCAGTTCAGTCAAGTGTCAAGTACATGCTTTTGGAAATTGTACAGATAGTGATATTCTTGAAGAGGATGCTGAAGTGTGTGAGCTTCCGTCCAGAGGAACAGAGAAAGTTTGAAGTAGTACACCAAGAGATAGACTTAATGATATTACTGTGTTAACAAAATATGTACAGGAAGGAGACACTTTAAATGCAATAGTTGAGTACTGTTGCACAGTAGCAGATATCAAGAGAGTTAACAATCCCATCAGTGACCAAGGCTTTTTTGCCCTTAGGTCTATCAAAATTCCACTTAAAAAGTTTAGTTCATTGACTGAAACATTGTATACTTCATTAGGAAGACAAACTCCCATCCTTATGTTCAATATGCTCCTGAACCACAGGAAACTTTTGTCAACTGATTCTCTCTCTTCCAGTGACTCAGCTGGTAGCTTTGTAAAAGAAGTAGACTGAGACAAAGAACAAAGAGTGAAGTATATAGGCACTAAGACACAGAACCTTAATGAGGTGATATCTGCTCTGACAGCACAAGTTTATTTTGAAGGTGATAACAAAACCACACAATGTAAGGATTTCTACTATGGAGCAGACTGGGGAATAGGTTGGTGGACAGCTGTTGTGATCATGTTGATAGTTGATATTACAACCCAGTAATTTATTTGATATATCACAAAATTTTATCTAAAGCAGATGTTAGTCACCATTCAACAGTGGACTTCACATTTGTATTCCTGAATCACACCTCCATCACAACATAGGGAAATGGAAAATTTAATTGCTCCAACTAAAGGAGAACATATTGGTCAACAAGATGGCCATAAACTGTATAGCCAGGATTCCCAGTCACCTGTTGCTGAACACAAAACATAGCACTTTGCTCATAATCACTGTGTTAATGATCACATACATCTGGAATGTGTTTACCAGTTATTTCCAGTAACCACTTCAGATTCAGACTTGAGGGAGATTGAGGTGCTTTTCTTACCTTCCTAAAACTTTGAGCCACTTAAAAGTGGATCTTCACAGTTGAAGTTGTTTTGAAAACTAAAACTCTAAGTTGACTAAATGCTTAAATTTCTTTTTAAAAATCCAACTATAATTCTACGTACAGAACATTTCAAATTATATTTTGCTACGTAGGTTTTATGCTAGAATAACAGACTGTAAGTCTTCTGTCATGCTAAATGTTCAATTTTGGACTTCCTCTTACAGTACTTCCTGATCCAGAAGTGAGAATCTGGCGGTGGGAAACTAATTTTACCATCTTGTGTTTCCTCTTTTATTGCATAGCCTCACCTATAAGAGAAACGGTGCCGAAGACTGTGTGGGTGCCAAGGCCATCTTGTGTTAAGTCAGGGGCTGTGTGGAGACATCGGTGCAAAAGAGAAAATATGGAGCTTAGACTCAAACTGACGTGAGTTTAAATTCTCATCCTATCAGCTGTTTCAGGCTTGGAACACAACTTCTCTGTGTTATTTCCTATCATCAATAAAGAGTGATAACACTCATGGAATCCCTGACTCTGTGTCTTCTAACTCTGAGCCTGATGAACTTGTCCCAGGTTTACCTGGTTTCACCAAGGTTTCCCATATTAGAGTCTTGTGTTTCTTTTCGTTCATTTTCAGTCTGATTCTTGATTGCAAGTGACTAGCAGAGATTTCAGAGAAGAGCTGGGACACTCTAGGGCTCCGATAGCACAACTCCAGTTCCTGAAGAATGGAAGAGTCACCATGTGAGAAGCTACTATTCATCCTACCAGTTCCTTCCCCCATGAAACCTTCTTGGCCCTGATCAGCCTTATAGACAGTGCAATCAGGAACCATCTTCAGACCACATGTTCTGTTCTGACTCAGAAGAATGAGGACACAGCCGGGTACCACATTGCCCCATCAGGAATCATGTTGAATCTTGGGCTTTCAGATGCTAAAGCATAACCTTCTCTACCATGTTGGAGGATCCCAATTCTTCCAGCTTCCCACTTAATCCAGGTTCTCTTGTCTCCACCCCATACCCTCACTCCTAATGTATCGTAACCCCAACCAACTTTTTTTTTCCTCAAATTTTTATTATCAAACTGATGTACAGAGAGGTTACAGTTTCATACGTTAGGCAATGGATACATTTCTTGTACTGTTTGTTACCCTGTCCCTCATACCCCCCTTCCTCCTCCCCCTTTCCCTTCCGCCCCCACCCCCGCGGAGGTGTTCAGTTCACTTACACCAAACAGTTTTGCAAGTATTGCTTTTGTAGTTGTTTGTCTTTTTTTTTTTTTACCCTGTGTCTCTCAAATTTGGTATTCCCTTTCAATTTCCTAGTTCCCATACCAACCAACTTTTAATCAAGAGGAAATTTACATTCATTATCTTTCCTAAGTTATAATCAAAGCAAAAGATATTCCTTCCACAGTTTCCTCAAAGTCAGAAACAGCACAGGCATCTCCTTTACACTCATGTTTCAAATCTTGGCATCATCTTTAACATCTTCCTTTTTCTTGTAATAACAGTTTATACCCCCTCTCCTATTGCCTCTACCTCCACAATAAGTTTTCACACCTGCTACAAAGACTCATCATCCTTTTGTGTTGGCTAATTTCTTGTGCTGCAATTCCCCTAAATCCACCAACTTTCCTGCTTCATTTTTCTGTCCAGTCAACCCACCATCCATTTCCATCTGTGATATTGCAATGGCATTTTGAACCTTTCTTCTGCTTCTACATTTGTCTGTTTATCAACCATTTATTCAAGACAGTTAAGACATCTTTTCCTTTTTAATTCTGGCACTGGGTTTTGTTATGTAGCTAACGCTGGCCTCAGCCTCCCTGTGCTGAGATTACAAGCATGTGCCATCATGTTTGCCTAGCTCAGTGCATCATTTAGAAAGAAATGTAGGTCTTGTTTGATCATATTTAATACCTTGTTGAGGACTTGCCATTGCATTTAGAACAAAGTACAAATTGCACCCCAGGGCCAGGTGGACCAATGAGCCCCATGAGCAATTCCTCTGGACCCCATCTTTTGGCACATATACTAGCCTGCCACACTAGCTTCTTTCATTTCATTATCATATATTAAGTGTCAAGCTTGCTCTAGCATCTGTGCTTTTGACTACATCTTTTCTTTCTGTAAAGCTCCACTGTAAATCACCTAATGAACAGCCTATATTTTTATCTCTTATGTCTTAGTTCAAGTGACATCTCAGACATGCCTTCTCTGACCACCCTGCCCATGTCACTCACTTCACTATCACGATGTTCTACTTCACAGCATTCTGTGTTATTGTGATACATCAGGAAACGTGAATATAGGCTGCATGGACATCTCCATTCACAAAGGATGGGTTCTACCTGTCATGTACTGTACTGTTTTCACTGAAATACAATCTTGGTACGAAGTTAAAGAATAACAGAATCAGGTCTTATCTGTTGAAAACAACTGCATTATAGGACAACTTCCAAATAGTCATCAGTAGATCCATGTGACCAATTGAAAAGATGAATGCCACTTTGCCTACTTCTGGATTTCTGATCCATCTAGATACATGCACTCATATCATTGGGAGTCCCTGAGAGGCTGTAGCCTTTGGGAGTGGACAGTTCTGCCTGATATGTTGGGTCTGCTGCTCGGACACTGCCAGTGCCCCCAGTCAGTCTCATCTTCTTCACATCCTGAAGACACCTTTTCCCCCATGAACCAGTTTCCTCCTATTTCTGTAGCATTCCTGCTCAACTCCACTCTCCCCTCAGGTGTTGTCCTACCTCATTCCCCCAGTCCCTGGGAAACCCTCAGATCTGCCCCCCATGTTTCCCCAGGCACACCCTGATCCTGATAAGGAGTTGATACCTGGTTTCTCACCTGGGGGATGATGTCCAGCTTCCCAGATCCAGACACAATATAGCGAGAACCCAGGTACAGGGGTTCCAGTGGGGGTGGCTTGAGTATTCGCACAAAGTGACACCTTTCTTCTTCATCATCTATGGCCTAAGGAAACACAGAGCAGTGATTTTGGAAGATTTCTGCCCATGGATTCTGGTTTGAAGGAGGTGAGATGGCACATTGGTGCCTGAGTGCATCTGTGTGGGGAAAGGATGGCTACCACGAGTCTGCATCCCTTTTTCCTCTTCTCCCATATTTTGCCAATTGGAAAAACCACACCTGGCCTCTGCCATGCTCAGATGGTGATAGGGTCACTGACATAGAAGGGGGAGGAGTATGGAAAAGGTACAGTTGGGGGCACAGAGATGTCTCATTCATTGGACTCCTGGAATGAAGCCACAACAAGTTAACAAGAGATCAATGAGGTGCAGTGAACACAGCTGTGTGAAAGGAGCAGACCACGCTGAACAGAGAGCAGGACTGGACACCCACGTGGATACCTGCTTGGGAGAGAATCCATCCTTTGTCTCAGGTGAGATCTGCAGGCTTTCTGCTGTGTTTCCTGTTTCCTATGAGCCCACCCTGTCCCACCCCTCCTGGTTGTCAGTGTCACCTTCTGAATGGTGCAATCACTGGGGATCAGGTAGAGGTGCAAGGTGGCTTCGTCAGCACTGGAGTGGCAGTACAGTAATGTGGTGCAGATGATGGGGATGGAGTGGAGGGCTCCAGGGATCATCCTCAGCAGAACTCCTATTAGGGAGAAGTTGGGGTTCTCCAGGACTGCACAGTGCGGCTCCACCCTGGCTGGCTTCTCCAGCAGCAGCCCCTCCTCTTTAAAGTGGGCCACCTGGAACTGGGAGATGTCCACATGCTCACCTGTCAGAGAACAGAATCAAGAGTTGTGCACTTCATCTCCCATCAGGCTTGGTGGGGACAGTAGGATCCCAGGTTTAGGATCAGAGATCCTCCATGGGACCCAGTGCTATGGCCAGACTGACTGTGTCCTCCTGAAATGTCCATGTTCAAACCCCAACCCCCCACAATGTGATGGGGTTGGGCAGGAGCTTTAGGCAGTGATCAGGGTATGGAGGTATTCGTGAGTGGTGGTAGTTGTCTTACAAAAGAGATCCAAGGAACTTCTCTGTGAAGGTGCAGCTGGTTGACAGCACCTGTGAGTAAAGGAATCCTTTCCACATACCAATCTACAGGCAAAGTGATCTTGCCCTTCTCAGCCTCCAACAATGTGATACATCGATATGCTATTAATAATGCGGCCTAGGACATGCTATTTCCTTGTTGTAGCCCATAGGCACCATCACAGGAAAGGGAGAATGGCCTTCAGATGCTGTGGACAATCCAGTCTCTGGAATGAGAGTGTCACAGACACCTTCGTCCTTGAGCCAAACTCAGACACAAGCCAGTCCCAGGCCCTGGTGCTGGGACAGACATAGAACCTGTGGTTCCCTGTGCTGCTGTGGACTCTCTGTGAGTAATGGAGGCAGTTCTAACTCTAAGTAGATGGAGAAGAGGAGGAGGGAGGGATGTGGGAAGATGGAGTGACCAAGGGTTCATTCCTCTGGTCAGGTGTGTGGCCACCATTGAAACTCTTCTATTGGAATCTGTATGCCATCCACCTCTGTGCAGGTCTTGGCGGGAGACCAATGCAGGCTTCCTGGCAGCTCTGACAGGGGTGCTCAAGACTTGACTCTGTGCACTGCTAGCTAGGGCTTGAGTCCAAAGAGATTTAAAGCAAGGACAAAGTGACCATTGGAGATACTTTTGGCTGTGTTATTAATAGTAATAGTTGATCATTCATGGACTTCTTGTCCTCAATTACCCCTTGCCACACACTGCCTGTTTTCCTGGAAAAGATGCTATATTTACTATAATTCTTAGATAGGCAAACATCCAGATATGCATTTAAAGTCAATGATCCCAGGAATTGATGTTATATTGATGTTGCCAATTGATGTTGTAAATACAGTAATAATGTGATACTGTTCTCTAAATAATAATGTGATAATGTTCTACATATTTGCTTTAATATGATTCTTCATGAATAGCTCTTTGAGAACGGAGACTTTGTGTGAATCACTTTGTTAATCTCTCTTTTTAAAAATCATCACCTGCTAGAATTAATGCTGTTGCTTTATTCACTCAAGGAGCATTTGCTTTACAGGATTCAGTGTCTTTGCTTACTATTCTACCTTGTACCTCAGAGTTCATTTTACATTTGCCTGAGGTATATCTTTTAGAGTTTCCTGCAGTAAGCACTTGTTTGTTGCAAGGTCTCTGCTTTAAATTTGTAGTAATCATCATTTAAAACTCAGAGTACTTTTATTTGCAATTTTCAGTTATTGATGACACTTATTCCTCAAGATGGAGAAGATATCTTTCCACTGTCTTCTGCCTTCCCCTGTTGCTGGTCAAAAGTCAGCCATAACACCTCTCTAGGTAAGCTTTACTTATGGATGCAATAACCTTTACTTAAGGTTTGGGATTGTGAGGTCTCGCCACAATGTTGGTTTGTCTCTGTCCCTTTGCTTATTCCTTTGTTATTTGTATTTTTTGTATTCTCACTCTGAGAAGTCATATCTCACAGTAATTTTAGAATTCTCTTTGTAATAATCTTCTCTATTATTGTATTATTTTCTCTTCTTTCAGGCATATTATTCTAGAATAATTCTTTATATAGTAGTACTTGTCATGGTATCCTCCAAATTATGTAATACTTTAGAAATGTTTAAAAATATCTCTGTTGATCTCCTCTGTTCCTCATTTATCATTTGTAATGATTTCTTGCTTTGTGTTCACATTTTTACCACTTTTTAACCATATTTTGGACATTTATTTATGTTATATTTCTACCCTAGTTCTAATTTATGTTCTAATTTCTAATTATTTAAATTCTATTTCTAATTTCAAAGACAAGTTTAAATGGGCTGCTTCTTATGGTGCAGTTGTCTACTGATTCAAATTTATGCTACATTGTTTCTTTTTCATAACATTTACTTTTTTTGAGACAGTGTCTTGATATGTAACTCAGGATGGAGCTTCAGATCTTCCTGCTTGAGACTCTTAAGTACAGGGATGTTTGTTAGGAGCCATCATGCACTATTTTCTCTGTGAGACTGGAACTATGAACTTGCATTTCTTATGGGAAGTATTTGAGGTGACTGCAGTTGTATATCTTGACCACTGTCCTGCCTGAGCCATTTCCTGGGACTCCAGATCTCAAGTGTAATCTGACAATACTTATATCATCGTCCTGCCTGCTGGGTAATGATGGCTACTCATGGCTGGTTGACTCTGGGTACTAAACATTCCTCCTTAGTTCCTTTGGCCTCACTTTGTACACTTTGTATTTGAAAATCCCTTTAAATGGATCAACTGCGAGTACCACCTTTCCTGATGGACCGTGGGTGTAAAGAGCATGGAATAAATAGCAGCTATTTATCATTGAGGAAATCACTTTATATTTGGGAAACATCAAGGTAAGTTCCAGCAAAAATAACAGTTTGTCTCAGAGACCTGTGCTTCCAATTACAGTTAAGGAAGCAGGGAATAAAGAACAGTCTCAGTCTTACCTCCATAACCCTCTCCACCTTGCTAGGAAGCTCAAGCTTGCTCATCCTCTTTCCTCAGCCTCTATACTACACTATATCATTTTTCTGGACACTTGTCTCCACCAATCTCCTCCTATGTTTCCATCCTTTACCTTGGAGGGCCACAAAGTGAGGGAGGTGCACAGCAGCCACAGCTCCCTGCTCAGCCCTGATGTCAAACAGAGGCCCTGCCACCATCCAGGTGTGCTGCAGGGAAGTCCCATCCATGAATGAGTCCCAGGAACAGAATTCAATGTTGATGGTCACTGCCCTGCTCACCACAAAGCCCAGACCCATGTTGGGACAGTGGTAGAAGCCAGACACAGGGAAGTGAACCCTGGAAAGAGGGAGAGGCAGGCATCAAATCACACACATCCACCAAGCCCCTCTGGATATGAAACACAGCAAAGCAGCTGTGGGTAGACCAGAATAGCTAACAGTTCCATCCAGAGGTCAAGAGTTTACTACTGGCTCCTCCACTCTCTGAGGGAGTCATTTATCTTCCCTGATCTCAGTTTCCTCATCTAAAAGTGGATAAGTAACCACACCTGTTGTGACCATGCCTTACAAGGCTGTGAGTGATGAATAATTTTTTTTTTTTTTTTTTTTGCCAGTCCTGGGCCTTGGGCTCAGGGCCTGAGCACTGTCCCTGGCTTCTTCCCGCTCAAGGCTAGCACTCTGCCACTTGAGCCACAGCACCGCTTCTGGCCGTTTTCTGTATATGTGGTGCTGGGGAATCGAACCTAGGGCCTCGTGTATCCGAGGCAGGCACTCTTGCCGCTAGGCTATATCCCCAGCCCCGAGTGATGAATAATTTAATGCAAATCCACAGCATAACACATACTTTGGATGATGAGCATGACAAAACAGGAAAGTGTTCTTACTTTTTAGGGAGTATACTTATTTTTAAGAGGAATTTTACCAGTAATGAGTACATCTACATGCTATTGTTCATGAAAAGCCCTTGTAGCTGAACACAGATCAAAAGGATTTCCCCAAAGACCCCCATTTGTGCATGGCAGGATGGACAGACAGAAGCTTGGGTAGTAGAGGTGGACTGCTATGGTCTTCTCTGCTGAGGCAGTGCCTGTGGCAGAGAATGGTGAGTGACAGCAGGTTGTGTAGAGCTCATGGTTTTGGTTAAGTCGTTGTTACTTATGAGGCTGGGAGCCCTGGGGGGGACAGGGCTGCCATGTTCATCATGAGTTCACAGGGGCTCATAGAACCCAGGGTGCTCTCCACATAGTGACTATTAATAAAGCAGAAAATGCAGGCAATAGGATACTGAAATGAGATTGAAGAGACAAAACCAATCAAATACAATGACCAGTCCTGGCTCAGATGCTGAGTAGAAAAAAATTATCAGCAAGAAGACACTGCATACAATGGAGCAAATGCAAACTAGACTGGAATTAGATAACAGGAAAGACCTAATGCCAGTTTTGTTAGAGGCAAACATTACATGTTGGATTAGGTAGAAAAAAGATTTTTATTTATATTATTTGAGATGTATAATGACATAGTTAACTGTTAAAAAACCATCGGCTATCTGGAGTTAAAATACTGTAATAGTAACAGAAGAGGAAGAACATGATCAAAACTAATTTGGAAAATAATCACTGAAACTAGATCATGGAAGGTTCCTGACATGGACAGCTTTTGTGTATGCTAGAAAATTTTTGAATAAGCCTATTTTTCCAGTATAAAAGCACACACAAAAACATGTTGTCTTGCAAATGGGAGTCAGGAGGTTGAAGGGAAAGAGTTCATCCTGGGGTAGCAGAGCCCCTCACTCACCGCCATGCTCTCCTTTTGCTGTCAATCAGCTCAGTACTCACAGGTCCTAAGGGACCCAAGAAGTCATCTTCTGTTCCTCCAGGCAGGATGCTTAGTGAGGCAGCAGAGGGATGCAAGAGCTCCATCTGTGATGATTGTGGGGCGTCTCCCTCTGGAAGAGCAGGAAATTGGCCAGTTCTATGCTGTCCAATGAGATCTTCCCAGATCATCCCTGGCCTATACTGAGCCTCTCTCAAGCCCAGCCTGCCTGGATGAGTCAGGAGGATGTTTGTAGCCTGTGTCTCTGCTGCTGTGATCACCTTCCTGCTTTTGAAGACACCTATCCCATTGTCCCTCAGGCCCACATTCTGCCCACCCACCCCCCTTCCCACTGAAAAGTCTTGCTCTTCCCTGCATGTTACCAGTGGGAAAGATGAAAGAGAAACTTGGCTCTAAAGATGGATGGGCATGGATAGAGAGGAGATTCCCGGGCCTCAGGAACCATGAATAGATCAGACTCTGGTGCAGGATCCATGTAACACCAGCCCCTTAGGCATGGACAGAGGACATGGATATTTCTCAAAGCTCTAGGAGAAGATGATCTTACCTGAGGTGTGCTGCTCCAGGTGGGGAATTTTCCCTGGCCCGTGTCCTAGGCAGTAGGATGCAGAAGGTTCTCTCCCACAGTTGCCCCTCCCCAGTCTCCTTCAAATACCTGGTTTTGGTCTCTGTTGCTTGAGTGAGGTTTTGCTGTTATCTATCTCTTTCTGGTGTATGATAGCTACTATTAAACCCACCATATATCCTTTGTGCTGCTTGCTTGGATACAAACAACTAATAGAAACAAATGTTATGGCAACTATTCGTACTCAGAGCATTCCCTTCAATTTGGAAACAAATCATTTTACTATTTACTGCGTTTGCATGCTTTTGTAAAGTGACTGACTCTAGTCCTTCCTTCCTTTCTTCTTTCTGTTCCTCCCTCCCGCCCTCGTTTCCTTCCTTCCTTCCTTCCTTCCTTCCTTCCTTCCTTCCTTCCTTCCTTCCTTCCTTCCTTCCTTCCTTCCTTCCTGTTTTGGGTGGGAAGTAGTATGACTTAAGATGTCAGTGAGGGGCTGGGAATATGACCTAGTGGCAAGAGTGCTTGCCTCCTTTACATGAAGCCCTGGGTTCAATTCCTAAGCACCATCTATATATAGAAAATGGCCAGAAGTGGCGCTGTGGCTCAAGTGGCAGAGTGCTAGCCTTGAGGGAAAAAAAAAAAAAGGCCAGGGACAGTGCTCAGGTCCTGAGTTCAAGGCCCAGGACTAGAAAAAAAAAAAAAAGAAGAAGTCAGTAAACATATGTGGAACATAGTTTAGAACCATGAATTTAAAAAAGTTTACTACTAAATTCATGTAGAACAAATCCTTTTTATTGAGCATCCCTAAGATTTCCAAAGGGTCATCTCCTAATGCTGAGAGGCAGTATAGCTCATGGTTATGGCCATGTCCCTGGATCCTGTGGGCCTGAGGTTTGTTGTGCCTATTCTCACTACCCAGATGTCATAAGGCACAGGAGTTAGGGCTAAACAAGGTAGTGATTTGGCCTGTGGTGAAGAAGACAGTGACAGTTTAATTCCAGCTCTGCCGATATCTGTGTGACTTTATCTTTAGAGCTTTTCTCATATCTACAGTGGGACAATAGTCGTCTCTCTGTCACAGTGTGGTTGTGACATTGTAGAACATTCAAGTGAAGCCCTGGGACCAAGCCCTGTCGTGGAGTGAGGGCATTTGAAGAGACCTGACTTGTTCTAGCCACTTGGGTAGGGAGGTTTTGAGGACGCCTGCAGGAACCAAATGCTGCTCTCCTGACCCTAGGCAGTGCCCTGCGCACCAAGCCAGGTGGTGAATTCCCTGTGCTGAAGAATGAACCTGCATTTTAGTACTGGGGGCTTCTCGGAAGCAGTGTCACAGCCCATGGTGAGACCCCCACAGCAGGATTTGTAGAGCTGTTTCAAGGATTTCTAGGTCTTTTGTGTTCAGCATTTCAATGAGGTCCCCAAGGGACTTTTTGTTCATCCCTTTGCTGTTCCCCTCAAAATAAATATATGAATGAATAAATAAATAAGCAAGTAAATAAGTAGAAAGATAAATGAAAGCTGGTGCTGGTGGCCCACACCCTAATCTTAGCTGTTCATGATGCTGATTTCTGAGGATGGCAGTTCTAAGTCAGTCTGGCAGGAATGTCTATGAGAGCTGTATCTACAGTTAACCACCGAAAACCCAGAAATGGAGCTATAACTCCAATGGTAGAATGGTAGCTAATGGGAATCTGCCTTGTGTTTTTCCTAACCAATGTGGCTCCCAGGGCCCACTGAGCTCCCTCCCCTTCCCGAGTAACCTTTATCAGGAACTCCCATCCTGAGCAGGTCTTCGGAACACACAGACTCACAGACACACACACACACACACACACACACACACACACACACACACACACACTCATCCAAATTTAAACCATTCTTTTCAACCACCATACATGGCAGTATGGCCTTTTGACCTAAATGTTCATCACGATGCCTTGCCATGGCGGCCTGCTACTGTCTACCTTAACTCAATTCAGCATGTGTCCTGAACAAATTGTGCTTATGCTTCAGACCCCCTTCCCTCCCCACTCTGTTTCTTGGTCCTGTTTGGTGTCACATGGATTCCCTCTGCAGTGATGGTTGAAGCCTCTCCTGCTCTGCTGAGCTCTCTGCCTTCTTTGTCACTTTTCATCTGCTTGCTATTTCCTAACTCCCCTGACTCAGTTTCCTAGTTGCCTCCCCGACCAGGAACAGTGTTCCCCAGAGAACCCTTGTCCTTATAGGGGACGCCACATTTCTCCTTATCTCTCTCTCATCATCTCCCTCTTTTCCTTCTTTCCCAGAGGATTTCTGAGGGTCAGTCTGTCCTTCCTGCTTGTATAGCAGAATGGAGGCTAGAGCTCAACCCAGAGCCCCTATTATTGCTGTTTCACTGCCATGAGGGATGTTAGGCTTGACTAGGCATGTTGACTATGAACTCAGTTCTAAAACCACTGGAAATTCCCCCCCCTCTCTCTTTCCCTCCCTCCCTCCCCTCTCTGCCCTTCCTTTCTTCATCTCTTCTCTTTCATTTTCAGAAGTAGTGGCTTTCAGAGAGCTACACTGACTCTTGAGCCTACTAACAGGGGTGCAAAGCCCCCCACCCCCTATTCATCCCCTCCCTAACCCTGCAGCTAAACTGTGGCCTGTGAGCAACTAGAAGCTGCCACCCTCCATGGGTCACAGCTTCAGCTGCCTATGTCGGTGAGGCAGGATCTTGACCTAGGTCTTTACTGACTTGACCAGTAAACTCTGCTGTTAGTCCACTGTTTCTCCAAATCTCCCCCTCCCGCCCCCCATCTTCTCAATAAAAGTTCTGCCAAGTTCTCTTAGTGAAGTCAGTCTCTCTCCTTTTCTCCATTTGATCATTCCTAGCACTCATGACTCAGTTTCCTCACAGTAACTTTGAACAAAAAAATCTCAGGGAAAGCTCCCACACCTGAGTTCAAGCCCTAGGACCACTGGGACCAGAACACACACACACACACACACACACACACACACACACACACGCACACACACACACCACACACAAACACAGAGTTCAGCTAGGCCTCACCTTTGTGGTAGGTTCTACCTGCTTTAGCCAGAGACCACTGAGTCTCTGAGGCTCTTGGCTTTTTTGACTTTGGGGCAGATTCATGGACTTCCTCTAAATGCTTGGTGACGTGTTTCTTCGGCGAAAACCACTTTATCCTCCCAGATGTTGGCTTTAGGGCTCCTTGCCTATTGATGGTTGTTACTGAGGTTCCTGATTGTGTCTGAGTGACAGGTTTCCTGGGGAGAAAAATGACAGGAATGATATGACTAGCTTCTCATTATCCATTTTATTTCTGGTATAGACATTGAACTCTGACTTAGTCCATTTCTGATGCCAAGACCTATGCCTGAGAGAAACAGTTTCACAAGAGGAAAGGTTAATTTTGCTCAGGGTCTCAGAGGTTGTAGTCTAGGATGGGCTCATTCTGTCACATGTGGCTGAAGTGAGGTGGAATACCATGGCCACAGGAGGTGAGGGAGGTTGCTTGTTCCATGGTATCCAGCAAGAAAGGAAGGAGAGGAAGAAGCAGGTGACACCTCTCAAAGGCACTGCCTTGTGACCTATTTCCTCTACACAGGTCTCCACCTCATAGTTTTTGCCACCTCCCCACAATTCCACTTAAATTTGAATCTATGAATAGATGAATCTGTTGTTTAGGGCAGAGCCTTCATGATCCTATATCCTCCAAAGATGGAATCCTTTAGCTATTAAGCCTGTTTCTCTGGTCAACCTCTTCTTGGGTCCATTTGGATAAGAGAATCTTACTTGGAACTTTTGCTGGATACTGATCCCAAGGATCTTCCAGTGTCTACCAAGATTGTGAGCACATAATTATGGGACTTTACTGCCTGACACACTGAGGCCTAAGTTTCCTCATTTGTCAAATGGGGAGGAAGCAGTCTTGGCATGAAAACATTTTGTGGGGCAGTCGAGGGACTACATGTTTGATGTGACTAGGGGGACCCCAGGCAGAGACTGGACTATAGGACAGAGACAGAGATACTGTAGCCTTGTTAAAGGTGTGGCAGGAGCCAGGGACTGAAGCTGGGTTTCTTTACATTACTTAGGGGCCCTATTTC
The DNA here is from genome assembly GCF_023159225.1 of Perognathus longimembris pacificus. Lineage (NCBI taxonomy): Eukaryota > Metazoa > Chordata > Mammalia > Rodentia > Heteromyidae > Perognathus > Perognathus longimembris. The sequence continues at coordinate 8,565,503 of NC_063177.1, forward strand.
AGTGGACATTTGCACTAAGACCCCAAAAACGCATTGCAGCCTGCACACGGTCCCCACAGGCTCATACAGAATGTGAAGCTCTCATATCTGCTGCTAGGAAACAGCTTGGATCTGAGATTGAGGGAAATCCATGCCTCTGCCTGTTTTTCCACTGCTCAGCTGTGTAATGACCTTTCCTCTGTCTCTACCCTCCCCTATGGGGCTATGAGCTCCACCCTATAGTTACACCAACAATGACTAGAGCAGCAGCAGCAATGGCAAAAAGCAGACAATCCTATATATTGAACATTAAACTCAGGTGAATGTTTAGTATAGATTATCATTTTTAACTACTGCAATTCTCAAGAACTAATCTCTTCATTTTACAGATAGAGAAACAAAGGCAGACAGTAAAATGATTTTCCCCTTCAGCTCCAAAATCTGTGTTAATAACTTCATGGCTCAGCAAGCAATCCTCTTGGGAGCTCCATTCTGAATGGCTGGCAATCTCTCCCTGTTCAGCCTTGGAAGGCTCCCCTCTTGGTGCCATGGGAATTCTATGGAAGCCTGAGAATGTTCTGGGGTAGATAGAATGGGGGATTCTGTCATCCTGTAAGGCCTCCCCAGTCAGCCTCCCAAATCTGGCCTAGAGTGAGCTGGAGTCCTTTGACTAGGGCTGTGCAAGTCAACACTTAGGAGAGGTTGTCATTTAGATATCAATAGAAGGGTGGGGGTCTTGGCTTAATCACCTGATACTCAAAGCAGACAGGCTTATGACAATACTTTCTATAGTCTTAATGGATACCATGCCCAGAGATTCAGGTCCTTGTCCCAAGACTGAGCCTACAGTTCTGAGGTCATCTTCCTGACACTTTCTTTCTCTGACTGAGCTGCATTGTACTTGGACATGCTCTTCAGAGGTGTTTTGTTGAGCAGCCAACACTGGGCCTCTTTTAGAGTCTGCTTCTGTAGTAGCTCCAGGTGGTAGTCCCAAAAGCTCATCTTCTTCCATTGAGGGGAATGCCTAAGAGACAAACAGAGGGTGGATAGTGAAGGGCATGAGGCAGGTAGAAGATGTGGTCTCCCTGTGCCTTTGTTCCTCCAGTTTCCCATTGCAAGACTCTTCCTGTAGATCATTTCTCTTTGCCTTGTAATCAACTCCTCTTCAACATTCATCACCCAGTCTGTAAACTTCATGACATCAGCTAAAAGATGGTGTGGATGGAGAGAGCAGAGAAGCTATAGTAAAGAGAAGCCCTGGGAGACTGGAAAACACTTGAGGTGGTCAGATTATGTGGGGCTCCTGGACAGGGCCCAAGACTAGTCAAGAAATGTGAGGTAGAGCAAGAAACAGGAGGAGGATGGGAGGATGAAGGAATGGAGGATGCAGGAGTAAGGGATAGGGATATGGGTGAGGATGGTACTCACTGATCTGCATTTAGATCCTTTCTTTGCCATACTTCAAGGTTCCTGGAATTGCCTCTTGAGCTGCAGCACTTCTAGGAGGCTGTGTGTGTGTGTGTGTGTGTGTGTGTGTGTGTGTGTGTGTGTGTGTAGATTCAATGATGTGGCTAAGCTCCCAAATCAGGAATGATTTCTGTGCTGCCCTTTTCCAGGTTTCTGCAGAACTCTCTAGGCTCTAGGTCACCAAGAAAGGAGAAAATGCTTTCCTGTTGGCCAAATAGGAAAGTACAATTCACTCGTAAATAAAAACCATGAAGGTGTGGCCAAGGATAGGGCAGGGCCAGGATAAGCCTCAGCAGAGGCAGGTACACATAAAACCCACAAGGCACACAGTTTTCTGCCACCACCCAGAACTTGCGTGTGGAGCTGGGTTTAGACTCCAGCCCTGGATTGGGTTTGGGTGCTGATCCTCAGGATCACAGGGCCCTGTGTCTACAGGGAAGCGTCTTAGTGGAAACTTTACAGCTGGGCAAAAGGGTAGCTCCTGCTTTGTCACCACAAACCCAGGCAGGAGGAAGACTAGCACATACGTTCTTTCTCTGTCACATTAGCAGCACTCTAGGGTTGAAGGAAGGATGCCACCTTACTCCATCTGCTGGAATGGAATTACTCTGGGAATTTCCTGAGGACAGCTTGGTTTGCCCTGGGCTAGAAGACCCCATACCTGATGAGCTGTTGCCTACTATGTGCTCAGATCCTAACTTCCTGGGTGATAAATTTATTTCTCTAAGCCTTCATTTGCTTTAAAAAAATTAAATGGGATGTTGTAAGTTTTCTAAGAAGCAAAAGCTGTGAGCATGGAAGATCTGAGCTCTCAGTACAGCATATCTCTCTTTTCTCTTCACCCTACACTACTCAGATGTTGGGGATTTAGTTTGGCCTTAAGGGAGGAAGGGCAACAGAGCTCCCGAGACACTGCCCTTCCCCTAGCCCTGGGGCAGTGTGGGAGGGAGCCCCTCCCACCTTCTGGCCTCAACTGGAAGAGAAGCAAGCGGTTCCCGCCTCTTGGCTCGGCCACCTGTCTAATGGCGAAGGCCTGGCCCTTGGGGGATTGTGGTACCCGCCCATAGACGAAGTTTCATGACATCACCTGATGGGCAGCCCAGCTCAGCCAATCAGCTAGTCACCCCAAGTCCTTCTTCTTCCACCTTTGTCACTGTAATAAATTCTTCTGCCCTCCCTCTGGACGGGTGAGACTTATGGACCATCTAATCGTCTCCCTGATGTCTCTCTCCGCCACCGTTCCTGACACATGAGGGGACGGGGGAGGGGGGTCTCGGCATTTCTCCTCAGCTTAGCGTAGTACATAAGAACACGCTTTGTTCCTTCCATGGGTGGAAGGGATAAAGCCGAGTGTTCTTTTGTTGTGCCAAGTCGTGAAACTACCACCAAGAAGACCACTGAGACTCAGACATTCTGAAATGCAAAAGCAAGGCAAGGCTTTATTTAAGCGAGCTGCAACTTGGGCCTTGTCCTACCCACTGACACAGCGGAGGTTAGGAGGGAGCCCCGAGCTGTGATTACACAGGGCTTATAAAGGCAAAGAACAAAGTTACAACAATCAGGTGTTCAAGCAAGCAAGATTAGGATACAGGTACAAATCTGATTGGCTCAGGGTTCGATTCTAGGGGTGGTCAGATTTAAGCATTCCCAGTGGTTAGAGTTCTAGACCGACTGGGCCCTAATGGGCTTGTCCTGGGTCTGCTCACAGGGCCTGCTTATCTCAGGTTCGCGTGGTAAAGTGGGGTTCGCATGGTAAAATGGGGTTCACGTGGTAAAATGGGGCCTGACTTCAAAGTCTGGCACTTCACTTTCACAATTTGGGATCAGGCATCCCCCTGGGAGATAGGGGGAAGGGGGCCCCAAGCCCCCAACATCTGGTGCCTGAATGCGGGGTGGGAACGCACGGCCGGGAATTTTGGGGTCCAGTAACCCCACAGATTGCGCTGAGTAAGTGGGTTTTCAGAGGAGAAAGTGCCAGCCCAGGGGGCGGGGGCAAACGCATAGAGAGAAAACAGGGATGGGCTCATGGGGCTTCCCGAGTCCCAGGACGCGGCACAGGAAAGAGTTGTCCCGCCATGGCGGCTTCGCACCAGGTGTGGGGAGGGAGAGCGGGGTGCGTGTCCCGTGGAGATGCGGCGGGGGAGCGCTGGGGATGGCGGCGGGAGCCCTCGCCCACCTGGAGTTTCCAGGTCCCGATCTGCGAACGAGTCACAGGGCATGCATTGTGAGCAATTGGGCTCCAAGTGGCCACAGGCTGGGGGCCCCCGCTCGGGTTCACAAGTGGCGGCGTGCGCTGGGGCCCACACGGCCTAGGGCGGTGACAGTGCAAGGTGTTTGCGGCTACCTGGGTCGGCGCCCCCACTAGGGTTCACGAGCAGCGGCGAGCGCCTGACTCTGGAGACATGGCGGCAGCGGCGACTGCATGCTTGGGGCGTCCTGGGCGGCTCGCCCCGCACTGGCCCCCTCCCTCTCTTTTCCACTTCTGAGACCCACAGCAGCCCGGCGACTGTGAGCGGCGTGGAGTTTTGAGCGGAAACTGCTTTATGCTGGCTCCCTCCCCTCACCTCTGAGGCCTGGGAAGGCTGGATAATTTGCTTTAAAGGAAACAAAAGGGTTGTTGGTTTTTGTCAATGTTCGCTAGTTGGAGGTTCGTTAACTCTGAGTTTGTGGGCTAAATCCTAAACTTGGTTAACAGATGAAAGAGATTCCAAATTTCCCCGCCGCAGCTGGGCAGGGACGCAAGAGACTGGCTGACCTCCAGCTCGATTTCGCCACAGCTGGGTTGGGCTGGCGCCCGCCTGTGAAGGACCCCCCCCCCCCGTGCTTCCCTGCACGCTTTCTCTCTGTGTCAAACTTACAGCTGCAGGCAGGGTTAGAACAAGGAAAAGCCTCAAATTTTTCAACTAAAATGGAATATTAAAAAAAAAGGGAAACAAAGAATTTAATACAGCAATAAGTAATTTTGTTGGATTTCCTATAATTACCAGTTCAATGATACTAAAATTGGAGGAGTTTTTTCTGGATGGATGGAAAGTTTGCTTGTCTGATGTGATTTAAAAAAGCTGCTTTGAAAGACACAAAGGTTTTCTGCTCATGTTATTGATGTTTGTTAAGCTTGGAGATTCGGTTAAGTTCTGCTTGTTGTTGGCTAAATCCTGTTTTCTCTAGCATTGACCATGTGGCGGGCAATAGATTCCTCCATCTTGGTTCCCTCAAGGTTCCAAAAACTCTTGAAGGTGGAGTCCCACCCATCCCCCAGGTGATGGGTGTGTCAAATTCCTAGAGGCAGGGCAGGGACTTGGAGTCTCCAGCTCCCGGTAACACTGCCCCCACTCTGAACTCTGTAACTTTGGCCTTGTATTTCAAAGGCGCCTTGCAATTCAGATGCTGGAAAATGAAAGTGTCTTTCTGTGTGCTTGATGTCTGTTCATGTCCTGTCTCTCTTAAGCTCCCCATGGGAGCGAAACTGGTTTCTCAAAATGTGGCTTCTCAGATAATCTGTAAAAATTTTGGTTTACTGAAAAAGTTTTTTTTTTTGTTGTTGTTGTTCTTTTGTCAACCATGTGGTTCTATTATGGGCAAAATAATACCATTTGCCACTGGAATTCCAGAAAACTTAAATGGCCAATCAGAAAAGCAATTTTAAGAGCGCTCAGGGTTCATATGTGTGTCTGTGTGTCTGTATGTCTGTCTGGTGAAACTTAAAAGCAAAACAAAAATAGGTTTTCAACCCAAACCGGTCGTGTTCGGGTGCAAGCGAATATGTCTAAGAAAAACTCCAAAAAAGGTTCAAATATACAGCATGTGGTATAAGTACAATGATATAAAACCAGTGTGTGTGTGTTTTTTTATATTCAGTGTGTTAAAAGTCAGGTGTACATCTAGTCCTGACAATTCTTTGGTATAAATTAAGATTTTACCTTTCCATTTTTCTCTCTATGTTCTCATAAACTCTCAAGATCAAAAAATTGGAATTGTTTCATACAAATGTGACTATTAACCTAAATTTTCCTAACCCAAAATCAAATATTTTGCTTCCTAGGATACAGGTCCAACACGTGTGCTAGCTCTCTGTTCCCAAGCTGCCTGGTTTCACTACTAACGATTCCTTGGTCTCTCTCTCTCTCTTGCATTGGAAACTGCTCAAACAATTTATGAATCTTGTGAGGATTTGGATAGTCCTATCATAACAGTTACTCCAGGTTAAATCATCAGTTATGTTGGTGGCCACAGAGATAGCCATGTGGATTTTGTGATTAAGAAAATCCTTTTACCCTGTTTAAACCAGAAGGGAATCAGCCTACAAAAGCCAGAAATGTTGAGGGATTTTGTTGGGGATTATTATGGCCCTGGGAAGGCTGCCCTTCTGCCAGCTTTGGGACAATGGAAGTCCCTCCCACCTTCTGGCCTCCACCCCTTGGGAGGTGAACACGTGCGTGCCACCATGATGGGGTTGTCCCGCCCACAAAGGGAAGTTTCGTGATGTCACTTGATGAACGTGATCCCTAGCCTATGACTGGCCCTTTGGCCAGCCCCCTTTCTTTCCCGCCATTACTTCTATATAAGTGCCTTTCCATATTAAAGTCTTTGAGACGCTTCCCACCACCGCAGCGTGTCCCTGATGCCTTCCTTTTCGCCTCCGCCCTTGGTAACATGTGAGGGGACTGGGGGGAGGGGAGGCTTCAGCAACCTTTCCTCAACTTAGCGCTTGCCCATGTGAGCACGCCTTTGGCCTTCCGCTGGCGGAGGGCCAGGCTGAGTGCTCTTTCATAGAGTTTGTGGTTACCATTCTCCCCGTGGGGGGAGAAAGGGGTTGTCCAGACCCCAACAGGATTTTAAATATCAACCAGTCTGTGTAGAAATTTTGCAGGCAACCCAAAACGAGATGTGACAGTCTATCCAGAGATGCCACTGCAACCTTGCCCAGATCTCTCCATCTCATGGCATGAAACCTGCCAATTTGGGATGAAAGACGAAGCCATTGCTAAAACTGAAAATTCCACACTGCTTTAACCTTTTGCCCCTGGTTGTCATTTATCTGTGTTCTCTCTCACCTGCCGGTAAGATTAAATGGCGTGATTCAGATTGATGGCACATAGATCTCATGTTTTTTAAGTGTTACAGCAAAACCTTAACAAGCAGTTTTTGGTCAGCTCTCAACAAGTTACAAATGGATTAACTCTGTTGTTTTTCTTGTTGCTCAATTGGAAATAAAAAGGGCTTTTATATCTAAAACTCCTTGGATGCAGTTCAAAGCCAGCCCGGGCAAAAGAAAATTCTCTCTAAAACTCCACCTCCCAGTTAACCAACAAAGAGCCAGATTGAGAGCTTGGCTCAAGAGAACCAGCAAAATGCTGAAAGCGACACCGTGGCTCAAGTGGTAGAGCACTAGCCTTGAACAGAAATGCTCAGGGACAGTGCTCAGGCCCCGAGTTCAAAACCCATAAATGCGGATGGGAGCATGCCATCCCAGCAACAAGCCCTGGAAGTCCTGGGACTTAGCCAGTCCAGGAGATGGGAATGGGGAGTGGAGTGAGAGGAGAATGGTGTCATATCCTAAACGGAGCTACCTTGCCTCGCCCTTTTCAAAACGGATCAGAGCCGGGAAATCGAAAGAGGTAATACCTGTCCATTTTCCTTTATTCTGCCAGTTGTATATATGCATATATATTTATTTTTTGCCTCTGACTGGCTACGCCAAACCAGTTTTCTATCACTAAACACTTCTTTCAGTCATTCCTCCTTACTACCTGTTCATTTTACAATTGGGTTTATGCTCCAAATGGAACTTTTCTGGCTTATGCCCAGGATATTATGTCATTCATGCCAACCAGCTCTGAGAACTTGTCAATACTTTGCCTGACCTCTTCAAAAGTCTCTTTTAACAGAATAACATCTCTTGCTGAGATCACCACCTGGCACCTTGCCATTCATAGCCGTCACCCTAACACAGACCTGAACCCTGGAGGCCCCAGCCCTGGAAATTTCTGGGTATGCCCAAGATGCAGGAGTTGGCCAGAGGAGACCATGGCATCCTCTGGCCCTAGTGACCATTCTCGTGGTAATGATGGGAACTCTTGCCAGCCACATTGGATGGTGCCAGGCTGACCAGGGGCCCTTGATTATGTCACCCCCTTTCAGCAGGAAGTAGCTACAGAAGAAAAGACCTTCATCCATACTCCCTTCCTGGTGCCCGCCGGTGTCATAAATTAAAAAAAAAAAAAACACCAAAGAGGGGGAGTAGCCCCCATGATTAATTAAGAATAGTTATGCTTATATTAAATATCTTAAAAATTTTTAAATCATCCCAAATCAGTGTGGGATGGAACACTGTATGTGCCTTTCCAGATTGGAAAACTAAACCCAGAACACTTGAATGTCTTTTTACTTTCTCTAGGAAAACAAGGACCATACTGTATTTCTTCTGCTTTTCCAAGAGAATATAGAAAGCCTGCCTGCACACAACAGTGATAGCGGTAGGAGACATCCAGTTTTCTTTCCCTGTCTGCTTTCTAGACTCTTCTTGGGCGTCTCTCGTGGCGCGATTTTTTTTGTCGTGGCGATATTGTCCACGGCTTTGCACAGGGACTGAAATAGGGAATTTCACTGTTTCTCCCTTTTGCCTTTCACCCTGCTGTTAGGGAGTCCCGTGGGAGGGAAATAGGAGCTGAGGGTTTTGACACTCAACCCCAATGTTTCATGATAAAAATGTTTTTAAGAAAAGTAAGAGCAAAGGTTTAGTGCTTTCGTCTCAATGTTTACGAAAAAAGGAATTTTTTACTAACCACCTGTGTTTAAGTTATCAGCTACGGCGAACTACCAGAGATGCCAAAGCTTCAACCTGCTTCTACCTCACTGCCAAAAGAGGGATGATGCCCACATTATCTTGAGTGTTGTGGAAACAGACTAAAGACTCCAACTTTTCTGGACTTGGACTGCCTTATGCCTACATACGTGTTATATGTTTACAGCATCCCCTGCTCATTAAAAAAAAAAAGGGGCAGATGTTGGGGATTTAGTTTGGCCTTAAGGGAGGAAGGGCGACAAAGCTCCTGAGATGCTGCCCTTTCCCTAGCCCTGGGGCAGTGTGGGAGGGAGCCCCTCCCACCTTCTGGCCTCAACCGGAAGAGAAGCAAGCGGTCCCCACCTCTCAGCTCGGCCACGTGTCTAATGGTGGAGGCCCTTGGGTGATTGTGGTCCCCACCCATAGAGGAAGTTTCATGACATCACCTGATGGGCAGCCCAGCTCAGCCAATCAGCTAGTCACCCCAAGTCCCTCTCCTTCCACCTTTGTCACCGTAATAAATTCTTCTGCCCTCCCTCTGGACGGGTGAGACTTATGGACCATCGAATCATTTCCCTGATGTCTCTCTCCACCGCCGTTCCTGACACGTGAGGGGACCGGGGAGGGGGGTCTCAGCATTTCTCCTCAGCTTAGCGTAGTCCATAAGAACACACTTTGTTCCTTCCGCGGGCGGGAGGGATAAAGCCGAGTGTTCTTTCACAATTTGGGATCAGGCATCCCCCTGGGAGATAGGGGGGACGGGGTCCCGCACCCCCAACACTCAGATGCAGTGTTAGGGCTGACCTGAAAACTGGAGTAACTAAATATAAGTTTTAGTGTTAAAATTATAACAGCTTCTAAACCCTGGTGATGACTCCATGATAGAGGCTGCACTCCCACCGGTGAGACTAGTTTGTTGTAGTTGGACATTTGAAAATATAGGGAGCACTTGTTCCCCTCTATACCTTGGTAGCAACCATGGTAACGGACAGTAAAAATGATCATAGTCATAGACTATAGAAATAACCATAATAGTAGTAGAAATGCCATGGTAACTGTCAGGTTGGTTTACTTATGATTGAGTACTGGATGTTTTAGCCCGCTCAAGCTTGCTTAGTGGTAATGGGAAAACATTGTAGCAATTGTTAAAATAAAGTTGGTACTAGGTCAGCCTGACTGCAATATTCTGCTTCTGTAAGTGGCTTGCTTAACCCATTTGTGACTTGCTCTACCCCCTGCACTAACCCCTTGCATCAGTGCTACATGACCACCTGTTGTCAATTCCTGATATTGAGGCCAGTTCCCAATATCAAAGTCAAAATAGATAACTGAAAGGGTAGATAGCCAATAGAAATAGGACAAGACTTGCTTGCTAAATGCCATCCAATCAAGTATCTGCCAAGTTGGAAATACCCTGCCCCTGTTGTAATCACAATAAAGTCCCTGCCTATCTGAGGGTCGGGACTCTCAATCCAGATCCACTGTGTCGGTGATGGTTGGGAGTCCAGGCTCGAGCTTGCAATAGACTCTCGTGCATTTGCATCAGTATTGGCTCCTTGGTGGTCTGTGGGGACTGGAAATCTAGGCATAACAGCTGTACATGATTGGGCTCCAAACACTTGTGACTGCAGACCTATACAAAGAGATTAACATTTTACCAGAGAAATGATTGGTGTATATAAAAAATAGCACCATGACAACAAACAAGAGGCTGGAGGCAATGTTTTTGGAACAATAGGTGGATGTTGAGAACCTGGACTTGTCATGGCTGCAGGTGAGGGGGCCACAGGTGTGGCCAGAGCAGGTTGGGCTTTTTCAGCCTACCTCCTGAGCACTGTTGTGAGTAATCACTTTGTTCTCTGAAGGGCAGAGAAAGGGTATTTATTCCATGGTGGGTGTGGGACGACAGTGCGGTAGGGAAGCCAGGCTGGCTGGCACCATGTTGGGCACATGTGAATGGTAGGTCCTGGCATCTTGTCTTCCCCCTGAGGGAAAGTGAAGCCTTGTCCTCCCCAGGTGATGGAGGTGACTGTGTCCCTGGAGGCAGGAGCAGGCACTTGGCTGACTGGTTGTGAAACCTGTCATTCCCAGTGTCTGGGACTGGGAGTTTCATGTGATATTGCCTCCTTACTAGAGCCTATTTAGGCCAGGCTGAGCCTATGCACCATTATTCCATGCCAACGTGTCCTGGTATTTGAGTCCTGTCTCCTGGCCGTGTACCTGTCACCATGTGTCCCACTTCAGCTCTCCATTGGAGCTGAATTGCTTTGTTGGTATTGTTTTTGTTCTTTCTTTCCCCTCTGGACTGTTTCCTATCAATGTTAAGTTTATTTGCGGGCTGCCGGCCTTTGTAACCATTGGCGCCCCACAGATGGCTAACACTTTAATAAAGACTCCAAGATTAGATCCTTCAAAATGGCTTCTCCGTTTTCTCATCTTACAACCTATGGCAGTTCCACTGAGATCCCAGTGCCAAGGAAGGCATTTGGGTTCAGTGAAGTGTGGAAACCAAGTGAAAGGTGTAGGGAACCCCCTTTTTTGAGTGCCTAGAAACAGCAGGTTTAGACTAGGTGGTGGACCTGGGGAAGGGCAACCCTAAGCCGAGTATCAGAAGCCAAAGCAGCTTGACCTAGAGCTGCTTGGCCTTTGTAAAAGGTCAAGGTTTGCATGTTTTAGTTTAGGGGAAGTTTCAGAAAGAGAAAGATCTAAGGTTAAGTTAAATTGGTAAATACTAGTTCCAGAACCAAGAACTATATTGCTTTGATAGCTTTGTTTACAGGAGTTTACTGGAATTGTAATCATTAGCAACAATTCTGCTTCTGTATGCCTGCTTGCTTGCTTTGCCTAACTTGCCTGACCACCTGCATGTGGTACATGTGATTTTTGCCTTTAAAAATCCAGCCCCACTGAGCCCCAGCGCGATTAGATGCTGTGCACAGCTAAATAAACCACTGAGGCCCAGCGTGATTAGATGCTGTGCACAGCTAAATAAAAGACTCCTAGACCGATTGACTGGGTGCTGGTGATTATTGTTGTGGGTTTGAGGCCCACTTGCATATCCCATATACAACATAAGCCATTGGTGGATGGCCTCCATGGGCTGGCTGCCAGGGGATGGAAACCTCTATAGTTATATAGGTAAATTATCTGAGAAGCCACATATTGAAGGATCAAATCTTGGAGTTTTTATGGGAGCATTAGCAGTCTGCAGGCAGCCAGTTGTTACAGGGGCCTGCAGCCCACAAATGCACTTAACACTATCAGGAAATAGGCCAGAGAGGGAAGAAAGAACAAAAATCATACTAACAAACCAATCCAGCTCCAATGGAGAACTGACTTGGGATGCCATGGTGACTGGAGATGAGCCAGGACATAGGACATGAACATGGAAACATGTGGCATGCCGTAATGGCACCAAAGCTGACCTGACCCTAAGTAGGGTCCCAGTCCCAGGCAGTTGACTGACAGGTTCAGTAACCTATAGGCCATGTGCCCACCCCTGTCTCTTGGGATTCAGGAACACCCATCAACTGGGGGTGGGACTTCCCTTCCTCTAGGAATCCAGGCACAACCACCAAGACAAGATGCCAGATAGTACAACTCGCCATGTGGCCAAGGATGGCACTGGCCAGATCTGACTTCCATATTACACTATTGGGGAGGTGGGCCCCTGAGATGTTACAGGGCCCTGTGGTCTTTCCGCCACTCTGACAGCCAGCTCTTCAACACTGGACATGCCATCCAAAAATATTTTTGGAGTCACTTAGAAATCTTCCAGACCTAAGTCTGTTTTATGTTTTTCTGAAACCTGGAGGTCAATCAACATGAAAATTGAAGAGGTAAGGGGAACAGATGTGCCCAAGATCTACCCTTCTTCCTCCCACACTGCTGAGGTAGGGAGGTTCTGTTGGACCTGAGTGGGAGTAGCTCACTCAGCTGACTCTGATACTGTGAGGAGTTCTGAAGCCTCTGCATGGAAGGTCTGTGGATCAAGTCCTACCAAGAGTGCTCTCATGCACCATAGGGTTCTGGTTTTGGTTGTGTTGGGGGTTCCCACTCATGGTTAGAGATGCCCCTCCTCAGCACATTTTGTTCAGTTTGTCTAGGTCTTGAGTGCCTTGTTGCCTTTTGTTTTGTGTCTCTATGGGGGAAATCAGAGCCTGTTATGTGCTGTGTCCCCTTTGGCAAGGAGGTAGTGGGGAGTGTGCAGGCAGCTGAGAGCCTGGTTCAAACTATTAGGTAATCTTAGTCTCAGTATAAATTGTAAAGTACTCCTGGCTAAAATTGGTAGAAGTTATGGGTAGGAGGGTTAAGAGGTTAGCTTCAGGTAAACCCCTCCTTTCCCCCAACTGAAGGTATGTAAAGTGCTCTAGTCAAAATCGGCTACAGAGGGGGCTGGGAATATGGCCTAGTGGCAAGAGTGCTTGCCTCATATATATGAAGCCCTAGGTCCAATTCCTCAGCACCACATATATAGAAAACTGGAAGAAGTGGTGCTGTGGCTCAAGTGGTAGAGTGCTAGCCTTGAGCAAAAAGAAGCCAGGGACAGTGCTCAGGCCCTGAGTCCAAGCCCCAGGACTGGCAAAAAACAAACCAACCCCCCCCTCCCCAAAACCCAAACCTGGCAAAATTGGCTAAAGACTAGTATCAAATACTGGATGGGCTGTGTTTAACTCCAGGGGACCCCCAGCCAGCTTTCTTTAGCACAAAAATCTTTGGTATGTTAAAATGCCCTGGGAACACTAGCAAGTCCTGGAAAAACGATGCCCAGCAAAAGTGCTTTGTTAAAAAAGTTTTGTCTTGGGTTGGGATGTAGCTTAGTGGGAAAGCACTTGCCTAGCAAGTACAACGTCCTGGGTTCGATCCCCAGTACCAAAAAGAGAAAAGACAAAAAAAAAAGTTTTGTCTTAAATCTTTGCCATGTTTACGAATAAGATCGGCAAAAATATCTCTTGCCATGGAAAATTCCGGAAAATGGACTGCCGATGTTCATTTTTGTGTGCTTTAAGATTGTGTGTGTGTGTGTGTGTGAACATGTTCAAGATAAGAACTGTCAGCATGCTGTGAAAAATGAGTGAGTTTTTACTTAAACCACATACATAAAAAGGGATGAGTTTAGGTTTAAAAATTTCAAGAAAGATCGTCAGGTTTGAATATCACCAAACATCTTGGCCCAGTAGCTTCCCCTCCTATAGCTTGGTATCCTCCTTCCCTAGGCCACACCAGGCCCATTTAGTGAAGGTAGTGAATAATTGACCTCTACCCCCTTTACCTTGAGATGGTACTCCTTTGGAACAGCTACCACCATAAAAGGCAACAAGATCCCTTTGAGTGACCTTTGGGTCTGGGCAGCTGCAAGACCCCTTGTCTACTACTTGGGCAGCAGCCATAAATCCTAGTCCATCATGATGAAGCCCTTGGTCCACATGTCCACATCGGGGTCTCTGCCTCCTAGTCCCTTCTAGCCCCAGTAGGTTATAAAGGTCACCTAACACAGTAGTTAGAATTTCTTCTCTCTTGAGAGAAGGGGTCTTGCTGATCCCTTTGCTGGCAATAAACTTTTTCTTTGTTCTTTGTGCCTGGATGTCTGCATGGTTTTCTGGCAAAGTCTAACTTACTCTAACAGGATTTATTACATTATTTTAAAGAGAAACTGTAGTTAAAGGTTTTCTAAGGATTGCTTAATTTGCAATTGAAAAATATGGTGTTGTAATGCATAAGGCTGTTCACATTGTGATCAAGTTATACTGTGGAAACCAAGTCAAAGGTGTAGAGGAATCTCCTTTTCCTTGGGTCCCTAGAAATGCAGGCTTAGACAAGGTAGTGGGCCTAAGGAGGGGGCAAATCTAAGCTGAATAACATGAGTCCAAAGCAGCTTGATCTAGAGCTGCTTGACATTGGCAAAAGAAAGGAATGAGGAAGATCACTCAGTTTAGGGAAGTTCCAGGAAGAGAAAGATTTAAGGCTAATTAAGACCAGTCACACCCAGAACCAATAATTGTATTGCTTTGATTGCTTTGTTTATGGAGTTACTGGAATTATAATATCACTAACAGCAATTCTGCTTCTGTATGTCTGCCTGCTTGCTTTGCCTAACTTGCAAGACCACCTGTGTGTGGTACTTGTGATATTTGCCTTTAAAAGCCCAACTCTATTTGGCCCTGGTGCAGTTTGTCACCATCCCAGTGGTGGCGAGCAGACTCTGTGCACAGCTAAATAAAGACTCCTAGTGTAACTGACTGAGTGCATACAATGTTTCATGGAGGCCCCAGCAAGATCCCAGCCTCAAACCTTGGCCCTGGGAACCCGGGGCAAGGGGAGACCATAGCGGGTGGCCACTGAGAGATCTCTTTAACCCCCACCCCAGGACTGGGATGGTGACCCCGTGCCCTGGAGACTTCCCAGAGTCAATGTCCACAGGAGTCTGCCTAAAAACTCTCTGGAGGTGTTTTGTGTGTGTGCTGGCTGGATAGGGCAGGAGGTAACTTGGGTGTAATTCCTCTGGAATTCCTCTGGAATAGGAGGTCTCTGGGATGCACATGTAATTCCTTTAGAATAGGAGGTGGCTTGGACACAAATATAATTCCTTCGGAATAGATCAGGAGGTGACTTGGATGCAAGTGTAAATCCTCCAGAATGTCTGTTTGTCTTTTTTGTTTTTGTTTTGTATGTTAGTGTGTCAGTGTATTGTCCTTTCCCTTTACCAACAGGACAAGGTGAGACAGACCAACTCTTCCTTAAGCCCACTTGAACTCGTATTCTATTATTTCTTTGATTTCAGGGACAAGGCCATTGTGTACCCAGTAATGAAGGGCATCTGCACATGCTTTTGTGAAATTGAGTGGCCCTCTGAGGGGCCTTGTAATCTATCTTCTCTTTATGCAGTCCTTGGTATCATCTTTGTGTTATGCTCAATTTCCAGACCCCCACAAAGACCACCAGAGACCCACACCAATGCAAAAGCAAAAGGAGTCTTTATTGCAAGCTCGAGCTCGGTCCTCCGAGCACTCGGCAAACGGTGATGCTAAGAGGCCCTGAGGCTAAGGCTTCCAGCTGTTTTATACATTCTTTGGGGAAGGCAGGGACTTAGCATACATCATAGCATCTTTTAACAAATCAACAAACACCGTGGGAAAATTATAAAATAATTCTAAAGCATGTTTGGCATATTGGGTGGAGGGAAGGAATCTGGAAAGGGTCATTGGTCAGATCAAGGGACCAATGTATTTAAAATTGATTGGTTAAGCCATAAGGGTGTAGCAAGGGTTATAGTGCACAGCTGCAGGGTTTTAGATACTGGAAACCACACCTGGGTGGGGGAGTTCTGGTAACTCTAAAACTTATTTTTCTTCTCTGCTGGTCACTCTTATGGGTGTTTATGGTTTTTCTGAAAACTATCTGCCCCAGGGCGTTTATAGTCTTTACTGGAAAGTGAGGGGTGAGGGGGGGTAGGGCCTACAGTAAGGTCAGTCAGGTACAGAATGGGGTCTTAGTACAATATGGAGTTTCCTAGGTCCTTAGCTGCAAAGCCGTTTACAGAAGCAAAATTAGCAGTTAGTAACTGAAGTGCCAGACTTTGAAGTCAGGCCCTACTTCACCACGTGAACCCCACTTTACCACGTGAACCTGAGATAAGCAGACCCTGTGAGCAAACTCAGGACAAGCTTATTAGGGCCCTGTCCGTCAAGAACTCTAACCACTGGGAATGCTTAACTCTAACTGCCCCCAGAGTGCCTCGAGCCCTAAGCCAATCAGATTTGTACCTGTGTCCTAATCTTGCTTGCTTGAACACCTGATTGTTGTAACTTTGTTTTTTGCCTTTATAAGCCCTGTGTAATCGCAGCTTGAGGCTCCCTCCTAACCTCCGCTGTGTCGGTGGGTAGGATAAGGCCCGAGTTGCAGCTCGCTTGAATAAAGCCTTGCCTTGCTTTTGCATTTCGGAATGTCTGAGTCTTGGTGGCCTTCTTGGTGGTTGTTTCATGACTTGGCACAACAGTAACTACAAAATGGTGATTACAATTCTTAGTTTCTCATTTGGGACTCTAGGCCACTCAGACCAGATTCCTTATTATGGCCTGGATTGACCTGGCCATAGAAAATCCCTCCAGGACAAAAAGAAAGTCCAAAGGAAGGGAAAAACTTCCCATTATAGCTCTGGCTAAACCAACTAATCAGAAGGGAAAAGTATCGAGTTCCAAACAGCCTCCATAGGTCCCCCACGATCTGGAGGACCAAGGGGAAGAGAGATCAGCTTCAAGTAATCACTTTCTTCCAACTGAAGGTATTCAAAAGTCAGTTGATCTGTAAAATGCTCTAGTCAAAATTGGGCTGAGACTAAAATCAAGTACTGGGTGGGTAAAGTCTTACTCCAGTGAACCCCTGTCCAGCTTTCTTCAGCAGAAAAGTATTTGGTGTGCTAAAATGCCTTGCTAACACAAGCAAGACCTGGTAAGTGAGGCTGGACAATGCTAAAGTCATTTGTTAAAAGTTTTGTCTTAAATATTAGTCATCTGAAAGAGTAAGATTGGAAAAATACCTCTTGCCACTGGAAAATGCACGGCTAATATTTATTATCTGTGCTTTAAGATCTTTTGCAGTGAAGAACCTGAGCAGCCATTGTACCTTTATATTGTAGCTTGGACCTGACCGGGCCCTGAAGCTTCCTGGAATAACTACAGAACATGTCAATGTGAAAAGCCTGAACAAAATGCAATCTAAAATAATCAAGGTAGCCAGGGAGACTTCATTTTGTTATGCCCAAGTCACAAGACGACCACCAAGAAGACCACCGAGAGCCAGACGTACCGAAATGCAAAAGCAAGGCTTTATTCAGGCGAGCTGCAGATTGGGCCTCATCCTACCCACTGACACAGTGGAGGTTAGGAGGAAGGCCCCGAGCTGAGATTTCACAGAGCTTATAAAGGCAAAAAAACAAATTACAGCAATCAGGTGTTCAAGCAAGATTAGGATACGGGTACAAATCTGATTGCCTCAGGGCTCGAGGCATTCTGGGGCAGTTAGAGTTAAGCAGGGAGTTTCCTGACCGGTTGGGCCCCAGTAAGCTTGCCCTGCTAGCCGGGATAATTGATGGTCTGGGTTACTCAAAGTTTAAACAGACAACAAAACGGGGGATGCCTGAAAATGGGGTTTACTTTAACTCTTCAATTTGACCAGAGATCAGTTAAAGTTAGAATGCTTTAGCCCTTGTGACACAAAGGAAATGTATTGAAGTGTGGCCAGTGTTTTTTGTGTTCCTGAAACATGGTTAATATATTCCTTGTAAATGAGAATAGCCACTTCTGAGAAATAAGGCCCACTCCCAACAGGTGTGTGACTTAAGGCCATAAACCTGCCCCTGTGACAAAGTACAGAAATGCAGAAATTCCAGGAGAAGGGTCAATAAACCCTTTGGGCAGTGAAAATGTCATAATGACCAAGTAATCAAGAAAGTGTCAGGCTGGGGATATGGCCTAGTGGCAAGAGTGCTTGCCTCGTATACATGAAGCCCTGGGTTTGATTCCCCAGCACCACATATACAGAAAATGGCCAGAAGTGGCGCTGTGGCTCAAGTGGCAGAGTGCTACCCTTGAGCAAAAGGAAGCCAGGGACAGTGCTCAGCCCTTGAGTCCAAGGCCCAGGACTGGCCAAAAAAAAAAAAAAAGTGTCAATGACTTCTTTGGGCAGTGAAACTCTCATAATAACCAGTAATCAAGAAATAGCAGGAAATACCTGAAGTTCCATATGTCCCCTCGAGTTAAGGATGACTCTGGAGACACCCTTGCGACCCAGATCATTTGTCTAAACCAATCATTTTGAACCCCATAAGCTAGACAGTCACCTTCACCAGGCCCGTTCCCGCCATTGATTAGGCCAATCATTCTTCTTTTTTTTTTTATTATTAATTAAAATTTGTTGACAAGGTGTTGTGCAAAAGGGGTACAGTTACATAATAGGGCAGTGTGTACATTTCTTGTGATAACTTACATCCTCATTTTTCTTTCCCTTCCCTAGATCAGGTAGGCATATATATATATATATATATATTACCCAGTGTACCAAAAACATATACAGTAGCCACGTGGCATACGCCAAAGGAAATTCACCTAGAACTTTAAATATAACATCAACAATAGAGTTTGCTTATCTTTGTCTTATATGATCATACATATATAGCTTTTGAGCTATTGTAATGCATTGAGAGGTCTATTTTAGACCTTTTTATGTTGAGTAGTTGTTTGGTTTTAGTTACATAATGTAAGGTTGCTGACCCACACCTGTGGGAAATACCATTTGACAAGAAGTTTTTGTTTCGTAGACCTGGTCTCTAGTGTCCCCGCCCCTCCACTCCCACCTTAACAGTCATATATCAAGGAGATCATGCCCCTTTATTTTCTGTGTTCTAGGCTTGTCTCGCTCAACATTATTTGTTCTAGTTCTGACCATTTCCCTGCAAATACCAATATTTTATCATTTCTAATCGCTATGTAGTATTCCATTGTGTATAGGTACCACAGTTTTTGGATCCATTCATCTGTAGAGGGGCATCTGGGTTGTTTCCATAGTTTGGCTATTGTGAATTGTGCAGCAATAAACATGGAAGTACAAATGTCTTTTTGATATCTTGGGACTTGCTGTTTAGGATAGATGCCTAGGAGTGGTATGGCTGGGTCATAGGGTAGGTCTATATTGAGCTTTTTGAGAAACCTCCATACTGTTCTCCAAAGTGGTTGTACTAATTTGCACTCCCACCAACAGTGGAGAAGGGTTCCTCTTTCCCCACATCCACTCCAGCATTTGTTGTTGCCTGAATTCATAGTATAGGCCATTATAATTGGAGTGAGGTGGTATCTCAGGGTTGTTTTTATTTGCATTTCCTTTACTGCCAGGGATGTTGAACATTTCCTCATATGTTTCTTTGCCATTTTATCTCTTCTCCTGTGAAGTCTCTCTTTAGCTCCTTTGCCCATTTCCTAATTGGTTTACTGGGCTTGGAGGGGGTTAGTGTTTTGAATTCTCTGTAGATGACAGATATTAGGCCTTTGTCTGTTGCTGTGCTAGTGAAGATCCTTTCCCATATGGTTTGCTGTCTTTCTAGTTTGGTGGGTACGTCTTTAGCTGTGCAGAAACTTTTTATTTTGTAGTAGTCCCATTTGTCGAGTCTCTCCCCTATCTGTTGTGCCCCTGGGTAGGCCAATCATTATTTTTTTTTTCAAATTTTTATTATCAAACTGATGTACAGAGAGGTTACAGTTTCATATGTTAGGCACTGGATACTTTTCTTGTACCGTTTGTTACTTTGTCCCTCATTCTCCCTCCCCCTCCCCCTTTCTCTTTTCCCCCATGAGTTGTTCAGTTCATTTACACCAAACAATTTTGCAAATATTGCTTTTGTAGTTGTTTGTATTTTTTTACCCTATATACCACTGTTTACCAGTATACATGATTTCAGATATACTCAGATAAGATACAGAGATAGTGTAGGTACAACCACAGGAAGGGGTTGCAAGAGGATCATCAATAATAGAAGCTACAATTACACATAGCACGTTGACAGTAGTTACAACAGTGATATAACAATTGTTTCCGTAGCATGGAGTTCATTTCACTCAGCATCATCTTATGTGTTCATAAGAGTATAGCTATTGGGCTCTTGTGATCCTCTGCTGTGACTAGCCTAAACCTGTGCTAATTATTCCCTATAAGGGAGACCTTAGAGTCCATGTTTCTTTGGGTCTGGCTCACTTCACTTAGTATAATTTTTTTCCACGTTCTTCCACTTCCTTACAAATGGGGCAATGTCATTCTTTCTGATAGAGGCATAAAATTCCATTGTGTATATGTACCACATTTTCCTGATCCATTCGTCTACTGAAGGGCATCTGGGTTGGTTCCAGATTCTAGCTATGACAAATTGTGCTGCGATGAACATTGTTGTGCTGGTGGCTTTAGTGTCATTTTGTTTATGGTCTTTTGGATAGATACCCAAAAGTGGGGCTGCTGGGTCATAGGGGAGCTCTATGTTTAGCCTTCTGAGGAATCTCCATACCGCTTGCTAGAGTGGCTGAACCAGTTTACATTCCCACCAACAATGAAGTAGGGGTCCCTTTTGGCCAAATCCCCTCCAACAATTGTTATTGATGGTTTTCTTGATATAGGACATTCTTACTGGGGTGAGATGGAATCTCAGTGTTGTTTTGATTTGCACTTCTTTTACGGCCAGTGATGTAGAGCACTTTTTCATATGTCTCTTGGCCATTCTCATTTCCTCCTCAGAGAAGTCTCTTTTTAAGTCTTTAGCCCACTTGATGAGGGGGATATTGGTTCTTTGAGGATTTGTTTTGGAGGAATGTAATTTTTTTAGTTCTGCATATATTTTAGATATGAGGCCTTTTTCCGTTGTATGGCCGGTAAAGATCTTCTCCCAATCTGTGGGCTTTCTGTTTATCTTGCGAGCTATGTCCTTTGCACTGCAGAAGCTCTGCAGTTTGATGCAGTCCCATTTGTTCAACCTTTCTTTGATTTGTAGCCTTTCTGGGTCTTTGTTAAGGAAGTTCCATCCTGTGCCAAGGAGCCCAAGTGTTTCTCCTACTCCTTCCTTTAGTGTTTTCATGGTATCTGTTTTAATTTTGAGGTCTTTGATCCATTTGGAATTGATTTTGGTGCAGGGTGATATATAAAGATCTAGTTTTAGTTTGTTGCATGTGTTGAACCAGTTTTGCCAGCACCATTTGTTAAAGAGGCTATCTTTCTTCCAGACTATTGTTTTAGCTCCTTTATCAAAGATCAAGTAGGCATAGTTCTGTGGGTTCATTTCTGAGTCTTCAATTCTGTTCCATTGGTCTTCAGGCCTGTTCTGGTGCCAATACCAAGCTGTTTTTATTACTAAAGCTTTGTAATACAGCTTGAAGTTGGGTATTGTAATTCCTCCAGCACTGTTCTTTCTGCTTAGGATTGTTTTTGCTATTCTGGGTCTTTTATTGTTCCATATGAATTTCTGGGTTGCTTCCTCTATTTCATTAAAAATGGTGTTGGGATATTAATGGCTATTGCATTGAATTTTTAGGTAGCCTTTGGCAATATTGCCATTTTGATTATATTAATCCTCCCAATCCAGGAGCATGGGAGGTTTTTTCATTTCCTTTGTTCTGCCTTAATTTGATTTTTTTAATGTTTTTAAATTTCTCATAATAGAGGTCTTTCACTTCTTTGGTTAAGGTTATTCCTAGGTTTTTTATGTTTTTTGAGGCTATTGCAAATGGAGTTGCTTTCCTGATTTCAGCCTCGGCATTTGGGTCATTAGCATATAGAAATGCCATTGATTTTTGAGGGTTTATTTTATATCCTGCAACTTTGTCAAAGTTTTGGATCAGTCTATTAGCTTGGGAGTAGAGTCTATGGGGTTCTTTAGGTATAGGATCATGTCATCTGCGAAGAGAGAAAGTTTAACTTCATCTTTTCCTATTTGGATCCCCTTTATATTTTCTTCTTGCCTAATTGCTCTGGCTAGGAATTCTAGTACTATGTTGAAGAGGAGGGGAGGGAGTGGATATCCCTGTCTTGCTCCTGATTTTAAAGGGAATGGTGCTGGGGTCCATCTTCCCCCTTGATGGAAGGGGCTTGATGCACTTCCCCCAGCCCTGGGGAATGCGGCCCTGCTACCCCCTCTAGATTGGAATCCAGAGAAACCGGTTGGGCCAACAGCCCTCCAACCTGCCAGCCAGCCGGGCGCCCACCAACCCCGCCTGGGTTTGGTGCGCTCAAGTGACGTTAGCCCTTGGGGGTCAGGTGACAGCTCTTGGCCTATCGGAATCCTGGCCAACCCCCTTTCTTCGGAATCATCTCCCCTTGTCCTTCTCTCAATAAAGTCAGTTCGCTCTCAGAAGCCAACTCCGTGGTCTATGTACGCTAGCTCCCAGGGAAGGATAGAGGCCACATTACCACGTAGGTCACGCGCACGCCAGGCCGGACCGAACCCCCATGTCTCACTCTAATTTACCTGCTGGTCAGGAGTTGGGGGAGAGGACGTTACGGAGGGCAGGAAGAGAGAAGAAAGAGTCCGAGCCGGGAGGGGAGAAAAAACCCCCAACAGAATGGCTTTAGTTTTTCACCATTTAAAGTTATGCTTGCTGTTGGTTTGTCATAAACTGCCTTTATTATATTCAGGAATGTTCCCTGGAATCCCAGTTTTTCCAGGGCTTTTAGCATAAATGGATGCTGGATTTTTTCGAAAGCTTTTTCTGCACCCAGTGATATAACCATGTGGTTCTTTACCTTGCTCTGGTTGATATGGTGGATTACACTAATTGACTTGCATATATTGAACCAACTTTGCATCCCTGGGATGAATACAGTTTGATCCTGGTGTATGATTTTTTTGATGACCTGTTGAAGTCGATTGGCCAGAATTTTGTTGAGAATTTTTGCATCTATGTTCATCAGGGAAATCGGTCTATAGTTCTCTTTCCGTGATGAGTCCCTGCCTGGTTTTTGGATGAGGGTTATACTGGCTTCATAGAATGTGTCTGGTAGTGAATGTTCTCTTTCAATTTCATTGAAGAGTTTGAGAAATATTGGTGTGAGTTCTGTTTTGAAGGCCTTGTAGAATTCTGCTGTGAATCCGTCTGGACCTGGGCTTTTCTTGGATGGGAGATCACTTATTGCCATTTCTATTTCAATGCTGGATATGGGTCTGTTCAGAAGGTTTAAATCTTCATGGTTGAGTTTGGGGGATATCAAATTTTTCTAGGAAATAATCCACTTTTTCCAAGTTCTCGAATTTGTTGGCATAAAGGTTTGCAAAATAGTCCCTTATTGTGTTTTGAATTTTGGTTGTTTCTGTGGTGATGTTACCTGGTTCATCTCTGATCTTGTTTATTTGAGTGAGCTGCCTTCGTTTTTTGGTCAGGTTTGTTAGGGGTCTGTCTATCTTGTTGATTTTTTCAAAGAACCAAGTCTTTGTTTTGTTGATTCTTTCGATTTTTTTTGTCTCTAATTGATTTTAATTATTTGCTTCCGTCTATTGACTTGGGGTTTGGCTTGTTGCTCTCTTTCAAGGAAGTTAAGATGCTTCCTTAAATTATTGAGTTGCTGTTTCTCCAGTTTGTTGTTGTATGCACTCAGAGATATAAATTTTCCTCTGAGTACTGCCTTTGCTGTGTCCCAAAGGAGCTGGTACTTTGTGTCCTCAACTTGGTTGAATTCCATAAACATTTGAATTTCCATTTTAATTTCTTCAATGAACCACTGATGGTTCAGCAATGTGTTGTTTAGTCTCCATGAATTGTAGAATTTTCTGCGGTGGCTGTTTGAGTTGAGCTCTAATTTTATTCCATTGTGGTCTGAGAGAATTCAGGGAATGCTTTTGATACTTCTGAATTTGTACAGATTTTTTTTGTGCCCTAAGATGTGATCTATTTTGGAGAATATTTCATGTGCTGCTGAGAAGAATGTATATTCTGTTGTTGCTGGGTGGAATATTCTGTAGATGTCAGTTAAGTCTAGTTGGTCTATGCAATTGTTTAGTTCTGTGTTTTCTTTGTTCAGTTTTTGGCATGTTGATCTGTCCAGAGGTGACAGTGGAGTGTTAAAGTGCCCAGTTATCAATGTGTTTGGGTCTATGAGTGTTTTTAGAGTCAGTAGTGTTTCTTTGATGAAGTTGGGTGCTCCTGTATTTGGTGTGTAGATATTTAGGATGGTTATATCTTCCTGTAGGAGTGATCCCTTTATTAGTATGTAGTAACCTTCTTTGTCTCTTCTTACCTTTTAAATTTGAAGTCAATTTTGTCTGATACTAGGATTACAACTCCGGCCTGCTTATGGGGGTCATTTGCTTGGTAGATTTGATTCCAGCCTTTCACTTTTAGAAGATGTTTACTTTTGCTGGATAGATGTGTCTCTTGGAAGCAGCAGAAAGATGGATCTTGATTTTTGATCCAACTTATGAGCCTATGTAGTTTGATTGGAGAATTAAGACCATTAATGTTGAGAGTTAGGATTGAGCGATGATCGTATGTTCCTTTCATTATCACTATCTTGTTAAAAGCTGTGTCTTCCCATTTCTTGATCTGATATTCTGGTTTACTATTTAGGGTTCATTTCTTTGTCTGTATTGGGATCTTGATTATTTTCCCTGTATAGTACATCTTTGAGGATTTTCTGTAAAGCTGGTTTGGTGGAGATATATTGTTTCAGTTTTTCCTTACTGTGGAAGACTTTTATTTGACCTTCGGCTATGAATGAGTGTTTAGCTGGGTACACTATTCTTGGTTGGTAGTTATTTTTATTTAGGGTTTGGCATACCTCATTTCAGGCTCTCCTTGCTTTCATGGTCTCTGCTGAAAAGTCTGTGGTAATTCTGATTGCTTTTCCTTTATATGTGATTGTTTTCTTCTCCCTAACAGCTTTAAGGATTCTTTCCTTGGACTCCATTGTTCCTGTTTTGATCACAATGTGTCGGTGGGATGTCCTATTCTGGTCTGGTCAGTTTGGAGTTCTAAATGCTTCTTGTATCTGTATAGGCCTATCCTTCTGGATATTTGGGAAGTTCTTGGCGAATATTCTGTTAAATAGGTTACCTATTCCATTAACTTCTTTCTCCAGGTTTTCTTCAATACCTATTATCCTTAAATTTGGCTTCCTGATTGTGTCTTGAAGTTCCTGAGTGATCTGTTTTGTCTATTGGATTGGTTTTGTGTTGATTTTTGATCTCCATAGATTCTAGGGAATCTTCAGCTCCTGAGATCCAATCCTCTGCTTCAGTTAGTCGGGACTGTAGGCTAGCTACTTGATTTCGAATCTCTTTTCCTTCTGACTGGTCTTTCCTGATGATTTCCATGTCATCTCTTAGGTCCTGTATGGACTTCTTTACTTCATTAACTTCATTAATTTGGTTTTGAGTGCTGTCTCTCAAATCTTTTTAGCTGGGTAGCTATCTTTTCATTTGATTCTTGAATTTCATTTATCTTTCTATTTGTCAAGGCCATGAAGTTGTCTATTACTTTATGGGAAGATTGCTGTATTTATTCAAGCTTTTCATTTATCATGTTTATCAGTAGACTTTGTAGAGCATTTTGAGGGTTCTCTTCTATGTCTTTGATTGACTGCTGTGCTTACTGCTTGTTTTGAGTGGGAGATAAGACTCCATTGTTTACCTTCTTTCTTGTTTCTTCTGCCCATTTGGATTGGGAATGCCAATCTACAAGCACCTGTGAGCACCGTTTAAGACCCAAAGTAGACCTTACCAAGCACTGTTTTGTAAATCTTAGAAGTTCACAATTATATACAAATACCTTGTATATCTCTCTATAAAATTAGATTTGGTGTTCCTAAAGAATACAGTTTCAATATAACAACCTATCCTGATCCCTGTATTCAATAGTTACTTATTTACTGTTACAACCCTATGAGCAATTCTTGTTCTTACATTAAGTTCTTTTATGACTGGCTTTCTCTATGAACCCCTTTGATTCATTCGGATTAAGCAGGGATACCCTCTATCCAATAACCAGGAGTCAATGGAATCTCAAGGTCCTGGAAGTAAGTCAGGAGGCTAAGTTAGAGGTAGTAAAGAGAATAGAGTAAAATGTATGGGGAGGGATGATGGTTTTGGTTTAGATTCAGTGACGTGGAAATGTGGAGAAGAGTAGAATCAGTAGAAAGAACAAGGTTAAAATGATAGACAATGGAGAGTTAGCAGTAAAGAGTGGAGGTGTTATTAATAGGAAAGTAATTTTTAACGAAAGAGAATGCAAAGAGAGAAATAAAGAAAAAATACTGGAAGACAGATGCACAAAACAGAGAAAAATTATTTAAAAAAATTAAAAAGGAAAACATCCAGAAAAACAACTGAAAAAAAATTTGATAAAACAAACAGGTAAAAATGGAAAACAAAAAAACCAACGACGTTTCAGAAGTGAAAAAATTTTTTAAAAAAGCTTAAAAATGTTTGAGAATAAAAAAAATGGAGTCTTCTTTGTTTTTGTGGTCTTTCTGCAGTCTCTGGTTTCCTTGCGATGGTCTGCAGTCGATTTTGCCGCTTGGCTGGTTTGACTTGCTTTCAATTTGCCTGGGGTGGATCTGTTCTGACCCTCCTCTCCTGTTGGTGAAATCCTGGGTCTCTGTTGTTCACACAGCTTGCAGGTAGGCCTTGGGCGTCCACTGTAGATGGGGACGTGAGCAGTCTCAGGAACTGTGGCTCCTCCATGTGCTGTGGGGCTGCTGCCTTTAACACCTAGCTTTGAATAGGCTGTGGACTCAGCAGGGTGGGGCACCTCTGGCCTGGTTTACAGGGCTGAGAGTTGCTTGCCTGGGGAGGTTCCTTCCTCCTGGGTGGGGCGGCCTCCTGGGCAGAGGTGGCTGTGGAATTCAGCTCCCTTTCCGGCTGGGAATTGGGCTTCCTCTGTGGTGGGACTGTTTATCTGTCTCAGGAACTCTTTGTTCTGCCGTCTAGTGGTTCCGTGCCGCTGGTAACTTCTCGCCTCTTTCACTTTAAATTTAGAAATTCCGGCAGGCAGAGCGGGGCACCTCTGGCTAAGCCACAGCCCAGGATGAGCCTCCTGCCTGGGCAGGGGGGCGTTCTCCTGGGCGGAGCTGGCTCTCACTGATTGGTCCCTCTTGCCCTTTTCAAAGATGGCTCCTTTGTCCTCACTTTCCCCAGGCCCGCTTTAGTTCCAGTCTGGTCTGACCCTATGCCAGTGTCAAAGATGGTGCTTTGCTCTGGCAGTGGGGGAAATGCTACCTCCCAGAAGCTGCTCTGTGGGTGTAAGTGAGAATGTCTTTCGTGGGGGTACTCACGCTTTCTCTGCGATTTCAGCCCGTCCGTTCTCAGCCTGTTATCCGTGTGTGTCTGCCGCTGTCTGGAGGATTTCTCCCTGGTCTATGCTGTGTGCTTTAGCAGCGCAGAGTGTGGGTCACTGCAATGTCGGAGGGAGCTCACCTAGGGCTCTGCTGCTCCTCTGCTGTCTTCCAGGAAGTCTTAGGCCAATCATTGTTAAGGATTATTTTATGATTTTCCTGTGGTGTAACATCATTTTCTGTGTGATGATGTGACACATGGAATGTTCCCCCAAACCCTATAATAACCCTGCTGAATGGAGGGTCAGGGCTCTCGATTCAGACCCGCTGCATCATGATGATTGTGTGTCCAGGCTCGAGCTTGCAATAAAGTCTCTCATGTGATTACAGTTGCTTTTGGCTCCTTGGTGGTCTTTGGAGACCCCGAAATCTGGGCATAACAGCAGGAATGTGTGTGTGTGTGTGTGTGTGTGTGTGTGTGCATGCACACACATGTGAGTGCGAACATGTTCAAGATTAAAACTGTCAGCATGATGTAAAAATGGGTGAGTTTAAGTTTAAACTCCAAAAAGGTCATCAAGTTTGGGCATTACAAAAAGTCTAAAAGAATTATTGCATTGTTTTAAATAGGAACTATAGTTTAAAAGATTTCTTTAATTTGTGGTTGAAAAATTTGGTGTCTTAATGCAGAAGGCTCTTTGCACTGTAATCAAATTATCTGGTTTAGCAAAAAAGGCATTGGGGACTTGAAATTTATTTCCCTCCTCTGTTAAAATTTGGGACTAAATGTCAGAAATTTGGATATTAATGTTTGATTATCACTGTTAAGGAACTGCTTGGGTTTCTCAGCCAGAGATCGATAGGAAAAGACAGGATAAACCTAGGACGGGCCTGTGTGCATATCCTCAGGAGTGAGGGGTGAACTGGCAAAAGTGCAGCTTGGCCAGTCTTCATGGTGGGACAGGCCTTAGGGGAGTCTATGCATGGTGGAAAAAGAGTAAGCTAGCAAAAAGGCAATTCATGAAGACCCAAAGAGTAGGATGGGTATATGCCCATTCTGTAGGACAGGCCAATGGAGGCCTGCCTTTGTCTTTTCCTTACTGATGGATACCAATAACCTGATGGAAAAATTGAATGATTTGATTAGTATTTCTAAAACTGCCCCTTAGGAGGTATTAAGAATTGGAAAAGTTTTAAAAAGAAAGTTTAAAAGTTTATCTAGATGATATAATTTGATTTCTATGCTATTTTGCAATTTGGATATATATATATATATATATATATATATATATATATATATATATATATTAAAGCAAAGACGCTAAGTCTGGATTCTTGTTTGTAATTTTGATGCTTGTAATTCTTGCATAAAGGAAAAAATGTCATTTGAGTTAAAGGTTTTCTAGGTAGTAACTCAGACTGGAGGAAAAAAAATGGCTCTTTTAAAACAGGCAGCCTGGAGGCAATGGGCAGTACCTTGTGCCTCCAGGTTTCAGAGTTCTTCAAATGCAAGTGAAAGCTAAAATGTCAAGTGTTAAAGCAGAGGTTAGTAAAAGGCTTTAAAAATCAAGAATAGATTTCTAGATATGAAATTTGGAAGTGAAACTTGTCCTAAATGTTTGTTTCAAATTGTTTGTCAGATGTAACTTTGGCCCTTAATAAGTTCCAGGTTAGAGCATGCTTAAAAACTACTTCTGTGTGGAACTATGCCTACTTAATCTTTGATAAAGGAGCTAAAACAATAGTATGGAAGAAAGATAGCCTCTTTAACAAGTGGTGCTGGCAAAACTGGCTCAACACATGCAACAAACTAAAACTAGATCCTTATATATCACCCTGCACCAAAATCAATTCCAAATGGATTAAAGACCTTGAAATCAAAACAGGCACCCTGAAGACACTAAAGGAAGGAGTAGGAGAAACACTTGGGCTCCTTGGCACAGGACAGAACTTCCTTAACAAAGACCCTGAAAGGCTACAAATCAAAGAAAGGTTGGACAAATGGGATTGCATCAAACTCCAGAGCTTCTGCACGGCAAAGGACATAGCTCTCAAGATAAACAGAAAGCCCACAGACTGGGAGAAAATCTTTACCGGACATTCAACAGACAAAGGCCTCATCTCTAAAATATATGCAGAACTAAAAAAATTACCTTCTTCCAAAACAAAACTGCAAAGAACCAACAGCCCCCTCATCAAGTGGGCTAAAGACTTACAAAGAAACTTCTCTGATGAGGAAATGAGAATGGCCAATAGACATATGAAAAAATGCTCTACATCACTGGCCATAAAGGAAATGCAAATCAAAACAACATTGAGATTCCATCTCACCCCAGCAAGAATGTCATATATCAAGAAAACTAATAATAACAATTGTTGGAGGGGATGTGGCCAAAAGGGAACCCTACTTCATTGTTGGTGGGAATGTAAACTGGTTCAGCCACTCTGGCAAGCAGTATGGAGATTCCTCAGAAGGCTCAATATAGAACTCCCCTATGACCCAGCAGCCCCACTGTTGGGTATCTATCCAAAAGACCACAAACAAAATCACAGTAATGCCACCAGCACAACAATGTTCATCGCAGCACAATTTGTCATAGCGAGAAGCTGGAACCAACCCAGATGCCCCTCCATAGATGAATGGATCAGGAAAATGTGGTACATTTACACAATGGAATTTTATGCCTCTATCAGAAAGAATGACATTGTTCCATTTGTAAGGAAATGGAAGGACTTGGAAAAAGTTATACTAAGTGAAGTGAGCCAGACCCAAAGAAACATGGACTCTATGGCCTCCCTTATTGGGAATAATTAGTACAGGTTTAGGCAAGCCATAGCAGAGCATCACAAGGCCCAATAGCTATACCCTTAGGAACACATAAGATGATGCTAAGTGAAATGAACTCCATGATATGGAAACAAGTGATATATCACAGTTATAACTACTTTCAATGTCCTATGTGAATGTGTAGTTTCTATTATTGATGATGTTTTGTATCACCTTCCTATGTTTGTACCTACACTACCTCTGTAATCTTATCTGAGTATATTGGAAACCGTGTTTACTGGTATTGGAAGTAGGAAATTCAAAGGGAATACCAAATTCGAGAGACACGGGGTTAAAAAAAAGAGAAATAACTACAAAAGCAATACTTGCAAAACTGTTTGGTGTAAGTGAACTGAACAACTGGGCGGGGGGGAGGGAAGGGGGGGAGGGAGGGGGACATGAGGGACAAGGCAACAAACAGTACAAGAAATGTATCCAACGCCCAACGTATGATACTGTAACCTCTCTGTACGTCAGTTTGAAAATAAAAATTTGAGAAAAAAAAAAAAAAAATAAAATAAAATAAAATTAAAAAAAAAAAAAAAAAAAAAAAAAAAAAAAACTACTTCTGTGTGGACCACTTCGTTGCTTTTAATTGGAGTAAAGTGGCTTCATGTACAGACTCATGATCTGAATCTATGGTTTGTGGCCAGCCCAGGCAGAGAAAGGTCCCTGTGAGAGTCTCATCTCTAATCGGCCAGCAGAGTGCTGGGAGCAGAGTCATATTGTGTGGAGTTCAAAGTGGCAGAGTGCTAGCCTTGAGCTGGAGAGCTAAGGGACAGCACTGAGTTCAAGTCCAGTGTCTGAAATGGTGGAAGTCACTCCTGGGACAAAAGCGATGGAGCATCCAGAGGCAGTAAACCACTGCTTAGATGGCAGAGATGGTTTCAGATCCTAGAGTCACTTGCATTTGGCCCTTCAAAAGTTAATCAGAGCTGGGAGGTCATAGGAGAATAGTTTGTAAGCATGTCTTTCTGATGCCCATGTCTGTCTACTAAGTAATTGGGCAGGAACTTGCAAGTCATCTGTGATAGCAGGTAGTAAATTTAAGTTTGTCAAATGGAGGGGGGTTAGTTTAAAATTCCACCCCCGGCATCTACTCAAAGCCCTAACTGAGTGAATTTTGAGCTGGCACATCTGTTCAGGAAAGGAATCTTGTGGACCTGAGATGGAGTCCTTTATTGAGATCTGTCTAAGGCCTGCAAAGGTAATTTAGGCTTTGTTAGTTCATCAGAGATCAGTTTACCCAACCTGTCAGGAAAATACTTTTGCAGACCAAGTGCTAAAAGGCTAAATGTCTGTGCAGTTGTTAAAAGTTAACTGTTGTATGTAAGTTCCAGTTTGGAGTAAGGGTCCTAATGGACATCTGATCCTAGCTGCTCCTTGTTAAAGTAGACTAAGGCTATAGGCTTCTGGCTAGGTAGGGTCAGCACCCCTGAATCAGCCTGAAGAAGCTACAGAAGATGGATGATCTTCATCCATCAGCTCCCTTTAAGATCAAGGGACCACTGTCATTTAAAAAAGATGAAGTAGGATAACTTAGAGGCATGGAAAACAGTGGTAACAAGTGTACAAGAGTAGAGACTGCACTTGTGAGAGATGGTTGCAGACCAAGCCTTCTATGCCAGCCTAGAAAATCCTAGCCTTATTGGAAATATCTGATTACTAAAAGTTATTACCCTGGAAAAATTATAGCCAAGGGCATTGCCTAAAGCTGCCTTGAAATCCAGTGGGGTGCCAGCCTGCAAAAGCTAGTCTACTTAATGAGCAACCAAGAAAATATTAGGAGATTTCACTAAAGTCAGGCCTTAGGTTAAGTTTCTTTAGCCAGTCTATGCAGAAAGTTGCAGGCAACCCAGCAGGAGCTGTGACATTCTATTGGAGCCACTGAGAGACACTGCTGCCTACTGCTGCCACAGCCCCTGCCCATTCCATTTGGGTTAAGATCAAGCATGGCCTGACAGTCATCTGGAGGAATCTACATCTTCACCCGGAGCACCTCTACTGTGGTAAAAGCAGATGGGACTCCATCACAAGCAGCTGCTTCCTGGTGGAAGGCTGCTTTGGATCTGCTGAAACTAAGATTTTTGTGGGACATTCTTTCTGTGGTAACCTTACAACTCCTCTGAGTTGACTAGACTTGACTAGCTCTATAAAGAAAATTGGATATCACTGGCCAGTCTTAGGCACTTTGAGACACAGGGAACTGGAGAAATCTACTCTAAACAAGTGTCCTAATGATAGTTGGCTCTGATACAGTAGTAACCTGTTTCTTTCTGGGGTTGAGCTGAGGAGCAGCAGTCCCATTGGACTGGCCCCTGTCTCATCTTTGCTCTCCCCAGCAGCCTGTTGGTGGAGCCATTGTAAATTGCTCTGAGGCACTGAGAAAACCAGATTAGACAAGTCAAAGGAAAAATGAGGATAGCTTTAAACTCAAGCCATAAAGAAGCTCAAGAAAATGTAAAGAAAGAGGAAATAAGACTGAAGTAGGCAGAAAATACTTTCAAGCTCCCCTCAACACATGGTTTGTGTGTACAGGAGGTCTTACTCGCTGCCCATCTATTGACCAGATGGGAATTGGAAATGCATTATGTGCCTTAGTCCATGTCCTGCCACAGGTGTATGTGTACAGTGGTGGTAAAGAAAGAATACACATGGATATGCTGCCAAAAGGTTATCGGGCCAAGAGTTCTGTCCCTGTATGATCCCCATCTGTTAGGGATTCAGTTTGGCCTTGATGGGGGAAGGGCGACGACAGCTCCCGAGATGCTGCCCTTCCCCCAGACCTGGGGCTGTGTGAAGGTAGCCCCTCCCACCTTCCGGCCTCAACCGGAAGGGAAGCAAAGCAGCCCCCGCCTCTCGGCTCAGCCATGTGTGTAATGGTGGAGACCCTGTCCTTGGGGGGGCTGTGGTCTCTGCCCATAGAGGAAGTTCCGTGACATCACCTGATGGACAGACCATTAGCCAATCGTTCATATTCAGTTAGTCCCTCCTCTTCCTGCCCGCCATTACTGTTATATAAACTCCTCCCTGATTAAAGTCCTTTGAGACTGGTGGACCATCGAACCGGCTCCCCAAAGTCTCTGTCCTGCATCTGCTCCTGATGTGTGAGGGGGACGGGGGGAGGTCTCGGCATCCTACCTCAGCTCAGCGTAGCTCGATAAAGACACGCTCCGCCCCTCCTGCTGGTGGGAGAAGCAGAGCCAAGTGTCTTTCATAATTTGGGATTTGGCATCTCCCCGGGAAAAGAGGGGGGACAGGGAATTTGAGCCCCACACCCATCCTGGCAGCATTAGGTGTTGACAGGATCAATTGGAGTAGGCGTCTCAGCCTTAGTGAAGGAGGACCAGGACTTGAGTGGTCTCAATGAACAAGTGGCAATTGACCTTGGTCAGCTCGAGAGCTCCACGACCCAATTAGAAAACCAACTTGACTCCTTGGCAGAGGTTGTTTTACAAAATAGGAGGATCCTAGATTTGCTTGTTATGAGCCAAGGAGAACAATGCTGTTTTTACGCTAATCAATCTGGTGTTATCAGGGAAAGCTTAGCACTAGTCAGAAAGGACTTAAAGGAAAAATACAAGAGAGAGCAAGAAGGAGAAATTTGGTATCGGTTGCTGTTCTCAGGGTTACTGTGGGCAACTACCCTGATAACAGCCTTGGCAGGTCCTTTGGCTCTACTACTCTTGGCCTTAACTATTGGCCCATGCCTTATAAGTTGTCTCATGAAATATGTTCAAGAAAGAGTGCAGGCAGTTAAACTCATGGTCCTCCATTCCTACCACCCCTGTCAGCCTTTGGTTCAGGAGGACCAAGAAACCTGCCAATGATTTGGCAGGTCCCCCCAAAAAGGAATTGGAAATGTGGAAACAAAGTGAAAGGTGTAAGGGAACCCCTTTTTTTGGGGGGGGTTCCCCTACAGCAGGCTTAGACAAGGTAGTGGGCCTAGGGAGGGGCAAATCTAAGCCAAATAACCAGAGCTCAAAGCAGCTTGACCTAGGCAAAAGAAAGGAATGAGGAACATCACTCAACTTAGGGAAAGTTCCAAGAAGAGAAAGATTTAAGGCTAATTAAGACCAGTTACACCCAGAACCAAGAATTGTGTTGTTTTGATAGCTTTGTTTATGGAATTTACTGGAATTATAAAATCACTAACAGCAATTCTGCTTCTGTATGTCTGTCTGCTTACTTTGCCTACTTTCCAGACTACCTGTGTGTGGTACTTGTGATTCTTACCCCATGACCATCTGCTAGTGGTACATGTGATATTTGCCTTTAAAAGCCCAACCCTATTTGGCCCTGGTGCTGTTCGTCACCATCCTGGTGGTGGTGAGCAGATACTGTGAACAGCTAAATAAAGACTCCTAGCCCAATTGACTGAGTGCTGGTAACTATTGTCATGGGTTGGAGGCCCACCTGGTTATCTGTTATACAACATTTCGGCTTAGAAAAAAGGCACTGGGTACTTGAGCTTTATTTCTGTTAGCATATTCACCCCTGTTTTAGGTTGACTGCCTTCCTCTTGGGGCACCTACAAACCAGGCCTGATCACAGTTGCCCATTCCCACCCAAACTTCATGTATCCCCAGCCCCAACAGTGTCAACAACATGTTGCTGCACAGTCAGGATGTTCTGTTCTGGTCCCACAGCTCTATCTAGTGCCTAGATACAAAAGGTATTGTCCGGGCTACATGCCAGATACAGAATGTCTTCACAGTTGCCCACTCCCATCCAAAATGCATGTGTCCCAAGCCCCAATGGTATCAGCAACATGTTGCTACTGCAGTCAGGATGTCCATTCCTGGACCCCTGGCTATTTCTAGTATCCAGCTATAGAATGTATTGTCCCAGCTATGTGCCAGATATAGGATGTTTTCCCTGGCTATAAATCACCTATACAGTGTTCTGCCCCAGATGTCTGATATCTCCAATGCCCAGCTGTGACTACAGAAGATTTCCTGCTCCCAGCCCCTTTTGCCCTCAACCTCCTTGATACTATATAACTACCTCCCTGCTTGAGAGCAGGCTGCTATTCTCTATCTTTCAGGCTGCTAGAGGGCTCACAGGTGCTGGGAATAAACCACCTTCCTATCGGGAAACACCATCTGCATCAGCCATTCCTAGACCCTGAGACCAACTGGAACCACCCAGACTTGCAGAACAGGCCACATGCTAATTACCACGGCTGACCAAACCGCCTTTTTCCCCTGCCATATAAACCCTGCCTGAGACAGGCCTGGGCACGACCTTTCTGATCCTGACCAGAGGTCTGACTGGGAGTGTACCCCAGTAAACTCTCTTTCAATCACCTCTTCTTCTCTCCACGTGCTCTCCCCTTGCCCTAGAACCTTTCATTTGGTGCCAAAATCCGGGAAGGTGGTGTGCTTCACCAGGTAGGGAGCCCACTGAGCTTACTAACAGGACTAAACAGCTGCCAGAGCTGACCTTCCAGCTTTTGTCCATGTAAGCAGTACATATCTTGTGGATGGTCACCTAGGGGTTGGGATATTACTGGCTATACACCCAGCTGAGGCCTCTACCTTCTCTCTCTCTTTCTCTCTCACTCTCACTCTCCACCATCAGACCAGGACCTCAGCCTGGCCTCTGCATATCCACTACATTCACATTGGGTGAGTTCCCCACCCCCCCCAGCCCCTTTCCCAGGGTGTTTCGGCTTGCTCTCCTGGAACTTGGCTCCATCCTTTTTCCTCAAAAGTCACAAGCTCCTGCCCAAGTCTCCCTAAGGCCTTTGGTCTTTGTGACTGGGAATGATTGGGGACACGTGATCCTCCATGCCACACCCTTTTGTAATCCTTTGGCAGGGATAAAGACAGGGACACCTTCTTAAGGCCCAGTGTTACCCTAGGCTGCCCGAACACCATGGGAAACCAAAATTCCAAACCAGACCCACAGACTCCACTGGGTTGTTTATTGACTAACCTCAAAACTCTAGGCCTTGCACCTGACCTTAAGCCAAGGAAGTTAATTTTTCCCTGAATAGGGAATGGCCCATGTACTGACTCAACAGCAAGTCATGCTGACACGAAAATGGGACTTCTTAACCGATCTTCACAATTTAATGAGCGAATGGGCAAGTAGGCTGAAATTCCAAATATCCAAGGCTGCTTTTTGTATACTCCTGTCCTTTTCTCTGTCTCTCCTGCTCTCCTGACTCTGCTTCTGACCCTCTCCACTCTCAACTTTATTCTTTGCTGGTGGCACGGCCCTGCCTTATGTGCTGGCGGACCCTGACTCCCCAAGGCACAAGGTCTCCCCTGACTCCTCCTTAGAGTCCGTTCCCAACCTGCAACCTGTCCCGGCCCCTGCCTTAGACCTCTCCTCTCACATGGCCAGTGGCACTCACATGGAGACTATGTCACCAGATCACCTGTTTCCCTTGCTTGAAGTGGCAGGGCTGAAGGGGCTGGTGCGGGTTCATGTTCCTTTCTCATTAGGAGACTTGTCCCAGATTGAGGTTCGCCTAGGGTCATTTTCCAACGACTCATCCACCTTTATCAAGGAGGTTCACTATTTGACTCAGGTTTATGGCCTTACCTGGCAGGCTGACTGAGGCCCTTACACTTGCTTGGACCTGGCATCCCCGTTGGGGGCAAGCTTTCTGGTCTCTCGTTTTATCTCTCAGTAAGCCCCAGATATAAAGAAAAAACTTAAAAAGGTTGAGGAAGACCCTCAAACCCATATCTGAGATCTGATGAACATGGCCTTTAAAGTTTTCTATGCCCATGAGGAACAGGAAGAGGTGGATAGGAAGCCCGCTCTGGCCAAACAGCAGCCTACCAAGCCCAAGCCCTGGTCATTGCCCTATGGCCCCGAGCAACATGTGGCTTGGGAGGAGCATGTCCACCACCTGGACCCTGCTTCAAGTGTGGCCAAGAAGGACACTGGGCGAGGCAATGCCCTAAACCTCAACTACCACAGGTGTCATGTCTGCTGTGCAACCAGAAGGGATACTGGAAGACTGACTGCCCCTCTGCACCTAGTCACGGAGGTACAGTCCTTCCTTCCCCTGGTCTGCTGGCCTCTGTACTGGGCCTGGCCGCTGAAGACTGAGGACGCCCTGCCTCGCCAACCCTGATCACCCTTGTTGAGCCTAGGGTAATGATCCAGTAGCAGTAAGGCCATTTCCTTTTTGGCTGATATGGGTGCTACCTATTTGGTCCTCCCTTCCTTTCTAGGCCCCTTAATTCCTTCTCAGCTCTCAGTCATGGGAGTTGATTGCGTTTCCTCACAGCCACCAACAACAGGCCCCCTGACATGCCTATTCCATGACCGCCCATTTGTTCACTCCTTCCCAGTCATGCCTTCCTGTTCTACTCCCCTTATGGGGTGAGACCTACTTGTTAAATTGCATGCCACCTTAACTTGGGGCCCTCCTAATTTGGCTCCTGTGGCTCCCTTTATGATTTATGTATTCTTTTCCACTTCTGACATGTATAATTGGAAAAGAGAAAACCATTCCTGGACAAAAGGAAGTCCAAAGGAAAGGAAAAACTTCCCGTTATAGCTGTAGCTAAACCAACTTAGCAGAAGGGAGAAGTATCAAGTTTCAAACAGCCTCCCCAGGTCCTCCGGGAAGCTTCTTTAACCAGTCTATGCAGAAAGTTGCAGGCAACCCAGCAGGAGGTGTGACATTCTATGGGAGCCACTGGGAGACATTGCTGCCTGCCACCCATTCTTCTGCCTGCCTGCTTCCCCATTCCATTTGGGTCAAGATCAAAGATGGCCTGAGAGACAACTGGAGGATTCTACATCTTCACCCTGAGCACCTCTACTGTGGTAAAAGCAAATGGGACTCTATCACACGCAGCTGCTTCCTGGAGGAAGGCTGCTTTGTGTTACAGTGTTCGAGGGAGGAGATTCCACATCCCTCCAAAAGTCCACCACTCAGAGACAGTCTCAAGCAGAAAGATGGATTTATTGGGGAAGCAAAAAGTGAACTGACTGGCCAGGAATGTAGCACAGACTTGGGAGCTGAAACTGAGACTCCTAACAGTCCTCCAGCTGGGGTTTATAAAGGTAAAATCCTAGCACAGATGTAGGGGGTTGATGCAGAGGATAGAGCAAGCAACAAACAAGTTAAGGAACCCATTTACTGAAGCAGAATTTACATCAGATTGACCTGATATTTAACTTCATTTTAACAATTGTTACTGTATTTACTTAATCAAGATGGAATCAGCTCTACTTCCTACAACATCCCCCCCTTTTTTTCAGCCTAGTCCAATCCTTGACCCATTTCATTAACATTATGGGGGGGGGTGTACCTGATACAAAGGACCATCAGTTTTGTGGCCCCAATTCTTTGTACAAATGACATTAATGCGTTAACACATGGGCCAGTTAATCCAGTTTCCTGTCCCTCTAAGTGCCTAAGGTTGGTCAGTGATATCTGTGAGGTCCACCCCTAGGAGGGCTCCATGCAGGCACTCTCACTTGTTTAAATCTCCATCCAGTTACCTAGGTAACTGGAACACCTGGAGGCAGTTACCTCCCTCCCTTCTCTGAGGTCACACCCTAATCCATCTGGACACACCCTAATACACCTGGACACACCTCCCACACCAGGCTTTGCCTGGGAGTGACTCTCTAGCCTGCAACACCTGCTTTATCAAATTTTCTTAATAGAGCTAGTCAACTCAGGAGTGGAAAGGTTACCACAGAAAGAATGTCCCGCCCCCCCCCCCCCCAAATCTTAGTTTCAGCAGATCCAAAGCAGCCTTCCAGCAGGAATCAGCAGCATGTAATGGAGTCCCATCTGCTTTTACCACGGTAGGGGTGCTCAGAGTGAAGACCCAGTTTCCTCCAGATGACTCTCAGTTCATCCTTGATCTCAACCCAAATGGAATGGGCAGGGGCAGTGGCTCCTAGTGGCTCCTGTAGAATGTCACATCTTCTGCTGGGTTTCCTGCAACTTTCTGCATAGACCGGTTAAAGAACAATTTCTCATAAGTGCAGTCTTCACTCTTGTACACTTGTTACCACTGTTTTCCATGCCTCTAAGTTATCCTGCCTCATCTTCCCAAAACTGACTGTGGTACCTTGATCTTAAAGGGGAGCTGATGGGCGAAGATCATCCTTCGTCTGTAACTTCTTCAGGCTGACTCATGGATGCTGACCCTACTTAGCCAGGGACCTATAACCTTACTTAGC
Organism: Perognathus longimembris pacificus; assembly: GCF_023159225.1. Taxonomy (NCBI): domain Eukaryota; kingdom Metazoa; phylum Chordata; class Mammalia; order Rodentia; family Heteromyidae; genus Perognathus; species Perognathus longimembris. The sequence continues at coordinate 8,604,523 of NC_063177.1, forward strand.
CTACTTTACCAAGGGGTTACCAATATCAGATGTCCATTAGGAGCTTTACTCCAGATTGGAAACTACATACAACAGTTAACTTAATAACTGCACAGACCTCTTCTTGGGCCACAATATTGTAGTCTTTTAGCACTTTGCTTTGCATAAGCATTTTCCTGACTGAGTGGGGAAACTGATCTCCGATGGCCTAACAATGCCTACATTACCTTTGCAGGCCTTAGATCTCAATAAAGACATGATCTCAGGCCCACAAGCTTCCTTTCCTGAACAGACATGCCAACTCAAAATTCACTTAGAGCTTTGAGCAGATAGATGCAGGGGGCTGGGATTTTATTTTTTAAATTATTTTTAAAATTAAATTTTATTGACAAGGTGATGTACAAAGGGGTACAGTTACATAACAAGGTAGTGAGTACATTTCTTGTCATATTTGTAACACCCTCATTTTTCTTTCCCTTCCCTAGTTCAGGTAAGCATATATACAATATCCAGTGTACCAAAATCATATACAATAACCATGCGGGGTACACCAAAGGAAATTCACCTAGAACATTAAACATAATGACAACAATAAAGTCCTCCTGTGTCCTTCTCTTGGAGTTCTTTTTGCTTATCCTCATCTTATATAATAATATGTACATAGCTGTTAAGCTATTGTGATCCACTGATAGGTCTATCCTAGACCTTTTTATGTTTGTTTAGTAGTTGTTTGGTTTTAGATACATAATGTAAAGTCGCTGACCCAACCATGTGGAAATACCATTTGAAAAGAAGTTTGTTATTTTGCAGACTTGGTCTCTACCGTTGTTCTCCTCACCCCCCGCCCCCGAACAATCATAAATCAAGGAGACCATGTGCCTTTGTTCTTTGTATTCTAGGCTTGTCTTACTCAACATTATTTGTTCAAGATATGACCATTTCCCTGCGAATACCATTATTTTACATTTCTAATCGCTATGTAGTATTCCATTGTGTACAGGTACCACATTTTTTTTGGATCTATTCATCTGTAGTGGGGCATCTGGGTTGTTTCCATATTTTGGCTATTGTGAATTGTGAGGTGATAAACAAGGATGTGCAGAGGTCTTTATGGTTTCCTGGGACCTGTTATTCAGAATAGATGCCTAGGAGTGGTATGGCTGGGTCATAGGGTATGTCTATGCTGAGCTTTTTGAGGAACCTCCATACTGTTCTCCAAAGTGGTTGTACTAATTTGCACTCCCACCAACAGTGGAGAAGGGTTCCTCTTTCCCTGCATCCACTCCAGCATTTGTTGTTGCTTGAGTTCAGAGTACAGGCCATTCTAACTGGAGTGAGGTGGTATCTCAGGGTTATTTTTATTTGCATTTCCTTTACTGCCAGGGATGTTGAACATTTCCTCATTTTTTTTTTTTTTGCCATTTTTATCTCTTCTCTTGTGAAGTCTCTCTTTAGCTCCTTTGCCCATTTAATAGTTGGTTTACTAGGTTTGGAGGGGGTTTCTTGAGTTCTCTGTAGATGACAGATATTAGGCCTTTGCCTAGACAAAGGGAATTTAAAAGTAAATTTGTCCTAAATGTTTGTTTCAAAGTGGAAAATTAGGGCTACCAAAATGATTGTTTAATTGCTATTCCAGTTTGCCCTTATAGGTTTTTTTCCCCCCAGTATTGTTTTTTATTAATTAAATTTTGTTGACAAGGTGTTGTACAAAAGGGGTACAGTTACATAATAAGGCAGTGACATCTTACACCCTCATTTTTCTTTCCCTTTCCTAGATCAGGTAGGCATATATACAATACCCAGTGTACCAAAATCACATACAGTAAACATGTAGCGTACGCCAAAGGAAATTCATCTAGAACTTTAAATGTAACTTCAACAATAGAATCCTCCTGTGTCCTTCTCTTGGAGTTGTTTTTGCTTATCCTCGTCTTATATGATCATATGTACATAGCTGCTGAGCTATTGTGATCCACTGTTAGGTCTGTTCTAGACCTTCTTATGTTTAGTAGTTGTTTGGTTTTAGAGGTCGCTGACCCAAACCTGTGGAAATACCATTTGAAAAGAAGTTTTTTGTTTCGCAGACCTGGTCTCTACTGTCCCCCCACACCCCCACCATTCCCTAACAGTCATATATCAAGGAGACCATGCCCCTGTTTTGTGCTGGTTCCCGCTGGTCCGCCAGTGGGGACTTGTTTGTATACTGGCTCCGGGTTTGAGTTTGGCTGTTGAACCTTACTGTCCTATGGGTGAGCGTGACCATCTGGGTTGTTGCCAAGGCGGTTACCCTCACTGCAATTAGGGGTGGGTAGGTTCTGTGTCTTTCTCTGAGGGACTGTGCTCTACCGCTGTGTTGTACTGACCCTTGTGGGTCCCTGTTGGGGATTCATGGTTCGCTGATTCAGTGTGGCATGGAGATTTTTCTCTTCTTTGATTCTTTCCCTGCTAGTTGCTGTGGGTCAAGAGAGCTCGCCTCTCAGATTGAGTATTGCCGCTGAGGGGCGGCTCACCCACCTGTGCAGAGTGTTCTGGTCCTGGATTGTGTGTGTGTCTGCGCTGCTGTGGGCTTTTCTGGGCTGGGGTGTGGCAATCATTTGGCGGTGGCGGCGGTGGCCCCAGCTCTCCACATCTGTGGCGCCTGGTTCCCTTGCTGTTGTCTGGTCCCGGCCTTTCAGTCCCGCGCTGCTGTCTAGCTTGGTCCAGTTTGCGCATAGTCTGGGGCCCGTGGAGCTCCTGCTGTATGGTTTCTGTACTTGAGGCGGGACTTTTCCGCTGTTGCTTCTGTGGTCTCTGACCCCTTATAGGTGTTTTTTTTTGGAAACAGTTTACAGGGTCCACAGACAAAGAGGATTCTTAGAAGTTGTCAGATATAACTTTGGCCCTTGATAAGTCCCAGGTAAAGCCATGCTTTAAAAAAATGACTTCTGTGTTGACCACTTTATTGCTTTTAATTGGAGTAAAGTGGCCTTTTATAAAGACTCATTGATCTGAGAACTGTGATTCAAAGCCAACCCTGGCAGAGAAAGTTCTCTGTGAGAATTTCATCTCTAGTTGGCCAGCAGAGTGCTGGAAGGAGGAGATGCTGGAGATCAACGTGGAAGAGTGCTAGCCTTGACCTGGAGAGCTGAAGGACAGCAATCAGGCCCTGAGTTCAAGTCCAGAAACTCACCAAGAAAAATGCCAAAAGTGCATTTGCCCCAGCATGGAGAAGACACTCCTGGGACCCTGGCAATGATGGAGCACTGAGAAGCAGTTACAAGGCACTGTTCAGATGACAGAGATGGAGTCAGTTCCTGGAGTCACTTGTGCCCTTGTGTGGCCCTTTCAAACATTAATCAGAGCCTGGAGGTCATAGGAAATAGCTTGTAAGCATGCCTTTCTAATGCCCTTGTCTGTCTACTTCGTAACTGGGCAGGAATTTACACTTGCAAGGCAGGAACTTGCCAGGCATCTGTGATAGTGTGTAGTAAAAAGCTAAGGTTGTCAAATGTGGGCAATGCTTTAAAAATCCCAACCCCTTGTATTTGTTCAAAGCCCTCATTGTCAGGGAATTTTGGGCTGGTACCAGCCACATAATTCATCTGTTCAGAAAAGGAAGTTTGTGGGCCTGAGATCATGTTCCTACTGATCTTTATATAGGCCTGCACAGGTAACTTAGGCATTGTTAGGGTCACCAGAGATCAAGTTTCCCAGGCAGTCAGGAAAATGCTTTTGCAAACCAGAGTGCTAAACAGGCTACACTGCTGTAGCCCCAAAAGGTCTGTGCAGTTGTTAGATAGGGTCAGCACCCTGAGTCAGCTTGAAGAAGTTACAGAAGATAGATCATCATCTATCAGCCCTCTTTTAAGATCAAGGGACCAGAGTCATTTCTGGAAAAATGAGACAGAATAAATTAAAGGAAGAGTCATGGGAAACAATACTAACAAGGGTGCAAGTGTGGAGACTACTTGTGAAAAATGGTTACAGGCTCAAGACTTCTTTGCCTTCAGTGTGTGCTTAGGAAATTCTAGCTTTATTGAAAACACCAAGAGATGAGAGTCTAAGGTATTTTACTGCCAGCTATCACAACACCCTGTATTAGCCAAGCACTCAAGACCTCTGAAAGGCTCCATCATTTCCCTATACCTGCAGTCATCTTGGATTCCCAGAACAGGGGCCATCTAATCAGATCATCCCACCAGGATATTGACCCTGTAAAGGGAGAAATACCCCAGGATGGGGCCTGAGGCTGACCCTCCTAAGCCACGACATTCATGTCATGGAACTAGATCATCCTCTAAAATGAGAATGACTTTTTTCAGAGCTACCTTGTAAAGACAGGGCCAGACCTCAATCAATGGTCATTACAATCACAGATCAAACCTACTAAACTATGAGCAAATCTCACTCCCTGTCTTATTATTTCTCTATTTAAACCTAAATCATGAACTTCAGGTTAGTGTTATTCCTAAAGAGACAGCTGAGAGAACCCTCTATTGTCTTTCTGATACAGTTTTATTGATTCCATTCCTTTCCTGCCTTTCACCATTACTGTCTTTTGAGGATGACTGGCTAGCCTTTATTTGTTAAAAAACCCCTGAAGCTATCAGCATAGTTGCAATGTAGACATGAGGAGAAATAAAGAAATGACTTGAGATACAGGATTCCATCCATTTTTCCCTGAAGTAGATAATGAAACCCCAGACTGTTCATACTCTGGGCTAGTGATTCATGTTACTTATAGACCCACTTCTAACTGCTGTACAATCTGGTGACATTGAACTGTGGAGGAAAAAGAGGACCAATGTCCAGAGCCTGTCCTCACCTCCTCAAAAGCATAGATGTTTGATGTCCCCCACATATGGGCAGCCACTCTACAGTTGTCCAAACATCTGGAGAAGGATAGAATAGGGAGGGCGTCACTTTCACACCATACAGAACTCTGCCTAGTAGATTCTCAAACCACAAGCTCTGATGACTTGGATGCAGTCAGCCCTTATCCAATCTGCTCACACCTCACACCTCACACCTCAGGGTGTGCTTCTTTGCTAATACTTCCCTGCTGTTTATCTGTTCTTTGTGATCCTTCGGTTGTATGTAGTGCAGCTCTCCATCTTAGATGTAGTGCACAGAGAATGCAGGAACATCTGGACAGCCCAATCCACTGGGAACAAAGCCAATCTCCTAACCTCTGTAAGACTAGAACCCTGACCCCCTCCACTTCTGCTGAAGTGTCTGGACTCCCAAATGTTCACCTTCAACAGGCCTGCCAGTGAAGGGCAGGGGAAGGAGGGAGGGAAGAAAGAGGGTAAAAATAGCTTAGGGAATGAAGCACCATGACTGATGTTTGGGGACATTCATTTTTCTTTGACCTCATTATTTCAGGGATCAGTCTCTAGTCTGTCTTTTTTTTGTAATTTATTTATCAATTAAAGAAAAGTTGTTTTTTGACAAGGTGTTGTGCAAAAAGGGTACAGTTACATAGTATGGCAGTGTGTACATTACTTGTGATATCTTCTTTCCCTTCCCTAGGTTGGTAGACATATATAAAATATACAATATACCAAGAACATATACAATAGCCACGTGACCTACGCCAAAAAAATTCACCTAGGGCTTTAAATATATTGTCGACAATAGACAATATGTCGACAATAGTCTTATATGAACGTACATACCTAGCTTTTGAGCAATTGTGATCCACTGAGAGGTCAATTTTTTATCTTTATATGTTGAGTAGTTGTTTGGTTTTAGTTACATAGTGTAGGGTCGCTGACACGATCCTGTGGGAAATACCATTTGACAAGAAGTTTTTGGTTTCACAGACCTGGTCTCTATTGTCTCCGCCTCCCCCCACCTTAACAGTCATATATCAGGGAGATCATGCCCCTTTGTTTTCTGTGTTCTAGGCTTGTCTTGCTCAACATTATTTGCTCAAGTTCTGACCATTTCCCTGGGAATGCCAAAATTTCACCATTTCTAATTGCTATGTAGTATTCCATTGTGTATAGGTACCATATTTTTTGGATCCATTCATCTGTGGAGGGGCATCTGGGTTGTTTCCATATTTTGGCTATTGTGAATTGTGCAGCAATAAACATGGAAGTGCAGATGTCTTTTTGATATCTTGGGACCTGTTGTTCAGGACAGATGCCTAGGAGTGGTATGGCTGGGTCATAGGGTAGGTCTATGTTGAGCTTTTTGAGGAACCTCCATACTGTTCTCCAAAGTGGTTGTACTAATTTGCACTCCCACCAACAATGGAGGAGGGTTCCTCTTTCGCCACACCCCCTCCAGCATTTGTTGTTTCCTGAGTTCAGAGTACAGGCCATTCTAACTGGAGTGAGGTGGTATCTCAGGGTTGTTTTTATTTGCATTTCCTTTACTGCCAGGGATGTTGAACATTTCCTCATATATTTCTTTGCCATTTTTATCTCTTCTCTTGTGAAGTCTCTCTTTAGCTCCTTTTCCCATTTCCTAATTGGTTTACTGGGCTTGGAGGGGCTTAGTTTTTTGAGTTCTCTGTAGATGACAGATATTAGGCCTTTGATGCTGTGCTGGTAAAGATCCTTTTCCATATGGTTGGCTGTCTTTCTAGTTTGGTGGCTATGTCCTTAGCTGTGCAGAAAGTTTTTAATTTGTCGTAGTCTCATTTGTCGAGTCTCTCCCCTATTTTTTGTGCCCCTGGTACTCTATTCAGGAAGTTCCTTCCCATACCTATAAGTTCTAGCATCTTTCCTACTCTGTCCTTCAGTAGTTTCAAGGATTCAGGTCTGATGTTGAGGTCCTTGATCCATTTTGAGTTGATCTTGGTGCATGGTGATAGGCTTGGGTCTACTTTGAGTTTTCTGCATATGGCTGCCCAGTTTTCCCAGCACCAGTATTTGAAGAGGCTCTGTTTTTTCCATTGTATGTCTTTAGCTCCTTTGTCGAATATCAGCTGACTGTAAGAGTGCGGTTTTATTTCTGGGTCTTCAATTCTATTCCACTGGTCTTCAGGTCTGTTTTTATACCAATACCAGGCTGTTTTTGTTATGATGGCTCTATAGTAGAGCTTGAAGTCTGGTATTGTGATGCCTCCTGCACTACTTTTTTTTTTTTTTGCTTAGAATTGCTCTGGATATTTGAGGTCTTTTGCTGTTCCATATGAATTTATGGGTTGCTTTCTCTATTTCAGTGAAGAATGTAGCTGGGATCTTGATGGGGATTGCATTGAATTTATATAACAATTTGGGCAATATGGCCATTTTCACTATATTGATTCTGCCTACCCATGAGCATGGGAGGTCTTTCCATCTCCTTGTGACTTCCTTGATTTCCTTTATTAGATTTTTATAGCTCTCATTAAATAGGTCCGTCACGTCTTTGTTTAGGTTGATCCCTAGGTACTTTATTCTTTTTTTTGGCTACTGTAAATGGTATTATTTCCATAATTTCCTTTTCTGCTTGTATATTGCTGGTGTACAGAAAAGCTGCTGATTTTGTGGATTGATTTTGTATCCTGCTACTTTGCCAAAGTGGTTTATTAGGTGTAGGAGTTTGGGGACTGATTTTTTTGGGTCCTTCAGATATAAGATCATGTCATCTGTGAATACGGATAACTTGATTTCTTCCTTGCTGATGTGGATCCCTTTGATGTCCTCATCTTGCCTTATTGCTATGGCTAGGGATTCTAGCACTATGTTGCAAAGAAGTGGGGAGAGTGGGCATCCTTGTCTTGTTCCTGAGTTTAGGGGGAATGATTTTAGTTTCTCCCCATTTAATACGATGTTAGCAGTTGGTCTGTTGTATATAGCTTTTATTGTTTTAAGGAATGTTCCATTTATTCCTGTTCTCTCCAGAGCTTTTAATAAGTATGGATGTTGTATTTTGTCAAAGGCTTTTTGGGCATCGATTGAGATAACAATGTGATTCTTGATTTTAGTTCTGTTGATGTGGTGAATTACATTGATTTACGGATGTTGAACCATCCTTGTGACTGTGGGATGAAGCCTACTTGGTCATGATGTATAATTTTCTTGATCAGTTTCTGAATCCTGTTAGCTATTATTTTATTGAGGAGCTTTGCGTCTGTGTTCATTAGTGATATTGGTCTGTAGTTCTCTTTTTTTGTTGGGTCTTTGCCTGGTTTGGGGATGAGTATAATATTAGCTTCATAGAATGAGTTTGGGATTTCTCCCTCTGTTTCTATTTCACGGAAGAGTTTGAGGAGTATTGGTATTAGCTCCTCACTAAAGGTTTTTTTTTTTTCCTTCAAATTTTTATTATCAAACTGATGTACAGAGAGGTTACAGTTTCATACGTTAGGCATTGGATAAATTTCTTGTACTGGTTGTTACCTTGTCCCTCAGACCCCCCTTCCTCCTCCCCCTTTCCCTCTCCCCCCCCCCCGGAGGTGTTCAGTTCACTTACACCAAACAGTTTTGCAAGTATTGCTTTTGTAGTTGTTTGTCTTTTTTTACCCTGTGTCTCTCAAATTTGGTATTCCCTTTCAATTTCCTGCTTCCAATACCAGTATACATGGTTTCCAATATACTCAGATAAGATTACAGAGATAGTGTAGGTACAACCACAGGAAGGTGATACAAGAACATCATCAATAATAGAAGCTACAGATACACATGGGATGTTGAAAGTAGTTACAACTGTGATATAACAATTGTTTCCATAACATGGAGTTCATTTCACTTAGCATCATCTTATGTTTTCATAAGGGTATAGCTATTGGGCCTTGTGATGCTCTGCTATGACTTGCATAAACCTGTACTAATTAATCCCAATAAGGGAGACCATAGAGTCCATGTTTCTTTGGGTCTGGCTCACTTCACTTAGTATAACTTTTTCCAAGTCCTTCCATTTCCTTACAAATGGGACAATGTCATTCTTTCTGATAGAGGCATAAAATTCCATTGTGTATATGTACCACATTTTCCTGATCCATTCGTCTACTGAGGGGCATCTGGGTTGGTTCCAGATTCTAGCTATGACAAATTGTGCTGCGATGAACATTGTTGTGCTGGTCTCACTAAAGGTTTTATAGAATTCGTTGGTGAATCCATATGGGCCTGGGCTTTTCTTTGTTGGGAGCTCTTGATTACCCCCTGTATTTCGCTGTAAATTATTGGTTTATTTAGTTGATTTATTTCTTCTTGATTCAGTTTGTGGAGTTTATATTTCTCTAAAATTATTGTTTTTTAGTGAGTAGAGGTTCTGGAAATAGTTCCTTATGATTGTTTGAATATCCTGTGTATTTTTTGTAATTTTTCTGGTGGAGTCCCTGATTTTACGTTTATGAGTCTCTTGTCTTTTTTTTTTTATTTGTAAGTTTTCCGAAGGGTCTGTCGATTTTATTTATTTTCTCAAAGAACCAGCTTTTAGTCTTATTTATTTGTTGAATGGTCTTTCTATTTTCAATCAGATTTATCTCTTCTTTAATCTTTGTGATCTCTCTCCTCCTAGTCATTTTGGATTCGACCATTTCTTGTTTCTCCAGTTGTTTTAGTTTCATCGTGAGGTTATTTACCTGCTCTGCTTCCATTCTTTTAATGTGAGTGCTGAGGACAATGATCTTGCCCCTCAGTACTGCTTTAGCTATATCCCATAGGTTCCTTTGTGATGTATTTTCATTGTCATTGTGGCTTACGAATTCATTAATTTCATCTTTAATTTGGTCTGTAGCCCAAGTGTTAGGTAACAGTGAGGGGTTTAGCCTCCAAGTATGTGTATAGCCTCTGTGGTAACCATTGTTATTGAGGGTTACCTTTATTCCACTGTGGTCAGATATAATACATGGGATTATGTCGATACTTTTGTATTTTCTGAGGTTCTTTGTGTGGGCTATGACATGGTCTCTTTTGGAGTATGATCCATGGGCTCCTGAGAAGAAGGTGTATTGGGTCTCTGTAGGGTGGAAGATTCTGTATAGGTCTGTCAGATCCATTTGGGATATGGTGTTACTTAGGTCCTCAGCTCCCTTGCTAATCCTCTGGTTGTTGGATCTGTCTCTTGGAGACAGTGGGGTATTAAAGTCACCACTATGATTGTGTTTGAGTCTATCTTGTTCTGTAGTTCTGTGAGAATTTGCTTGACATATGTAGGGCCTCTTTTGTTCAGTGAGTATACATTTATCACCGTGATGTCTTGATTCTGGATTTTTCCTTGTATTAAAATGCAGTGTTCTTTCTTGTCTTTTTGAGTTGATTTTAATGAGCAGTCCAACTTGTCTGAGATCAGGATGGCTACACCTGCTGTTTTGGTAGGTGCATTTGCTTGGAAGATCTTGCTCTATCCTTTCATTTGGGGCCCGTTTTTATCCCTTGATGTAAGATGGGTCTCTTGTAGACAACAGATGGCCACTTTTTGTTTGCAGATCCACTCTGCCAGCCTGCTCCTCTTTATCGGAGAGTTTATACCATTTATATTCAAAGAGATCAAGGATAAGAGTGTTTTTTCCCCTTCCATTTTCCTGTTAGGCTGTTTTTCCTGTTTTTGTTTCTTGTCTTTAGTGAGCTGTTCTTTCTGTTGGGTTCTGGCTATTGTAGTTTCTTTCTGTTTCTTTCTGTGTGTCCTGTACGATTTCTGTTGGGTGGGGTTTCCCCTCTTAGAATTCGCTGTAGGGCTGGCTTTTTATTCACATACTCCTTTAGATCCTCTTTGCTATGGAAAGATCTGGATTTTTCCTTGAAGGTGAATTCTAGTTTTGCTGGATATCTAATTCTGGGTTGGCAATTTTTGTCCTGGAGGACTTGGATTGTGTTCTTCCATGCTCTTTGGTCATTGTAGGTTTGTGTGGAGAGGTCTGCTGTTATTCAAATCCTTTTCCCATTGTAATAAATTTCTTTCTCTCTTTGGCTGCATTCAAAATTTGCTCTTTATTCTTGATATCTGTAGTCTTGATTATTATGTGCCTGGGTGAGGATTTTCTAGGGTCTGCTCTGCCAGGCGTCATGTAGGTTTCGGTTACTTGGGTGAGGTCCCTTGTGTGATTGGGTAAGTTTACTGCAATCACTTTATTGAAAATATGTTAAAGCCCTCTGCTCTGGTATTTGGCTCCTTCTTCTATTCCAGTTATGCGCAGATTATATCTCTTGTCTTTGCCCACTAGGTCCTGGATTAGTCTGCCCTGTAGCTTTACCATTTCTTGGAGTGTGGTAGTTTTCTGGACCTTTTTGGCTGCATCATCATCCAAGAGAGAAATTCTGGCTTCAATATGGTCAATTCTTTGTGCTGTGGATTCAAGTGTGGAGTTTATGGATGTCAGGGAGCTATTTATGGTTGCCAGATCAGCTCTGATTGTGGAAATTTCTTCCTTTAAAGAGTTGTATTTTAAATCTACTTTTTCATGCATTTCACTTCTCAGGATGTTGAGGTCTTCTTTAACGGAGGTTTGCACTGTATTCATTTTTGTTTCCATTTCTTTCTTGGTTTCCTGAAGGTCCTTCAAGACTTCCATTCTAAACTCCTGGAATTGTTTTGTGATTTTGTTCCTGAGGCTTTCCATCATTTCTGCTATCGTAGCCTCGGTTGCTTTTTTATTCTCCATCTCCTCTTTGGTCATACTGCTGTTTGGATCTGGCGAGTTGGCTTGCCCTTTCATGTAGTTTGCAATATTTCTTTGGGATTTGCGCATCTGGGGATCTGTAGGTGGTTTCCTTGGGTTGGCTTTGTGCCGGTTCCTGCTGGTCCGCCAGTGGGAGACTTGTTTGTGTCCTGGCTCTGGGTTTGAGTTTGACTGTTGAACCTTACTGCCCAATGGGTGAGCGTGATCATCTCGGTTGTTGCTGGGGTGGTCACCCACACTGCACTTGGGGGTGGGTAGATTCTGTGTCTTTCTCTGTGGGATAGTGACTTGCCACTGTGTTGTGCTGACCCTAGTGTGCCCCTGGTGGGGGTTTGCGGGTCGCTGATTCAGCGTGGCGTGGGGGCTTTTCTCTTCTTTGGTTCTTTTTTCTACTCGGTACCTTGGTCAGAGGAGCTCATCTCTCAGATTAATATTTGTCGCTGAGAGGCGATTCGCCCACCTGTGTGGGTAGCTCTGGCGCTGGTGTTGTTGAGGGACGGCCCACCCACCTGTGCGAGATGTGCCTAGCAGAGCAGGCACTGCCACAGGGGGGCCCTGCCCACCTGTGTGAAGTGCGCCTACCAGAGCGGGTGCTGCCACTCGAGGCCCTGCCCACCTGTGCAAAGCTCCTGCGGAGGTTTGGGCAGGAGGACCTCTTGCTGGAGGGTTAGCATGCTGTCCCATGCTGGCCTTTCGGGGGGGGGGGCGCATGCGTGTGCACTCTAATGCTTCCTCTTGGGGTGTGCTGCCCCGAGCTGTTGGAGGGTGCTTGTGCCCTCTCATGAGTTTGCTGTGGGGGGCGGTATGTGTGAGCCCCAGCTGGGCCAAGTGTCCAGGCGCGGGTTGGTGCCCACAGACTCTGTGTCTCAGCTGCGAGGGGGGCGTGTGTTCGGACCCAGTGAGCCTGTGACTGCTGTTCAAAAATTCTGCGAGGACTAGGCGCCTCAGGTGGGGCTTCCAATGCCCACTGGTCCCTGGGCCCCTATTGGGGGGGGCAGTGCAGCCCGGCTCAGTGTCCTTTGCTGCCTTGGCGCTGCTCCGCCTCTACTAGCTCCTGTGTCCTCCCAGAGTCTGTAGGGACCTTTTGCTGCCTGATTTGTGGCTGGCTCCTTTGTTCCCTTGGGGTAGGGAGGGGGAGTGAGCTCTAGCTTCTTTGTAGGTTTTGGGTCTCTGCTAGATCTGGTCTCCCATGGTGGGGGGTAATGGGGAACTTACTGGTCCTGGGTTGTGTGAATGTCCTGCACCACTGTGGGCTTTTTGGGGCTGTGGTGCTGGGGTGTGGTGATCCGTTGTTTGGTGATGGTGGCCCCGGCTCTCCCTGTCTGCACTGCCCAGTTCCCCTGCTGCTTATGTCTGATCCCGGCCGTTCGGTCCCACAGCTCCAGTGTCTCTGTTGGTCTGCACTCAGTTCTGGGATCCGTGGAGCTCCTGCTGTCTGGACTCTGCGCTCCTGGAGTGACTTTTTGGCAGTTGGTTTGCTGGCGCTGGGTCCCCTTTCCCAGCCTGGCCCTGTTCGGGCCAGGGTCGGCGGGCGGGGGAGGGGTACCCCGGAGATTTTCCAGCTCCGTGCAGGTTATAGGATCTTCTTTTTTTGTTCTTTTTCATTTCCTGAGTTCCTCTGTTGCTTCTGGTTGTTGGGTTTGCTGGATTCTTGATGGGGTGTTGGGTGCTGGAGTTCCAAGCTCACTAATCAGTTGGAAAGAGTTGGGGTGCCTCCCTACTGTGGTGGCACCATCTTCCTTCCTCTCTAGTCTGTGTCTTGATACTGGTCTTTCACCCTGTCTGTTCTTTATTGTTTGCTCTCCTAGGAGCAAAGAAGAATGGATGCCTGATGACTTCCATGACCAGATTAAGGAGAAGTTTTCTCTGGTAGAATAGTTTTTTGTGCATTCAAATATGTGGCTATTTGAGAAGATTTCCCTGTACCATCTACTGTATCATTGTTTTGTCTGGAACACGATGTTTAGAGGTTGGCCTATATCCCTCCTTCTTTGAGGAAGCATTGCTCTGGAATCAGATTGGACAGAACAGACACACACACACACACACACACACACACACACACACACACACATACACTGCCATGGACTGTGCATTTCAATCCTAAAAGGGAAGAACTGAAGGGTAGAAAGGAATGATCAGACCACAGCAAGTCTGAGACCTAGTAGGATGAGCATCCAATCTTCTAGCTTCCTGTCTTGCTACTGGGGTATGAAGTGTGATGCAATGGGCTTGGGAATCCCTGAACCTATGTGGTCTTGCTGGTTATAGCCCACATAACATCTCTGATAAAATCTCTCGTCTTTCTGCCTATGGCTTTCTCATCACAAGCTCCCCATTTCCTGAATTTATCAGTTACCTTGTATCCCTTATTGCATCTTTTACTGCATGTTCACAGCTCCATGCATTAACTTCTCAGAGATTCCCTACAGGGGTGTGTGTGTGTGTGTGTGTGTGTGTGTGTGTGTGTGTGTGTGTATACCAGTCTTGGGGTTTGAACTCAGGGCCTGGGCAGTGTCCCTGAATTATTTTTCCCACAAGGCTAGTGCTCCAACATTTGAGCCATGGCTCCACTTCTGGCATTTGTGTGGTTAATTAGAGATAAGAGTCTCAGGGATTTTCTTGACTTGGAACCACACTCTTCGGATCCCAGGCCAGTGTGTAGCTAGCTAGAATTACAGGCATGTCACCAGCACCTGTGTCCCCACAGGGTTTTTGAACCTGGTACACATTGCCTAGTCTCCCAGGGTTTCTTGTGAAATCTGGATAGAAGCCTCCATGACCTTCCAACTTAACATGCCAGCAAAAATCAGCCTCACATGTGCAACACCCAGGTTGGCCACCAGTTGAGGCTGTTGTGAGTCCCAAGGTGACAGCTGCTGTGGCTTCTGAAAATCTGGGCAGCTGAAGGTGGAGGAACCTTGGCTTACAGACGCCTGGCAATGCTTTGTTCTCTGGGGAAAGTCTCCAATGTTTGTATTCTTTATGCCCTCGAGGCTACCATTGGTGAGGCCTGGCCATTTCCTGATGGCTTTAGGGCTGTCTCTTTAATGGTATAAATCTCTTCAGCAGCTACATTTTCTTTGGCTTAACATTACATTTGCTTATTTTCTGGTCAATCACATGTTTTACCAACCTTTCCACTTTGCTTTTATTCTTTTTTAGTTTTAATTTTTATTGTTATTATAAAGGTGATGTACAGAGGTGTTACAAAAGTCAGATAAAGAGTACATTTCTTTTTGGACAATGTCACTCCTTCCCTTGCTCTCTCTCCTATTCTCATCCACAAGTTGTATAGTTCATTTTCAACATAGTTTCCAGTGAGTTACACTTCACCCTTTGTCCCTTTGTTCCTGTGCCTCCTCTTTTACTTCCAAAGACATATAAATGAAAAACAGAACAAAAAGAAAATCAGGACATGACTGAACCAATAGAGAAGCCAGGCCCAGCTTGGACTGTAGGAAGGGCCCATATGACCCCACTTCTTTGCTTGTTCTGATTGAGAAACTCAGAGAGCCAGATACTCTGTGCATCAGGAAAATGCAGCTGCATGTGTTGCTTTTACCAGAGTCCAGGTGGTGCCCTTCACCAGTTCTAGGCACCAACTGAATGTTTTGGGTTTAAACACTCAAAGAACAAGCATGGTGAAAAACTTGCAGGAAATGTTCTTACCCTTCAGCCAAATTCCACCACCCTCACCAGAAGCTCATGAAGCAGTCCCCACTTGGGAACAAACCTGGGTAGACTCTCCTTTCTCACTGTCCATCCTGAGGACACTGATGTCTTCTCTCTGTGAGGAACTTTCCTTAGTGGGTGCTTTGCATGGGTCACTTCAAGCTGAGTGACTGCTAGAATCCTAACCAGCCCCATACTGGATGGTTGGAAGCAGTCCCTTGAGGTAATTAATTCTCTGCCTCCACATCTGGGCCAACATCTTCTGATGTTGGTTTGGCTAGAAAAATAACCAAGATAACTCCTTTTCATAAGCCCATCACACTCCCCAAGAACACAAGTTCATCATCATTGTTTTTATTTCCAAGCAGGCCCAATGTCTGCTTTCATTTGCATGGGACAGGGAGAGCTCCAGCTTAGCACCTAGGAATAGAAATTTTGGCTCTACAAGGGAGGAATCATTCCAGTTCCTGGACATCCTTGAGATGCTGTTGACTCACCTTCACCTGCCATTGTCTCCATGACCTGTGAGACCAGGGAGTCTATCTGTGCAGCAGCCCTGGCCCTGGACATACATTGCCCAGCAGAGGTTCATCCATAACTCTAGAACTGCAAGGCAACTAGGATAGCAACTTGTCTATGGATGGAGAAACTGAGGCCCTATGTGAGGCCAGGAAGAACTGGGACTCACATATTGAAAGGATATGTCCCAGCCATCCCAGAGGACTATGCAGAGATATTCATGAACAGGAGGAGAAGGTTCATAAGGAGGTTTATTAGTGGGGCCATATCTCCCACCAAAGAGGGAGCAACATGGCAGCTAGCTTGTTTCCACACCTTACCCAGGTGGTAGCTTACTTATATAGCTCTGGCGTTAAAGGGGAAGTAGGTAGGTCTGAATGGTGAGTGGGAGTGGCCCATTATAGCTCTAGGGCAGGGAGTTTAGGTATGGGTGGATCTGGGAGCTAATGGGAGTCGCTGAGGACCTGGAGGGAGGATGCTAACACATATGAGTGCTGAGATTTCAGATGCTGAGCTTTCAGGCTCTCTCTGAGTCTCAACTCCTCTCCCAGAGTTCCATGATTAGGTGAGGATGGATCTCCTTCAGGGCTTGGTAGAGTTGGTCTTTGCAGGTCTGGTCCCAGGACCGACTGAAGCTGAACAGCTTCCGCATCTGCTCAGGCCTGGTGGCCTCAGCCCGCACCTGCTCATACTGCTCCTCACTCAGCACCTGTCCATGTAGATGATCCAAGACAGGGTCCACAGATGTCACCCGGGCCACCAGCTGCTCCCGATGCCTATCCACAAAGTGCAGCAAGGCCGGAGCCTCTGGGAGTGAAAGTGAGGTTGGCATTGAGCAAAGAAAGGCTAGTACCATAACCTCTACTGGTGGTCTCTACTTCTAGCATTTTTATTCATGTCATTTATATCTCTGGCAACACTCTTCTGAAAGTATTTACACACCAGAATACCACTACTTTCCTGACTTATAGCAGCAACCAGCAGGAGGTGGGGCTCAGGATGGGGCACTGAGGTTATGAGTGGGGGCATGCTGATGAGGTTCAGTGGGAGGGTTCTCTTCTTTCTAGGCTCCCAACAATGATCTGCCAGTATAGCCAAGGCTTTTGTTGCCTTTGAGAACTGTTACTGACCTGCTGGAGCTTGTGGTATCACATTGGTTGCACTGCTGAGGTCTCCTGGGGGAAAGAGAGATAAAGAAAAATTCACTAACTGCTAGTTACACACAACACAGCACAAAGCTTCCACCCTGCTGAGATCCTTGGATGTGGAAAACAAACTACAGACAACATCTTTATACATTTGTCAAAACCCAGGGATTGAGGCTGTGATCAAGGCTAATAAAGAGAAAGGATAAATCTAACAAGCAAATGAGAAACTTTCCCATATTTCATTTTGGGCTTTATATTGTCTAATCCTGAGCTGAATCTCTGGTGGAAAATTAATCAAGTCTCTTGGCATATATCCTAAACTACTTGAAATCTTATTCTGAATCGAATCTATTTCCTTGTCCTTGTTTGGTCTTCTATACTCATACCACATGTGAATATACTGGCTTTGATGTCAGAGTTAAGCTCAAATGTATCTACCACAATGAGTATCATCAATCAATTTGATCACAAAATGCAACTATAACAATAAGCATAAGAAAAAGGGAAGGTGACTAAGCGGTTGCATAGGGAATATAGAATGGTTGCCACTCCTCCCGTGAACAAAGGCCTGAAAATGGGCTCTGACCCTCAGTTTACTGTGGTCTAACAGTGCAGGGAAGCAGGCCAGAGGCCTTACATCATGGTGCTGGGAGCCTTGGTTTCATTAGAATGGAGGGACGGTGTGTTCTTCAAGTTCTTGTTCACTAGGCAATCCTAGCCAATCTCAACTCATGCACAAACTAGAGCATCTAGTGACTGTGTAGCCAACAAATTCAAAGTAAAAATAAGATGAACTGGAGATGCTTGAGATGCTTGTGGGATTGTATCTAAAGAGCCATGATTCCAGTCTTTGTGCATCTATAGTCTTTCCAAAGGTGAAGTAAATAGACTTGAGTGAGACCTGGGGGACAGAATGAATGCAGAGAGAAGGAAGAAGTTGGCCTTACATAAGGGACAAGAACAATGTTGCTAGCAATTGTTAAGGTGCTAGTGTTTATGAAGGGTCACTGTCTATGGTATGTATCGACAACATTTCCTTTCATATTTTCAACATTTTACAGATGAGGAACCTTATGTGCATGGGAGTTTGGTAATTTCCCCAACATCACATAGTGAGGGAATGTTGGTGGGTTCAGACCAGGCTGGATGATGCTGGCTGGTTATTTACTCATGTGTGGCGGCACCAAGCCAGGACTGTGCCTACCTGTCCTCCTCTCACCGCTTGGTGAAGGACAAGCTTGCTGTAGCAGCTCCAGAGGGGCCTCCACGCTTTGACAGATGGAAGGGGCTGGTTGCTTGAAGAAGCACTGAGTAGGGGATTTAGTGTTGTGGGTTTCAGGATAGACTAACAGATTGTAAGGTTTCTTCACTACTGAAAGTTCCTTATGGGATTTCCTCTTATCCACCTTGAAATTCTTGTCTGATTCAGGAGTAAGAATCTGATATTGGTAAAGTAAATTAGTCTGTAAACCACAGAACCATCCAGTACCTTCTTTTTCATTGTATACCCTAGCCTATGTGAAAAATTGTGCCAAAGATCTTATAGATATTGAATCTGTTCACTCAAAGCCAGTGTGGAGACATGATGCTAAAAGGGAGGGAAAAGGAAGCTTAGAGTCAGATTGAGTTGAGTTTAAATTCTATCAGTTGTTATTTAACTCAAGAAAGTCATGCAACTTCTCTGTGGTATTTCTTCTCATCAATGAATTGTAATCATGCACACAGCATCCTGGTGCTTCCCATTCACTGACCTTATTTCTCTCACTTTGGAACTTTCTGATCTTGTCTTGTCTTACCTGGTCTCACCTTGGCCTTCCACAGGAGAGCCCCATCTTTCTTATCGCTCATTTGTAGCATGATTCCTGAACCCAAGTTGGCAACATAGATCTCAGAGAAAAGTTGAGATTCTCCAGGGCTCCGGTAGCAGAATTTCAGCTCCTGAGCAGAGAAAGGGTTGCCATATCTTCATCCAAGCCAGTTCTTGGCCCTACTCAATCCCATAGGGGCCCTGGATATCTCCTGTGATGAAATCAGGCCCCACCTTCAGACTACATGTCCTAACTGAGACAGATGGGGACATAGCTGGGTCCCCCACTGAAGAGTTGGGGTTCATCCTATTAGTGGTACTCATACATTCTAGACCGAACTTTTCCCCTTCATCTTCAACTGATTCTTCTTCAATTCCCACTTCTTGAAGCCAAACCCTTGGTTCTTCACCCAGAACCCTCATTCCTAGATTTCTAATCTCTATACATTGCCAGTCAAGAGAAAATTTTTGTCCATCACTTTTCCTAAATCAAATCCAAGTCAGAAATCTTAATTCCCAAACATTCTCCTCTCTGTCTGATTCCTGAACCAAAGTGGCAAAGATCTCAGAGAAGAGCTGGGATTTTTCAGGATCCCAATTCTTCACTTCCTTCAAATGCAGTAAATCCCAGCACCAGCTCATGAGCACTTGGGTTCCAAGTCCTGGCATCATCCTTAACTCTTTCCTTCTTTTCTATCCTGACAATGGCCAGTCCACCAAGTCCTATTGCTTATGTGTCTGTGATAGCTTTGTAGATCTGTTACAGAGAATGATAGTCCTTTGCTTTTGGCAATTACTTGTGTTGTTTGGTAATTGGTTGTTGCTCTGAGTCCATCAACGGTCCTCCATCTCCACTCCACCTTCACTGGTCAAGCCACCATGAGCTCTCACCCATGATCTTGGAACATCCATTTGTCTTTTCTTTTTATTCAACTTTTTTCTTGATTGTCAAAGTATGGTACAGAGGGGTTACAGATTCATATGTAAGGCAATGAGTATATTTCTGGTTCAACTTGTTACCTCCCCCCTCAGTCCTCCCCTACCCCTCCTCCTCCCCTCCCCCCAAGAGTTGTGCAGTTGATTTATACCAAATGGGTTTGTAAGTATTGCTTTTGGAATTTTTTATCTTTTTTTCCTTTCTATCTCAATTTTGATATTCCCTTTCCCTTTCCCAGTTTTAATACCCATATAAACAGTATCTAGGGTATTCGGATGAGATATAGTTTTGTTGCAGCCAGAGGCATCATTATGGGAACAAATCAGCTGTTGTATTACCATGTTTAAGATCCTTCAAGGAGCTGGCTCATGCCTGTAATTCTAGTTACTCAGGAGGTTGAGATCCAAGGATCACTGTTTGAAGCCAGCCTGGGCAGAAAAATCCATGAGCCTCTCATTTCCAATTAACCACCAAAAAGCCAGATGTGGAGGTATGGGCCTATTGGTAGAATAGCTCTGAGTGAAAAAGCCAAGTGAGAGCATGAGGCCTTGAGTTCAAGTCCCAATACACACACACACGCGCATGTGCATGCGTGTGCAAGTCTCTCCAAAGGCATATCATTGGCATTGGAGCAAAATACAAATTCTGCATCTAAGCCAGTTGGAACAATGAGTCTGGAGAAACTCGGCTTCTGGTCTAACTCCATCTTTCGCTGCTTGTGCTGAGTTGTCACACTGGCATCCTCTGACACCTAGAGTCATCTAAACTCTCATCTCTGTCTCAGAACACATTCCTTCTTTCTGGAACATTCCACTACAAATATTTCTGTGCTCAAACTCCTTCTTATGATTTACGCATCAATTCAAGTGGCATTTTATCAGAGACAGCCCTGCCCAATCAGACAAAGGCACTCACAGTACCATAGTTGCCTCATGGCACTTGGCATTACTCTGTTTTGTTAGTGGTTATTTATTTGTCTGCAGATCCCACCCGGTAGGATGCTAATTTCCCAAGACAAGGGATCATCAGGTTCGAGATCCACCACTCTCTGTTCACCGAAGCCACCGTTAGCACTGGATGAATGTAGAGTGACTGAACCAGGTTTCTTTCATTCCTGTCATCAAATGACACTGCAGGACAAATCTCAGATATTCACCTGTGGATTGATGTGTCCCAACTGGAAAGGTAAATGACTTGCTCCTAACTATTAGATGTATGTTCCACTTGGGGAAAATAAATTGAACCCCCAGAAGTCTCTCAGAGGTGTCAGCCCTCAAGAGTGGACCACTTCTGCTTGAGATGTTAGAGCAAGATTGATTTTTTTGGTTGCTCAACACCATTTCTTACCCTTTTATTCTACTTTTCATCTTGGTCTAGGATTTCATTTCAAAGTCTTCTATGACATTGCTATGATATCCCTTCCAGCCCCCTTTTATGCAGTCTTTGAAGTATTCATGCTTATCCCAAATCCTGCTCACTTCATCCCAGTCCCTAGGAGGCCCCGGGTCTTCTCCCCCAGGTTTGCCCAGGCCTGCCTACAATCCTGGTGAAGGGCAGATCTCTCATTGCTCACCTGGGGGATGATTTCCAGCGACTCAGAACCAGACACTGTATAGCGAGAGCCCAGGTAAAGGGAATTCTGCATCGGGGCCTTGTGTATTTGCATGAACTGGAACTTTTCTTCTTTATCATCTATGGCCTACAGAGCACAAGGTACTACAATTTAGGGAGATTTCTGCCCCAAAGAATCTCCTGTGGATTACTCACTCACATCAGAGCACCTAGTTACAAGAAGTCCATCTTTATTCACATTCAAGATATCCCTCCAAGCTTCCCTGTTCCTTTTTTTTGGCCAGTCCTGGGCCTTGAAATCAGCACCTGAGTACTGTCCCTGGCTTCTTTTTGCTCAAGAGTAGCACTCTGCCACTTGAGCCACAGTGCCACTTCTGAGTTTATTTGTTTTTGTTTTTGTTGCCAGTCCTGGGGCATGAACTCAGGGCCTGAGCACTGTCCCTGGTTTCTTTTTTTTTTTTGCTCAAAGCTAGCACTTTACCACTTGAGCCACAGCACCACTTCTGGCTTTTTTTGATATCGTTGTGCTGAGGAATCAAAGCCAGAGCTTCATGTATATGAGGCGAGCACTTTACTACTAGGCCATATTCTCAGCTACAGTGCCACTTCTGTCCATTTTCTATATATGTGGTGCTGGGGAATCGAACCTAGAGCTTCATGTATATGAGGCAAGCACTGTTGCCACTAGGCCATATTTCCAGCCCACTTCCCTGTTTCTTGTGAATCCACCCTGCCCAAGCTTTCAGGTTGTCAGTGTCACCTTATGAATGGTGCAGTCATAGGGGACCAGGTAGAGATGGAAGGTGACGTCTTCATGATGGCGATGGTGGTAGAGCAACGTGGTGGAGGTGATGGGGATGAAGCGCCGGGCCTTGGGGATCATCCTCAGCAGAACTCCCACTGGGGAGAAGCTGGGGTTTTCAAGGACTGCGCAGTGCGGCTCCACCCTGGCTGGCTTCTGCAGGACCATCCCCTCTTCTGTAAAGTGGGCCACCTGGAACTGGGAGATGTCCACATGCTCACCTGTCAAAAGAACACATTTGAGAAGCATGGGTTCTGTGCCTACTCTGACTCAAGTTTGTTTTGAGCAGTAGAACCCCAGGGGTAGTTAGGCTCAGAGACCTTTCTGGAGATAAGCAGTGCCTGGTTCTGAATGGTCATGTTCTTACTAAATTCCCATGTTGAAATGGTAAACACTGAGTGCTGTTGTTAGGAGGTGAGGTAGAACCCTCATGAAAGGGATGAGTGCTCTTATGAAAGAAAGACAGGGAAAGAATACAGAAACAATGGCTGGGGAGGGAGTGAAGAAAAATAAAAAATAAAGAAAGGCATAAAGAAAGGCAGAAGGGGGCTGGGAATGTGGCTTAGTGGTAGAGTGCTTGCCTAGCCTGTATGAAGCCCTGGGTTTGATTCCTCAGTACCACATAAACAGAAAAATCTGGAAGAAAGTTAGAAGGACAGGAGGAAGAGCACTGAATGTGAGAAAGGAAAATTTTGCTAAAAAAATCTATGGCACCTTCATAAAGGGCCCCCCACCTTCCTGAAGTGTGAGGAATTTATGTTCTTCATATATTACCCAGTCAGCATATTGTGTTTTAGTAGCTCAAATAGATGAGGCATCAGCATAAGGATAGAAGCATGTGGGGGTGGGGTTTCATGGGTGTGGACAATCCAGTCTCCAGAGTGGGAGGCCCACAGGAATCTTAAGCCTTGAGGCAAACTCGGACACAAGACCAGAGCCTGGCCCTGGAGCTGGGAAATACACAGAACTATGGCTAGCATGCTGCTGTGGACCTTAGAACTTGCTGGCAGGTTTGCTTTCAGGTAGGTAGAGTGCAAGAAGGAGGAAGGGGCTATGGGGAAATGGAATAACCAATGGCAGATTGCATTGGCCAAGGGTTTGGTCACCATTGAAACCTTCATATTAGGAAGAACCCAGGTCTCCCCCATTGTGTGGTCTGGAGAGGTCAGGTCTGTACCCTGCCCAGGAAGCTTCTGCTCTCTGCTGTGGTGACAGATGTGCAGCTCAGGCTTGACTAAGTGGGCAATCCCAAACAGGACCTTGAGTCTAGAAGAGGAGCTCAGGGTAAGAGACAACTGGAGAAAATTTTGTCAGTGGTAGTGTCAAGTGACTCAGGAATCATTTGACCTCGCATGATGAGAGGATCAGTGTCTGTGTCTTCCACAAATCTCTCTCTCTCTCTCTCTCTCTCTCTCTCTCTCTCTCTCTCTCTCTCTGTCAATCATGGGGCTTGATCTCAGGGCCTGGGTGCTGTGCCTGTGCTCTTTTTTGCTCAAGGCTAGCACTCTACTACTTTGAGCCACAGTGTCACGTGCAGTGTTCTGGTGGTTAATTGGAGGTAAGAGTCTTGTGGACTTTCCTGCCCAGGCTGGCTTTCAACCTTCAGATCTTCAACCTCAGATCTCAACTTCCTGAGTAGTTAGAATTACAGGCATGAGCCAGTGGTGCCCAGCCCTTTCTCTCTTTTTTACTGATGTCAACTTGGCTGTCTCCTTGGGTGTCAGCATCAGCATCATTAGTTCATGGCTTCCCCTCTTCAAACTTGTTGCATAACCTGTTGTTAACTCTACAAATACTGAGAATGCTTCCAATCCATTCCTTTTCTGCCTCATTCAGGCAAAACAAGCTTTATTTTCATGGCAGCATCTGACCAGGGTACCTGGTGGGAACACCGATGCTACAAGAGAAAGTCTGAGGGAAGGGCTTGTTGTGGTAGACACACTGGCCTGGAGATCAGGAGTGGCTCCGTCTCTGTGCTACCTGGCAGCGCCTATATACATGATTTCTGGGCCCCTAGTTATGGGACCGAGGTTGAAATCAAGGCTTTGTGAATGCTATGCTATCACTTGAGCCACTCCCCAAATCCTTTTGCAGATAAGGTCTTGTGTTTTTGCTCTGGGCTGGTTTTGCACCACCAATTTTTTTGGTTTAATTTTTTTTAAACCTTATTGAAAGGTGATGAGCAGGAGGGGTTACAGTTACATAAGTAAGGTAATGATTACATTTGTTTGTAAACACTGTTATCCCATCCTTCATTTGCTTTCACTTACCCCTCCCTACTTTTCTCCTTGCCCCAAGTTGTCAGGTTCATATACAACCTAGTGTCAAGTGAGTATAATTGTTACATTAGTTCACCCTTTGACTTGCTGTTTCTGTGATTCTCTTTCCCTTCCCTGGTTCAATAATCTTATATACAAGACATAAGGTACAGAAAACTAAGAGAAATGAAAGACAAAAGCTACATACAGGACATAATGAGAGCCTTTTGTTTCCATGTCTTGGAGTTTACGTTCATACACTTCATTATATATGGTCCTATGCACTAAGCGATTGGGTTGTTGAGATCACCTGTTAAGAATATTGTAGATATATTCTAGTTCTTAAAAATAAGGGAAACCATCCAACTTACTTTCCTTTGGGTTTGGCTTACTTCACTTAATACAATTTTTTTTTCAGTTCTTTCCATTTCCTTATGAATGGAACAATGTTATTCTTTCTGATGGAGGCATAGAACTTCATCTTGTATATATACCACACTTCTTGATCCATTCATCTACTGAGGGGCATCTGGGTTGGTTCCTTATGTTAGCTACAGGAAATAATGCTGTGATGAACATGGTTGTGCTGGTAGCTTTTGTGTGGACTTGTTTGTGGTCATTTGGGTAAATGCCCAGAAGTGGGATTGCTCTGTGTTTAGTCTTTTGAGGAACCTCCACACTGCTTTCAAGAGTGGCTGGACAAGTTTGCACTCCCACCAACAGTGTAGTAGGGTTCCCCATTGTCCACATCCCCTCCAACATCTGTTGTTATTAGATTTCTTGATAATGGCCATTCTAACTGGTGTAATATCAATGTTGTTTTGATTTGCATTTCTTCTATGGCCATAGACGTTGAGTACTTTTCAGGTATCTTTTGGCTATTTACATTTCCTTTTCAGAGAAGTCTCACTTTAAGTCTTTAGCCCACTTGTTAATGGGGTGGTTGTTTCTCTGAGGTTTGTTTTTCAGGGATTTAATTTCTTGAGCTGCATGCATATTTTAGATAGGAGGCCCTTGTCTGTTGTATGGCTAGTGGAGATCTTCTCCCACTGTGTGGGCTTTCTATATATCTTGCAAGCTATGTCCTTTACCATGTCGAAGCTCTGCAGTTTAATGCAATCCCATTCATCCAACCTTTCTTTCTTTCTTTTTTTTTTTTTTTTTTTTTGGTGCCAGTCCTGGGGCTTGGACTCAGAGCCTGAGCACTGAATATCAGTGAATATGTAAGGAAAAATTAAAAGTATCTTATTTTTTATTATCTAAATAAATGTACTTAGTTAAGTGTAAGTACTTATAACCCTATAAGATATACTATGAATATTTTGTCAAATCATACTATCATCAATTAAATTAAGCTCCTGCCTTACTCATGATTTCACAGGGAAAGCAAATCACATGGTTTTATCAGTCTCACTAGGCTGTTGAAGAGGAGGTTCCTCTCACAGCTGTGTATCTGTTTCATCTGACCCCAGCTGGGCCCACATGGCCTGGACAGTATGGTTTGATGTCTAAGGCTTAGTTCCTTAGCTAGCACAGAACAATTCTGTCTTAGTCATCCCGTTCATTGCCCACTCCATACAGCCACAGCCTCTGCCTCTGGGGCTGTCCTAACCAGGACAGACACACATCAGCACATTTACCTTGACAGTGGGTCTTTGCCTCTCTCTGAACATCATTCCTGACTTCAGTTTCTTTTTGTAGGAAACAAAGGTTTGGGGGATCTTCTGGTAATCATATTTGTTATTAATACTGGCATTTCTTTAACTATGCCTCTCTTTTGCCATAATGTTTTATTAGGGGCTTTGGCTATATCTCAGTGGTAGAGCTGAGCCTGGTGTGTGCAAGGTCCTGGGTTCAATCCCTTCCATCATCAATAATTAAATAAATATTTACAAAAGGAAATAAACAGTGCAAGTCAGACTAATATATTAATAGGTAACATGGGATCCAAAACTATCCAAAATCAGGAGTTAGGACTTCAAAGATGGAAAGGATGTAAAATTTAAAGACGATTGAATATTAAGAAAGTATATAGTTATACGTCTTCTAGTCTATCCCTTCCCATTCATTGTATTGCATAGTAGAGAAATAATTCCTCTACAATTTCTCTGGCCTCATCTGGAGTGAGTAATGTGCCCTAGTAACTATGGATTCCTGGTGCAGCAATTCATCCAGTTAAAAGAAAATCTGTGTGTTATGAGAAATAAGCAATCATGTCACAAGACTCTTCCATTAGTAAGCTCTTCCAAAGGCTCCACGATTGGGTGATAACATCAAATATTACAGCAGCAAAATGATTGAATGTTACCAGCTGCCTAACACCAAGAAACCACTCATCTGGAAGAAGAGCTTTAGCTAATATGTACATCTGATGGACGGGCCACAGATTCGACCTCTGTGCCTGTGCCTGGAACTCTGGGCATGCATCTTCCACTCCTTCAGCCTTGGTCTTGCTCTCTGTATTCACTGGCTCAATAAATTCTTTTCCTGCCTCTACTTCATGAATTGTCATGAAATTCTTTTTTGCAGATAGAGTCAAAGAAGCCTGGGATGGCGGCTCTGGGTAAATGAGTCTAGGTTTTTCCTTGTAGTTTTGGAAACTTCCCCAATCCTTCTCCAATAAAAAAAAAAGTCAATAAAAACATAAGTGATTAAATGAAATGTACTAGGTTCCTTCAGAGGTACACAATCATGAAAAATAACCAAAAAAGCAGCAATGTATCAGTAACAGCAGTCATTTTAATTTCCAACATTATTTCCTGTGCAATCCTTTTAATACACATGTGTAGTCAAGTAGTAGCAACTATTAAAAGCACAGGTTCTTTGGTTGTGTCTGTTAGTCCCCTCACAGACTGTTTTTCTAAATACATTTTCTTTCATTATTGCAAAGGTGATGTTCTGGATACATTTTCTGCATCTATTATATTTCTAAGATTTGCAAGCAACCTATGCATTTAAATACCTTGGTCCCAAGAATTATGTTGCATATCTAGAACGTAATGGACAAATCATTTTGAAGCGATATAGTTGTTTTTTTTCTCTTCATTTTAAGCAGTAGCTACATACTTACTTGTATGCATTTCTAAGCATAGAATTAGTTAGTACTTTGAGGAGAGACTGTCTAACATTCTTGGAGAATCTTTCTCTTTTTATTATCTCCCTCAGTAGGTGACTGGTGGCTCATGCCATAATCCTAGCTACTCAGGAGGCTGAGATCTGAGGATTGCAATTCAAAACCAGCCCAGGCAGAAAATGTCTGTGAGATTCCTATCTCCAATTAATTATTTAAAAGTCAGAAGTGAAGCTGTAGCTCAAGTAGTAAATGCTAGCTTTGAGCCAAAGAGCTCAGGGTCAGTGTCCAGGCCCTCAGTTCAAGCCCCAGTAGTGGCACATACATACATAAATCCCCCCTATCAAATTCTGATATTATTACTCTATCTAGTGAATGCTTGGTTACATTTCCATGAGATAGAATCCTTGAACCTCAAGGATCCTTTTCCATTTTCCAGGCTTTCTTTTTTCTGTTGGTTCTAAGATGTCTATTTTACTCTCCTCTTAAAAATGCTTATCCGGGTTTATGATTCTCGGTGGAAAGTTAATTTTCTAGAACAGTGAAGACATCATTCTGTTAACTCTGGCTTCCACATTGCTGTTCAAAAGTTAACTGCAATTGCTTTAATAGACTGCTGATTGCTTCCCCAGAGGGAGGCATCCTGACCCTGGGTTTTGCATGAGAACACTGGTTTAGCCTAAAATGTAAAGGTGAAGCCAGGTACCAGTGGCTCAAGACTAATCTGGGGCCTAAGATTTGAGGATTACAGTTCAAAGCCATTGTAGGCAGCAAAACCCAAGAGACTCTTGTCTCCAATTAACCAGCAAGAAGCTAGAAGTGACAATATAGCTCAAGTGATAGAGAACCAACTTTGAGTGAAAAAGTTAAGAGACAGTGCCCAGGTCCCGAGTTCAAGCCCCAGTACTGGCACACACAAAAAAATGTAAAGATGAAAAAAATTGTGATTTTGAAGAACACAGGTCCTGATAATTATTTTTGCCATGAGAAGAACATGCTGGCTCTTCTTGTTTTCCTTATGAGAAGGGACTGAAGTAACTCTCCCTGGTGAGGCTTGGACAGGAACAGAGCATGATTGGCGTATGGTTCCCACTTCTTTTTTGAGAAGTCCTTCTCTCCCTGGGGAGATTCACTGCGTTCTTAGTCATGTAAAGGAATGTCCTCATGGCTGCTAGTGAATGTGGATCAGATCTAATTCTAGACAAGGGAGTTTTAGGGGAGATCTTTGTTCTCAAAGCCCACTTCTCCAATTTAGTATAATCTATAATGTGTATTCAAGCTAACATTTTGGAGCTTAATTGGTTTATACCTAGCAAGAAGGAGAGCATTATTTATTAGTAATATCTGTATTCTGAAAAGTGACATAATGTGTAAATAGTTGGTGAATGCTGGGACTGTTTAGATGGAAATGATCAGCAAATGTGTGATTTTGGAACACATTCAGATACTCTTTTTTATTTTACAATGGTTTCCAAAGGCTTTGAAAAGCCTAAGGGAAATTTACAAGTTAAATTAAAAGTCATCTGGATGCCTCTGGGTAGCTCACATTTCTCAGTAAGCTGAGATCTGAGGATAAAGTCTATGAAACTCTTATCTCCAATTAGCAAAAAGCAAAAAGAAAAAAGGCAGAAGTGGAGCTGTGGCTCAAGTGGTAGAGTGCTAGCCTTGAGGAAAAATGCTAAGGGACAGCACCTGCTCACCCATGTTGGAGACAGAGGATGCATTGTGCTGCTTCTTATGTAGGGCCCTTCTCTCCAGCTAGGCTACTCCTTTATGCAGGACAGAAAGAAACTTTGATAGATGCCCATGTGGCATATGGGCGTGTGTGTGTGTGTGTGTGTGTGTGTGTGTGTGTGTGTGTGTGTGTGTGTGTGTACTGGAATTGAGTCCATAACATCCCACTGCTCAAAGACCTTGGACACTAAATATTGTTAGTTCACTCAGCCTTAATTTATACATAGTCCTATATTCAAACATTTCTACTAATACCACAGCTCAGTAAGCATTTTACCTGGTTTCCAGTGGGCTTCTAAGTGATGCTGTATGTAAACAGCACTAGCAAATCCCAGCTAACCTGTTATTGAAGTGATTACTTTCTATTTAGGGACACATTAAGGTAAGCTAGGCAAAAGTAATGATAAGGCTGGGAGACATATGCTGCAAAAGAGAAGAATAGAAGTCTTGATTCTCACTTCCATAACTGTCTGCACGTTACTCAGGAAGGCATGAGGCCTTTCCACATCACCTGTCACCCTCTACACCAATTCAGGCCCCTTGACATTCCCTCCCTGTCCTTTTCTCCTTTACCTTGGAGGGCCACAAAGTGAGGGAGATACACAGCAGCCACAGCTCCCTTTTTAGCCCTGATGTCAAACAGAGGCCCCGCTACCATCCAGGTGTGCTGCAGGGAAGTCCCATCCAGGAACGTGTCCCAAGAACAGAATTCAATGTTGATGGCCACTGCCCTGCTCACAACAAAGCCCAGACCCATGTTGGGACAGTGGTAAAAGCCGGCCACGGGGAAGTAAATGCTGTAAAGAGGGAGAGAGACACCAAGTCACACAAAATCATTGACACCTGCCGATGCCAGAGCCAGTGCAGGGCTGTGGGTGCAGTGTGTGGTCACACCTGACTCCAGTCAGAGGCTTAGGGCTTGAGTGCTGCTCCTCTGATCTCTGACTGTGGTCCCCTGAGCAAGTCATTAAACTCTTAAATCTCAGCTTCCTATCTAACTAGGGGAAATGCCATATCCATTGCATGGCATTGTGAGTGGTGAGTGCAAGCCTACAGTAAAATAGACATATGCCTGGGGGCTGGGGGCTGTTTCTATTATGATGAGGGAGACCAGGAAAGAGGTAGTGTCCTCATTTTAAACAGCATGTGGTTGAAGAATGTGCTTGTAAATTCCTAAAAATGGACAGGATAGATACCCTTTACAAAGTGGGAAAAACAATATTAAGTTAAGAAGAGGGACAGCATATGTACCACTAATTAATAAGAATAGACACATAGGTAAATGGTAAAGCTTGGGATGGGGACAGTATATTTTCTCAAGAACCCCCACTGGGTGCATAGTGGGAGGGAGGGTTTTGTTTGTATGTATTCATGTTTTTGCTAGTACTACAGCTTGAATTCATGACCAAGGCACTATCCCTTAGCTTTTCCACTCAAGTCTGATGCTCAGCCACTTGAACCCCAGTGCCACACTTATGGGTCGTGGGTGGGTGCTGACTGTGGGGCATGGTGTCATGCTTGGGTGGGAGGCAGCTTGAGTCTGCAGAGCCCCTCACTCACCGGTACAGGCTTCTGTGCTTTCCAACCTCTTCAATGGCCACAGGCCCTGCAGGGCCCCAGAAGTCAAATTTCTTCCCCATATGCTCTGTTTTCAGGTCATCTAGAGAGACAGGAGAAGGCTGATGGAAAAGTTCTGTCTGCACAGCTTTTTCTTCTGGAAGAAGAGGCTAGTGGTCAGCTCTATGCTGTGCAGTTGGGTCTCTCCAGTGGTCCACAGCTGGACCATGGCTGGGACCCTGCAGACTAAAGCCTACTTCAGTATGTTGAGTGTATCTTCCGCCTCTGTCTGCTCTGGGCTACCTGTCTGATTACTGAGGACATGTACCCCACTGCCCCTAACCTAGTCTTGGACTCCTTCCCCAGTCACTGCTCTACAAGTGTAGCTCTTCCCAGCATGTCCTCCGTGGACAGGTTAAGAGAGAAGCCTTGCTGTAAACTGGAAGAGCCTTGATAAGGAAAATATCCCCAGGCCTCAACAACCCATAATGCAACTCGAGGGCCTGATGTAGGCTCCGATGGGTGCCACAGATACTGAAGTGAGAGAGGAAAGCAGAAATCCTCCCATAGTCTAAGAGAGGAACTTCTTGGGATAGGGCTCTTCTGGGTTAGGAACCTGCCCTGTTTTACATCAGAGGAAAGGAGACAGAGGGCTGTCCTCCTACCACAGCCACCCCTTCCATGCTTCTTTAAATACCTGGAGATTGTCTCTGCCACTTGAGTGAGGTGATGCTCTTACTCATCTCTCCTCCATCTTGGCCTTCAGTAGAGCTCATCACACTTGGCTTCCTAAACACAGAGATATTTATCCTCTTGCAAATGTTGGGGAAAGCTGGACTGTCCATAGGACAGCCCCACTTAAAATTCAACACACTGGAGTCAGAGCCACTCATGTTGGCCCTGTGTCTTTGAATGTCTCCTACCCATTCATGCATCAATGCCAGAACAGGGAATCATCTTGATTCCTCCCTCACTGCTGGGATTTGACTGTGTCCCTGTTGTTCATGCATTGAAAATTGAGTCCCTCCACAACTCAGGAGGAGGAGTTTGGGAAGGAAAAACCTGGGAGAAAATAAGGGAAGAGGTGACACTGTTCAAAAGAAATGTACTCAATACCTGACGTAGATAACTGTAACCCCCTTTGTACATCACTGTACATCATCAATACAAAAAGAACATTTAGATCCAAATGGGACCTTTAAGAGGTGAAGAGGATGTGAGGGTTCTGCCCTGTTGAGCATATTAATATTTACTATGGACAGAATGGCTGCTACACAATTGGGTTTGTAGCCTCTTGCTCTCTCACATGTGCTCTTTGGCATTTTGCCTTTGCTCATAGGTGACAGAGACAAACAGAGCCAGGAAAAAACAAGAAGCTTCAACAGCTAGAGGATCACAGACTGCACCCCCTGGTCCTCAAAGAATTGAGCTTTTTTTTCTCTCTCTCTTTGTATGCCTCAGATTCTAGAGCTATAAGACATAATTTGTATTTATGATTTAGAATTCTGTTATGAACTAAGACATTCACTATCCCTGACAGCAGATGTTTCTTTTCTGTTCTGCATCCATCTCCTTCTCAATTTCCACCTTAATGCCAGGCCTGGACTCTGTGATCAGATACACCGCAGGATCCTCTAAAAAGGGTCTCTACTTTTCGTCTGTTCCTTCTACTTTCTGAAAAATAAGCTGCCCTCATAATATGAACATAATGCACCCCATCCCTATTGAGGCCTGTGATGCCTCTCCATTGCCCAAGGAGACAGAAAGTGCTTCACATAGTCCAGAGCCTCTTGCTGCAACCCCTGTCCCCCGCCATGCCCACCGGCACCTGATGCTCAATGTGCTGAAAAGTCACCTGGCCTCACCCCCGAAGCCCTGCTTTGGTAGGTCAGCGAGGGGTCTGAGGAGCTGCATTTTTGTGTCAGGTCCAACGATGGTGAAGCTGCTGCTGGTGGGTGTGGACCACTCTTCCAGCAGGACTGCCGTACATACTGGGCTTTCTAATCTCTGCTCCTTTACAGCCTCGAACTCCACCTGGAGCCAAATCTTTCTCTGCCCAAATAACCTTTCCCTTCTCTTAGAACTCTGCTTAGCTCAGGGTGGCTCCTTTGAATGAAGCCAGACACATCAGTGGACGCCCTCTGACCCCACGTGTAACCACAGACCCTGTGAGAGCGGGCCCTGCCCTCTGCTGGGCTGAGCTCCTGGTGGGCGAGCTGTGTGGATCTTGTTCAGTGCTGTGTCCTGCTGTGTCATGTATGAGTCTGTAGAGTATATTCAGTGAATGGTG
Source organism: Perognathus longimembris pacificus (assembly GCF_023159225.1). Taxonomy (NCBI): domain Eukaryota; kingdom Metazoa; phylum Chordata; class Mammalia; order Rodentia; family Heteromyidae; genus Perognathus; species Perognathus longimembris. Next base: position 8,637,410 of record NC_063177.1, read on the forward strand.
GACTCCCTCTCCCAAGCCTAGAAGCCCATTGGCTTCCATTTCAGGTGAGGCACAGCAGCCTGGAGCTTGAAGACCAATGAGTTCCATGGTCATGAGCAGAAATATGCCAGACTGGGAGGGCATGGGGGCTGCAGAGCATTTCCTCAGTGTGGGAGAAGATTTCCTCAGGTGCTCCTTGAGTCTAGGGGTGTGTGTGTGTGTGTGTGTGTGTGTGTGTGTGTGTGTGCATAATGGTGACATATACGCGTGATGATCACAATGGTCTGTATTCCAAACATCTCTCTGTGTCTTTGTCTTTCTCTTATGGTGAGTACTTCCATTGTCCTGCCTTCTGTTCATCGGTTTGTTTTTGTTTTCACGGGGCTTGAATTCTGGGGCTGGGCACTGTCCCTGAGCTTTTCAGCTCAAGGCTAGCACTCTACCACATGAGCCACAGCACCACTTCCCCTTCTGTTCATCTGAAGGATTCTGTTCCAGTTGCTACTCTGCTGGGTCCAGAGGCCTCACACACTCACCGCCCACTTTTTTTTTTTGTGGCAGAACCTATGATTCTATTTTCACTAAATAACCAAAGTTGCTACTTCACTGTAGGCGCTGTGGTCTCTTGCTTTCTTCCTTACTATTCGTCCCTCCCCACCCCAAAACCCTTTCCTCAACTCTGGGTCAGCCACAGTGGCTCTCCCCTGCAGAACTGAGTGGGACAGATGGAATTTCACTTCCCCTTCTTACCATCTGCTGGAGATGATTAGCTCACATTTTTCTTGCTCCAGGGAGTTCAGCTCCTCCTTCACCAGGTCACTCAGAAGGTCCAGGTCCAAGCTACAAGCACAGGGAAGCCTGGTTCTCCTAGGATCCACCACAGGATTTTGGCCATCGGGGCCCAGAACCCTGGATACTGCCATCTACTGAAGGCACCTGTTCCAGTCACTCTGAGGCAGACCTGGAGTGAGGAGGCTGACAGGGAGGGAGGGCTTTTGGGCTAAGGCTGGGTTGAAGGAAGGGAAAACATTGGACTGGTCAGGGGAAGACTCTCGCTGTGAGGCTGTCCCAGTGGAACACTTTTCCAGGTTCCAGAATGACCCTTTGAGTTCAGAAGAGGTGCTGGGACGTCATAGTCCAACAGGGGTCAGTCACTGGCAGCAGGCAGTGTTTGTGCTCCCATTGATACAGGGCTCCTGTGGCTGAAGTTTGCTCTTCATTCCTGAAGGGAATGTGAGTGTCTGTTGATAGTGTCTATCATAGAACAGCTATTCAAAGAGTAAGGAAAGAGTCCTGAGAGTTTCTCTCCAGGAGAAGGAATGTTTGCTAATGCAGGAGCCCTGGTTCTCTTCTCACAGGATGCACATTCAGTTGTTTCTCTTGGCTCTGCAATAGTTACTGCTTAATCTGGGCCTATAGGCTGTCAGTCTCTGACCTGGCCCAGATGACTCCTGCTCTGCTGCTATGAGGCAGGACAAGACAGGACATGAAAGGAGCTTTTGTCTGTAAAAGGCCATTCATTATCATGGTTCTCTGTCAGAGCTCTTCTCTCCCATGAGAGGGATGAAGGCTCAGAATTCAGAGCTCAGCCCCATCCCTGGGACAAGAATTCTTATCTCTGGGAAGGATGGAGGCAGATAGCATCACAAGACTTGAGGAAGCCAGGATCCTTCTGAGGAATCTAAAGTTTGACAAGTTTCTGTTGAACTAGGGCTTGAATCTATCTGCTGGCAGAGGCTATCTCAGGAAAACATGATTGTTGGACTGGTTGCAAAGCCAGCCCAGGCAGAAGATTTTAGCTCTCATTAATTTGGCCAGGTCACATGGTATTAGATTAATGGCCCAACTAATAAAGTATAGGAAGCTCTATCTCCCCCTACCTTGTATGGCTCTCTGGCACCCTACCTCAGCCCCCTCCCCTGCTTCCTGTCCCAAAGGGACCCACAGTGTCCTACCACAGGAACAAGAGGTGAGAGAAAGGCTGCTTGAGCCCCTCGCAGAGCAGCATCATGCCATGGTCACCCAGGTTGTTCTGCCGCAGGTCGAGATTCTTCAGGCTGGAGCAAGTGCTGAGCACAGAGGCCAGGTCTTGGCAGCAGCTGGGGGTGAGGCCACAGTGGGCCAGCCTGCAGGAGAGATGCACATGCTCATTGTCCCAGAGGCCTGCTCGTCTAGGAGCAAGGAGTCTGCTCTCTCTTTGTAGTAACTGTGGCTCTTTGAGATCTTGAGTGAATTGGAAAATACTTTCCAGGGTGGCCCGCCACCCATAGCAATACTAGGAACTTTCCTTCCAGCAGGGTAGTGTTGGGCTCCTTAGCCTCTCCCGGCTCGGGTACTTACTTCTTTCTTTCCACCCTCCCTTTCTCGCCCTCTCCCCTAGCCGTCCAACCTGCAGATAAGCTAGAGTGAGGCGGGGGAGTCAGCGCCGACCTGCCGTGCACGTGGCCTGGCCGCGGATGTGTGCCCGCCTCCTTACCGCTAGAAGTCTGATGTACACATGCCACGGGGTTAGCTTCTTAGAGCGAACTATATTGAGACAAGGACAAGGGGAGATGATTCCGAGGGGAGGGGTTTGGCCAGGATGTCGATAGGCTGAAAGGTATCACCTGACCCAAGAGCTATCGTCACTCAAGCACGCCGAGCCAGGGCGGGGTTGGTAGGCGCCAGGCTGGCTAAAGGGTTGGGGGCTGGGTGCAAGGGCGGACCCAGAGAGGGCAGCTTGCTTCTGCATTCCCCCAGGGCTTGGGGATGGGCGGCAGGCCTAGGGGCCGGATATCAACAGGGTAGCCTACCAGAAGCCACCACCAGTGGCTAGGGAGCAGCAGCCCTGTGCTATTGAAGGCAATGATGACCCATAGTTGCCTCTTGCTGAATCCACCTTTCCCTTGGAGACTCCCCTAATGGTGGCAGGGGGCCCTGTGGGGATGGAGGTCTCTGTAAATCATCCATGACACTGGATGCCATCAACATAGCTGTTCCTTGTCTGCCACTGTGTGAATCTGGCAATGGAGTGCCATGGGCCCTCCTCTGTCTGTCTACCATGAGCTCGGTCAGTCAGTCCTGTCCTTCCTTTTTAAGGGGCCAGGTAAATAATGGACACTTCTCAGGCCAGGACCAACAGGGGCTTCCTTGAGGCCATTTTTCATGCAATGATGTGTACAATTATTTTTCAAAGGTACTTGGGTAATAAAGAAACAAACATTTTTTGAAACTTCAAAAACAATGTTAGAAAATTTTCCAAGTTGGCAGTAACTTATTGGTTTTAATTTTTTCTTGCAGCCAAGGAGCCCCTTAGTATGAGGCAACTTCTTTCATTCCTGGTGAAACTCATGGAAAGCCTGTCCCCCACCATACTGTAGGAATGATTTACTCAGTGTCTCATTTGTACACCTACCTGCCAAGCACCCAGACTCCACGGACACAGAATGTCCAGGTGGTTGTCAATGTTAAGGGACTCTTTTTTTTTTTTTTTTGGCCAGTCCTGGGCCTTGGACTCAGGGCCTGAGCACTGTCCCTGGCTTCTTCCCGCTCAAGGCTAGCACTCTGCCACTTGAGCCACAGCGCCGCTTCTGGCCGTTTTCTGTATATGTGGTGCTGGGGAATCGAACCTAGGGCCTCGTGTATCCGAGGCAGGCACTCTTGCCACTAGGCTATATCCCCAGCCCAGTTAAGGGACTCTTTAGTGTATGAGAAAATCAGAAAGCTCCTTATTAAAGGACCACAGTTGAGAGAGTATGACAGATTCAGTGGAACTACAGCCTCTCCTGGGCTCTCTAGTACAAGGAAATGTAAATTATGAGCTGTCCCAGGTCAGGGATCTGCAGAGCGAATCCCATAGCTGAGATGCAGGACCACTGTAGTTGAGGTATAGGTGTCCTAGCTTGCTTCTGCTAGACCTAGAGGCCTGCCTTAATTACATGATACCCAAAGCAGAATGAGAATTGTTCATGGGCCAAGGAATGATAAAGAGGTTGTGGATGGCTCATTTGGGAGAAGAATCAAGGATGGAAGGGAAAGCCAATCTAGTATATCCTTCCTGATAAAGCTTCTTTCCCTTGAGTATTGCTTGTCCTTTGGCCCATGCTGCAGTGTGAGTGGCTTCAGCAGTTCACAGGGCCAAGGCTGACACTGTGCTTGAGGACAATATTTCCCCCAGCCTATTTAATCTTAGTAAGCAGTGTACCCTTCAATAGTATAACTTCGTTGTGTGTGTGAAGGTCCTAGGACTTGAACTCAGGCTCTGAGCACTGTTTCTGAGCTCTACCATTTGACCCACCACTCCACTTCCAGCCTTTTGGTAGTTAATTAGAGATAAGCTAGTCCAGGCTGGCTTTGAACTATGATTCTCAGCTCTCAGCCTCCTGAGTAGCTAGGATTATAGGCAAGGGCAACAAGCACCTGATAACTTCGCTAGAGAACACGTTTAGCAATGCACATAGTCTTTATTCAGAAATTCTCAGAATGTAGGCGACAGATCTTACTCTGAGACTCAGGGTGCCTGGAGGAAGAAGTTATTGGAAGTTCTCTTTAGAGTGCAAAATGTAGGGGTTCGAGGCATAGCTCAGATGGTAGAGTCCTAGCCAACGAGCAAAAATTTCAGGTGCCAAGTTCGAGTCCCAGACTCAGAACTGAAAAAACAAACAAACCCAAAACACAACAGCAATGAAATGCAAAATATGCTAACCCAGATACCATAATAGTAGAGTGATTAAAAATCTAATGGTGAATTCATGCAGTAAACATCTATCTGCCTCTAGAGAGAATGAGGTAACTTCATAGTATGTTCTGGTGTGGGACCACCTCCAAGATCTATTTTAAACGATAAAGAAAGTTGTGGTACAGTGTTTGTTGACTGTAGAACATGGCTTATACAAGACAAGTACTGAGCATGTGCGGTTTGAAGCATGGCTATTAATTCTCGGTGGGATGTGCTGCCCAGGCTCCCTGTGTGGCTGAGTCTGGACTGAGCGTGCAGGGTGTGAAGCATGGCTATGAATTCTCAGTGGGAAGTGCTGTCTGGGCTCCCTGTGTGGCTGAGTCTGGGCTGAGCATGCAGGGTGTGAAGCATGGCTATGAATTCTCGGTGGTATGTGCTGCCTGGGCTACCTGTGTGGCTGTCTTAGCTCAGCTCTTGCTCTACAGCTGGATCTGCTCAGCGCCCAACAGAGAACTCAAGACCAAGGCAGAAGCAATGAGAGGGTGTTTTTAAGAAAAGAAAAATAATTTTAATTTCATTGTTCATTGTATCAAATGCTTTATTCTCAATGCAGTAAATATATGATACTTCACTGAGTTATCCCAAAAGCCACTGGCTTGATATTCTTACTAAGCAATGCTTCCTATGGCTAGAACTCTTAGAAAGCTACTGGTGAACTTAAGGTTTAGCAATCAGAGGCTTTTGGCTAAGAAAGGGCACTGAACAAGGAGATATCTTGGTTCTGAAAATCTAATTGGCCAGCATGTGGGAGACACACTTACTACCTCGAGCTTTTTAAACAGATACCTAGAAGTAGCTATGGAGGACCTACTGTGGGCTCTACCTGTGGTTAGGTAGGGATTATTAAGACTTTATGTAAGCTCCCTGGAACATATTGTTTACTGTGTGAATAAACATAGAAACAAATATTTCTCTCTTATCATCCTAGCTTTTCAGAAAGCTGAGATCTGAAAATCACAGATTCTCTTATATCCAATTAACCACCAAAAGCTGGGAGTGCAGGTATGGCTCAAGAGGGTAGGGTGCCAGTCTTCAGCATAAAAGCTAAGTGACATTGCCCAGGTCTTGAGTTCAAGTCCCAGTACCAGCATAAAAATAAATAAAGCAATAAAGCAAGAAATCAAGAAAACCACCACTCCAGTGTTTCCTCACATCACTAAGTAAAGTCCATCTTGGACAGCAGGACTTAAGTGACCTGGATTCTTGTCATTTCTGTCCCCATGTCTTTAGTTTTTTTTTTAATCTCCTTCTTCACTTGTAAAGGCAGACCCAGAATATATAAAGATCTCAAAAATACTGAACACAAAAATCAAGTCATTTAATTAATAAGTGGGTTAGTGTATTAAACACACAGGTCTCAAAAGAAGTACAAATGACTAATGTGCACATGAAGAAATGTTCAACAACTTACACATAAGGGAAGTAAAAATCAACATGGGGGATTCCATCTGAACGTAGTCAGAATATCAACCATCGAGAAAACAACAGCAGATGCTGATGTGGAAGCAGAGAATAGAAACCCTCATACACTGTTAGTGAGAATTTAAATCAGTGTGGACCTTATCAAAATCAGCACAGATGTTCCTCTAAAACTGAATACTATCATATAATCCAACTATACCACTCATGGCCATCTATCCAAAGAATGAAAGTCAAATACAACACACGTTTACTATAGCACTATTCACAATAGCTAAGATATAAAAATCAACATTTGTGTCCAACAACTTACAAATAGATAAAGAAAATGTGGTTCTCAAATACATTATTCAGCTATAAAAAGAAATGAAGTTTGCTTCCAAGAAAATCTATGGAACTGATGATGACAATAAAGAGCAAGACAAGCCAACTCAGGAAAAAAATTAAAAAAATTCCTATATGTGGAATGTGCACATATAATAATAATAGCTATAATAACACTAATTATCATCGTAATAAAAAGTTAGCTAAGTCCTGGTGACTAATGCCTGTAATCCTAGCTACTCAGGAGGCTGAAGTTTGAGGATCACAGTTTGAAACCACTCCAAGCAGGAAAGTCGAGAGATTATTATCTTCAATTAACCAGCAAAAACTGGAGCTGTGGCTGAAGTGGTAAAGCACCAACCTTGAGTGAAAAAAGCTAAGGGACAGCACCTAGGCCCTGAGTTCAGTGCCAGTACGGGCACAAAACAAAAATATTGAATACACGGGACTGGATTAAGAACCTTGGAAGGAGGAAGTGGGAAAGGAGCAGATGATGAGGATGAATGTGGAAGTGTTATATTATGGGTGTGTGTCTGTGTAGATGAAAATGACACAATAAAGCCAACCAGTGAGAAATTGGGTATAATGGTCATAAGGGTTCAGAAATATTAATAGAGGGGGTGAATTTGGTCAAAGTACATTACATGTATCTATGCTACTGTCACAAAGAAATTCCTCTGTATAGTCAGTTTCTGCTAATCATATTTATAAAAGACTGTATTAGGCAGATGGATATAGAGCTGCAAGCACAGGATGAAGGAGAGGAAGATGAACACCTGGAGCTCACAGTGCAGGTGCAGAGATGCAGTGTGTGGCCTGACCAGTGTGTGTCCATATTAGCAAAGGCAGATAAATGATTTCATTGTGTTAGGCTGCTGGTAACTTTCTGTCTTTTTGCAATATTTTGGTGTTATCACTCACAAATTGAGGCAATGGGTTTGGAGTAACATTATTAATCAAAAGGTCTTGGTGACATGGTGACACGGGTGTCTATTTCTGGTAACTAATGTGAGCATTCTTCTGGTTGAAAGGATTGCGGTGCCAGTCATTGTTCATTGTTTGAAAACACTATTCATTTGTGATAAAGTCCCTGGCTGGCAGGAAAAAATGTGAAATCACAGTAGCTTTTTAGTTAATTCATGTTGGCATAAACCTAGAAAAGATTAGGGCAGTGGTAGATTTAGATGTCCTTAGAAGACATTTGGAGCTTGTTGAAGTGGCCGTGATGAACGCCAGGAGGATCATGAGCACTGTGTGAGGGGATCTCGGCTTTAATTGGAAAGATTCCTGACTGTGAGTAAAGGATCCTGGATGGGCAAGGGAGGAAGCAGGTGATTCTGGTGAGAGAATGAACACAAAGTTGGAATCACAGCTGCATGCAGATGTCCCTGGAGACTCTGCACTTAGTGAGTCTGTAAATGTGGAAGTGAAGGAATCTTCTAGACTGGAAGAGTTAAAGCTTCTGGCACTTACTGAGAGAGTGTGCAATAGAAGAGGAGGGTCATCTTTATGGATCGATGGCCTGTACAATCATTGTACAGGGGTCAGTGCTAAGAAGGGCTTGTGATTGTGGCTCAATGTTTGGGGGGCTGCCATCTTTGAAAGCTATGTTTAAATTTTTGTTTTGGCATCAAAGTTTGAAAGGTCCTGTGTGATCCTTTCTCTGTGTAGCTCCTTCTTTCCTTCCCTATGTGGAAAGAGTTTCTAGCTATCACTTCTCTCGATCCTGGTGTCCCCACATCCCAGCCAGCCTTCTGCAAAGAGAATGCTGTTGCCATTGTGCCTACTAGAGTGCTGGGTCAGGATCGGGTGGCTGTTTTGTATCAGGTGGGGTGGGCATAGCTGTGACACCTTGCTGGCTGGTGAAGGTGGGTCTCTCTACTGATGATGCAGACAGGTCAATGCATGCACCCTGGAAATACTCAGTGATGGATCCCCACATGCTGTGGCCAAACCCTGGGAATGGGACCCATTGGCATGATTTCTCAACCCAGTGTGGGGCACCGGGTATATACAGGTTTAAAGATTCAATATTTCAAGTGCTATGAGCTGCAGCAGGGCACCAAACATGCGAGGTTTTGTACCTACCCTCTGATACCTTGAGGAAATTAAACAGAGGATTTGGGGCTGGGAATGCGGCTTAGTGGTAGAGTGCTTGCATTGCATGCATGCAGCCCTGGGTTTGAGTCCTCAGTTCCACAGAAAAAGCAGGAAGTGGCACTGTGGCTCATGGGATAGAGCACTAGCCTTGAGCAAAAGAAGCTCAGGGACAGTACTCAGGTCCTGAGTTCAAGCCCCAGGACTGGCAAAAAAAAAAAAAAACCCAACCCAAACCCAAATTAAAAAAAAATACCTTAATCAGTTGAGAGGAATTTGGGCCATCAGTTGGGTGAGAGAAAAATAGTTCTACCTTAGCAACTAAATGCACTTAGATTATGATTGTTGAGCAAAGACGCTACAACCTACTCTTGTCCAGAGTCTTGCCTAATAATGATGCAGCTGGTCCTAAGGAAAAGAGCTGACATGGAGGGTTCCTTCCCCTATGGCCACCTGCTGCAGTCCACTGCCTTCCTGGGTCATCGGGTTGACCAACAGGCTCCTCTGAAGCCTCACTGCTGACACTCCCATTTTCACTCAGTGTGTTTCTGCCCATAGCTCACACCTCTGCATGAACAACCCTTTATTTTTTGTGGGTTTATTCATCTCAAAAGACACATCATGACAAGATATGCTGTGAGCATGCCCCTCCTCTTTGCAGCCCCACTGGAGACTTCAGTAAGGAGACAGAGGAGAGTTGAGCAGAGTGGTGGCGGGGGCTGGTTAACAGCTCTGAAGGCAGACAGACTTGGGTTCAGATAGGGCCTCTTTTGGTTATTAGGCAAAGTCTAGGGATGGATTTCTTTATCTTCCATTGTCATTTATTCACTATAGATTCAGCACTGTGTGGTCCAAAGGTCAGAACAGACAATGTGTGTCATGTACACAGGGCAGTGCCCATCAGGAGGCTAATTGTGCAGCGGCAGGACCCAAGTGTCCAAGTCCTCATACACTCCTGCTTTGCTCCTCTGTCCCGGAGAAGGGCAGGGCGTTGCCCTCAGGTGTCTGTGATTCCATGTCCTCTTGGCTGTCCCCATCCTTGCTCATACTGCCTCTTTCAGATCTCTCCCTTGCTGGGCACTAGTGGCTCATGCCTGTAATCCTAGCTACTCAGGAGGCTGAGATATGAGGATCATGGTTCAAAGACAGCTTGGGCAGGGAAGTCTGTGAGACTCTTATCTTCAATTATCCACCAGAAAATCAGAAGTGGCGCGGTGGCTCAAAGTAGTAGAGTGCTAGCCTTGAGCAGAAGTGTTCAGGGACAGCACCCAAGCCCTGAGTTCAAGCCCTACCGCCCCGCCCCACAAATCTCCTCCCTTCCTCTGGCAACATCTCTGTTGTCTATCTAATTCACTCAGTTTTACATACTCATTAAATGAAACCTCTAGAATTCTTGATTTCAGTCTATGCAATGTGTTTCAAGAGCAATCCAAAAGTAAATTAAAGACGTAGAAGTATATCAACTGATCTCACTTGTATGTGAAATCTTAAAAATAAAAGAAAGCAAAGAACATAGAGATGGAGAGTAGAATGGTAGGGATGAGAGCAGGCAGGGGAGGCAGGAGGGAGAGGCCATTCTCCTGCCTGCTTCACTTGATCAAATCCTTCCTTAATGAATGTGATATGGATTTCTTGCTCCTCAGGTGGCATAGCTCCTTGACTACTGCCACTATCTCCCAAACTCCTTGAGAAAAAGCCCCTGCCTGTTTGTTAAGCATAATAGGCCTGCATCTGTCACAGTGCATGTACAGAATGGGGATCAATGAAGGTTTGCTCAATACTGTGAAAAAAAAAGCAATATTTCCTATCAAACCAAAATGTTCCCATCTTGTAACCAATCATCATTATACACTAATATTTCCCAAAATTATTTGCTTTTGACTTTAAACTGTAACATCCAGATGTGTTGCTTGTAGCCAGCCAGCTATGTCAAGAGTACAAATCTTTGTCAATGGAGTTAAAGAATAGACTCTGTTGAGTGGGAAGTTTCCACTCACTTTACCAATCTCCTCCAAACTGTCATTGCCACTGTTTTCAGCTCTGTTCACAGCCAGCCCTGATGACATAGACCCTTTTTGAGAGGAAATATCTTATGGATGGTTAGAATGCTTTCTAACTACCTTATATTAATTTGTCACCCTGGTAACCAATTGTCAATAGGATATGAAGCTGATTCCTTACCAATGAGGCACATGACCAATGTCACAGTTTGGGTTGGAATAAAAACCTGAGCAGACCGGCCCACCCAGTGTGCCTGCCGTGCTGTGAGAAGACTGACAGTGCATCCTTCTGTGCAGAAGTAAATAGCCTGGATCTTGTGTGTGTCTGTTTTTCCTCCCAGCAGTACTGAGACCAGGTCTTAAACTCAGGCTTTGCCTTCATATTCCTGCTCATGCCTGTTTCAGGGAGAACCTAGCCCATCCCTGACTCACCTCAAGGTCTCCAGGTGGCATCGTGGATGTCTCAGCATCTCACAAAGACTCTGCACTGCAGAGTAACTCAGTAGGTTCCCACTTAGGTTTAGCTCCCTCAAATTCTCACTGCCCTTGAGAGTGGAGAAGAAAACCTTCCACGATGTGTCAGTGAGGGGGGCTCGTGTGGACCTGAGGGAAAGAGAGGAACAGGAGAGACATAAGCTGCATGCACAGGGTGTGAGGTGCACAGCCCTGCACAGAAGAGGGGGCTCTGTCCCCTGAGCAACAGACCTCTGTGGGCAGTGCTATCACCAGGATTGACCAGGACACTCCTTTCCCTTCTACCCCCAACCCTCAGCCCCTCTTGTGCACAGCTGCTCAGTCTATAGCTCTTAGCATGGCATCCTCATGTGCTCATTTTGTGTCTGCTTCAGCCTCAGTCAGGTGGATGTTGTCTTCTGTTTTTATCTGTAGTGGCCAACCCAGGATCTGACACAGAGGGGGAGCATAGTAATTGGGACCACCTTCCTGCCTTCTGTGTAAGTACACCTGTCTTTATTTGGCACAGAATACTAGAGCCTCAGTAGTTAGAAAGAAAAGAAGATGGGATATGGGAAAGGAGCCCAGGAGAGTTACTTTGAGGATCACTGTGGGATGGTATCTTGGACATGATCTTGTATACTGCTGTCCTTGCTGGTGGGCCTGGATCCCATCCCACCCCCACCCCCGCCGCCCCAAGGATAGTGACAGAGAGGACCTCAGGAGACAGCTGGCAAAGGGGAAGGTGTAGGAGAGAATGTTTGCAGCCTCAAGTGGAGAGGATGAAGGCTACATCTGAGAGAGCCAAATAGACTCTGCCATTGTGACTGCCATCCATTTCTTTATTTTGTATACAACAGATTAGCAATCTTATGTGCTTCAGACTTCAACTACTGAAGTTCTATTCCAAGTTGAAGAATGGCATTTCTATTTTTTTTTTGGCCAGGTATCTCTACTTTGACAACTCAATAGCTGTCTCTTTGACTCAATACATCCCAATATGTCCCTGGTCTCATCCCCAATTATGCAAAGAAAAGCAGAGATTAGGGGGTGAAGCTCTGGAGCAAACACTTTGAGGTGCTTCCATCACTGTGGAGCTTTTGTAAAAGGAATATTTCAGAATCTTCAAAATTCCTAATGTAGTTTGAAGCTGTCATAAGAATAAACTTGTGTGCTTGGTATTGTATTATACTCCTATAATCTCAAATAATCAGGTGTCAGGAACAGGAAGATAATGGTTCAAGGCCAGTTTGGGTAGAAATTCAGCAAGACCCTACTCCCAGAAGAGTAGCTGAGTGTGGTGAACATACTTGTAGCCCGACTTATCATAATACTAACTATGCAGGTGGTGGAGGTAGGAGTATTACAGTTCAAGTTGCAAAATTGCATTGAAAAATAAAAAGTTTTAGGGTTCTGCATACCTCAGTACTGTTACAAAGGTATAAATTTCAGAAGTATATGCACTATACATGCATTAAAAATGATTGAAGAGTTGAACATGGTGGCATCTGCTTGTAATTTGACTTACTGTGCAGGTGCAAGTAGGGAGACCACAGAGCAAGGCCATCCTAAATCAAGTAAGTAGGAAAACAAACAAAGAACAAAAAGGACTGGGATTGTGGCTCCAATGTAGAGACTCACCTAGTAAGTACGTGGGCCTGAGTTTAATCCCTAAAAAAAAGAGGAAAGGTGGCCAGTGCTGAATGAAATCAAAGTGAAAGGCATACCATTCTAATTTTAGAAAACTAGACTGCAAAAAAACCCAAACAAGCTTTATAGCCTATTTTGAAGAATGTGCAGTATTCACACAACTGAAAAAAAAATAACCAAAATGCATGAGGCTTAATTATGAGTCCAACACTTAGAAGACTTTCTTCCTGCCATCTCCATCACTTAGCATCTCTGGTGAAAAATTACCAATACCCTGTCCCCACAGCCTGGGGCCAATTCTCATGTTTCCCCCTAGACTCCCTAACCTGTGTTCAGCAAGCTGCTTCCTGTTCCTGCCCTGCCTGGCTGACTCGGGCCTCTCACAAAGGCCTCTCCCAGCAGCAGAGGCTTCATCTTACTCAGGATGCTCTCCAATCTCCTCTGGATCTGGCCTGGAGTCTCTTGTCTCCTCTTACCCCATTGTGTCTCTGCCCTGTGTGTGCTCAGCACTCTTTTGAAGGCCTCACATCAGGTGCCACTTGCAGCATCTGCATCCAGGTCCCTCAAGGTCAAGTCCTGTGTGTTACCATGAACAACTTAACATGGTAGAGAACAGGGCATTGGTGAAATCAGTCATGGAGCTCTTCCAGGAAATGTCACAGAGCTGTGAGAATGGCATGTGTCAGACTTCTCAGTACCAGTGTGATATGTTAAGAAAAAAATCTGATTATCATATAAAATATAAAATTATATGTTATCATATAAAAATAGAGCTCAAGGGCTGGGAATATGGCCTAGTGGTAAAGTGCTCACTTCATATACATGAAGCCCTGGGTTCAATTCCCCAGCACCACATATATAGAAAACGGCCAGAAGTAGCGCTGTGGTTCAAGTGGCAGAGTGCTAGCCTCGAGCAAAAAGAAGCCAGGGACAGTGCTCAGGCCCTGAGTCCAAGGCCCAGGATTGGCAAAAAAAAAAAAAAAAAAAAGAAAAATAGAGCTCAATTTCCCTATAGAAACATATAGGAAAAACATTAGAAAGATATGCCTCAATCCTTCACAATAGAATTTTGAGCAATATTAACTTTTACTTTGTGCTTATTTATATAAGGAATATATTAATACATACCTTGTGTTTACTTATATATTCTTGTCTAAAAAAGAACACTTTGTCATATAAAATAGCTTAAAAAAAATCTAAGAACAAAGCCAGGTGCTGGAAGCTCATCCCTATAATTTTCGTTCCTGTAGAGGCTGGGATTTGAGAATCAGTTTGAGGCCAGGCTGGGCAGGGAAGTCTCAGGGAGGAGGGACAGCAGTATAAGGCAGGGCTAGTCCCATGTCCCTACATTCAGAGGAACTCGGGAAAGACCTTGGACAGTTAGAAACTACTGGTGACCTCCATCCTTAGCCACTGGGATCAGGCTGAGCATTCCCAGTGCTTAGGAAATATGTGGGACCCACAGAGGAACAGGATACTCACAGAACTACCCCAGAGGACCTCTGTGCTCCTCCCTGCTGGCCACCCTCACTCAGCTGAAGCCTCTTCACTTGTCTGCAGAACTTAAGGCAGAAAGTGACCACCAGGAGCTCCACATCCGTCTGGATATTCATCCTTGTTCCTTTAATACGTCCCAGTGCAGACGATAGGAGACGCTCATTCTGAGACTCGTAGAGAAAGTGGAACATCTCCACAGAATATGGCTGCTGTAGAGGGGCCTCAAACTGGATCCAATCCCACACGTCCCATGAACTCAATCGACGCAGCTTGCAGGTGAAGATCATCTCCAGCATGTCTACCGCTGGTTCACTCAAAAGACCAAATAGGAAGCTTATGGTTGGTGGCATCAACAGATGACTTCTGTAATCTTGTATTGACCTTATCATCTCTGCGACATGTCCGGGAGAGTCCCTGCTCTTCTCTTCGTACACCAAGACAAAGGACATTGCTGCAAAGAATGCCTGGAAGCAAGAATGAACGAAGCTGTAGCGCTGAGGCTGGTCATGTTTCTGAACAACATTGATCTCTGAGAAAGTGATAATTATGGTGCTATCTAAGCCACACCTGCTGAGGTCATCCATACTGAACAGAGTCTTGCTTTCTCGGATGCCCTCAGCAGCCAGTGAGCAGATCCTCCTGAGCTGGGTCCCCAGGGTCTGCGCTGGGAGAGCCTGGGCAAGGAAGTGCAGACAGAGGGCCGTAGTGGTCTGGGGGGTGAGTGGGCGCTGCTCCCCCTGCTCCATCTGCTGCTTCAGGCATGCGCAGACCATCCAGGACACCCAGGGCACCAGACACAGAGTCCACAGCATTGGGTTCCATTCAACCAAGCTCAAGGCCTTGAGTGCCTGGCTCTCCTCGGAGAAGTACTTGTTGAAATATTCCTTCCTGCTGGACTCAGAGAATCCCAGGACTTCCACCAGACGTGGTCGCTTTAAGAAAGGGATGAGGTCCTGTAGAGCTGTGGTCTGAGCTGTGATGAGCAATGAAGCCTCTGGAAGTATGCTTCTCCCCAGCAGACTGCACACCAGTGTGTATACCAACTGAGGCTGGCTCCAATGCACACAAAGATATGATTCCATCTCCTCTACAACCAATTGTAGTTCATCCACATCATCTAAGATGAAGAGCAGCTGCTTTGGCCTAGCGATAGTCTCCTTGTGGTGGATAGACAAGTCTTTCATGATGACCTCTTCCAGACTCAGCACCTTGTGTTGGTCCAGCTCCCTGCAGCTGATGAAGACGATGTGCTGGAAGTGATCCTTGTACAAACGCCCTTCCTCCCAGGCTCCCTTCACCTGCCTGGCCAGAGTGGACTTCCCAATTCCAGCAGGCCCGTGCAGTACGACTGTTTGAGGTTCTTCCTGGGGACCTGGTCCTGGGCCAAATAAATCTCCAATGTCAATCAAATGTCCTGGTTCCTTCACTTCATCCTGAAACCAGCTTTCCTTGCAGAGGAGTTCCTGGCTTCTGAGGTAAGGTTTTTCTAGAAGTAATAGTTGGGTGAATTTTTGTTTCAAATCCTCATTTTTCCAGGAATGTGCTGGGCTGGGCTCTTCTTCTGTCTTCTGATTTTGGAGTTTCTCCTTGGTTTCTAAGTAAAAGAGGAAACATAAAGGTTTATATTTTAATTGATTTTTCTTCATTAAACTTTTGAGTGAATTTAGTCATTATTTCAACCACATTGTTTGCTGGCTGCAGAAAATGTAGGAAATGATGGAAACAAGTGACTAGAGAGTAAGCAATTATTTCTCACACATACATTTTGAACTCTGTTATTCTTTGTTGCTATGAGAAACACTTGAAAGAAATACTCTGAAAGAATGAAAGCCTTCTTTTGAGTCATGGTCTCTGACATTTCACATTAGATGTCTTTGTTGGATTGGGCCTGAGTGAGGCCAAACCTGACATCAGGAATGTACAGTATAGGAGGATGCTCAACTGATCTCAGCCAGGTGGCAGAGAAGAACAGAAAGGCACATGACTTTAACCTTCAAAGGCATGGCCTTATGTTCTGCTGCCTCCATCCAAGCCCCACCCCCACCTGCCAATAATGCCATCAGATTACAAACCCATCAGTGGTTGAATCTACTGGTGAGGTAGGCGTCCTGATGACACAATCATCTATGTGGCAGGGAGGATGGTATCTTTAGTGCCAGGCACAGTGTTTCAAGGCACTGAAACTTGGCCTGTGCAAATTTTGGGCAGAGCAGAATTTCTCTGTGTTTTAAAGAAAAGCTTATGAGGTTGGGTATTACAGAGGGCAAGGGAGAGAAGAGTGCAGACGGAGGTGTAAAGTGAGATGAGCAGCTTAAGCTCTCTGACAATACCTTCAATAGAATCTTCAGGAATCAAAATTCTCTGTGCAAGGGGATTTTTGTATGGAACCTGAAAGGTGCCAATTTCGTACTATGGAGTGGAGGTGGTGTGTAAGGTGATAGCTCCTAAGAAAGAAGGTCTGGATGTGGATCTGGAGACATGGGGGAAAAAAGATTTATTCCTGGGCCCTGCATCCTTCTTCTTCATTTTCCCACCCTAAGTCTTCATGTACACCTGTGGGGACACAAATGCTGGCACACCTCTCCACCCAGTGGTCTCAGCCCAGTCTGGAAGGTCTCACTTTTCTATTTAAGCTCATATGTGTCAGGCAGCCTTGTAAAACTTCTCTGTCTCATTTCTGGGGATGTTGGAGGGACTCTGGGTGCAGGTGCTCAGTAGTGCTGAGCCAAGTGGGGGGTGAAGAGTGGGCTCTGGCAAGGAGACATGGAGGTTGTGAGATGGAAGGAGAGGGAAAGGACTGGTGATGGGCTTTTTTCATATTACTTAGGCCTTAGCTGAGCTGCAGCCTCTACTTCCTCCCTGATAGCCTTATACAGAGTGATGGTCTCACAGGTGCTGCTGGGAGATAACATGCCCCCATACAGGTTCTGCATGGCTCCTTGGTGTTATTTCTATCCCCCTCTGAGCCTCAGCTCTTTGATATGGGAATATGGGCTTCTACCTTCCAGTCATGCAAGAAGTAATAAGCTAGGACTACAGGCAGCAAGATCTTTTAAATTAGTTTTTAAAAAATCAGTAGGAACAATCACAGCGCACACATATATGCACACATACCAAACACATCCCCATAACAAATACTTCAGGTAATGAGCTTTAAAGGAGAAAAGGTTTCTTTTTGCTCAGTGTTTTGGAACTCATTGCTTCTGGGGACTCTCCTGCAATAGCCCACCATGGCAGCAATGTATGGCAAAACAAGCACTCTTTGCTTAAGGAAGAGTAGAGAAAGAAGGTGCCCCTCTCGGGAGCTGCAACTGAACCTCTGGCATTCCCGATGAGTGCCCTTCAGAATGGCAGCCTATCCCCTCTGAGTTTTGAGTACCACATGGGGGCCTAAAAGAGAGTGAGCTTGGGAGCCATTAAGGTCCTGCAGTCAGCCTGCAGAATCCTGCACAGGGTGGTGTTTGACTGCTTCTGTAAAAGAGCAGTCTTCACCATCGCCTGAGAAGTCCCTGGCAGGAAAGGTCAGTGTCACCACTGGGGGGTACAAGTGGGAGTGAATGGGGGCTTTGTTTTTTATTTTACACAGAGAGCAAATTGGTAATGGCTCCATCTGGGCTTGGGTTCACTACAATATCTGCTCATTTGCTGGAGAAGTGATGGGACAGGTGCTGGTCTGCTGATCGCCTTCCTGGGTCACCAGGCTTGACTCTTCCATTCACCTTCACTCACAAAGCCAGGCAGAGGTCATATGCACCCTTTAAGAATGCTGAAAAGGCCCCAGCTCCTCCTCCTCTTCCTCCTCCACTTCCTCCTGCTCCTTCAGCTGCTCTAGCTCTTCCAGCTCCTCCTCCTACTTCTCCTGCTCCTCCTCCTTGCTCTTCTTTTTTTTCTTTAGTGATACCAGGAGATAGAGGAGAACAATTATGGGCTCTGCCTGTACAGTAGCAGTGGCACACAGGCTGCACGCACACCACTGCCTGCCCTGCATCACCATCACAGCACCTGCAGATCTGGGACACAGACCCTACAGCAAGGGAGGGCGGTGGGCCCTGGCTGTCAGGATGGAAGGCCCTGTGTCTTCCAGGGAATCTCTGTGGTGGATCAGAGTGGGATAGGTGCCTCTGTTTTCTTGTTTGATATCAACATTACATGCATTACACAGGTGTCTGGGCTTTGACACACAACAGCATTTACCCAGTGTGTAAGGGGTCTGGTTCCAAGTCTGCTGATGACCAACCTGAGCCACCAGACATGAGGACACATTCATGCCACTCTCACCTTCACTAACTGTGCCAAGAAGGAGCAACATGTCCACTTGAAGAAAGCTTGGCAGGTCATCTGAAGCTGGAAGGACTGAAAGTTCTCTTCTTCCTCTTCTAGGTCCTCCTTCCCCTCCAACTCCTCCTGCGCCTCCTCCCTCCTCCTCCTTCTCCTCCTCCTCTTCCTCCTCCTCTTCCTCCTTTTCCTCCTCCATACCAGGGGATAGAGAACAGTGATAGGCTCTGCCAGCCTTGTCTGTTCCTGTCAGGGAAGATTTGAGAATATTAATGGGGAGTAGATGGTGAAGAGAAAAGGAAACCAGAGGTTTCAAGTGTCTCTGTTTTCTACTCTCTAGAATCACTCACTGCAAGGCTGTCACTGAGATCCTTTCTCTTAGCCTAGCAAAGCCTAGCAGACTTCTATTCATCACTCAAAACCCAGCACTGTCAACACCAGGGAATCAGGGAATTGATGGTGTCAGAAGAAGGGAAGGGAAAGGAATTAGGTTGGTAGGTAAAGCCAAGGAAGGAGATTTTGAGATGTGAAAAATGGGTAAAAATATGGGAAAGGGGTGAATAGACAGAATTCTAGTGCTTAGGATGGATTATGGGGAAAGAGGGGTGGGATAACAGAGGGATCAGAATGTGGAAGAAAGAATGGAAGAGAGGAGGAGAGAATATGAAGCTAGAGGGACAGGAGAATATGAATGAGAGGATGAGAATTTGAGACATGGGAGGTGGAAAGCATGGATTGGAGGGTCAGGGTTGAGGTTAGGGGGTTGCCATCAGGAGGATGGACTGATAGAAATGTAGAGCGAGGAGAACGGAGGAGTGAGGGATGAGGGGTGCTCACTCCTCTGTACAGCTCAGATTCTTTATTCTTTTTCAGTAGGACTCCTGGGATATCTGAAGCTACAGAGCTGACAGGAGAGAGGTGCAGGAGAAGCAATGCTGAGTGTGGTCTCAGAGCCCAGGAGAGAGCCCAGGGCTGCCCAGGGCTGGTTTCCTCAGCACTCTCTGGCTCTGAATCCCAGATATTTGAAAACAGGAAGGTCTAGCTGTAGAGGAAACAGGAGATTAGTGGCCATGGGACAGGCTGGGTCAGGACAGGCCTGTAGAACAGCAGTGAGGCACAGCCTGAACACTGCACTTCCTGTTCTGCATCGACATCACCCAGAACCTGCTGTAGGGTAGACTCTACAGCAAGGGAGGGCAGGGGGTCCTGTTTCTCAGGAGGGAAACTGCTGTGTCTTCCAGGGAAGCTCCTTGGTAGGACACATTGGAATGGGTGCCTTTGTTTTCTTGTTTAATATTAACTGTGCATGAATTGTGCCTCTGCCTGGGCTTCACACACAACATCCATCCAGTGTGTGAGGGGTCTGGTTCTATGTCTACTGATGACCATCCTGAGCCACCAGGCATGAGGACACTTTTGTGCCACTCACCTTTCCTTGCTGAGCTGGGCTGGGGGCAGATGTTCTCTTCAACAATGCTGAATTGACCAGGTGTAACTGGAAGTGCTCCATAATTTCCTTCTGTTTCCTCTTCATCTTCTGAAGGATCAGATGATAGAGCAGAGAAACGATAGGATCTACCAGCCATGGCTGCTCCTGGAAGGGTGGATTTGAGGATATGAGTGGGGATGCCATAGTGAAGAGAAGAGGAAATCAGAGGCTCTGAGGGTTACTGTCTTTGTACAGTCACTCACTGCACGGCTTTCACTGACATCATTTCTCTTGGCCTGGTAAACTCCTATGCATCATTCAAAACCTAGCCTTGTCAACTCCAGAGCACCAGCCAATTGTTAGTGTTGGAAGAAGGGAAGGAAAAGGAAGTAGGTGGTAGTAAAAGCCAAGCAGAGAGATTTTGAGGTGTGGAAATGGGTAAAAATATGGAAAAGGAGTGAGCAGAGAGAATTTCTGTGCTTAGGAAGGATAATATAAAAAGAGGGATGGTATAACAGAAGATGGGAAAATGGTGGGATAAAAGGGACTTCAGAAGATGGTGGGACAAGAGAATGGGGATGAAAGGATGAGGCGTGGGGACCATGGAAGATATGAGGATGGCAACATGGGAAGAGGAAAGCATGGATTGGAGGATGACGGGTGAAGGTACAGGGGTCTGCCATCAGGAGGGTGGAGGGATGGAAAGGTAAGGCAAGGAGAATTCAGGAATGGACAATGAGGGGCACTCACTCCTCTATAGGGCTCAGATCCTTTCTTCTCTTTCAGTAGGACTCGGGGGATATCTGGAGCCGCAGAGCTGACAGGAGGAGAGGTGTGGGAGAAACAACGTCAAGCGTGGTCTCAGAGCCCAGGAGAGAGCTCAGAACTGCTGAGTGCTGGTTTCCTCAGCACTCTCTGGCTCTGTGGCCCAGATATCTGAAAACAGGAAGCAAAAGCCTCCAGAGGAAACAGGCAATTATTGGCCAGGGGAAGGGCAGGGTCAAGACAGGCCTGTAGAGCAGCAGTGGCGCACAGCCTTCATACCACTTCCTGCTCTGCCTCACCAGCACACTGAGCCTGCAGAGAGTCAGGGCACAGACCCTACAGCAAGGAGGGCAGTGGGCCCTGGCTTTCAGGATGGGGGCCCCTGTGTCTGCCAAGGTAGCTCCTTAGTGGAACATAATGGAGCAGGAACAGAAAACATCTTTCCCAGCTCCCATGGGTAGGAAACATTCACAGTCCCCTTGTTTATGTTGCCACGTTAACAGAACCACTGAAATGAGCCATGAGTGCTGTGGGGAAGAGCAGGAGTGGTTGTTGGACATGTGCACAGAAAGTGAAACATCCCCTGGTAATATTGCAGGAAAATGCCCAAGCTACACTGAATGGCTCAAGCGTCACATAGGAGCAAAACTAACCACATTTCACTTCTTTGCAGTGTGGCTTCCTTTCTGAGTTCTGCCTGGCTTTGCTTCGATGAGCCCACATCATCTCCACAGATAGTAACATGTGCTGAGAACTCAGCTTATGTGAGTCTAGAGTTGACAGTTTGTTTTGAATGTATCACATTTTATTCAGGGCCCCAAAGGGTCATGTACATATAATAATCAAAAATGCATTTAATGGGGCTGGGAATATGGCCTAGTGGTAAGAGTGCTTGCCTTGTATACATGAAGACCCTAGGTTCGATTCCTCAGCACCACATATATAGAAAACGGCCAGAAGTGGTGCTGTGGCTCAAGTGGCAGAGTGCTAGCCTTGAGCAAAAAGAAGCCAGGGACAGTGCTCAGGCCCTGAGTTCAAGCCCCAGGACTGGCAAAAAATGCATTTAATCTATTTATAAGAATCTCCAAAGTCTTCACAGCCCCAATGTTGACCAAATGTCAAAGCCCAAGGATACTTCAAGCACTGTGGCATACTTGCAGCTTAGAAACCACAGGAAATAAAAAGTAACATACTTCAAAGACGGAAGGATACAGAGTACACATTCTCATTCCTAAAGGGAGGAGTTGAGGTTTAGAAAGGAATGACTAAAGCAGGACTGAAATCCAGCAAGGTGAACACTCAATCCTGTGTCTCCACACCAAGCATGGGTCCATGAGGGGAGGCACAGTGGCCTTGGGCAGTCCTGTCTCCATGGCCCCATCCAGCCTCACACAGCAGCATTCCTAGGGTCCTCTCTCCTTGTTGCTTATGGCTTTCTGGCCAAGAATTCCACATGACTGACATCTCCAACTTCCTGTCCCTCTAACTGCATCTTGCACTTGTGCACTACCCTCTCTAGGTTCCTTACAGGGACTGTGACCCTGGTACATATTATTGCCTAGGTTTCCCTTGATATCTGGATGGAGCCTTTATGATGCTGTAACTTGAATTCGGCATGCCTTCAAAACCAGCATCCCATGACCAACACTGGCTATGCCTGCTGTTAGCAAGAGTCATGCCCACTCGGATCACAGCTGCTGTGGCTACTGAGAGCTTGGACAAATGAATACAGAAAGCCAGATATGGAGAAGGAGCCCCAGCAATGCTCTGTTCTCAAGTTTTCACATGTGTTTGTACTTTTATGCCCTTGAGACTACTGTGGGTGGAGTGTGGCCCATTCCTGAGTGGTCTCAAGAAGAGTTGTCTTTCCTCCTCCCCCTCTTCCTGCCCCTCCCTTCCCCCTCCCTCTCCCTCCCCTCCACCTCCCCCACCTCCCTCCCCCTCTTCCTCCTCCTCCTCTTCCTCTTTTTTCTTCTTTATCCATCCAAGAGCTTGCACTCAGGGCCTGGGCCTGTCCCTGAGTTTTTGTGCTCAAGCTTCTTGTACATGATCTTCTCCACCCACCACTTATCAGTATTCTGGTTTGAGCTCTAGTAAGAATAACTCATGAAGCTCTGCTTAATTCATTATAGGATTTCTTGGTCCGGTTATCTAAATGTTTATAAATCATTCCCATACGTCAGTCCTCAAGTCTTAAAAGCTGCCCGGTCAGGTTTAGTCACCACAGTGACTTCACTTTTCTGTCCTACTATTTTTCTGTCTTACTCAAATTTTGCCTTACTGTGACAAAAACATCTGACATGTGCCCCTTAAGGGATGATGGATTTATTTTGGCTCATGTTTGCAGAAGTGTGAGTACAAAATCGGCTGGCTCCATGTTTCTGGGTGTGTGTTGAAGTGAAACATCACTTCTGGGAATATGAAACTGGGGTTGCTGGCTCGCTGTGTCCAGAAAGTGGAGACAAAGATAGGAAGGAGCCAAAGTATAACAGTCGAGAACACACCCAGCCCGTGACTATGTCTTTCACCTAGCACCACCTCAGAAATTGCCTCGCACCCCCAAAGCAGTGCCACAATCTGGGAACTAAGCCACAGCACACGAGTCTTTCATACTCAAGCTGGAAGATCCCTCCTTCTGATCTCCATATGATTTGTTGATTCACCAGAAACCCATGTACTTTGTGGTAGGCTTGAAACAACCCTGAGAGTCAGGAGACCAAAAGAACCCCACCCTGTTGTGCAGTGGAGGGAAGAGAAAGAGATAGGGATTCCCTACAGAGGCTGAGTGGGAAGAGAGAGAAGGTCAACTTGGGCTTTTGAGGCCTGGGTGAGGTTAGTGCCTGTTAGGCTTTGGTCTCACAAGTTCAAACCAACATCTGATTGAGTTTCATACGATTCAATTCCAACCTCAATTCTAAGATAATGACTCACTGGGCTCAGAGCTGTGTCAGGGACTATGAGGAGATTCCTAAGAATGAGAGTTCTTCATTGCATGTCCTTGTCATAGAAAAGAATTTCAGGAAAGCCAAAGAAAAGTTGTATTCAGCAAACACAGGAGAAAGCAGGACACATTTCATAGGTGTGGTGCTGGCACTGACAAGAAGAAAATGACATACAATATCAGAGAGATAAATATTAAAATTGGGTAGAGGGTTAACCTTAGATTCCCTTAGACAAATGCTCTCTTGTTCTGAGAATCTGCTACACTTGATAATTGTTGGTGTTACAATGACTTGATGTTACCAATCTGGCTCTGAGATGTTAAATCTTGGTCAGTCTTATTAAATATGGTTCCATGGGCATACACGTCTGATTATTCCTTTACAAGCATTTCTGTGATTGGAGTCACTTTATCAAACATTTTTCTCACAATAAAGTGATTTTCTGTAAGATTTTCTCTTAGGGCACTGTAAATAGGAAGGCAAGTGCTGAGGGTTTGCTATACTCACATAGCTTTGAGACCAAAAGAAATACCTTACTGCTCCCAGTCACTATTGTGTGTTTGAAAATAATTATAAGTGTACATGAATTGTACAAAAGGGTTTGTAGTGATATTCCCTCCCCACATACAATGTACTATGTTTCATTTTCAAACACACATTAGTACCCTTTTAATTCTTGGGTTCTGGCTCTTGACTCCCAGGGCCTGTATCCCTAACATACCCTGCCTTCATTGTGGCCTGAAAACTTGGGGGTTATTAGTAGGACAGACTTTAGTGTCACATAGACAATGTTGTGTTCAGGGAAAGAATTAAGGCAAAGGCATGAAGACAGGACCTTCCCATTCACCTGTCAATGGAACTTCAGTTAATACCCACCAAGTGACATGTACTGTGGGAGGAAGAGGGAGGAAAGTGATAGAAGATCAACCATGGCTCCTTCCCTTACAAAGCCATCATTTAGTGTGGGCAAATGAGTGGTGAAGCAGTAAGGAGGAGGCTGATATATTGAATACTGTGATGGATCAAGAGGGACACAGGGTGACACATAGCATAGAACCCTGGATCCTCAGCCTGTTGGAAGGATGTGGAACCTGTTTCTATCAGAGGAGACCTAGAATCCATTCCTCCACAGCTTCCTTCTCCTCCTTTTTCCTGCCTCCTGGAATCTTTTCAGACTAAAAAAATAGAAAAGCACACAACTGAACCAACTGTGCAACTTCAGGAATCCACAATTCCACTTTTTTTCTTAATCTCACTAGGAAACATGGACAGCCTTGATTGCTCTGTGACTGGCAGTTGCATACTTCTTCCATCAGTGGAACCCTAGTGGTGGCTTTTTCATCCCTAGGCACTGACAAACTTATTTAGGTGAAACACTAGGTACTAAACATGTAGAAACTGTCCTGGCACCTGAGCAAAACCCAACAACCTACACATTAACTCAGACAACCCTCTGTGTGGACAAACCTGGGTAGAATATCTCCTTTCTAATTGTTGTGTGGTTCACACTGGTCCTCTCTACAAGGACATTCTCCTATTGGATGCTCTGGGTGGATTGGACTAAGGTTTAGTGATCCTTCCTTTGGCATCCAAACCAGCCCCATCTAGTTGTTGTGAATTCCCCAGTCTTCATTTCTGGGGCAACTCCAGCTGTAGGTCTGATGGAAGAAAAGCTGAAGAATACGACTATTGTTTCCTGCCCATAAACAATTCACATCCCACAAGGACACGTGCCTACTTCCATGGTGTGGATTTGCACCCTATTCCCACTCCTGTTTTTATCTGGATGAAACAGGGAGGGTTCCACCTTGGCTGCCATGGCCATAGCCCTGGATTTACATGGTTTGCATGCTAATTGCCAGCTCCATGCTGACCTCCCTGAGATGCAAGTGTCCAAGTGGCACAGCTGGCCACGGGTGTGCAATGCCAAGCAGAGGCTTCAAACCTAATTCTAGAGGTATAACACAACTCAAAGTACACTTTATTTGTAGAGGAGGCTCCCAAGGTCAGGTGGAGCCAGCACTCAAAGGTGAATGCTCAGACTTTGGCTGCTGTGCTTTTAGGACCTCACTGAGTCTCCACACCACTTATCCAAGAGTTCCATTATCAGGTGAGGATGGGTCTCCTTCATGGCTTGATAGAGTTTATCTTAGCAGGTCCTGTCTCAGGACTGGTAGAAGCTGAACAACTTTGGCATCTGGCCTGGCCTATGTCCTGAGCCCCCACCTCTCATACTGCTCTTCCCTTAGCATTTGTTCATACAGCTGGTCCAAGACAGGGTCCAATGATGTCACTTGGGTCACAGCTGTTCCCAATGCCTGTCAACAAAGTGCAGTGATGATGGCAGATGTGGGGGTAAAGGTGGGGCTGGCACTGAGCAGTAAAGGCTGGCACTGCATCCTCTGCCTGTAATCCTCACTTCCAGCACTTGGCATTCACTTAATCTGCACCCCTGGCTTCCTTCTCCCTCTGGAAGCATTTGACCACTGAACAACACTAGTATCCTGGTTTAAGATGGAATCTAGCCTGGTGTTTTGACTGAGTAGGAAGTAGAGTTCAGGATGAGCCACTGATGTTGCTTCTGGGGAGTACTAGGACCTTCATGAGAAACAAGTAGAATGATGAGGGACTCTGTCCTCAGGCTCACTCCTCTTCTGCCTCACACATTTCTGGTGAGGTTTTCATGAGAGGATACTCTCTCTCTCTTCTCTCTTCTCTCCCATCCAGGACCACCCAGATCACTTGAAGACCTTCACCAGTTCCTGTGGCTGTGATTGCTCTTATGACCATTGGGGGCTGAAACACTGGAAGTAGTTGCAGTATCGAGGTCTCTTGGAGGGAAAAATGGATGAGGAAGCATCTGTAACTA
Organism: Perognathus longimembris pacificus; assembly: GCF_023159225.1. Taxonomy (NCBI): domain Eukaryota; kingdom Metazoa; phylum Chordata; class Mammalia; order Rodentia; family Heteromyidae; genus Perognathus; species Perognathus longimembris. The sequence continues at coordinate 8,663,826 of NC_063177.1, forward strand.
TGCTAATTATGAACACACCACACAGTTTGAAACTCTTCCCCTATTCTCAGATTTTGAGAACAGGCTATAGACAAATTCTGATAGAATCTGTAGTAATCACTTCAAGAGACCTGAGACATGACATAAGGGACTTACTTCTTTATCTGCATGTGAAAGCTCAGGCATCCAAACTCTGTGTGTAGACTAATGAAAAAAAAGGATACCTCTAATGGGCAAAGAAAAATGTAAACTTGTTCAACCACTCTGGAAAGCAGTATGGAGTTTCCTCATAAGACTAAACACAGAACTTCCCTATGGTCCAGCAATTCCACTCTTGGGCATGTATCCAATAGACCAAAAACAAGACTACACTAAAGCTACTAGCACAATCATGTTCGTTGTAGCATTGTTTACCATAGCAAAAATATGGAATCAGCCCAGATGCCCCTCAGTGGACAAATGGATGAAGAAAACATAGCATATTTATGCAATGGAACTCTACAGTTCCACCAGAAAGAATGATACTGTACCGGAAAGACTTGGAAAAAATTATATTAAGCAAGGTAAGTCAGACCTATAGAAATATATATTGCATAGTTTCTGTCATTTGTTGTAACTAAAATGTGCCTGTGCCTATAAATCTACAAGTAAACACACTGGCTGGTAAAAGACAAAAAAAATACACTTGGACATGATAAAATATACACATGTCTAGACATTCACACAGAGACCAAATGAGGATATTCTTAGGAGAGGACCACGAAGATTCAATAGCTATGTGCATACAACCATATAAAATGATATTTATCTAAATGAATTCCAAGAAATGGAAAAGAACGTTTTTTTTGTTATTTTGTTTTTTCTCCTTTGTTGTTGTGTTTGTTTTCTGTACTCTTTGTCTTGTATGTAAGTTTATCTGTTTGGGGGAGGGTAAAGGGAAACACAGAAAGAGAGGAACAAAGCTGAACAAATGGCAGCAGTGATATTCACTAGACACTATGTTGAAAATGAACTATACAACTTGGGGATGGTAGGGAAAAACTGTGAGAGAACAAAAAAAAGGGGGTAACACTGTTCAAAAAAGAGCTGGTGTCAGTGGCTATAATCCTAGCTACTTAAGAGGCTGAGAATGGAGGATCACAGTTTGAAGCCAGCCTGGGCAGAAAAGTCCCTGTGAGACTCAACTCTTAGTTAACCACTCAACAAACAGAAGCAGCACTGCGGCTCAAAGAGGTAGAGCACAAGCCTTGAGCACAAAGAGGCTCAGGGACAGTGGACAGGCCCTGAGTTCAAGCCCCACAAATGACAAACAACAACAACAACAACAAATAAACCCTAAAAAAAGTACTCATTACCTAACTGTAACCCCTCTGTACATCACCTTTACAATAACAGTAAAAAAGCATTAAAAAAAAGGAAAATTTCCCATGCCGTCTCAGCTTCAGCTTTATCTGACTAAGCCTGAGCTGACTTCCCAGTAATAAACTAACTATATCTCTTGCCAGATATTCTACACTATTAGACATTTTTTCTGATCAGAAATCTACTTTCTTGTTTGGTCTTTTACACTCACATATTAAACATGTGTATTCTAGATTTGATTATCAGAGTTGAAATGAAATAATCTTACCATGTTAGAATAAAGAGGGAAATTTTTGTATCAGGAATACAATAATAACAATAACAATAAAGAGTTCCAAGTGAAAGAACGTACATAATTGCTTTGGGAAGGAAGGAGGTGGTCACAGCCGCTCATGGGAATAAGGCCTGAGAGTTTGCTACTTCTGCTTGGTTGTCATCCATTTCCAACAGACAAGGACAATGTTATAAAAGCATATTGGGTTCTATATTCCTATTATAAACACCACGGGCACTCCAGGCATTTAGAACAAAATGAGGGCCATCTGGAATGGTAACAATGAGCCCTGGAGGACTCTGTCTTAGATCCCACCCCGTCTTTTCTACATGCACGGAGTCTGCCACACTGGCCTCCTTTTGAAGGAGTTCCCAAGCTTGCTCCCTGTCTGTGCCTTTGAACGCACCTCATCATTTGTGTCTACTGCTGCATTTCTCTGTAACACTGTACAAAAGTCCCCATATGTTCCAGCTCTTCCTGCAACCAAGGTCTCAAGCATTCCCTTCTCAGAGACACTTTCTTGGACCAGTCAGCCCAAGTGACCATGATACTATATTTGCTTCCCAGTGCATGGCATACTTGTTTAGTGTTTGCTGGATTATTTGCAGGTCCCCTTGGTGAGGCCAGCTTCTTGAGGAATGCCACTCTCTCCACACCAAAGCTCATGCCTGGCCCTGTGTTTGTGTCTGTCGAGTAATGGAAGCAGATATTCTCTCATCCAATTTCAAAAACCGACACTACAGAACAACTCACAGATATGCACCTCTGGTTACCCACCTGAAAGTACAAGCACCACCTGCTGCTAACCAAGGCTCCTACTGTCTACCTGGAGATATTAGAACAGGACCATCAAGAGCCCCTCAGAGGCCCCAGCCTTCGCTATCAAAGAACTTCAGTGTGAGATGCTAGATCAAGACTCCCTGATCATTCAACTCTCTTTCTATTCTACTGCAGCTCTTTCTTCTCAAGAGTGATTATTTCCTGAAAGTCATAAAACAGGCTCATTTATCAAATCTCTACTACTATCTATTGTATATTATTCCACTTTTTAATCCTCTAAAACACCAGTCTCATCTCTCTTATGTTCATCCTGTTATCTCAGATTACCTGTGTATAGTATTTCTTTTACCAGTTAACAACAACAACACACAAAAACCTCTTGTACATTTCCACCAGAGTGCAGATACTTCTCTGATGTTAATCAATTGTTGAATCTCACATCTTCCACACCATTTTTAGATAAAAACTAAATGGGCCAGGCATGAGTGGCTCACACCTGCAATATTAGTTACTCAGGAGGCCGAAATCTGAGGACTGTAGTTCGAAGCTAGCTTTGGCAGAAAAGTCCCTAGGAGACTTATCTTCAATTAACCGTTAAAACAACAACAACAACAATAACAACAAAAGAAAACCCTGGAAGTGGTGCTGTGGCTCAACATGGCAGAGCACTAGGCTTGAGCAAAAGTGGTCAGGGATAGCGCCCAGGCCCTGAATTCAGGCCCCATGACTGACCAAAAATAAAACAAAAACCAAAAAAACAAATGGATAGGTATGGGAGTATTTTTCACTATAGCACACAATTCTGTGTAGTTATACTTGTTATATTAGTGACTTGGAAGGAGAGGAATTATTAGATCACCCAGCTTTCTTCCAAGGCTTAGAGGGATTCTGAACATATAGTTATTGTCTTTGTTTCACAATATGGCCCTTGGTTTTGAGATGTGATATGGACTAAGAGGCCTTTTGCTTTGGCCATTGCCCGTGGTGTAGATGTGTGCTGGTTCTGGGCTGAGTCTCAGATGTGCAACCACTGTTATGTCGCTGCCCCAGACTCCCCACACCCATCTACCCCTGTTTCCTCTACAGACTGCATTCAGTGAGGTTTCTCTGATCCTAGGCAGCAAACTTGGACAAGAAGGAAAATTTGCATGTCATATATTTAAAGTCCAGGAGTGCAATCTCACCTGCCTTTGGGAAAAGGGAGCATGGGGGACATACTGAAAAAGAGCCAAACACTCTCTATGTCAAGGAACTAATAAGAGGCTCACAGCTATGCCTCAGGGTCAGTAAAACTCTCCTGAGGCTGCTGGATATACACAGGACATCAACTCCATACATGCTTAGCAGGCAGCCTATGAAATGCCCAGCACATATCAAATGAACCTCTGCTTTTGAGTTGCAGGTCTACATTTGATTTACTGTGCCCACCCTAGCTGTGAAGCTTATGGAGATTTCTAGTCTTAGAATTGTCCCTACTTCCGGACAGCACTCAGTCTAGAGTACAGCTCTTTACTTATACTTTCCCCAGTTCCCCAATCATGACCTAATGCTGTGGGAGCTTCTAGCACCCTTACACAGGAAAGCCCCAAGGTTCTCACAGCATGTGTGCCCTGGCTGCAATGAGGAACAAACCCAGTGTGTTTCAGTGCAAGTCTGTTCCCTGGTGATTGAGATGGAAAGGCCCTGATATCCCATAGTTTACACCCTTCCTGTGGCCACCAAGCAAGTGCCATCATCCTGCCTTCTCCATGTTTTCCACTTGTGCTGAGGTTTTGAACTCAGAGCCTGGTGCTTACTAGTCCTGTACTCTACTATTTGGGTCACGGGGTATGGAGAGGACTGAACTCTCACAGCTGCTCCCACTGCTTCCATGCCCCTTCTTTAGTTTTTTTTTTCTCTTCTGATTTTATTGATGTCTTCTACCTTCCATTACTTCCCCAGAGACAATCTCAGGCTCCTTCAGATGAAGGGTGGGTGGGAGAGGAGGCCATACCTCCACCAGCTCCTCCTAGGAGAGTGAACTGGGGTAGGGGGAAGCATGTTACCAGGCAGACCCATCAGACCTTATGAACAGAAAGGAAATGGAAAACTGAAAATGTTTTTTTAATAATTTATTTATTAATTAAACTATTTTTTTGACAAGGTGTTGTGCAAAAGGGGTACAGTTACATAATAGGGCAGTGTATACATTTTTTGCGATATCTTACACCCTGTTTTTCTTTCCCTTCCCAAGGTCAGGCAGACATATATACAATACACAGTGTACCAAAAACATATACAGTAGCCACGTGGCCTACGCCAAAGGAAATTCACCTAGGGCTTTAAATGTAATGTTGACAATAGAGTTTGCTTATCCTTGTCTTATATGAATGTACATATGTAGCTTTTGAGCTCTTGTGATCCACTGAGAGATCTATTTTTGGCTTTTATATGTTGAGTAGTTGTTTGGTTTTAGTTACATTATGTAGGGTCGCTGACCCAAACCTGTGGAAAACACCATTTGACAAGAAGTTTTTGGTTTCGCAGACCTGGTCTCTATTGTCTCCCCCTCCCCCCACCTTAACAGTCATATATCAGAGAGCTCATGTCCCTTTGTTTTCTGTGTTCTAGGCTTGTCTCCCTCAACATTATTTGTTCAAGTTCTGACCATTTCCCTGCGAATACCAATATTTCACCATTTCTAATCGCTATGTAGTATTCCATTGTGTATAGGTACCATATTTTTTTTTGATCCATTCATCTGTGGAGGGGCATCTGGGTTGTTTCCATATTTTGGCTATTGTGAATTGTGCAGCGATAAACATGGAAATGCAGATGTCTTTTTGATATCTTGGGACCTGTTGTTCAGGAAAGATGCCTAGGAGTGGTATGGCTGGGTCATAGGGTAGGTCTATGTTGAGCTTTTTGAGGAACCTCCATACTGTTCTCCAAAGTGGTTATACTAATTTGCACTCCCACCAACAATGGAGAAGGGTTGCTCTTTCCCCACACCCCCTCCAGCATTTGTTGTTGCCTTAGTTCAGAGTATAGGCCATTCTAACTGGAGTGAGGTGGTATCTCAGGGTTGTTTTTATTTGCATTTCCTTTACTACCAGGGATGTTGAACATTTCCTCATATATTTCTTTGCCATTTTTATCTCTTCTCCTGTGAAGTCTCTCTTTAGCTCCTTCGCCCATTTCCTAATTGGTTTACTGGGCTTGGAGGGGCTTAGTTTTTTGAGTTCTCTGTAGATGACAGATATTAGGTCTTTGTCTGTTGCTGTGCCAGTGAAGATCCTTTCCCATATGGTTGGCTGTCTTTCTAGTTTGGTGGCTATGTCCTTAGCTGTGCAGAAACTTTTTATTTTGTAGTAATCCCATTTTTCGAGTCGCTCCCCTATCTGTTGTGCCCCTGAGACCCTATTCAAGGAAGTTCCTTCCTGTGCCTATAAGTTCTAGCATCTTTCCTACTCTGTCCTTCAGTAGTTTCAAGGATTCAGGTCTGATGTTGAGGTCCTTGATCCATTTTGAGTTGATCTTGGTGCATGGTGATAGGCTTGGGTCTACTTTGAGTTTTCTGCATATGGCTGCCCAGTTTTCCCAGCACCAGTAGTTGAAGAGGCTCTGTTTTTTCCATTGTATGTCTTTAGCTCCTTTGTCGAATATCAGCTGACTGTAAGAGTGCGGTTTTATTTCTGGGTCTTCAATTCTATTCCACTGGTCTTCAGGTCTGTTTTTATACCAATACCAGGCTGTTTTTGTTATGATGGCTCTATAGTAGAGCTTGAAGTCTGGTATTGTGATACCTCCTGCACTGCTTTTTTTTTTGCCTAGAATTGCTTTGGCTATTTGAGGTCTTTTGCTGTTCCATATGAATTTATGGGTTGCTTTCTCTATTTCAGTGAAGAATGTAGCTGGGATCTTGATGGGGATTGCATTGAATTTGTATAACAATTTGGGCAATATGGCCATTTTCACTATATTGATTCTGCCTACCCATGAGCATGGGAGGTCTTTCCATCTCCTTGTGTCTTCTTTGATTTCCCTTTTTAGGTTTTTATAGTTCTCATTAAATAGGTCCTTCACATCTTTATTTAGGTTGATCCCTAGGCAATTTATTCTTTTTTTTAGCTACTATAAATGGTATTTTTCCATAATTTCCTTTTCTGTTGTACATTGCTGGTGTACAGAAAAGCTGCTGACTTTTGTGGATTGATTTTGTATCTTGCTACTTTGCCAAAATGGTTTATTAGGTGTAGGAGTTTGGGGACTGAGTTTTTTGGGTCCTTCAGATATAAGATCATGTCATCTGCAAATAGGGATAGCTTCATTTCTTCTTTGCCGGTGAGGATCCCTTTGATGTCCTCCTCTTGCCTTATTACTATGGCTAGGGATTACAGCACTATGTTGAAAAGAAGTGGGGAGAGTGGGCATCCTTGCCTTCTTCCTGAGTTTAGGGGGAATGATTTTAGTTTCTTCCCATTTAATATGATATTAGCAGTTGGTCTGTTGTATATGGCTTTTATTGTTTTAAGGAATGTTCCATCTATTCCTGTTCTCTCCAGAGCTTTTAATAAATATGGATGTTGTATTTTGTCAAAGGCTTTTTGGGCATCGACTGAGATAACAATGTGATTCTTGATTTTAGTTCTGTTGATGTGGTGAATTACATTGATTTATGGATGTTGAACCATCCTTGTGTCTGTGGGATGAAGCCTACTTGGTCGTGATGTATAATTTTCTTGATCAGTTTCTGGATCCTGTTAGCTAATATTTTATTGAGGATCTTTGCATCTGTGTTCATTAGTGATATTGGTCTGTAGTTCTCTTTTTTTGTTGGGTCTTTGCCTGGTTTGGGGATGAGTATAATATTAGCTTCATAGAATGAGTTTGGGTTTTCTCCCTCTGTTTCTATTTCGTGGGAGAGTTTGAGGAGTATTGGTATTAGTTACTCACTAAAGGTTTTATAGAATTCATTGGTGAATACATCTGGGCCTGGGCTTTTCTTTGTTGGGAGGCTCTTGATTAGCCCGTATCTCACTGTAGGTTATTGGTTTATTTAGTTGATTTATTTATTCTTGATTCAGTTTGGGGAGTTTATACTTCTCTAAGAATTGATCCACTTCTGTAAAATTATTGTTTTTTAGTGAGTAGAGGTTCTGGAAATAGTTGCTTATGATTGTTTGAATATTGTGTGTATTTGTTATAATTTTTCCAGTGGAGTCCCTGATTTTACGGATATGAGTCTCTTCTTTTTTTTTTTTTTTGTAAGTCTTGTGAGGGGTCTGTCAATTTTATTTTCTCAAAGAACCAGCTTTTAGTCTTGTTTATTTGTTGAATGGTCTTTCTATTTTCAATCAGATTTATCTCTTCTTTAATCTTCGTGATCTCTCTCCTTTTAGTCATTTTAGGTTCGATCACTTCTTCTTTTTTTTTTTTATTAATTGGACATAAATTTTTTTACAAGGTGTTGTGCAAAGAGGGTGCAGTTACATAGTAGGGCAGTGTGTACATTTCTTATGATATCTTACAACCTGTTTTTCTATCCCTTGTCTAGGTCAGGTTGACATATATGCAATATACAATGTATCAAGAACATATACAGTATTCACAGACTTGGTCTCTACTGTCTCTCCGTCTCCCTTTGTTAACAGTCATATATCAGGGAGATCATGCCCCTTTGTTTTCTGTGTTCTAGGCTTGTCTCACTCAACATTATTTGTTCGAGTTCCGACCATTTCCCTGCAAATAACAATATTTCACCATTCCTAATCGCTATGTAGTATTCCATTGTGTATAAGTACCATATTTTTTGGATACATTCGTCTGTGGAGGGGCATCTGGGTTGTTTCCATATTTTAGCTATTGTGAATTGTGCCGCGATAAACATGGTAGTACAAATGCCTTTTTGATATCTTGGATTTTGCTGTTTAGGATAGATGCCTAGGAGTGGTATGGCTGGGTCATAGGGTAGGTCTATATTGAGCTTTTTGAGGAACCTCCATACTGTTCTCCAAAGTGGTTGTACTAATTTGCACTCCCACCAACAATGGAGAAGGGTTCCTCTTTCCCCACAGCCCCTCCAGCATTTGTTGTTTCCTGAGTTCAGAGTATAGGCCATTCTAACTGGGGTGAGGTGGTATCTCAGGGTTGTTTTTATTTGCATTTCCTTTACTAGCAGGGATGTTGAGCATTTCCTCATATGTTTCTTTGCCATTTTTATATCTTCTCTTGTGAAGTCTCTCTTTAGCTCTTTTGCCCATTTCCTAATAGGTTTATTGGGCTTGGAGGGGCTTAGTTTTTTGAGTTCTCTGTAGATGACCGATATCAGGCCTTTGTCTGTTGCTGTGCTGGTAAATATCCTTTCCCATATCGTTGGCTGTCTTTCTATTTTGGTGGCTATGTCCTTAGCTGTGCAGAAACTTTTTAATTTGTAGTAGTCCCATTTGTCGAGTCTTTCTCCTATTTGTTGTGCCCCTGGGACTCTATTCAGGAAGTTCCTTCCTGTGCCTATAAGTTCTAGTGTCTTTCCTACTCTGTCCTTCAGTAGTTTCAAGGATTCAGGTCTGATGTTGAGGTCCTTGATCCATTTTGAGTTGATCTTGGTGCATGGTGATAGGCTTGGGTCTACTTTGAGTTTTCTGCATATGGCTGCCCAGTTCTCCCAGCACCAGTAGTTGAAGAGGCTATGTTTATTCCATTGTATATCTTTAGCTCCTTTGTCGAATATCAGTTGGCTGTAAGAGTGCGGTTTTATTTCTGGGTCTTCAGTTCTAATCCATTGGTCTTCCGATCTGTTTATATACCAATACCATGCTGTTTTTGTTATGATGGCCTTGTAGTAGATCTTGAAGTCAGGTATTGTGATACCTCCTGCATTGCTTTTTTTGCCTAGAATTGCTTTGGCTATTCTAGGTTTTTTGCTGTTCCATATGAATTTATGGATTGGTTTCTCTATTTCAGTGAAGAATGTGGCTGGGATTTTGATAGGTATTGCATTGAATTTGTATAACAATTTGGGCAATATGGCCATTTTCACTATATTGATTCTGCCTACCCATGAGCATGGGAGGTCTTTCCATCTCCTTGTGTCTTCTTTGATTTCCCTTATTAGATTTTTGTAGTTTTCATTGAATAGGTCCGTCACGTCCTTGGTTAAGTTGATCCCTAGGTACTTTATTCTTTTTTTGGCTACTGTAAATGGAATTGTTTCCATAATTTCCTTTTCTGTTTGTCTATTGCTGGTGTACAGAAAAGCTGCTGACTTTTGTGGGTTGATTTTGTATCCTGCTACTTTGCCAAATTGGTTTATTAGGTGTAGGAGTTTGGGTACTGAGGTTTTTGGGTCCTTCAGATACAAGATCATGTCGTCTGCGAATAGGGATAACTTGATTTCTTCCTTGCCGATGTGGATCCCTTTGATGTCCTCCTCTTGCCTTATTGCTATGGCTAGGGATTCCAGCACTATGTTGAACAGAAGTGGGGAGAGTGGGCATCCTTGTCTTGTTCCTGATTTTAGGGGGAATGACTTAAGTTTCTCTCCATTTAATATGATATTAGCAGTTGGTCTGTTGTATATGGCTTTTATTGTTTTGAGGAATGTTCCATCTATTCCTGTTCTCTCCAAAGCTTTTAATAGGTATGGATGTTATATTTTGTCAAAGGCTTTTTGGGCATCGACTGAGATAACAATGTGATTCTTGATTTTAGTTCTGTTTATGTGGTGAATTACGTTGATTGATTTACGGATGTTGAACCATCCTTGTGACTGAGGGATGAAGCCTACTTGGTCATGATGTATGATATTCTTGATCACTTTCTGGATCCTATTAGCTAATATTTTATTGAGGAGCTTTGCATCTGTGTTCATTAGTGATATTGGTCTGTAGTTCTCTTTTTTTGTTGGGTCTTTGCCTGGTTTGGGAATTAGTATGATATTAGCTTCGTAGAAAGATTTTGGGATTTCTCCCTCCATTTCTATTTCGCGGAAGAGTTTGAGGAGTATTGGAATTAGCTCCTCACTAAAGGTTTTGTAGAATTCGTTGGTGAATCCATCTGGGCCTGGGCTTTTCTTAGCAGGGAGGTTCTTGATTACCTCCTGTATCTCACCGTAAGTTTTGGTTTATTTAGCTGATTTATTTCTTCTTGGTTCAGTTTGGGCAGTTTGTACTTCTGTAAGAATTGATCCATTTCTGTAGAATTATTGTTTTTTGCTGAGTAGAGGTTTTGGAAATAGCTCCTTATGATTGTTTGAATATCGTGTGTACTTGTTGTAATTTTTCCTGTGGAGTCCCTGATTTTACGAATATGAGTCTCTTCTCTTCTTTTTTTTGTAAGTCTTGCAAGGGGCCTGTCAATTTTGTTTATTTTCTCAAAGAACCAGCTTTTAGTCTTATTTATTTGTTGAATGGTCTTTCTATTTTCAATCAGATTTATCTCTTCTTTAATCTTTGTGATCTCTCCCCTCCTAGTCGTTTTAGATTCTGTCATTTCTTGTTTCTCCAGTTGTTTTAGTTTCATCGTGAGGGTATTCACCTGCTCTGCTTCCATTCTTTTAATGTGGGTGCTGAGTGCAATGATCTTGCCCCTCAGTACTGCCTTAGCTGTGTCCCATAGGTTTCTTTGTGATGTGTTTTCTTTGTCATTGTGGCTTATGAATTCGTTGATTTCATCTTTAATTTGATCTGTAGCCCAAGTGTTGGATAGCAGCGTGGGGTTTAGCCTCCAAGAGTGTGTATAGGCTCTGTGGTATCCTTTGTTGTTGAGGGTTACCTTTAATCCACTGTGATCAGATATAATACATGGGATGACGTCAATACTTTTGTATTTGCTGAGGTTCTTTGTGTGGGCTATGACGTGGTCTATTTTGGAATATGATCCATGGGCTGCTGAAAAGAAGGTGTATTGGGTCTCTGTGGGGTGAAAGGTTCTATATAGGTCTGTTAGATCCATTTGGGAAATGGTGTTATTTAGGTCCTCAGCTCCCTTAGTAATCCTCTGGGTGTTGGATCTGTCTCTTGGAGAGAGAGGAGTATTAAAGTCACCCACTATGATTGTGTTTGCGTCTATCTTGCTCTGTAATTCTTTGAGAATTTGCTTGACATATGTCGGGCCTCTTTTGTTTGGTGAGTATACATTTATCACCGTGATTTCTTGATTCTGTATTTTTCCTTGTATTAATATGTAGTGTCCTTCTTTATCTTTTTGAGTGGACTTTAAAGAGAAGTCAAGCTTGTCTGATATCAGGATGGCTACACCTGCCGTTTTGGTGGATGCATTTGCTTGGTAGATCTTGCTCCATCCTTTCACTCGAAGCCTGTTTTTGTCCCTTGCTGTAAGGTGGGTCTCTTGTAGACAGCAGATGTCAACTTTTTGTTTGCGAATCCATTCTGCCAGTCTGCTCCTCTTTATCGGGGAGTTTAAACCATTTATATTTAAAGAGATCAAGGATAAGGGTGTTTTTCCTCCTTCCATTTTCTTGGTGGGCTGTTTTTTCTTCTTCTTTTTTTTTTTTTTTTCTTCTTGTCTTTAGTGAGCTTGTGTTTCTGCTGGACTTTGGCTATTGAAGTTTCTTTCTGATTCTGTCTGTGTGTCTTTTACGATCTCTGTTGGGTGGGGTTCCCCTCTTAATATTCGCTGTAGGGCTGGTTTTTTATTCACATACTCCTTTAGCTCCTCTTTGGTGTGGAAAGATCTGGTTCTCCCTTCGAATGTGAACTCCAATTTTGCTGGATATTTGATCCGAGGTTGTAAATTGTTATTCTGGAGTACTTGGATGGTGTTCTTCCACTCGCTTCGAGCTTGGTAAGTTTGTGTGGATAAGTCGGATGTTATTCGAATCCTCTTCCCATTGAAAAAAGTTTCCTTCCTCGCTTTGGCTGAATTCAGAATTTGCTCTTTAATCTTGAGGTCTGTAGTCTTGAATATTATGTGCCTTGGGGTGGCTTTCCTGGGGTCTGGCCTGCCAGGTGTCCTATAGGCTTCGGTTACCTGGATGGGGTCCCCTGTGAGATTGGGGAAGTTTTCTGCAATAACTTTATTGAGAACATGATTAAGCCCTCTGGTCTGGTATTCGGCTCCTTCTTCTATTCCAATTATGCGCAGATTATATCTCTTGTCTTTGTCCATTAGTTCCTGGATTAGTCTTCCCTGAAGCTTCACCTTTTCTTGGAGTGTGGTCATTTTCTGGTTGTTGTCAGCTGCTTCATCGTCCAGGCGAGAGATTCTGGATTCTATATGGTCTACTCTTTGTGTCATGGTTTCAATTGCGGAGTTTATGGATGTCAGAGAGCTATTTATGGTTGTCATATCAGCTCTGATCGTGGATATTTCTTCCTTTAAAGAGTTGTATTTTAAATCTATTTTTTCATGCATTTCAATTCTTAGGATATGGAGATTTTCTTTAAAGGCAGCTTGCATTGTATCCATTTTTGCTTCCATTTCTTTAAAGCAGGTTTGCATTGTATCCAGTTTTGCTTCCATTTCTTTCTTGGCTTCCTGGGTGTCCTTCCAGATTTCCGCTCTAAATTCCTGGAATTGTTTTCTGATTTCATTTCTGACGCTTTCGATCATTCCTGTTAACATGGCCTCATTCGCTTTTTTATTCTCCATCTCCTCTTCAGTCGTGCTGCTTTTTGGAGCTGGCGAGTTGGCTTGCCCTTTGATGAACTGAGTTATGTTTCGTTGTGATTTGCGCATCTGGAGATCTGGATGGCTTCTCAGGTTTGGTTTGTAGCTCCTCCCTCCCTCCTGTGTAGACGTGTCTACGGCAGCAGGTGCTGTCGCTGTGTCCCCGCCCACCAATGCAGGGTACGCCTACCAGAGCGGGCGCTGTCGCCGGGGGCCCCGCCCTCCTGTGCGCTGTGCGTTCAGTGCAACAGGCACTTCGGCGGGATATGCCTCCCAGAGCAAGTCCTGGGTTGTTGGGTTGTGCTTGCGCCCTCCCACGAGTCCGTTGGGGGGGGTACGTGTGGGGCCCAGTGGGATCGACTGTCCGGGTGTGGCTTGGCACCTTCAGACCTCACCTCCGCTGTGAGGAGGGGGGACGTGATCAGGCTCAAGTGACCCTGCTGGGCTGGTATTGCCCACCAGCGCCTGTGGTTTTAGTTGTAAGAGTCTGCGAGGTCCAGGCGCCTCAGGTGGGGTTTGCACAACCGGCTGTCTCCCGGCCCCTGTTGGGAAGGGGGCGGGGCCGGTTCTGCCAGTTCAGGAACCTGTGGGGTGTTGGTGCTGCTGAGCCCTTCCCCTGCTAAACTGACTTCCCAGCGCCTGATGGGAGCTTCCCCGCCTGATTTGTGGGTTCTTTGTTTCCTCAGGGGTGGGGGAGGGGGGAGGGAGGGCACTCACTTTTGCTGCTTTGTGTGTGTGTCCCTCGCAGCCGTTGGCCCTCCAGGGGTTGGCTAAGTGTCGTGGTGGCTTCCCTGGTTCCCGATTTCTGCCGCGCTGGGTTCCCTTGTCCAAACCCGGTGTGGACCTGAACTTCTCGTCGCTGCCGGTGTGTGTCTTGGTCCGCACCCTGCCTTGTGTCCGTGGGGTCTCCTCGATCACTTCTTGTTTCTCCAGATGTTTTAGTTTCATCGTGAGGTTCTTCACCTGCTCTGCTTCCATTCTTTTAACGTGAGTGCTGAGGGCAATGATCTTTCCCCTCAGTACTGCCTTAGCTGTATCCCATAGGTTTCTTTGTGATGTATTTTCGTTGTCTTTGTGGCTTATGAATTTGTTAATTTCATCCTTAATTTGGTCTGTGGCCCAAGTATTAGATAACAGTGAGGGGTTTAGTCTCCAAGTATATGTATAGCCTCTGTGGTATCCTTTGTTATTGAGGGTTAATTTTATTCCACTGTGGTCAGATATAATACATGGGATGACGTCAATAGTTTTGTATTTGCTGAGGTTCTTTGTGTGGGCTATGACATGGTCTATTTTGGAGTATGTTCCATGGGCTGCTGAAAAGAAGGTGTATTGTGTCTCTGTAGGGTGAAAGTCTCTGTACACATCTATCAGATCCATTTGGGATATGATGTTACTTAGGTCCTCAGCTCCCTTGCTAATCCTCTGGGTGTTGGATCTGTCTTTTGGAGAGAGTGGAGTATTAAAGTCTCCCACTATGATTGTGTTTGGGTCTATCTTGTTCTGTAGTTCTGTGAGAATTTGCTTGACATATGTAGGGCCTCTTTTGTTCGGTGAGTATAAATTTATCACTTGATTCTGGATTTTTCCTCGTATTAAGATGTAGTGTCCTTCTTTGTCTTTTTGAGTTGATTTTAATGAGCAGCCCAGCTTGTCTGAGATCAGGATGGCTACTCCTGATGTTTTGGTAGGTGCATTTGCTCGGAAGATCTTGCTCCATCCTTTCATTCGGAACCTGTTTTTATCCCTTACTGTAAGATGGGTCTCTTGAAGACAACAGATGGCAACTTTTTGTTTACGGATCCACTCTGTCAGTCTGCTCCTCTTTATCTCAGAGTTTATACCGTTTATATTCAAAGAGATCAAGGATAAGAGTGTTTTTTCCCCTTCCATTTTCCTGTTAGGCTGTTTTTCCTCTCCTTTTTTGTTTTTCTTGTCTTTAATGAGCTGCTCTTTTTGTTGGGCTCTGACTATTGTAGTTTCTTTCTGTTTCTGTGTGTCCTGTACGATTTCTGTTGGGTGGGGTTCCACTCTTAGAATTCGCTGGTTTTTTATTCACATACTCCTTTAGATCCTCTTTGCTATGGAAATATCTGGTTTCTCCCTCAAAGTTGAATTCTAGTTTTGCTGGATATCTAATTCTGGGTTTGCAATTATTGGCCTGTAGGACTTGGATTGTGTTCTTCCATGCTCTTCGTGCATGGTAGGTTTGTGTGGAGAGGTCTGCTGTGATTCAGATCCTTTTCCCATTGTAGTATAGCTCTTTCTTCACTTTGGCTGCATTCAAAATTTGGTCTTTATTCTTGAGATCTGAAGTCTTGATTATTATGTGCCTGGGTGAGGATTTTCTAGGGTCTGGTCTGCCAGGCGTCCTATAGGCTTCGGTTACTTGGGTGAGGTCCCTTATGAGATTGGGGAAGTTTTCTGCAATAACTGTATTGAAAATATGTTGTAGCCCTCTGCTCTGGTATTCAGCTCCTTATTCTATTCCAATTATGCGCAGATTATATCTCTTGTCTCTGTCCTGGAAAACTGAAAATGAAACCTTACCGATTTGTGGGTCACGGGAACTGAGTGGGAGGGCAGCGCTAAAAAGGAACAGGAAGAGGTGACCCCCCTCCTGGTCTCCACCCTGACTCCAGGGATGCTAAGAGTGCTGACACAGGGCAGTGAGGGTTAAAGGTCTGGGCCCATGAGAGAGGGGCATGCCCCAGGGGAGCTGCCAATCATCTTCCTGATTCATCCATCATCCAGGACCTCCTTTTGGCTCTTTGAGTAGTAGTCTCCTAGTTCCCCTGAGGTGAAGGGTCTGTTCACAGAGAGCTGAGAGGGAGGAGGGGTTGGAATCTGTGTCATTCAGTCTTCCTTGACTAAGCCCACTTTGGACTCCAGCCCTTGGTTTCTCTGAAAAGATGAATTGCAGGGAACTTCAGCCCAACCTTTTAGATGCTCAAAGGTCACTGTCATCCGAGGTCCCTCTGTCGCCCACAACCTTACAAAGCAGGAACAAATGTGAGAGCCAAAGCGTTCTCATTGAGCCCACCATTTGGCCGTGCTCCCCTCCCTTGCCAGATGCTGTCCCATGCTGAGATCTTCCAGACTGACCCCCCAGGCTTTGAGGATGGGGCTAGGGGAGCTCAGGGACAGCCAGTCCCTCAATTTGCCACATGCCCCTTCTTGTCCCTGACTGTGGTTTCCGTTGCTTGGTGAAGTGCTGCTGTGGCTCCTCTCTCCTCCCTGTGGGTTCTCAGCAGGGCTGATCACACATGACTTCCTACTCAGAGCCGCTCACTCTTGATGTGGGGGAGCCAGGTCTGCTCTGTGCCAACTCCACTTCAGGTACGCTGCCACTGAGCTTGACCTCAGTCTGTAGCTCTCCTTTGGGCAGCTGTGACTGGCCCCACCTACACATCCTAAGTACACTGGAAAGTTAATCCCCGAGGGGAACTTTAAGAGAGGAAGAGGCTATGAGGACACTGCCTTCAGATAGATCTATTACAGGAGTGGATGTATTGTGACCAGAGTGAGTTTGCTAGCAAAGCAAATTTGCACATTGTCTTCTGGTCTCTCTGCCTTTTGTCATGGATGATAGATACAGATTCAGGAAGAAATCCAGAAGCTACATCAGCTAGACTGAGGCAAGCCCCACACTGGGCCTTCTGGCTCTCAGAGGGTCTGGGTTGTCTCTTCTCTCCCTTGTGCATTCTGTTCTATAGATCTGCAAGAAATAATCCCTGTTCTTTATAAATACCCCCTTTCAGGCATTCTGTTACAGAAGCATAAACCTGCTACATTCCCCTCCCCTTCCCCTGTCCATTCCCTCCAACAGTTCTCTCTTCTCTTTGGCTTTTTTCAACAATTTCCTCCATCCTCATCCCACAGCCTGGCATCTGAGATCTGACCCACTGTAGAATTCTCCCAATGATTTCCCCACCTGTACTGTGGTCCTCTTCACGCTGATTTCTACTCTGCAGCTGATCTGGTCATATCAATACACATCATCATCTCTTGGAAGATGCCCTGTAAAATCTTACCACTGCTCTGGAGAAATGAAAGATTCTCAACACGTGGTCGCAGACTGCCTCTATTCTTGCCTGTGCTGCTCCCTCCAAACTCAGTGACCTTCAGACAAGTGGGTCTCAAAATCAGTGAGCTGTGCTTTACACCCAATGCTCATAAAACAGATAGATTTGAAGGAAGCTGCCCCTTCCCTAGACACTGGGAATCGCCAGGTTTGGAGCGGGGCCCAAGAAGCTGCATTGATACAAAGGGTCCTGGTAACACTGCTGAGGTGGTTGCATGAGGAGCATTTGGTGCAGCACTGTGTTGGGATCCAGCCTTTAGACTTGATTGGGGGGGGAGGGGGCTTGACGCCCTTCCCCTCAAGCCCTAGGGGAATGCGGAAGCAGGCTACTTTCTCTGGGTCCATACCAGAAGAAGTGGCTTTGCACACAGCCCCCAACTCTCCCGCCAGCCCAGGCGCCTTCCACTCCCACCAGCCCAGGCGCCTACCTGTCCCGCCCTGGCTCGGCACTTTCAAGTGACGTTAGCTCAAGGGGATCATGTGACAGCTTTCAGTCTATCGGCGTCCTGGCCAATCGCCTTCTCTCGGAATCATCTCCCTTTACCCTCGCTTTAATAAAGCAGTTGGCTCCAGAAGCTTGCTCTGAGACTTGCGTACGTCTGACTTTGTTTATCGGTAAGGAGGCAGGCATGCTTTCTTGTTAGGCCATGCGCATGTGAGGTCAGCCCTGACCCCGCCGTCCCATCCTAGCTATCTGCCGGCTGGGTGCCCAGGAGAGAGGACGAAAAACGGGAGTGGTGAGAAACCTAGCAGAGCCTTTAACCCCACGCCGGGAGAGGCTACCGAGCCCGACATTGTGGCGCCCACGTGGTTTCACGAATCCACGAGAGGAAGTCCGGCTCCCGACCGACCCTGACGAAATTAGGGTGGAAACCCTGGGACGCGTGGCCCTCCCATTCCATGTAAGAGGATGGGACAAGTCCAAAGTCGGCAAAGCAATTCGCCTCTTAAAATCCTAAAGTTCACCCTCCAAAACGCAGGGATTAATATCTCAGAGCCCTGCGCTATACGAATTTGGGAGGAATTGACCCACAGGGTCCCATGGTTCGCTGAGGCCAACCCACTCTTGTGGGAAACTTGGGACCGACTACAGCCAGAGGTAGAGGAGACAGACTGGGGAGGAGAACTCCCACTGTGAGCTATTAAGACCCGCAAGGCTTGCTTCTCTTGGGACCCGGGCGGGGAATCCCTGAATTCAGGGGAGGGCAGCCGGAAGGAATTTTGATTTGGAGGGGGCCCCGACGCCCCGCTCCGAGAGGCCCAGGGACGAACACACGTTTGGTCCCGGGGACCCCAATCCAAACGCAGCTCCCGTGACAGCCGGGAGATGTGCGGCGCAGCCGCAGGCTCGCTACCCCTCCCCCATGGGAAGCTTGGCTTGGCTCTATACATATGCAGATTTCGGCAGCCCCAAGCCGTGGTGGCGGCAGCGGTGGCAGCGGCGGCAGCGGTGGCAGCACCCCACAGCAAAAAAAACAAAAACAAAAAACAAAACAAAATAAAACGGCCTGGCTACTTTTAAATTCAGAACCTTTACCCATTCATGGGAGTTGCAGGAAACTACAGATTTCCATGAGTTCAGGAGGATGGTTCTTGAGAGAGGTGGGCCCTGGGCAAAACATCTGCTTTACGGCCTGACTTTCAGATTCCCTACCGACCAAGGCAATAAACAGCCTGAGGCTCTCTGGGAAGTCCCCATTGCCCCTGAGATAAGTCCAGAGACAGTAATCATGATATTTGGAAAGGAGTTCCGATTCTTAATTGATACAAGAGCAGATTGGACCATATTAAAGAAGGAACTAGTGCCTCCATGGTGGGACCTAATCCCCGGCCCCCAGATCTCAGGGGTGGGAGGCACAGCTGAAAGTGAAACAACCAGAGACTGGCTCCCTTGGGATGATATGAATGGTGGCAAAGGAATAGTGCATCCCTTAATAATAACAAAATCACCAGATAACCTGCTGGGACGAGATATCTTGGAAAAGATTAAGGCTGTGGTCATCACAGGCCAGGACCTGTCAGGTGGCCCTAGTGGCTGCTAGAAAGCGCCTCCCTCTGAGGCCTCAGGGCAAGAGGCCCCTAATTCTTCTATAGGGCCTCACCCCCAATCCTCAAGGCCACTGTTCCTACTGTCCCTGCCATTCAATGGCACCTGGGCGCCCAGGTTTGGGTGGAACAGTGGCCTATTCCCTCAAACAAACTAAAAAAGTTAAAGGAAATGGTATCAGAACAACTGTCCAGTCACCTTATACTCTGGTGGAGATGCAAAGACTGTTAGGGGAAATTAATTGGCTAAGACCCTGGCTTCACCTGCCTACAGAGGAGCTGCTTCCGTTCCGTGACTCTTTGAAGGGCAAAGCGCCCACTGATGTTATTACAATAACTCCATCACTTCAAACAGCCTTCCAGAAAATCCAATTGGCCCTAAATAAGGCACAGCTGGCACGCTACAAGCCTGAGTTCCCACTTTGCCTTTGGATCCTCCCTGGGTCTAAACTTTCCTCAGCTGCAATTACGCAATCAGGCGAGCCTCTTCAATGGGTGCACACATCAGTGGGAGGAGCTCCCAGAGTTTATTCCCAGCTAGACCAGCTAGCTGACTTAGTAATTAAGGGCCAGGGATACTT
Organism: Perognathus longimembris pacificus; assembly: GCF_023159225.1. NCBI lineage: Eukaryota > Metazoa > Chordata > Mammalia > Rodentia > Heteromyidae > Perognathus > Perognathus longimembris. The sequence continues at coordinate 8,683,540 of NC_063177.1, forward strand.
CCCTGAGACATTATGGGCGAGATCCCGATGTGCTGACTATTCCCTACCGGTTGTCAGATTTTGAATGGGTCAGAAGGAATAATGCACGTGTGTCTAGTGCCCTGGAGGGCTTTATGGGTAAGGTAGATTGCCACTATGGCACTTCAAGGGTGACCTCATTTTCCAGGCTACAATGGACACCCCCTGTGCTTTTCTCTACCAAGCCTCTCGTCAAGGCTGCCAATGTGTTTACAGACGGGGGAAGAGCTGGCTCTGCCGTAGTGGTGTGCTCCACCGTAGTGGTGCGCTCCGCCTCGCCCCCTGCCGGTGGGAAAGAAAACACCCATTACTTTGAAGCCATCACTGGCTCTGCACAATTTAAAGAATTGTATGCAGTCGCCCTGGCACTGACCCATGTCAAACAGCCAATGAACTTGTTTTCTGATAGTCTGTATGTGGTTAATTTGCTACCCAACCTGGTATGTTCATATATTAAATTAGATGAAAACCCAATCACACCTCTGATAATCCAAGTCAGGTCTCTGTTAAAAGAGTGGGGTGAGCCTATATTTTTACAGCACCTTCGTGGACACAAAGGACTGCCTGGGGACCTGGCACAAGGTAATCGTATGGCTGACCAGCTGGCCACTAATGGAACCATTATAGCTCTGGCCATTGTACAACCTCAAAACCTTCAAATGGCCAAAGGACTCCATGAGCGTACTCACTTAAATTGGAGAGGGTTACATCAGAGATTTCCTTCAATTCCTATAAAAGACTTAAAAAAGATTATAAGGACTTGCAAATCGTGTATGCCTTTCATGCAAGTCCTTCCCCTGCAATCTCCAGGGGTGAACCCAAGAGGTCTCAAACCTAACCTAATTTGGCAGACTGATGTAACCCACTATGCTCCTTTTGGAAGGCTAAAATATATATTTATGTCTATTGACACATGCTCTGGCGCGTGTTGAGCCTCTCTGCATACTGGGGAAAGAGCATGGCATGCTGAAAGCCACTTCTTACAATGTTTTGCTATCCTAGGGCTGCCTTTACAGGTAAAAACAGATAATGGACCTCGCTTCACCAGTAAGCCTTTACAGGCATTTTTCCAAATGTGGAATATTAAACATACCACTGGAATACCATATAACCCAAAGGGTCAGGCCATAATTGAGAGGCATAATAAGACCCTGAAGGATCAATTATTAAAACAAAAAGGGGGAGAAGCCCCCATGACCAGCTGAGGACAGCGATGTTTACATTTAATATTTTAAATTTCTCAAAGGACAAACCTCTGTCAGCTTTCCAGAGACACTGGTCAAGCCAAACACCCTACTTAAAGGTGGAAGTCCGTTGGAAGGATCCTCTTACAGGGGCATGGCGAGGTCCAGACCCACTTATCAGTGCTGGAAGGGGCTTCGCCTGCGTTTTCCCCACTGGGGAACCGAATCCAATCTGGATACCTGCTAGAGACGTAAAATATTTGTTCATCAGAATAGCCACCCAAGGGCACCTGCCCTTGAGGGATGTCTCCCCTTGTTTCCTCTCAGGAAACAAAGACCGCGGTGGAATTTTCTATGGAGAAAAGGGAGAGCCTGCCTGTACCAGCGATGGACCCAGTGTCGGCCCTGTTTCCTCCCTGGACCCTGCCTGACGCCCTTTGGAGTAATGTTTGCTGTGGCAGCGTGGCCCACAGCCTTGCACAAGGACCAAAGGGAAATTTTGCACACTGTTGTTCCTTCCTTCACTCCCCCCTTTGCTGCTTATCTTAGGGGTCCCCATTGGAGGGAAATAGGAGCTAAAGGACTTGGACACCTTAATGTTTTATGATAAATGTTTACAATAAACAAGGGATTGACACCTTGCTGCAATGTTTACTATAAAGTGTTTACTAACCTCAGTTGTTAAGTTACCAGCACCCTGGCTGCCACATCGCCAGGACCTGAACCTGCTTCTACCTCACCACTGAGGGAAGGAAGAGCCATCTGCACCACCCTAAGTGACACCAGAATGGACCAGGATTTCTCTATTTCCTATGGACTGAGCCAGATAAGAGACCCTCCATTGCTTTGTGCCTGTGTTGTAATTGCTCATGTGTTACAGTTGCTCATGTTTGCATTTGCCTTGTATTATGATTGCTTATGCTCATGTCTGCTTTATGCTCCCATTTACATTATGTTTACACTGCCCTGTGCTAGACACATGGGTCTCTTATATTGTAAGCGATAGGCCAGAGCTGTCTAGGTACCAAATGGCCTTTGGCCTTTTAGCCATATAGGAACCCCATGAGGCTCATCACTCGACCCCTAGGACCTGCTGCTCACTGAGGTCCGCTGGCATGAGAGAAAATTATCAGGGCTTTCTTTCAAGTGCCAATCCCACTCTCCCCGAGTCCTCTCATCGGGCCCGCCAGCCCGGCAGTAAGGTCAGCCTGAAGAGCTAGGGCGTTAGCCCAAGACGGGTACGACCGCCCATGGGGGGGGGGGGAACCTAAGACAAGGCGCGCTCTCAAGTAGGGCGCATCCTGCTGTTCAAAGAAAAAAAGATAAAAAATAAATATAAAAGAGGCAGATGTTGGGATCCGGCCTTTAGACTTGATGGGGGGGCTTGACGCCCTTCCCCCCAAGCCCTAGGGGAATGCGGAAGCAGGCTACTTTCTCTGGGTCCGGAACCAGAAGAACTGGCTTTGTACCCAGCCCCCAACTCTCCCGCCAGCCCAGGCGCCTACCTGTCCCGCCCTGGCTCGGCACTTTCAAGTGACGTTAGCTCAAGGGGATCATGTGACAGCTTTCAGTCTATCGGCGTCCTGGCCGATCGCCTTCTCTTGGAATCATCTCCCTTTACCCCACTTTAATAAAGCAGTTGGCTCCAGAAGCTTGCTCCGAGACTTGCGTACGTCTGACTTTGTTTATCGGTAAGGAGGCGGGCACGCTTTCTCGTTAGGCCATGCACGTGTGAGGTCAGCCCTGACCCCGCCGTCCCATCCTAGCTATCTGCTGGCTGGGTGCCCAGGAGAGAGGATGAGAAATGAGGGTGGCGAGAAACCTAGCAGAGCCTTTAACCCCATGCCGGGAGAGGCTACCAAGCCCGATAGCACTGACCCCATGCTGGGCTTTCTAGTCCTCCAAGGGACTGAGCTGTCTCTTCCTGGGAGCCCTCAGCTCTGCTTGCAGCCAAGTCTTTCAGGCCCAGGTCACCTTCCCTTCTTGCAGGGCTCAGCTCAGTTCCCTTAGGTGACAGTGGACAATCAGTGGACTCTCCCTGCCCCCAGGGGCTACCACAGGCCCCGTGGGAACCTTGTCCTTTCTCCCTGCTGGGCGGGTGGCATCTGCCTTGTCCCATTCGGTGTCTCACATCCCCAAACAGTGCCTGACACACAGTGAGTCTGCAGGAGAGACTGCGCAGTGAATGGATGGCTATTCTAAACCTAGGGGCCCATTCTGTTCCCTCCATTTTAGGTAAGGCACAGCAGCCAGGATCTGGATGGATTCTATGGTCATTGGTGGAAATGTGCCAAAGCAGGAGAACATGGGGGTGTGCCGAGCCAGCCGGCAGGGGAACAGGAATCCTGACTGAGGGGCGGCGGGGATAAGGAAAAGGAAAAATAAGGCAAGAGAAAAAAGACAAGAGACAAAGATGGGGTACGGGAGGTCTGCAGCCGTAAGGTTGAACCTCAAGACTACAGCAACAGTTTATTCTTAACTTCCAGCTTATATGCAGTTTTGGAACCAGGGAATTGCATAGGGTTGTTAAAATTCCAGAACACAAAGAGGCTTTGAAGTTTACAACATTTGATTACAGTAAACACAAGGTAACAAAGCAATTCCAGACAGTGGCTGTGGATTTTGCCTTTAGCATATCCTGGCGGTAACAGCACAGCCAGAGGTGATAATGAACCTAGCTGCAGGTTTGGCTCCCGACATCTGGCGACATCAGCACGGCCAGAGGTCAGGATGAGCTTAGCTGCTAGCTCAGCTCCCGACAGGGGTGTCCGCACATTCTCCAAGCCTGGAGGAATGATGGCTGTGCACTCAGGGGCCTGAGGCAAGCGCAGGTGGCCTCATTTCACAGGTTTCTCTGTGTCTGTCTCCCTCTGGTGGTGATGACTTTCATTGTTCCCGTCTCTGGTTGTTATCATGCCCAGGCCTGGCTCAGTCACTCACCCACTCCCTTCCTTCTTTGCTTTCCCACCTCTTGATTTGTCTAGTGGAAGGGTTTAAGGGGCCAGATGATATAATTCTATTTTTATTAAATACAATCCTCCCTTGCTCCAGGTGCGGTGGGTTCTTGGTTTCTTCCTGGCTCTGTGTGTCTCTCCATCACCCCAGGACCCTTTCCTCTTCCTGACCCTGGACCAGACACAAGGGCTCCTGCTCGAGGCTGGGTGGGCAGAGGGAGTTCTGCAGCCCCATTTACCTGGTGCTGGAAAGAGATTGTGGGCAGCTTTCTAGCTCTGGGGCCTCAGCTCCTCCTTCACGGGCTCACTCAGAACCCAGGTCCAGGCTGAGAACACAGGGAAGCCTGGCTCTCCTGGGACCCACCACAGGACCCTCCGGCCCTTGGGGTCCAGCACCCTGGATTCTGCCGCCTTCTGGAGGCACCTGCCTTAATCAGGGCCCTGGGATTCAGGATCTCAGGTGTAGCTAGAGTGGGAAGGTTGAGGATACAGCAGGACACAGTGGCAGGCTAAGGGAAGACCCTGACTCCACACATTGGTGGACATGGTGGAGATGAGATGCACAGGCTCTCCCAGTTCAGCATGTGAAATGAAGCCTGGCATGGGGTCTGATTCAGACCATGGGGGCTGGAGAGAGCAGCAATGGCCCCCAAGCCTGGGAGAGAGTGAGGTCTACCCTGGGAGGGCCCTACAGGAGGCAGCAAGGCCTCCCTGCTCTAGGAGAAGCTGGTGTAATGGGGGTGGGGCCCTTCTGAGTGGGGAACAGTCTTGGCTCATAGCCTGGGCCAGGACTGGAGAGGGGGCTCCCACAGCTGCCCCATCCCCCTGCCTCATCCACATAGCTGGCTGTGGTCTCTGCTGCTTGGGCAAGGACCTGCTGCTACCCATCTCTCTTCCTGGACCCTCAGTAAGGTGCACCACACTCGGCTTCCTATGCACAGACAAGATCTTCTCCCTCAGAGCTGGGGAAGCCAGGGCTGGCCACAGGACTTCCCTGTTTAACCTGACATCCCCATTTAACATCCAAATTGCCAAGTACTAGTAGCGCCAGCCTATAATCCTAGCTACTCAGGAGGCTGAGATCAGAGAATATCAGTTCAAAGCCAGAATGGGAAGGAAAGCCGAGAGAGTGTTCTCTCCAATTCACCAGACAAAACCTGGAAACACAGCTGTGTCTCAAGCAGGAGTGTGCCAGCCAGCCTTGAACCAAGAAGATAACTGAGAGCACAAGGCCTGGATTTGAAGCCCTAGTGCCAGTGCAAAACAAACAACAACAAATAAAAGTCAACTCATTGAGCTATTGTGATCCCCTGTTGGGACTATCCTAGACGTATACTAATTATTACCAATTAGGGAAAACATAGAGTTTATGTTTATTTGGGTCTGGCTCGCTTCACTTAGTATGATTATTTCCAAGTCTTTCCATTTCCTTATGAATGGGGCAATGCCATTCTTTCTGATAAGAGCATAGAATTCCATTGTGTATAAATACATTTTCTTGATCCATTCTCAATAGCTCAGTGACTATGTACCTATGATCATATAAGATGATGCTAAGGAAAATTAATTCTAAGATATGGAAACAAGTGTTTTTCATTGTTATTTTTAAAGTATTATGTGAAATTATTTCTTTTTTCTTCTCTATAGTTTAGTCCCTATTGTCACTGTATTTGAATTTGGATACCCTGGGTATTGTATATATGTATATATGTATGAATTAGGGAAGGGGACGGAAACCTCAAAATAGAGACAAAGGATAAAATGTGAACCAATGCAGTAGGAATACATACAATATGCTGGAAATTAACTGTATAACTTGGGGGCTGTGGAATTGGGGAGGAGAGAGAAAATGAGGGAGGAGGTAACAAGTTTGACAAGGAAAACAAGTTAGACAACACATGTACTCAACACCTTACATATATAATGTAAATCCTCTGTACATCACCTTAACAATCAGATTATTTTTTTTTAAATTCAACTCATCTGTGTTGATTCTGTTTCTTGGGCAGATCTTGTCTCTGAGTGGCCCCACCCACCCCTGCTTCCTCTTCAGAGCAAGGCACCCCAGACTCCTCCTGCACTGCTGTTTTGATTGTGTGCATGTTGCTCATTCATTAGAAAGTTCATTCACAATGGGAACTGGAAGAGGTAGAGAAGATGTGTGGGCTCTGCCCTCCCAGATTCACATCATCATTGTGGGAATGGAGTCATTCTAGCCAGGTAGGTGTGGCCCTAAGAGCATGTTGGTTCTCTCCTCCTCTCTCACATGTGCTCTCTGACCATTCTGCCTTTTGCATGGGATGGCAGAACCACCACCATTTGAAAAATCAAGAAACTACAAGAGCCAGAGTGAGATCGCCTCCACATCCTGAGCCCTGTCATCCCCAGAGGAGTCCAGTTCTCCACTCCCTCCCCTTGTCCTTCCCAGACTCCAGAGCTACGAGAAGTCATTTCTGTTCCTTATCATCTCCAGTCTCAGGCTCTGTATTACAGCAGCACCACGGGAATTATGACATTTTCCCTTCCTGTTGGCAGATGACCTGGACAATTCCTCTCTGACTGCTCTCATTTCTGTTCTCTGCTCTTTACCTCCAATGACCTCTCCCCTAGCTCCCCTGGCATCCATGCCCTGAGAAATACAGAGTTCTCTTCAGGGTTCCCTGCCTTTGCTGTGGGTGTCAGGTCATCTGCAACACCACAGACGATCTTATCAAGAAAATACAACATGTGGTTTCATGGCCGAAGCCTGTGGTATATCTCCCTCACTTCTGAAGCAAACAGAAATCAGGATCTAAGGAATCCTTCTGGCTCTGGTCTGTCTGTGTCTGTGTCTCTGTCTCTCTTCCTTGCTCTCTTTGTCTGTCTTTCTGTCTGTCTTTCTCTCTCTGTATGACTCTGTTTCTCTCTCTCTCTGTCTGCTCACTGACGTTTAGACCAGTGGCTCTCAAACTTAGTATGTCTAAAAATCTTCCGGACAGCTTTTAAGTAGATGACATTGAAGAACCTGGATGATTGAGATCCTGATCAGCAGGTCTGAAGTGGGCCTTGGAAGCCACATTTCCATGTAGTCTCCAGGTGATGTCAAAGCAGCACTGCTGCTCTGTGGAGCAATGGGGAGGAGTCCTGCCTGCATGCTGGGCTTCCTGGTTCTCAGAGGAAGTGAGCTCTGTCCATCCCCAGCTTCCCCCCTTTCCAGGAGCCCTCTCTCTCTCTCTCTCTCTCTATCTTTCCCTCTCTCTCTCTCCCTCCCTCCCTCTCTTGGCCTGGCTCCTTCATCTCATCCTTCAGAGCTCATTCAGCTCCTTTAGATGAAGTTCAAGAACCATCCATGCTTTCTCTGTGGCCACGGTTATAACCACAGACACGTGGGGGGATCTGTACCTTCTTGCCTCATTGAGCTCCTGGAGGCTGGGCCAAGTCTCCTCTTCTTCAGATGTCCTCCAGTGCTCGGCACACAGTGTTGGCAGGACAAGCTTGTCCATTCTCCTGCATGTTGGAATACATTTGCTTCCAGTTCTGCTGAAACACTGCACCCAAGAGCCTGGGAGCTGATGGGTTTCGTGATCATGGCAGGAAACATGCCAATTCCTATGCAACAGTTTATACAGTTGAGCTCAGGGTAGAGGTGCACATGGTTCCCTGCCACCCATTACCTAGAGACTGTAGGGCCAGGGTGAACACATGCCAGGTGGCCTGGGCCTGGCTTTCAGGGTGCAGGAAGAGAGCTGTGTCTGTTAGGACAGCAAATTATTGGAAAACACAAGAGCTGCTCCAGGGAGCCTCTCTCCCAGATACCCGTGGTTTAGGAAACACTGAGCTCCTTTGCTCATCCTGCCATGCCATGCCTCTAATGATTGTGTGTCCCACACCCAGGGGGTCCTGTGGGTGGCACAGGACTTGACTGGTAAATGTGCACAGAAATCAGAACTTCCCTATCAGATAGCCAGAAAGCCAGGCCTCAAGGATCCCAGCACAGAGGATCTTCCTGCTTGTCAAGGTAGCAACGCCAGTGGCACCATTGCTACTGTAAAATCACTCTAGGAGCACCTTGCAGTGCTGAGATGTGCACTAGGCTGCAAGGACACAGGACTGAGGGGATGCTGGCCATGGGGCACTGAGACCAATTTCCTTGAAGAGTGGATGCATTTCTGAGCCTCAGCCTGCTATCTAATAAATAGGACATCACAAGTTTACCAAGAGGCTATACTGCAGGGGTCCTGGAAGAGCTCATATCTGGCTCCAGGACCACGGAAGCAGCATGCCAGCATGCCACCCTCTTCTTGCTGTCACACCTGCTTCCTTCTGCTCAACTCTGTTCCTGGGCTTTGCCAGGCTCTTCCTTGAGCTGACCCTGTCCTTCGTGACCTTCTCCACCCAGTCACGCACTGTGATCTCCTCAGGACCTTGAATTGTCACGGCTCTGTCTTCTGGTACGCAGAGAGGTCTGGCCCAAATAACAGCATCCCCTTTAAGATGGGTCCTGTGAAACCCTCTGATAGTCTAAGCGGTGCTGTGGGGATTCTTCCCCAGGGAGGCTTGCTGGGCAGGAAGTCACTGCCCCAGTCCTCATTTGGACTCAGAACTGGCATTTCTGTCAGGAACTTGCATGTACCCTCTGACCCACAGTGTGCTCACAATAGTAGCTGTAACCTCATCACTAAATATTTTCATTGGCTTCATTGGCCCACTTTTCATTGTTTTTCTTTCTTTCCCTACTCCCTCAGTGCCCCAGGATGGGAAGTTTCAGATGAGCAGAGGTGTTGTCACCCATGCATCATCATCATCAACTCCCTAGTAGGCTGTGAGGAGGAGGAAATCATCAGTAGGACATCACAGAAGATAGTCAGACAGAGAGCCCAAAGTCCTAGGACTTCTTTCAGAAGCGGGTCCTTCCCCTTGGAGGAGGATACTAAGCTTTTCGGGCCACATGGACCATGGATTTCTTGTGCAGGGGGACAGCCAGTCAGCCTCCAATATCCAGGGCTGTCTGTATTCTCCACTTTCTTTATACTTGCTGCATGTATCCCCAGCCGTGCTGCTGTGGGCTGAGGCTGCACATTGCTCTGGAATCTCCTCTTCATCCCTGGCGTCAGACTTGGCTGTTTAGGTGTCTGGTCACTCTTTTTGGCTTTCTGAAGAATGTGCTACCAGTCAATTACATGTGCTCACTTGGCTCTTCCATCCCTAGATGCTTAAAACGGCCACATTATTCAGCTTCCCACACAACAGACACTTAGGTATTTCTTCTTCTAAATAGCACTGACCTCCTGGAAATTTGAAGGGAGGGGCTGGGTTCAGAGGAATGGTGCAGAATGAAGAGGTGGCTACAATCAAGATGCATTGTATTCCTAAGCTGATTTATTAAATGGTGACTCCTTTGAACAACTATTTAAAGATTTTAAATTTTTGAAAGCCAGGAAACCAGTGGCTCACACCTGAAATCCTAACTACTCATGAGGATCACAGTTCAAAACAAGCCCAGGCAAGAAAGTTCATGAGAATCATATCTCAATAAATGACTCAGGAAAAGCCAGAAGTGGTACTGTAGCTCAAGTGGTAGATTGCTAACCCTGAGCAAAAGGATCTCAGGGACAGCATCCAGGCCCAGAGTTCAAGTGCCAGGACCAGCAAAATAAAAAATTTAAAAGCACTGACACTTCATTAAAGTCCACAGTACTAAAAATATGAGAAAGACTTAGCATTCTTGCTCCTATTTTATATCTGTCACTGTTTCTCTGAATCTTTGTCCTGCAATCACTTTGGAAAGGTATTCTTTATAGCATCTTTAATTAATTAATTAATTGTGTGCTGGTACTGGAGCTTGAACACAGGGCCTGAGCTCTCACTTGGCTTCTTTGCTTAAGGCTGTGGCTCTACCACGAGCCACGACTCAGCTGGTGGCTTGTTTTTGCTCATTAACCAGGAGATAAAGTCACATAGATTTTATGGTTTGGCTTTGAACCAAGTTCCTCAAATCTCAGTCTCCTGATTAGCCAGGATCATGTGTGAGCCACAGCACCTGGCTTTATGACATTTTTATGACAAGGAACAAAACAACCCCAAAGTACAGCACTGCCTTGCAGGACAGACCACCCCAGAATGAAGACAATTATCTCTAATAATGAGGCAGGAGGAATCCTGTCATGGCGACCAAATTGCTTTCCTCAAATGGTGATCATGACAGCAATCTCTCTGGAACCCCTGCCAGTACCAGAAATCAAGACAAGGAGCAGTAAGGCCATCCCTTGCCTGAGATTGCTTACTTTTGCATACCTCTGTCCCCTGCCCCAAATCCTCCTCACGGAAGCCTACCGCCCATGTCTGTAGTGGAAGTGAGAGGAAAACGTGTGTTTGCACGTCCATGTCTCCCACAGTGCCCCCATGCCTGGTCCTTTCCAGAGCAGGGTGTTCCGCTGTGTGCTGCCCCGAGGGTGCGGAGGGCACAGGACCCCGGCGAGGATCCGACGCAATCTGGAGGAGGAAAGTGGAGTTGAGGACAAGATTCTTGGAGTCCGGAGCCTCCCACTGCCCACAGACAGACAAGCTTCCAGCTTCTCTGGCCCCTTCCGCCAGCTGTCGACCCTTCTTCTGCATGGTTACCACCGGTGCCTCACAAGGCACCAGTTGCTTTGCATGATGCTCTGCTGGTGACCCGAGGACCAATGTGCCCCAGCCCACAGGAGCCCGAGGGGGAATTGACCTGAATGAGAGACAAAACTGACACAAGGAGGGAGATCAAAACAGGGTTCTGATCAAGGTCCCAAATTTTATTTTCACAGGGCAGCTTATATAGTAGTCAGCAAAGGGTAACTCAGTAGACAGGGTCATTAGGTTGCTAGGTTACAGAACCGTGGAATGCTCTTTCTCAGGACAGGGACTGGGTAAAGTTCACAAGATTGTTAATTAAAGCTAGACAAGGTGTTAGGCTTAACAGGCAAGGTTGTAATAGCATCAAACATAATTATCAGCTAAGTCTTATAGTGTCTTATTGTTAAAGCATGACAACCAGCGCCAGGTTTCCTATCAGTTAAGTTTTAAAGTTTCTTTATGTTACATCCTGACAGCCAGCACCAGACATCCTTATCGATTAAGTTTTGTAGTTTCTTTAAGTTACATCCTGACAGCTATTTTGGCTCCCGACACCAATGGAAATCCACCAATGGGCACAAGCTCCGCCCAGGCTGTGTGACGTTACCAGGCCCCGCCCACCACCGTGGCCCGTGCTTAGTGCTGGAGAGTCACAGCCTGGCACTCGCGTGCTGCGCTTGCCATTGTCCACCGCGTTCGCTCTGCATTGGGCGCCTGCCTCGCTTGTTTTCTGGCGTCCCTCCATTGCTCATCCGGAGTTGTGCTTTGCACTTAGCGACGCGAGTTAGAACAGCACCCGGGGAGAACAAAGCCCTGGTCCCCGAGGGGGCCCAGGCCAATGGGGCCCAAAGCGCCCAGACCCGAGGACCAGGCCTCCGAGCAGCCGTACCCAGCAGAGCCCTGGGCGCCCCGCCAGGACGCCTACCTGCACAGGCCCTTCCTGGTGACCGGCCGGGGCGTGTACATGGGTCCAGTGGGCCCCCCAGGGAAGGGCAGAGTCCCCAGACCGCCGTCCGCCGCGATGCCCGCGGTCGCCCTGGAGGACGGTGGCCCGCGCAGAGCCTCGGCCACCAGCAGCAGTGTGGAGAGATCGGCCAGGGTCCCCCAGATCGTGGAGGTCAGGCCCTGGAGGGAGCCCCTCATTGAGGTTTACTTACACGACAAGGAGGAGAGCCTTTTGCCCATCTGGATGACCAGCAATGAGGAGCGTCCAGCCAGCGAAGACACCCAAGGAACAGGGAAGACCGTCTCGAGGCCGCCATTGACGGGGCCCCCGGTGCCCCCAGTGTCCCCAGTGTCCCCCATGGAGGACAATCCGCAGAGACTCTCCCTGCCGACCGGTAACACCCCTTGTCCCGCCTCGGCCTGTCCCCCCTCAGCCAAGGACCGGGCCGCCCCGCAGATCCGAGCTGCGGCCCACATCTCTGTCTTCAAGGAAGGAAGTGTGGGCAGAGGCGCCTCGGTCACCACCGACAGCACGAGCTGGAAACCCGATGTCCCTCGGAGCCAGGCTGCTGTGCTCGAGGCTGCCAAATCTAAATTGCTGAGTGAGATGAGAGCTCGCAGGACTGCCGGGCCGGACAAGAAAGGGCGTGGTCCAGACCCTGCAGTCTCAGCTTCCAATGTGGACCCCTCTTTTGATGGCCGGCCCGTCGGACTCCAGTCGGCCAGGACCAAATCTGCGGTAGACCAAGGTCAGCTGAGCAAGGCGGCGTCGGCGTTGACGAGCCGTGTGCAGCGCACGGCCAGCGCCCTGGCAGCTGGAGGCCAGGCTGGGGGAAACCTGGCTGCTAACAGATATGCAGCAGCCAAGGAGACGAAACCAAGCAAGGGCAAGGTATATGCAAGTATCACCAAACTAACTACGCCACTTGACGCTGGCCCCAAAAGAGTCGAGGTCAAGAAGACCCCGCGATTTGACTTGAGCCCCTCAAAAGCTGCTGCCCTTTGTGCTGTGGGGCCTCAGTCGTCAGCAGAGGACACGAACCGGTGCCAGGCTACATCATCATGCAGCAGGATTGTGAATCTCCCCGTAAGTCCTCCCAAAGTAGTGTGCCTACACACCGGGCTGGTGCGTGCCAGGGGCAATTTGTCCCAGTGTGTTTGCCTTCTCGGCCCCCCGGTGGTCACCAGCATGGCACGTGTCACCACGAGTTCCCTAGGAGCACAGGGCCCGGCCACGAGAGTTCTGCCTGCCAGCAGTAATTTGATGGCCAAGGGGGCAAATGTACTCGTGAATGACTCCACCAGAAAAATCGTGTTTGCCAGGGGTAATCAAGATGCCTTTGCTCTCACTGCCACCAGTTTTCATGTCCCCCGGGAAGAATCCCAAGTCCTCCCCAAACTTGCTGGAAGTGAGGATGAGCGCCCAGTGCCTCACACCCGTCCTCCTGTGTCATTGGTCAGCTCTGGCACGGCACAGGTCCACCGAGGGGAACTTCTGGCCTCTGAGGACCCAAGTCACGGTGGAAGTCATCGGCCATCACAGCACACTAGCGGCCTAAGTAAATTTTCCTCTACACCGGGGAAATTCCCAAAATTGGGCAGGCGGCACCGGCGAAAGTAGGCAATTCTATCCACAGAAAGTCTACCCATCTAGAACAGCTGCGAACCATGGTGAAGCAGCCACACCAGGAAAACGTGTTAAGGCCATTGCACCTCTTTTCTGTGATACTGAAATGTGCTCAGTCATCTGTATAGGAGCCTGACTAGTGTGAAAAGAAGGCTTTTTGTTTTTTTATTGATTATGGAGAAATTGAAGAAAGACAGAAGTCTACATTGAAATATACACAACTATCTACAGACCTTAAGAAACTGCGCTGAAGTTTGTAAAGACTTTCCCTGCCCTGAATGCCACAGAACAACTTCACTCTTCACTGTGACCTCAGGTCCAGTGGTAAAGTTCTTAGTAAAATACATATTTTTTTTCAAATTTGAGAGTTTCTTGTAATGAAAATGTCAAAATAATTTCCAGAGGTCTTACTTAGCATGTGAGATGAATTGTTATTAAAGTGGACAAAAGATGCTATTTTCCTGTATGGCCTGGCATTGGGTTCATCATTAACCTTGTTCCTATGGAGTTTTAGTCTTCTAAGAATTTTGACTGAAAAATTTCTGAAATAATTTTTCCTTATGACTTAAGCAGAAACTGAGTTTACATTGGATCCTCCAATTGTTCACTTGAACTTCTATAAACATGTTACGAAATAGAAAATTCAGAACCTAACAAAAGAATTTGGTCCTTCTTAAATTGATCCTTGTTTTAACACACCCATGTGAAAGGTTCTAGGCAGGAGAGAAAGCAGTGGACAGAAGTAGAGGTAATTGTAATAGAGTTCATTGGGATACTCTCCTGGGCACCCCTCTGGTCGGGATCAGAGAGGTCGCACCTGGGCCTGGCTCAGACAGGGTTTATATGGCAGGGGCAAAAGGCTGTTTGGTCAGCAGTGGTAGTTAGCACAGTAGTTAGCACTTGGCTTGTTCTGCAAGTCTGGGTAGTTCCAGTTGGCCTCAGGCTCATGCTTCTAGGAATGGTTGATGTAGATGGTGTTTCCCCATAGCAAGGTGGTTTATTCCCTGCATCTGTAAGCCCTCCAGCGGCCTGACACCATGGACACTGCTGGCCCAGCTAGCATCGTATGTGTGTGCGTGTGTGTGCGTGTGTGTGTGTGTGAGAGAGAGAGAGAGAGAAAGAGAGAGACAGAGAGACAAGGGCTTGAACTCAGGGCTTCACACTCTCTCAACTTGCTTTCTCACTGCTTTAGCCACAGCTCCAGTCTGCCATTTTTCTGGTTAATTGGAGAGAGTCTCCTATACTTTTCTTCCAGGCCTTGAAAGTGTTATCATTCAGATCTCAGTCTCCTGAATAATTAAGATTATGGTAGCCTTTTCTTCTACCTGGGTGGCTGCTCTGGCAAGCCCCCTAACTCTTCCCCAGGATATCTCTACTGCCCCCTACTGTCTGCCCTCCACCTGAGGCCACTAGCGTTCATCCAGTATGCTCATCTAATGTGCAAGTTTGGTCAAGCCACCACTCAATCCCCAACATCCAGCCCTCCTCCCCACTCCTCTTACCTCCTCCCTCCTTCTCTTTTCTCCTCCTACTTCCTCTTCCTCCTCCTGTCCCATCCCTCTCCTCCTCCCTCAACCTCCCCTCCTCTTCCTTCCTCCTCCCTTCTCTTTCTCCTTCCTTCGCTCCTCCTCCTCCTCCTCCTCCTCCTCCTCCTCCTCCTCCTCCTCCTCCTCCTCCCCCCTCCTCCCAGAGGTTCTCAAGGCTCTGTGAGATACAGTCCCTGTGGATTTGCTGGAATCATATTCTACCATGTTCTCCAACCTCAGTCTGCCCTCTGTGATTGTGCTTCCCTTCTTCTTCCTTGAGTAAACGTGATCACTCCTACCTTAGAGCCTTTTCTCGTCACTCTGGTCTTTCCTGATCTCCAGAGGCTTCATGTTGCCCTTTTACGCAGTGTCACACATCTCTAACCCTGCACATGAAGCATTCACAGGACACGTGTTATCCCTGACACTGTCTGTCTACTTGTTTCCTTTCCGTTCCTCCTACCTGCAAATAGAAGATGAACTCCCAGAAGACAGGACTTATTTCCTTCTGTCGAGGGTGGTGTCGTCTGTCCCTGAAGCATTGCCTCATCATAATGCCAGCTCAGTAAATGCTTATAGATAGACCTCTGTAGTGACTGCTTTAGTCTCTTTCAGTTCATCTTTCTATGCAGCTGCACACTTCCGCCACTAGATGGCAAGCAAGTTCTACCTAGGAACACAATCTTCAATTGGGGGACCAATCGCTGCTCTCCCTCCCAGGCCTGGACATTTAGTTCTCCCACTTTCTGGTTCTTTGACTCGTTTCTTTCTCTCCTTGGAGCTCTTTAGAAGCAAATTATTACAAACTATTAAATCTATAAATTCCTTACCTACTAGAGGAGGTTAAATCTATAAGTTCCTTACCTATTAGAGTGAAACCACATGTCATTCTTGCACCCCAATTCTCATGATGCAAATCCTAATCCTGGCATCTTTGGCAGATCAGCCTCTGTAAAATGCCCTTCCAACCAGCGCTTTCTAAGACTGTCCCATTGTTGCCATTGGAAGATTCTGAAGTCATGCTCAGTTTCCCCCTCACTGCTTGGGCTCACTGCTTTGCGATGGCCCTGGGGTCTCAGACCCCATCTCTTACCTCCAGACCCTGCTAGGCCTTTGCCCTGTCTGGTCCACCAGCTCCGGGACTGCTGTTCTGTTCCTATCCATCTCCCTGAAATGTGGGGCCGGCTCCCCACAGCTCCCCCATGATGGGCCCCCATGATATGAAGATCTGCTCTGAGCGGGGCTCCCTGAAGGTTGGTGTGAAGGAAAGCAGCCCAGCAGAGGGTCACCTTCAGGGTCTGCTGCTGACACTGGCCTCGGCCCCCACAGTTCAGGACTGTCCTTGGTGCCCCTTTCCCAGGTGGCAGCCTCTCCGCTGGGCTCCAGGGGACCTGTGCACGTCATTCCTCAGTGCTCACTATTTGACATTTTTTTTCTGTACCCTGGATACAGTTTATACAGGTATTGGAACTGGGGAAGGGAGGGGATACCAAAATCGAGAGACAACAAAAAGACAAACCATTAAAAAAGCAACACTTACAAAACCATTTGGTGTAAACCAACTGCACAACTCTTGGGGGGAGAGGGGGAGGGGGAAATGAGGGAGGAGGTAATAAGCAGAACAAGAAATGTACTCACTGCCTTTCATATGAATCTGTAACCCCTCTTACCACACGTTGATAATAAAGGAAAAAGCTTTCTGGTGATACTATCTTTGAACTAGGGCTTGGCACGTGTCAGGCTACTTGAGTGGCTCTCCCAGCTCTTTGCTCAGCTTAACTTTCAGGGAGAGCTGTCTGCTTGTTGCTAGGGTGAGCTTTGGAATGTTGATCCTCCTACTTCTGCCTCCTGAGTAGTTGGGATACAGGCAAGAATCACCTGCCCAACTTGTCTTTTGACATAGGGTCTTCCTAAGCCGGCCTTCAGCCTTCATCCTTTCCTCTCCACATCTTGTGTAACTAGGACTGGGGTGTGAGCTGCTTTACCTGGCCTTTTTTATTTTCCAAACTTGTGCTTCTAACAGGTAGATTCTTTATTACCATCATCCTCACCATCACTAGTAGTGTGCAAAGAGGGATTCTGCTGAATGGAATTTCAGAGTCGAAAGAATCACACAGTTGAAATGTCTGGATAAGAAATGTGCTTTTCTGGGGGCTCCCTTCTTGTTGTCCTGGTGCTCTATTGAGTGGCTGGCGCATGTGTGCTGTCACCGTCGAGTTCTCGGAAGCTTCTGAGTTAAACATTTGACTCTCTCTCTCAAACACACAAAGCTCGATCTCAAAGGACATGATTTGCTGACCAGCTTCCTGGTTTCTTCTTATCTGCTTCCCACTCTCATCTCAACTTTACAGGATATAGATTGTGAAGGTTTATTTTCTGTGATGTAATTCTATGCCAGGTGTGTGCGGAGCAAGGTGGCCTGTGAGTGCCTGCAGTGTGAGTGGCATTTCAACCCCAGTGAGGGGAGCAGGGCAGGAGGGAGGAGGGCTGTGCAGGGAGTGGGAGCTGTCTGCTTACCAGCTGTGTGCAGAGCCTGCTCACCTCCCTCCCCTTCCCTCCCAACACTGGTCCAGGACTGGGATCACCCCACATTCTGCAGAGGGAAACCAGAGCACTATCCTTTCCCCTCTGGGCTATTGTGGTAATTGTCCTTCAAACTCCTCTCCCTGCTTCTGGTCTAGTCCTGCTACTTCTAAATCACCCCCCACAAAGCAGCCAGAGAGATCTTTCTGGAACATAAGTACATCACATGCCCTCATAAGCCCTGTCAATGACGCCATCATTTGGCATCAGAGTCCTCCAAGCCCAGCCCACCTTTCTGGCATTGTCTGTATCCTTCCCCACAGGGCTCTCGATTCCTCGATTGCACGGCCTTCACAATGTCCTCAGACCCACACTGTGTCCCTGGATACCATCTCTCCTACCTGATGAACCTTCTAAGATCCAGGATAATTGTGATCTCTTGTGGAAAACCTTCTCATGCTTCTCCAAGTGAAATTCCAACTTTGACCTCAAATAAATATTTATTTCCTGTTTTAGGGGGCTGGGTACTTATCTGTCTCTCCTATCCCCATAGTATGGCCTCCCTGAGAACAGGAATTACACCCGTGTTCCCTTCCTCTTGTGCCCAGAAGAATTGCCTGGAACTTGTTTGGTACCTAGTAAATATCTGGGGGATTATGGAGTTAAATGAGTTGAAGAATGGACACAGGAGACTGACTCTCTGTGGTGATAGCACTGAGGAAGGACACACCTGAGAGCACAAGATGTACAAACTTCCATCCCTTTGTAGCTGGATGGGTCACCACCCTCTGCTTTTAAATCCATCTGTCGCCTTCTCCAGCAGGTTGCACTTGCCAGGGTGCTCGTCATGGCTTTCTGTCTGGTTTGGTGGGACACCTGGATGGAGAACAAGAGAAAAGTCATGGCATCTCCCACTTTGCTCTCTGCTCTGGGTAAGGAGCATGTTTTCTGGTTACAACAGAATCTCCATAGCTCTTCCAGATTCCTCTGGACAGCCTCCTCCTCCCATGGCCTCACGTCTCCCGCAGTGTGGGGCCTTACCTTTCCTGAGGCTCAGGTCCCAGCCTAATCTCTCCTCCCAAGGCTCTGGGTCTGAGGCCTCTCCTCCTGAGGCTCGCTCAAGTCTGTGGTCTTACCTTTCCTGAGGCTCAGGTCTGGGGGCTCATCTCTCCTTCCAGGGCTCTGGGTTTGAAGCCTCTCCTCCTGTGGCTCTGGATCCATGGCCTCTCCTTCTGAGACTCTAGGCTCTGGGCCTTGTCTCCCTTGCAGTTCTAGCTCAGGCCTCACAGTCCCAAGCTTCTGGATCTCAGAAATCTTTGTTTCCCATGTCTATGAACAGTGATGGGAAGGAGACTAGCTTCCTGTGCTAGAGCTCCAGTCTTGAGCTACACCTCGAGTGGCTTTTCAACATTTATTTGTTCATTTATTTATTTACTTAACTTATTTATTTTGCTGGTCCTAGGGCTTGAACTCAGGGCCTGGGCACTATCCCTGAACCTCGTTATGCTCAAGGTTAGTGCTCTAACCTTGAGCCACAGCACCACTTCTGGCTTTTTCTGAGTAGTTTGGAGATAAGAGTCTTATGGGCTTTTCTGCCCTAGCTGGCTTTGAGCCACAATCTTCAAATCTCAGCCTCCTGACCATCTAGCATTACAGGTGTGAACCACTAGTACCTGGCTTCTACTAGCTTTTTGATGATTAACGGGAGATAAGAGTCTTACAGACTGTCCAGCCTGGCCTGGCTTTGAATCACCATTTTTTCGTTTCAGCATTCTTAGTTGCTAGGAGTGCATGTGTGGAATGTGAATGCCTAACCCCCATACCCTTTAATTCTTGCCATTCATCTTAACTCATCATAACATCTTAACTCATAATTGAACATATTTATTTAGGATGATTTCTGACCAACTCTGCCATGGTGCTTCCCACAAAGTCACCCTGTCTGGACCACAGTATCTGCAGGGCGGCAACACTGGTGACACTTCTGCGGGCCAGGAGGGCTCTCAGGTCCCAGTAGGAGATTCTGGTGATCTGGTTCTTTGCACAAACCAACCCTTCAATGCCCGTTTTGTTGTTGTTGCCAGTAAGGTTTTTAACTCATAGCCTTATATTTGTTGGGTTGGTGCTTTACTACTTTATCCAGGCTTCTTGCTCAGCTTTTTGTAGAAACCATATTTCTCTGAATCTCAGCCTCCTGAGAAGCTAGGATTATAGGTGTGAGCCACCTGCACATGACTTTGCTGCCCTTTGCTCCTTGTGAATCCTGGAAGAGTGGGGTGGGCAGCTGGGCACAGGATGTCAGCCCACATGTGTGTCTGGGATGCTAATTACCATCCCTGGTCCTGACACTTGGAAGAGGAATGTTTGAAATGCATTCAGAGTGTGGTAAACTTCAGCAATTCATTATGCCAAGAGCTGGTGCCAGCAGCAGGAAATATAAAACCCTTCCTGAGAGGCCTGGCTGAACTCTGCAATTGATCTGTGTGGGATTATTAAGGGGAACAGTATGTCAGGTAGCATTTCTAGCAAGAAGCAGCTGCAGCATAGCTTAGGCTGTGCTGGTGTGTGGCCGGGAGGGAACTGGCGCCTCCTGGGCTCCTTTGCAGGGTGTCAGCAGATGGAGCAGGAGGAGAAGGTGCAGGTCAGGAGAGGAGATGGTGAATCACTGTGCCTTCCACTGGTGTGGGCAATGAAAATAGTTAAAGCTTTGCTGTGCCAAATGAATGTAATGTCCAGTGAATGAGAAGAGGGGAAGAGAGAAATAGCCAATTTAGAGAGAGGAAGGAAGGAGATGTGGAATCCAAGAAAGTGAGGCCATTTCTAGGAATGTCATAGAGAAGTTGGGTTGAATGCTTTCCTGCCAGATGTGTGGGACTTCAGAGATGGGGGCAGCTCTGCTGTTGGGGAGTTCGTGCTGTGATGTGGAGGCTGAGCATTAAGCATAGGGCACATGTGTCTGGCATGAGGCATGGTGGTTACTGTGGAAGGATAAAGGAGGGGGAGTTCGTTAGGCAGGCTGGAAGAGGAGGCAGTGGGGCCAGGGAGGAGCTGCTGGCATATGGAGAAGATACCCCAAGGCCAAGTGAAGTGAGAACAGGGTGTGTCAGTGATGCAGCTGTGGAGGTGCATGGTGACCTTAGGGAAGGGGTAGGCAGTTGAGGAAGTGGCTCTGAAAGGCCAAGGGGAGCATGGCTAATTTCCTGGAAGAAGAAGGCCAGGGCCCTGGATGTAGGGAGTTTCACTAGATCACTGCTTCCTGCCACCTGGGCTGTACTGAAGACCCTCCTGTTCCAGCTGTAACAAGCCAGCAGGTTATATAAGGGTTGTCTTGACCCAATCCAGGAGCCAGGGGCTCTGACGGAGGTGACTGGCATACGCAGAAGGGTTTTGAGCAGGCCAGGCTGTGACTGCCTGCTGCGGTTAGTATGAGGTGGTGGGGTCCAGGGCTGGGCAGTGGCAGGCAGGGGTGCTATCCTGATAGGTGTGAGAGGAAGAGCTTTGCAGGAACGCATCTGAAGCAGGCATCTCTATAGAGCTAAGTTCCTTTATTAACTTAATGAGTTTGGCTGCTTTCCTGGAAACACAAGTGTCATTTGGCACTGTGGTGGGGCTGCCTCAGAAAGGGTGTCATTAAACTAAGCATGGGAAGGGACATACATATAGCAGCTATGAACGAAGCTTCTGGGGAGATTCTGCATACCTCACAGGCTTTGCAGGATGGGGAATATTCTGGTGCTGGGACTCCATTAAGGAGCTGGGGTGGGGTAAGAGACACTCAAATCTCTGGATAGTCCAACCCATACAGGTTATGCTTAGTAATTGTCAGAGGACAAATGTTAAAGTCATGCAAGAGTCGAAGCAGAGCCTTCTAAGGGGTGTAAGCACCCCTCGGCCCCTTTCTGTCCCCTCTGCACCCCCTTCCTTTGCATGGAACTCTGGCCTGTTTTTTTTTTTTTTTTTTTTTTTTTAAGGCAAATGCTCTACTGCTGATCTCTAAGCAGCTCCTCAGATGGAATTTGTAAACACCAATGTGGGACTTTGCTCTTCCTGGGCTTCAGCACTGCAGTCATTGTTCCAGTGGGTTTCAGACTCTCTGACAGGGAAACTTGAGGCAAATTAGTTCTTGTAAACTCAAGAGCAGAACTGAAGCTCCAAGGACGGAGGGTTGATCATTGGTTAGAATGAGACCTTTCTGTTCTCTCTCTTTGCTTCTGGGATCAGGATGGGGCTTGGCATTAGGGGGATCCTTGGGAATTTGTGGGGGTGGTGAATTGATAGGATCATGGGGAAACCCTCTGTTTCTGAGTTGAGTTTAGAACTAGGACCAAAAATGTCCCACTCTGATGATGTCAGCCAAATGCTGTGTGTTAATGGTGGCAAGCCAGGCTGTCCAAAGGGTGGGTCGCAAGGCCATAAACTGCACCACACTGACGGTGGGCCATGTGCCGCTGCTGCTGTCCTCTGAGCGAGCCTGCATCTGGGCATTTGGCCCTGCAGGTAGCAGAGGAGGCATGGAGGGGATGGAGTCATGGTGAAAGAGGAGAAGAGACAGGATGGAACTCTGATCACTTTATACCCAACCTGCTTTCTCCTCACATCTATCTCCTCCACATGGAGGAAGGTGTGTTTGGGGGGATCTGCGGGAACGCAGGGTTGAGCCCAGCCTGGTGGAGAAGACTGGCTGTGCCTCCCTCCACTCTCTCCTGGCTCCCATCCCAGGCAAAAATTCCACATGCTTGGGTGCTTTCACAATTTTTTTTAATTTTTCAATTACATGTTCATTGTAACAACGATTCCAGGTGGATATAGTAGGTGGAGGGAGGTCTCCCTACCTCCCAGCTCCAGACTTAGTTTTTTTCTCTGCTTTGGACAGGGCAGTGTGGTGGAAGGGGCCCAGCTTGCCTGGCTTGGGTCTGGGCTCTGCCACTTAACCCCAGAACTGTGGGAATGTTGCTTAGTCTCTCAGGGCCTCAGTTTTCTCATCTGCAAAATGGGATAAGTGAAATTATCTCATGACCTAGTGGCAAGAGTGCTTGCCTCTTATACGTGAGGCCCTGGGTTCAATTCCCCAGCACCACATATACAGGAAATGGCCAGAAGTGGCGCTGTGGCTCAAGTGGCAGAGTGCTAGCCTTGAGCAAAAAGAAGCCAGGGACAGTTCTCAGGCCCTGAGTCCAGGCCCCAGGACTGGCCAAAAAAAAAAAAAAGAAAAAGAAAAAAGAAAAAAAAGAAATTATCTCATGAGGTACCACTAAAGATTAAATATTTAGATAAGTGTCTGGAAAAAAATAAACACCTGATAAATCATTAGCTCTTTTTAAAATTGTATATGGTGCCTAAAATCCAAGATGAGTATTAACACTAGACATATGGTGCTAAAACCTCCTTTTTCACATTACAACATGTTGTGCATTTCCTTCCAAGTCTGTACATATGGCACTTCTGTAATGGTTGTGTAGACAGTTTATTTCTAGAGACATTCTATAATTTATTCATTCAGATATGGACATTTAAACTATTTCCACTTTAAAAAATACCACTACAAGGTTGATTTATAAGTACCAAGATTTGAACGCAGGGCCTCATGCTTGCTTCGCTTGCTTGCTAATGGCTGTCTACTGCTATGAGCCATGCCTCCAGTGTAGCTTTTTGCTGGTTAATTGAAGAGGGACTCGCCACATTTTCTGTCTAGGCTGGCCTCAAGTTCTGATCCTTCAGATGTCATTTTCATGAATCTCTAGATTTAGAGGTATAAGCCACGGGCTCTAGCTTGCTTTACATAACCTTATGAGAAGACAGGTTTCCATAATGTATTGGAGTATAGAAGCACAGAATATATATGTTAGATTTGATTATATAGCCACGAATATTTGCCAACATATAGCACCAATTCTGTTCTCCCTGATAAGACAAGAAGAAAGCCTTCAAACGTCACCAATCCTGGACTTACTCACTTTACATCTCCTGGATTAAAGAAATATCCAGTGTAATTTGTACATAAAAAGATGTTTGTACAAAGGTAAATTTGGGGCTGGGCTTGGTAATGCATATCTGTAATCTCAGCTACTTGGGAAGTGAAGGATCCAGATCGAAGGACACAAAGGAAAACACAAAGACTGAGGGGATGGCTGAAGTGGCAGAGCACCTACTTAATTAAGTGTGGAGTCCTGAGTTCAATCTTCTGTAAGACTGATTAATTAATTACTAAAGAGTAAGTCAGATCCCAGCTTTATACCACATATGTACTCACACAGTGTGTAAGAGACAAACAGCTCCAAGAAACAGGTGAGAATGTGGGAGCCCTATGCAGACATTCTCGAATTCCTTTCTTTGAGAGTACTGGGGCTCAAACTCAAGACCTTGTGCCCTCCCTGGGCTTTTCTTGCCAGGCTGAAACTCTACTATTTGAGCCATGCCTCTAGCCCAGCTCTCTGCTGGTTCATTGGAAGTAGAGACGGGCAGACTTTTCTTCCTGGGCTGCCTGCAAACCATAATCTTCCAGGTCTCAGCCTTCTAAGCAGCAGGTGTGCACTGCAAGTTCCAGGCAACATTCTGTAATTCTTATGTCACTTCTTCATGAGTATTGCCATTTGAGAGACCAGAACTGTGGGGGCCGAGGGGCCCAATCATTTGCCTAAGATCCAGCAGGTGCGGAGAGAGAGAACTCTGCACTCTCAGGTGAGGATCTGATTCATTTGTTGAGCCTTGTGTTCTCTGTGTTTATTTTGGATTTGAGGAAATTGTTGAGTCCTCAAAGCAACAGAAACCACTCTAACTTGAAATGCCAGGCTCCAAGTATTACATTCCGCCTTGTTTCCTGTTCCCACCTGCACAGTGACAGGAAAACTTTGGGTGACAGGAAGCAAGCCTGTCCCTCTTTGGCCTTGAGGATGGAGAGCATGGGGAGCAGATTAGGAGAACCTCTCCCAGTTAGACTCCATTAGCATCTCCATACAGGCATTTTTATTAGCATGGATTAGTTGTACAAGAGGACTTTTGTTGTGACATTTCCATACACCCACATGATCTATCTCACCAACCTCGCCCCTCCATCACTTTCCCTCATTGCCCTCCCCTTTCTTAAAACAATGTCAGTGGGTTTCACTATACACTTATTTCCAATAGCCCATGACTCTTTCCTGCTCTCCCTTCTGGATGTACCTGTAGTGTAGTAACTCCTGAATATCTCTGACTTTTCACTTTTATTTTTCTTGGTAATACAATCAGAGCCTTTGGTGTTCAAAAGTGAAGTGTCTGTGAAGCAGTCTCCTTGAATGAGAAGATGTGCAGGATTCAGGAAGGTAGGACTCTGAATTACTTATCAAGAAATTGTGTGCTAAGTGCCAGTGCCTCCTGCCTGTAGTTCTGGCTACTCAGGAGGTAGAGATTGGGAGGACTGATATATTCAAAATCAGCCTGAGCAAAAAGCTTGCAAGGTTCCATATCAGCCATGAGTTGGACTCAGGGGTGCACACCTGTTGCCCCCGTGACACAGAAAACTGCAGTTCTAAGACA
The DNA here is from genome assembly GCF_023159225.1 of Perognathus longimembris pacificus. NCBI lineage: Eukaryota > Metazoa > Chordata > Mammalia > Rodentia > Heteromyidae > Perognathus > Perognathus longimembris. The sequence continues at coordinate 8,708,420 of NC_063177.1, forward strand.
GCCTGGGCCAAAAAATTGTGTGATGCCCCATCTCAACAAGGACAGCTAGGCATAGTGATGTGCCCCTTCCATTCCAGGGAAATCTGGAATGACAGCATAAATAGGAAGTACAGGGTAGTTTGGACAAAAAAAAGCAGGACTGTATCTTAAAAATAATCACATCAAAAAGACGAAGGGGTAGCTCAGAAGTATAGCACCTACCTAGCAAGCACAAAGCCCTGAGTTCAAACCCTAGCACTTCCAAAAATGAACCCCCAAAGGAATGATGCTACATGGAAACTCAGGCACTCCTAGCTACATAGCCAAATTGATCACTTCTTCAGATAAGTCTGTAGTTATGAGGAAACATGACACAACTAGTGGCTCACATCTGTAATCCCAGCTACTCAGGAGGTTGAGATCTGGGGGTTGGCAGTTTAAAGTCAGCTTGGCCAGCAAAGTCTGCTAGACGCCTCTCCAACAAAACACACAAAAATAACCTGGACTGGAGGCATGGCTCCAGTAGTAAAGTAGCAACCATGAGCAAGAGAGGTGAGCAAGCATGGGGTACTGAGTTCAAATTCCAATACTACAAAAAACAGAAAGGAAGAGAGAAGGAAGGAAGGAAGGAAGGAAGGAAGGAAGGAAGGAAGGAAGGAAAGGTAAAGGAAGAAGGAAAGGAAGAAAGAAAGAAATTGTGCAGAGAACCCTGGCCATTTGTTGCCTTCTCGTTTTTGTGATCTCCACATGCCATGAGCTCCAGGCATGAGGAGCGCCCATGCATTCCTCTGTGTCATGTCTGCTCTCACAGCATTTGCTGCATTCTGAGGGCAGAGCTGGGCAGAGCTGCAGCACTGTCAGTCATCCAGTTGGGTGTGGGTTGTTGGAGCGAGTGTGGATTTGCTCTCAGTGTGGGGCATCTCTGCCTGGTCAGCACAGTGTACTCAATTCATGGTAATTACTCAATTTCCAGGGCAATATGCAAAAATATCTTGATGCAGTGGCTTGAAGAAGTCAAGGGCAGGTGCTTTACTGACTTCACAGGGAATGCAAACTGAAAGTGGGTGTGAACATGTGGAATAGAAAGATTTGGAGATGTTTGAAAGGACTTTGACAGGCTGGTAGAGTTGCTTGGCATTAACAAGATACTTCAGCATAAATAAATAAAGGAACCGGGTGGTGTAAAAGCCAATGGCAGCTGGACTTCGATGGCTCAGTCCTGTAATCCTAGCTATGCCAGAGGCTGAGATCTGAGGGTTGTAGTTCAAAACCAGCCTTGACAGGAAAGCTTGTGAGACTCTTATCTCCCATTACACCAAAAAATCCATAAATGGAGCTGTGACTCAAATAGTACAGTGCTATCCTTGAGCAAAGAATTCAACCAAGAGTGTAAAGCCCTAAGTTCAAGCACCAAGGTCAGTGCATGCGTGCACACACACACAGGGACACAGGCAGTGGCTCTTATGGTTGGGGGTAATGGAGGAAGGTGACAGTAAGGATATGTTCAAAAATCCTGCTTGTGCCATGACTTTTCAGACCCCTAGTTTGGGAAAAAGCTTAGAAGCTTGTCTGGAAAGCCAGAATTTTGTCATAAAATCTGGGCACCTCCGCCAGCTATTGTAGTACTCTGCCTTTGACCCAGGACTACCTCTGCATGTGGATATTACTTATTTATAATAGGAATGCCCCAGGAGAGGCAAAGTGGACCATAGCAGGGCTGGGGCTGTTTAATCTCTGATGGACCAATCAATCTCCGTCTGATGGGTACTCAATCTTTGTCTGAATGCCACATGCCTGAACATGAGAATCATTTCAGTCCAAGTAAGGCTTTGTTGTCAGAGAATTAGATGGGAGACAAGAGAAGGGTCCTGGGCCATAATGTGCAAGGTACAGCATCTGGGAATCTGAAGGTGTTGCTGCATCTCTTCCACAATTTGTAGAGGGATAAATGGAGCAGGGGTTGGGATGTTGGCTGGTGAAAACGGGTCAGATTGAGTTGGACTGTGCAGGTCACAGTGTCGACTAAGACATTGGAGCTGGAGTTCAGGGCTGTGCCTGGGGCGAGCTGAGTACCAGTAAATGTTCAATATGCTGGAGAACTCTGAGACAGAACATTAGAAGAATTCTCTGGAGGTTGCATTCATTAAAGATGATATCGGGGATGAGACATGTACCTCCAAGGTCAGTGATGAGATACCCTGCCCTATGCAGGCTTCAGGAGTAAAGGCTGTCAGATGTGGGCAAAAGCAAATGGGTTAGCCAGTGGCTCATGCCTGAAATCCTAGCTACGTAGGAGGCTGAGGTCTGAGGACCGTAGCTCAAAGGCAGTTTGTAAGACAAATCTGAGAGACTCTTGGCTCCAATTAATTGGCAAAAAATGAAGTGGAGTGTGGCTCAGGTACTTGAGTGCCAACCTTGAGTGTTAAAGCTAAGCCAGAGCATTAGGCCCTGAGTTTAAGCAGCATTACTGGCATGCATGCATGTGTGTGTGTGCACACGAGCACGTGGGCGTGCGCGCGCACACACACACACACACACACACACACACACACACACACACGGGGAGTATTGCAGGCCTCACTTTCCCTCACCTTTGCTGGGAGAAGAGGAATTGGGCTGTTGGTTGCTCCTCAGGATTGGCATTTTGGAACTCTGGTGGAAGTTGAAAATTTGGCACAGAGCCCATCACACATGATTGCCACACTAAACCAAATTGTGTCTCCTTCTGTCTGGGTCTGATAGTGACACCCAGAGGTTCTTGAGCAAGAAAGGAGCGAGCCCCAGGCCACCAGAGGTTCGGAGCTCACTGCGATGGAAGCCATGCAAACTCAGGCCCTGCAGAAGGGGTCTGCGAGCTCCCACCTCCCGAGCAGGAAGCAGAGCCCCAGACCCAACAAGGAAGATGAGGGCCTGTCACATGTGCACTGCACTCTCTCCTCCCCTGGCCTGTGAACCCCTTCCATGGCCCTCCAAGACAGCTGGAGCTGAGCAAGAACCCTGTCCTCCCGCTGATCCAAGCACTCCCCACAGCCTTTCCCTCTCCAGATTCATCAATAACCATCTTCCTCCCCACCACAGCTGCTAAAGATTTATTATTACATGGATAGAGTAACACGTTCATACACACAGCATTTTTCATCCCAGGTTGAGTTAATTACAAATGACTCGCCCACCAGTCAGAAGCCTTTCCTCCAGCCCACCCAAGTGTCCTGAGGTACAAGCTCTACCCTTCCAGAAGGAACATTGTCCTGCCCACATTTTGCACATTTTGGAGTTCTAAGCTTCCAAATTGTAACACAGTGAACTTGGGTTGTTTAAGCCACCAAGCCTGTGGTAGTTTGTTATAAAGCTACAGGAAGCCAACACGATGAGTACACTAAATGGGTGCTCTATGTGTACAAACATACTGCATGTACTTCCTCAGAGACTGAAAGTCCTTCAACAGGGCTGCCTTTGGCTGACCACCCAGGGGTGAAGAGGGCAGCAGATCCAGGGAGAGCTTCATGGTTTCCTTCCCTTCCCTTCTTAGCTCACCACAGACCAATACAATGCTTGTTTTAGTGTGATGCGCCAGGGGGTCTATGGGTAAGAAATGGGGGTGGGGGTGACTGTCCAGGTGTCTCTGTGTGAGCATGTGTGGCTGGCCTGCACTGTCTTGCCTGGTGAATCTGAATAGATGATGTGATTTATGTTTATATATGTGTATGAGTTTGTGTCATGGATGTGCACGCAGAAGGCATGTGAAGACACACCTGCTCATCTACATCTGTGCGTGTGTGTGTGTGCTCCTTGAATTCACTTGGACATTTCAGGCCTGCCATCCAAACCTTTCTAATCCATCCACCTGGTGCCTCTTTGAGCCTGGCTCGGGACAGAGAGGCTGTAGTCTGGGCCCTTTGACAAGAGCCATTAATTTGGCCTTTTCTTCCCAGAGCAGGAGTAAACCGGAGCTTGTTTTGCCTTTCTACACAATGAGAAGAAGTGCATTCATTTTTCCTCCTTTCTGATTGTTTACATTAGAGACTTGTTTCTAAATAACTGACACTAGGATCACTTATTTTACTGCACCAGCATATTTTACACTTTGCTTCAGTATCTTTGACACCATAGGCTTAAGTGGACCCCCAAACAAGTCCCTTTCATATATGAGGGGTTTCTTTTCTTGGAGAACATCCTGCCAAGGGCAAGATCAGCTTCCCTGTAGCCTCCTTATCATTGTTCATTTGCTCACCCCTTAATTTGTCAAAAAAAATTGCACTGTGTGCCAGTGATGGACAGACCGACTCTAGGCAGTGGCCAAGGATGACTATAGAGGGTTCCAGAATGTGTCAGATCCATTTCAGCCCCTAGGGAAGACTCAATATTCTTCTTAGGAAGTCGTGAAGAAACCCAAAAGAAGAGGAAGAAGGAGAGAGAGAACATAGGGTCAAAGCCCCAGAGAAGTAGGGTTCCTTTCAGCCACATTCGCACTGCACTGACACCTCATGTGATGAAGCCACGTCTCCACAGTCCATCCATCTCATGCTTTAAAATGAGCTTACACCACCCCAGGCTTCCCTGGTGTCCAACCAGGGAGGCTGGCCCTGTCCATCATCATCATCATCATCATCATCATCATCATCATCATCCCTCAGGTTAGCATCCAAATCCCTTTTGTCACTTTCTTTCTTGGTGTGTGTGCATGTGTGTGCGGGTGCCAATACTGGGGGTTTGAACTCAGAGCCTTCTCTTACTTAACATTTTATTCAAGGATGGCCCTCTACCACTTGAGCCACACCTCCGATTCTGCCTTTGTTTTTCTAGTTAATTGGGGATGAGGTTTTCTGACTTGTCTTCCCAGGCTAGCTTTGAGTTGAAATCCTCAGATCTTAGCCTCCTGGGTAACGGGGACCACAGGGGTGAACCTCCAGCACGTAGCTTTCTTCATGGCTTTCTGACTTGGGTTTAAATGCAAGTTTCTTGTGACTCAATGTCTTTGAGGCTGAAAGCCACCCGGACCTCTCTTCCTGCCCCCTCCCCACTGCCTCCCTTTCTTCCCCTCCACCCCCCCCCCCCCCGCCCCAATCTCTGGCTTCCTCAAGATGTGCTTTGGATGTTATTGTATATCCACTCAGATCATGCTCATGTCAGCAGGAGATCAGCTGGGATGGAAAAGGTAATGCTGTGCCCACCAGTGTGGACCATTTGTCTGGGCCCCTGACCCTCCACCCCTCCCCACATGCTCTCCCCTTGCCTGAGAAGCCTGTGAATGAACAGCTGGAGCACTCAGCCTTCCAGGCTACAGCTTCCTTCCACCTCTGCCACCTGGGAGAGAAGAACCAGGCCTAAAGGATGCCAGCTCCCCACTGCCCAGGCATGGACTTCTTTCCAGCAGCCATGGGTCCCTAGGAAATGGGGACACCTTGTCTGCTCAGGGGAGTGTCATGAGTTTTCCAAGTGGTCTCAGCTGGCACCACAGGAGTGGCAAGTGGCACCTTTTGGGAAGGGCATCACCCATACTCAGCTGATGTTTCCTGGGGCTGTGACTTTGAAGGGCATATCTTGTCCCCACACCCTTCCTGCTGCAGTCTTTCTGTTTCCTTGTTGCCATGGGATGAGCCACTTAGCTCCACCAAGTGCCTGCCATGACGCTCTGCCTCACCGTGCATGGGCGGAGAACCATTCATGGAGTGAACGGGAATGGAATCCCCTGAAACCATGAGCCGAAAACAATCCTTTTTCCCTTACAGTAAGGTGTTTTCTCAGGAATTTGTCATCACAATGAAAGCGGACCAGCACCCTCTGTGTACACACGCAGGGTTGACCACAACCACTTGTTTGATTGGATGGGTCATGAAGGCCCCTGTTTCCTGTGATTGGTTGGCATGTATACTATCTTTGGCAGCTATTTTGCATAATATTCTTGCATAGTTCAAGAGTTTTCTTTCTTTTTTTTTTTTTGGCCAGTCCTGGGCCTTGGACTCAGGGCCTGAGCACTGTCCCTGGCTTCTTCCCGCTCAAGGCTAGCACTCTGCCACTTGAGCCACAGCGCCGCTTCTGGCCGTTTTCTGTATATGTGGTGCTGGGGAATCGAACCTAGGGCCTCGTGTATCCGAGGCAGGCACTCTTGCCACTAGGCTATATCCCCAGCCCCATCAAGAGTTTTCAGTATGACATTTTCCTCACTGGAATATGCATTGCCTCCATTCCAGGTTTCATCTGGAACCATGGAGTTGAATAGAGTTCAAACTATGAGGTCATGCTAATGATTTATTCTGTACATGGACAACTTCCTATAATATTGAGTAAAGAAGGTAATGGGCCGAATGCACGTAATACAGGACCTCAGACACCCTTTTTCTAGGTGGTTAAATCTCAGATTCTACCTGCTTTCCTTGATTCCCTATTTGGTTGTCTTTTGATGGACACAAACATATCTGGATTGGGAATTAACTGAACCTCATTTGTATAGCCATCTCTTTCTCTGAGCCCAAAATGATAAGCTCTTTACCTTCAAGCACAGGACAAGGGCAGCCACCTATTATACATGCTGTGTCCTTCCATCCGTATCTTGCTTTCTGAAACAGACATCTCAAAAGGTCCACGTGCCTGGGCATCCACTCCCAGATCTTTGCCCCTCTGCCCTTCCCTCAGTTGTCAGTCTGAGTTCTTGCTAATGTCATGCTGGTTTTGGTTCCAATTCTTCTTTGCAGTGGCATGACACTTGCCTCTCTGGAACTCCAGACATTCTCGTCTCCCTGAGCCCTGTGGAAAAATTACTCAGCGTGGAACCAGGTGCAAGTTCAGAGGCTCTCACTGGCCACCTCCTAAAGGGGTTTTGGAATGTGGTTCTTAGGTCACCTTGTAAGAGTTCATCTTGTGCTGGGTGGAAGGGGGTTCGTGTCCTCCCTGGCATGCTCATTCCTCCATCCTACCCTAGATCTATTGGGCCCTGCCCCTTCTCCACAGCCCAGAGGAGGGATGTAAGATCCTGTGTGGCAAACTGAGAGACTCTGCGAATCATCCCCAACAGGTGGCAGAGGTTACATAAATCTATTGATACTTGTGAAAATTCAAAGATATGTCTGGAGTACATTTTTGTTTGAGACACTCAGCTGAGTGCCCTGTTATTTGCCCTGCACATCCACTAAAATGGCAGTGCAGGAGTATAATAGTGCAATCCGCCAACAAGGAAGATGGGGTGGGAGGACCAGGGAAGTCACTTGACTTTCTGGGGAAGCATTATGGCAGTGAGGGTGAGATTTGAGGTTATGATGGGGCAGGGTTTGGTGTAATTATGACTTTCTTTTCTCTGTTTTTTTATTAATGTGTATTAATTTTACAAAGGGGTTTCATTGTGCTATTTCCATAACTGCATATAATGCACTTTGATCAAGTTATGGCTTTCTGATTGTTTGGCTTGAAGCCAGTAGGTGGCCAGTCCCAACCTCAGAGTTCTTGGTTAAAATGTCAATCACTCCATTTGTAAAATGAATAGATGTCCATGGATCCCCGTACATTTCAAGAGTGTGAATTAATTAAGAGACACGTTAAGATAATGAAAACTAGCTTTAGAGAAAACAAAGATAATTAGAAAACTTCTAGAATACCTCTTATCTCCATGGCAGTCAAGTTGGGCTTGAACTTTTCCTTGAGTGGTCCAGTTGTGTTTTTCTCTTGAGTAGAGATAGAGAATTAAAATTTTTTATTGTTATTATAGCGATGATACACAGAGGAGTTACAGTTACATAAGTCAGACAATGGAGACATTTCTTTTTGGACACTGCCCCCCCCTTCCTTGGTTCTCTTCCAGGTTTTCCTCCTGTCCGCACTCACAAATTGTGTAGTTCATTTTCAACATAGTGTCTACTGAGTACCACTGCTGCATTTGTTTACCCTTTGTCCCTCCATTTCTGTGCCCCTGTTGCCTCTCCAAAGACAGATAAATAAACAAGACAAAAAGAAATAAAAAACAGCAACAAAGAAAAAATCCTTTGTTTCCATTTCTTTGAGATCATTTCAGCAACTATTATTTTATATGATCAGAAGCACAATAGGCATTGTGCCTTTATCTTCATTTGGTCTCACTGTGTGTAATGCTACGGTCTTATATAATTCATCATGTCCTGGTATACGTTTTATTTTATTTTATTTTTTTTTTTTTTCTCAAATTTTTATTTTCAAACTGACGTACAGAGAGGTTACAGTATCATACGTTGGGCGTTGGATACATTTCTTGTACTGTTTGTTGCCTTGCTGGTATACGTTTTAAATACAGCTTCTTCCTGTGAGAGAAAACATTTGCTGTTTGTTTCTCTGACCTTTGCTTAGCTCACTTAACATGATTTGTTCTAGGCCCATCCATTTCCTAAAATTCCATTGTGTATTAGGTGCCACAGTTTTCGGATCCACTCATTTATTGTAGGACATCTGGGCTGTTTCTATAACTTGGCTATTGTGAATAGCACAGCAGTGAACAAGGACATGCAGGTGTCTTTATATATCCTGGTTCATGATGTTCTGAGTAGATGCCTTGATGTTGTATGGCTGGGTTGTGGGGAAGATCTTTGTTTAGTTTTCTGAGGAACCTCCAGACTGCTCTCCAGAGTACATTTCACATTCCCACCAACAGTAAGGTTCCTTTTCCCCCACAATCCCATCAACATTTATTGTTCAATTTCACAATGTTGGTCATTGTGACTGGGATGAGATGGAATCTCAGAATTGTTTTGATTTGCATTTCCTGTGGCCAGGGATGTGGAACATTTCATGTGTTTCTTTGCCATTCTTGAGGTAGAGAATTTTTTGACACTTGAGTCTATGATATAATGTCCAAAATGGCAATCATTAACCACATGTAACTATTTATAACTGAGTTTAAATTAATTATAATAAAACCAAGTAAAGTCTTTCATTCCTCAGTTGCATTGGCAACACTCCAAGTTCTCAGTGGTCACCTGTGGCTCTTGGCCACTACACTGGAATGTGCAGACACAGATTATTTGTAAATAGAGACAGTTCTATTGGGCAATGTTGATCTATAGCAATAGACTTCAGCCCAAATTTGAATTTTTACCATCATTACAAAGATTTATAGGCACACATATATGCATCAATCATTTTCTTTTTAAAAGTTATTTGACTTGTTTTTATGCATTTTTAAAATTGAGGAGTAATTTATATGTGGCGAAATGCACAAATCTTAAGCACGCAGGTTGATGAATTTTTAATATGTGTTGACCAGTGTGACAACCTCTCAAATCAATACATGAAATGTTTCCATCACTCTGGAAAGTTCCCTGGTCTTTTTCTTGGTCAGTTTTTCACTTCTGTCTCCATCTCTTCCAAGTAAGTACTGCTCTGAAACCCCTCACTGTCTGTAGATTTTGCCTGCCCTTGAGATCATACAGAACCTATCTTTAACATTTAGATTTCTCTGTCCACAAAATGCCTTTGGAGAGTCTTCTATGTTGAGTGTACTATATTATGCAAAGTCATATTCAGTCATACAAACATACACAATTTATCCATTTGCCCATTGGAAGGGGGTTGGGTTATTTGTAGTTTTGCCTATTACTATAAATCAAAGATATTATGGGCATTGTTATCAAGTTTGTGTGTGTGTGTGTGTGTGTGTGTGTGTGTGTGTGTGTGTGTGTGTGTGTGTGTGTTGGGGGGTTCTCTTTCTTTAAGATGATCTTTAGGGGTTTTCTGGCTTGAACACTGACAGATTCCAGAACTGGCCTGTACTAGGGATTCCTGGAAAGAATTTTCAGGAGAATTCTCAGGTGAGCGTCTGACTCCTGGTGCCCACATGGAAGATATAGCTGTGCGCTGTGCGGGAGATAAACAGAAACATTTGGAGCAGATTCATTGAAGGCTGGAAACTGGGCTGGGTCTCTGGGTCTGTTTGTGGTGGCTGTTTGTGTTCCCCAGCACTTCTCTGTGAGTCATGGGTTTTCATATAAGCAAGGCAGGGGAGCCTGAGGTCCCCAGAAATTCTTGGGAATGAAAACTGGCTGTCACTGGATGCCCATGATGGGAAATGGAGAGCAAGTGGCTTGTGCTATTGTTTACTTGTGTGGCCCTTTCCCCCTGCTGCACTCCTCACCAACTCCTCTACCTTCAGTGTTCTCCACTCCCAGCTAGAGGACTGCACGTTTGAGTGTAGGTGGTGTCTGCTGAGCCTTTTTGGGGAGTTCCAATCTGAGTGACAAGGTAAATGGTTCACAACTTTGTGAAAACACTCATCTGTGCAGTTATATCAGCTGCCTGCTTGGCCCTGTGTGGTTGAGGGATACCCAGCATCCCTTGGGAACTCTGGAACCACAACCTTTATCTAAGAGCCCTGCCCATGGTCAGCCTTGTCCCTTCTTGATTGCCTGGGCAACATCAGCTTTCTCAGTGGTGCCCAGCCAAGAGAATCTTTGGAAGTCCCAAATCATTTTCTTCACTAAAATGCTTCAGTGGCCTCCCAGTACCTGCAGGAGAAATCTGAACTCCTGACTACATGCAAAGGCTTCTGTAATCCCGTCCATAGCTGCTCTTCCCATCCCTACCCCTCCCTGCAGCCACACCAGGCAGGAGACTGCACAAGTGCTCAAGAGCTCAGTAATAAGACAAATAAGATTTGTTGGTTCTGGTGGCTCATTCCTGGAATCCTAGCTACTCATGAAACAGATCTGAGAACTATGGTTCTAAGCCAGCCCAGGCAGGAAAGCCCATGAGACTCTTTTATTTTGCCAGTCCTGGGGCTTGAACTCAGGGCCTGAGCACTGTCCCTGGCTTCTTTTTGCTCAAGGCTAGCACTCTACCATCTTGAGCCACAGTACCACTTTCAGCTTTTTTTTTATGTGGTGTTGAGGAATTGAACCCAGGGCTTCACATATACGAGGTATATGAGGTGAGCACTTTACCACTAGGCCATATTCCCAGCCCCCCAGGAGACTCTTATTATCTTTAATTAGCCAGCAAAAAGCCAGAAGTGGAGCTCAGGCTCGATTGGTAGAGCAGTATCCATAAATGAAAAAGCTAAAGGACAAAATCCAGGCCCAGAGTTCAAGCCCCAATATTGCCACATGCACTTAAAAAAAGATAAATAGGATTTTTAAATGATTATTTAAATACTTAAAATTAATTTTAAAAATTCACAGTGAACAAAATATCACAGCTTCACATCAAGACAGTCTCTGATAATGACATTGAGTCCCATTGGAGATTAAAGCAAAGGGAAATGTACATGCTTAGATGCATATTTTATGTATTTAAAAATTAAGTCATTCTCAAGGAAATGGATGGACCTAGAACAAATCATGTTAAGTGAGATAAGCCAAGCTCAGAGAGACAAATGGCATATGTTTTCTCTCATATGCAGAAGCTAGATCTAAAATACAACTGGGGAGAATAACTCATACAAGACTCTGGGCCTTCGCATGCACGCAGTCAGACTGAAGTAGGACATGCTTAGGGAAGGAATCCAAAGGGGTCACTCTGGTGAACACTTAAAGTACTATTTATTGAAATGAAGTCCAGGTAATTGAAACATGGGTTTGGTGGTGGTGGTGATGGTGAAAGTGTCATTTACTTTTGTTTTGTTTTTTGTTATTGCTGTTGTTGCTTTTTGCTTTTTGAATGGGGACAAAGAGGATGCAGAAAGGGTGAAGAAATGCATTCATGGTATTCAGTATGCATGGTGTGGAAAATGAACTCTGCAACTTGTGGGCAGGGCAGGGAGGGGGAAAATGGAAGAAAGCCAGGAAAGAGAGACATTGTCCAAAAAATATATTCATTACCTGACTTATGAAATATTAACCCCTCTGTACAACAGCTTACTAACAACAATAAAATTATACTAAAAAAGTTAAAGTTCGAGTAAACAGAAAGTAGATGTGTCAATATTCCCAACATTAAGTTTCAGTATCTTATTATTATTTTTTACTGAAAGAATTTATTATTCTTTTACCCTCTTGGTTTTGATAGAAACAACACACGGGTTCTATTTTCATGCAGCTCAGATGAAGAAATGCCCTGTTTTCTCAGAAGCCCTTTCTCCTATCTAGCAAGAGTGGGCAGTGGTCTTGAACCTGGAGCCACTTTGCTTCTCCATCCTACTAGAGTACTGTCAGTCACATTGTGTGGTGTTGGACAAATGATTGGACTTTTCTCTCTGCATCTCATTCCCTTTATCTGTAAGAGACACTTCTTAGGCAGACAGTTGTAAGGATTAATTGAGAAAGTTGCTGTGAGGTCTGTGGGAAAAATGTTAGTCCCAGAACGAGTACAGAATAAAAAGCAAATGCGATTCCTGGGCACATTCCTACTTCCTTTAAACCCAGCTTGAGGTGATGGGAGCCTTCTCTGTGTTCCAGGCAGCTCTTGCTTCTCCTTCCTCTGGCCTCTTTGACCCGTGTCCTTCCCTCTAGCAGTTCCCTGCCTGTACCGCAATAGCCTCTGTGTGTACCATCTGTCACTCCACTGCAGTATGAACATTCCCAAGGAAGTCCCCTGCACATCTCCTGGAGAGCCAAGGTTGAATTTGCGATGCCAGCATGGGTCCCTGGACTGTTCTTAGTACTCAGATCTGGGCTTGTTCTGAGGTAAAGGAACCACATGAGGCTTTTCTATCCCACAAGGCCACAGTTGGAGGGAACCATTGACTGACATGAAGTCTAGTGACCCCAAATTGCAAGCCAGTTTGGAATTCAGTTCCCACGGGTAGGGAAAGGCCTGTTCCCTGGAGATGGTGTGTTCAGTCCTGCCATTGTCCAGAGACCCTGGTGTTTGTTGGACACTGTGAGACAAGTCATTCTAAGGAGTGGTGGGGTTCTCTGAGAGGGCTCCCCAAGCAATGCCTCCGGTCACTCAGGAGGGCTCTGGGATAGGGTCAGTCTGCCACCATGCGGGCATCCTCTTAGCTGTCTGTGCTCTTCTGCAGGAGTTCATGACTGACTCCTCATTGAGAAGATTTGGGTTTTCAGCCTGAAGTCAAGAATGTTACTTACTCCTCTTCTCCTTCCCTGGACCACTCAGAGTCCAGAGGAGAAAGAGAAAACCTGAAGATGAGACATCTCTATGTGCATGTGCAGACACAGTCATGCAGTGCACTGTGATGTTTTGGTTAATGACAAACTGCATCTATGACAATGGCACCATGATTATAATAAAGTTGACATAATTGTATGTGCTATGCTATGTGTTGGTACTGAGGCTTGAACTCGGGGCCTAGGAACTCTCCCTTAGCTGTTTTGCTCACAGTTGGTACTCTACCACTTGAGTCACACCTCCAATTCTGGCTTTTTGCTAGTTAATTAGAGATAAGAGTCTCATGGCTTCAAACCAAGATCTTCAGACCTCAGCTTCCTGTGTGCATGTGTTATGTGCATGTGTGTGCATGTGTTATGTGCATGTGTTATATGCATGTGTGCATGTATTATGTGTGTGTGTACATGTGCATATGTGTATGGAGCCTGTACCTTTGGTAGTGGAGAGCCATGCCTACCAGCCATGCCCACCAGAAGGGCAGGCTGCAACCTTCAGGTACAAGCTGAAGTTTCTCAACAGATAGTTTCTTTTCTTCAGAGAAGTCTCACCTTGCCTTTAAGGCCTTTCATCTGACTGAATCAGGCCCACTCAAGCTATTGAAGACAATTTCCTTTACTTAAAGCCAATTGATTATAAACACTAATCACATGTCCCAAATACCCTCATAAAACACCTAGAATGGTGTTTTATTGAATAACTGGAGACTGTGCCCGGCCAAGTTGGTACAGAAAACTGGCCATCACATTTCTCAAATTAGTTTCCTGGATCTATGAAGAAAGAAGAAGAAACCAATTTAGCCTCTTTGTGCCTTGTGAAAACCAAGTTGCAATAGTAGAAAGGATTTCCTGTGGGGTGGAAACCATATCTGCTCTAAATGGCTTTACAGCTGGGAAAAATGACTATAAACTCCTCTCAGTAGTTCAAGCAGAAACCACATTTACAAAAAATTGAGGTCAACACCCTCATCTTCACAGGTGCAGGGTCTCCTTCGGGCAATGGGAAAAAAAAATCAGGTGGAGAAAAAGCAAGAGGAAGAGCACATTTCCTGGGCCAAAGAGTCAGAGAAACAGCTCTCAAAGAACCTCATCACCAGAGTTCACCCTGAGTTCATCTAATGAGTGATGTGACCTTCTGATCTCTACATGTGGGGACTTCCACATCTCTTCCATAGCTTCTTTATTCACTTCTTTCTCTCTTCATCCACTCCCACTCACCCATCCTTCCGCCCACCTGCCCATACATTCACACACCCGCCCTCCATTCAGCTCTCCACATAGCTTCATCTCCATCCATCCACTCACTTACCTGCCCATCTATCCATCCACTCTTCCATGCAGGCATGCACCCATCCATCATCTATCCACACATCCAGCCTTCCACTCACTCACCCACTGTCTATCCACTCTCCTCTCTATGCATCCATCCACCTATCTATGTATCCCAAAGACACATATGGATACTTACTAAATGCCTGCTATAATGCAGCCACATGCTTGCTGCTAAGGAAGCCATAGCAAGGGAAAGAGAAATATTTCCTACCCAAAAAGAGCTTACTGTTTAGAGGTAGATACTGGTACAGACAAATGGAAGATTGAAAGTGAGACAAGTGCCATAGAGGAGAGGTGGGTATTACAAAAACCTGCACTGGGAGTTTGAACTAGGAAGGGAGGCAGGGAAAACTCCTCAGTTCCAGTGGAGACACAGAAGACAAGGAGGGGATCGTGGAAGGTGAGCAGAGGCGGGGGCGGGGGAAGGGGGAGAGAGGCAGTGAGTTGACAGAATGGGAGGCAGTGGTGTGGTGGGAGGGCAGGAGCTGGGAGCGGCCCAGGGCAAGGCTGGAGGGGAAGGCAATGGTCCTTGGTTTAGGGTCAATGGAGGAAGTTTTAGTATTTTCTTTCTGAAAATGATCAAAGTGTTTTAGGGAGGAAGTGATGGCATTTTGAAAAGATGGGTTAGTGAGGAGGAAGAGTTGAGATGGAAAAACTGTCCAGGAGGCTAGGGTAGTTGGTACTCCTCTAGCATGTTTATAAAGATGTAGTATTGAATTTGTAGAATAATTTTTCTTACGTAAATATCCACCATAATGCTATATTGAGATACTGTACTGTGAAGTGTAAGTGTTGACAGTGAAGCACCTGCTGAGGAGAAGCTGTGCACAGGTTTCTTAATGCAGGGACAGTGACTGATTCAGCTCTGTACCTATGCCCAGTAGATGCCCAGGCCTGGTACTGTGAGCTAGCCAAGGAGTGAATGATGGGTTTAGAAGACTGCTGTGGTCTGGGGGGAGATTTTCCCCCCTTTCTGTCCAGAGCTTTTGAAATGGACTAACTTCAGCAGACATGGCAGTGGTTTATAGCAGGGCTCAGTTAGTGGGAGAAGGGAAGGTGGGCTAAGGGAGAAACTGGGATTATTTTGCCCCTCTAGGCTGCTTTGTGTGGGGTCTCTAGTGGCTATCATGGCTTTCTGTGGCTCTAGGGGCAATGGTAGCCCCTGCTGATGTTAACACTTGATTATTCCAAAGTCCTGCTTGTCTTCTCCACTTTCCCACCCACTCTCATAATAACCGCTGCTTAGAACACTTGGCAGCTTCTCTCTCCTGGCTGTGTTCCCATTAATACAAGAGTGAGCTGTGAGCAGGGAACTGTGGCTCGCATCTGTAGACCTAGTTACTCAGGAGCCTGAGATAGGAAAATCACATTAAAAGCCAGACTGGGCAGGAAAATCTGAGACCTGTCAAAAAGTGGAAGTGGAGCCATGGGTTAAGTGGTAGCTATGAGCAAAATAGCTAAGGAATAGCACCTAGGCCCCAAGTTCAAGTCCTACTTCTAGAACAAACAAACAACAACCAAAAAGAGTTGTGAATGTCATGTCTCTGCCCCAGAACTCAGATTTTCTGGAAAGTTCCTGCCTACATATCCATTGTCATAAGACATTTCATTAGACACAAACATAGAAGATACCTTTGTACTTGAAAAATGATACTGAAACTTTTTTTAAAAGAAGTAAAACTATAGTAAAAGCACACCAGGGAGAGGGAGCAAGAAGGAAGATTATTACTATTATTATTTTATTTTGTGCCAGTCCTGGGGCTTGAACTCCTGGCCGGGTGGTGCAGTCTCTGAGCTTATTTTTCTCAAGGCTTGCACTCAAATACTTGAGCCAAAGCTTCACTTACAATGAGGGAGGAGGTAACAAGTTTGACAAGAAATGTACTCACTACCTTACCTATGTAATTGTAACTCCTCTGTACATCACCTTGACAATAAAAAGAAATAAAAAAGAAGGAAGCATATTATAACAATAACAACTTGCAGTGATTAAACCTCGAACAGGGGCTCCATACTTTGGATACATTCTTATTAACCCAACAGAGACATCCCACCGCTATATTGTGGATAGAGACTGCTACATGGCAGGCTGAAATCTGAGCCTCTGGTCCCTCTCCCTCCAGAGCTAATGAACATTCTGTGCAGTGCAACAAGAGAGGGCAACCCTCCCAGAGAGTAAGAACATGTTTGTTAATTATGCACATAATATAGGCATATCATTTAATACATTAAACATGAACCCATATTAATAAGCTGCTAGTCATAGAAACCAAAAATTTCTAAGTCACCGACATGATGTCTGTGATCTCAAACCAGCAAGGGCTGAGACAGCAGCCTGCAGAGCCGACAGACGGCAGGCAGAGGGTCCTCGGGCTGTCATCTTCACAGTGGTGTGACATCACATTCCAACAAGTGTGCCACCATGAGACCCCCACACCTGAGTGCGCAGGAGGATGGCACCCTCTCAGGTCGCAGGGCAGACATTGTGAGAAACAAACCAATTACTTGGAGAAGAGACCTAAGAGCAAGCAAGGGCCTCACAGCGTGCACAAATCAAAGGCAGGTGGGAAGGGATAAAAATATGAGTCTCGAATGCCTTTGGGACATGAATCCCTTCCTTCATGGAATCCAGCACAAAACTTTGCCTAGAGGATTTAAATGTTTTAAACGTTGCTTTTGAGCAACAGGTGCCCATGGCTCCCACCTGTAATCCTAGACACTTACAAGGCTGAGATTTGAGGATGGCAGTTTGAAGTCAGCCTGAGCAGAAATGTCCGTGAGACTCTTATCTCCAATAGCTAACAAAGAGCCAGAGTGAAGATGTTGCTCAAGCAGTAGAGCATCGCCCATGTGTGCAAAAGCTAACAAGAGTATGAGGCTCTGAGTTCAAGCCCTAGTACCAGCACATACACAAAAGAATGCTTTGGATAAATACCCAGTGCACAGCACCGCAGAGAATCTTTCCCAAGAATAAGCTGGGGGTGGTGGTGACCATGAGGCTGCTGCAGTGGTCCTTGTATTTACTGCTGGGGTTTGCTCCTCCAGTATCCCCCTAAGGTTTTTATGAAGAACACTTTGTAAATCGAAGTATCCAATAGAATATAGGTTCCCACTCTGCACTGTTTCCTTCAGAATCTTTGTCCTTAATAACTGAGTTTGACTTAGAGGCCAATCTGGGGCCAAAGACCAGAGAAAGAACCCCTAGGTGCTTGGAAGGAATTAGGCTTGGCACCTTAGCTCAGTTGGCCTCTCCTTCTAGTCTGAAGTTTTGTCCCAGGATGCTGCAACTTTGTTGGGGGGCAGGCCCTCCTGCTGGCTCTTCTCAGCACTCCTTTTCATTTCTGACCTCAGGCTCGGCTCTTCCAGCCAGGTCCTGGGGACCACTCTTGTCTAGCTCCTTAGACTACCTAATAACTGAGATTTAAGGGTTATATTTCATTTCAGATTAGTCTAAATTGTCCTATCCACAATTTACAGATTCTATCTGGAAACTTGGTTCTGACCTTCTCATTATTGGATAGAAATACTCTAGGGGCTTCTGTGGGCAAAGGGATGCATGTTTCAGTAGCCTTCCCTCCTGGAAATGCTTTGCCCTCTTTGTTTCCTAAATACTCAGTTTTCTAGGTATCTTTGCATTACGCTGCATCACAGTGTTCTTCACTTGTTTCTGTTTCTCCCCCAAGACTTTGAAATGCTGGAGTGCCCAGGGCTCAGGCCTCCTTCCTTCTTCAGTGCCTCTTGTACCCGGGGTGATAGCATCCCTTCCCGTACTCTCAAGCAATATCTACGTGAAGAGTGGTAGGCTTCTAGCTTAGACCACCTCCATAATCTTGGACTCACTCATACATCCAATGGGGGGGGGGGGGCGGTGGTGCAAAAACACCTACTTAAAAAAATCCAATGTGCTGTATAGATTTTCCTCAATGTATAACTGTGTTTTTTCCTACTAAACACATTGTAAGTTGAAAAATATTACAGGATAAAAATGCTTTTAGTTCATTGAAACTACTAATCTCTGTTGCTTAGAGCAGCCAACCTCAACTGTGCTCAGAACATGTATGAGTGCTGGGTGTCACGGGTCAGCATATCTCCAGCTCAAGAAAAGATCCACAGGCTGGGAATATGGCCTAATGGCAAGAGTGCTTGCCTTGTATACATGAAGCCCAGGGTTCGATTCCCCAGCACCACATATATAGAAAATGGTCAGAAGTGGCACTGTGGCTCAAGTGGCAGAGTGCTAGCCTTGAACAAAAAGAAGCCAGAGACAGTGCTCAGGCCCTGAGTCCAAGGCCCAGGACTGGCAAAAAGAAAAAAGAAAGAAAGAAAAATCAACAGTCAACTTTTTATCTCTATTAAACATACAACAATTTTACACAACCATAAAGTTGGAAAATAGCTCCCAGTTGAATGATCATAAAACAGACACCATCAAAACAAGTCTTCCCACAGAGCCAAATGCATTGTCCTGGTTTGTAGCTTGGGGACCACAAGACCTCCATCCCTCCATCCCTCCATCCCTCCATCCCTCCCCTCCCACTCCATGCATCGGGACACTCAGTGTGAGGAAGTGGTGCTGTGTGACTTCTGAAGCTTGACTATAAATACAATGTAAGTATCTCTTCTGTCTTGAGGTACTTGCCCTGGGAACCCAGCTACCAGGCCACAAGGAAGCCCAAAGAAGCCTCACAGAGAGGTCAGGTGGAGGTGTCCTGGCCAATAGTCCACCTAAAGTCTAGCTGAGAGTGAACTTCAACCACTGGATATATGAGAAAAGATGCCACAAGAGGAGCCAGCAGTTGAGTTCCCCCAGCTGGTAGGTAAATCCTCCTAGCTGAGGCCCCAGGCATTGGAGGAGGCAAGTTGTCCATGTTCTGCTTCTCTCTGGACTCATAACCAACACAGCAGAGGAAAATGGTGGCTGTAATTCTGTGAAGTGTTTGGGGATGGGTAGGGTAGATGTAGTAGCCTCAACCATGACTGCCCTCCAGCCTCCGCCCAGGGGGCCCTGCACCCTCTTGCAGTTTCCCTTCTTGAGTCTTTGATTGATGTGATCTCCCTGCCCTATCTCTCCCACAGAACTGCCATACTTGGGCAAACCACAGGAGGCAGGCCACACCCTGCCCACCCACTCTCCAGCCACATGGAGCCTGGACTCAAAGTTGAGTGTATGCTATTCCCATCCACCTTTGCTGTGTTCCCTTCCTTCTCTCTCCTCCTCACCTCTTACCTTTTCAGCTTGAGGAATTCACTCTCATTCTTCCAAAGCCAATTGAAAAGTTTCTTTCCTGAAAAGAAGACTCCAGAAGGTTGAAGACCTCAAAAAACCACATAGTGAAGTCAGAGCTGGGTTAATGGTAGGTGCTGGAGACGCTGTGCTCACCCATGGGGCAGCAGTCATCTGGCTCCAGATAATTCACTGGTGCCTGCTGGGAGCATGGCTTGAATATGGTTGGAACTCTTGACTTTCCAAGATAAACTAGAGTTTTTATACGGTCTCCCAATTATAAACCTTCCTCCTCCTCCTCCTCCTCCTCCTCCTCCTTCTCTTCTTCCTCCTCCCCTCCATGGCACGAGGCCAAGATGCAGAGCACTGATGCTGAGATGCAGAGCACTGAGGGTGAGCTGCAGAGCACGAGGAGGAGCTGCAGAGCACGAAGCCGGAGGCGGCATCCTGGGTGCTCTATCACTCACCACATTCCTGTCTTCTCCTCTGGAGAAGTTGACAAAAATGTATGAGCTGTATTTTGATGCCATTCACACCCAGATAAAAGACAGAACACCTCGATGGGGGGCACAAGTGATGTAATGGCAAAACATTATCTATCTCTTCACTTTGAATAATAGAAGACATTTGGCTCACTTTGCCTCTTTTGAAACTGTAGACCTAGTAATATGTGTGTTGCCTGTTAGTATGAGATTCCCCATTCTCAAATGCAACAATTTACTTTATGGTGTGTTCTTATCCCCCATCAGGAGAACTATCCATTCAATTTGCATGCTGGGCACTAGTGGCTCTGCAATCTCAGCTACTGAGATCAGGAGGATTGAGGTTCAAGACCAGCCAGGACAAAAAGTTGGTGAGAGCCTCTGTTAACTGATGGGTGGATGTGGAGGCACTCACTTGTCATGCAGACACGGGGAGGCGGGGCTGAGAGCGGGAAAATCATGGTGTCTAGCCAGATTCAGCGAAAATGGCAGACATGGAGGAGAGATGCCATCTCAGGGGAGGAAGCTGAGAGTGCTGACACGCCCGCCACCCCAGGGAGGATGAAAAGTGTAACACAGGTGCACGAAAGTCCAGGAGCACAGCCGGGCGTAAAGTAAGACCTATCTCAAAAATAGTGACTGCCGGGAAATGAGGGGCTGGAGGCATGGTGCAGCACAAGAGTGCAAGTGCAAGGTCCCAAGTTCAACCCACCAGCATTGCCAAAAAAAGAAAAAAAAGACAAAAGAGTCATCCATGATTGCATACAATGTGTGCGGTGGAGGGAGGTGTAGGCTGCCTACCCATGGCATTTTCAAAAGAGAAAAGTAAAGGAACTGAGACTTCTGGAGAAATCACCAAAATGGGAGAGAAATCCTAGCCAGGATCATGCATATGCTGTCCTGGGCTGTGCGGGAAGGTGGGCTGGTGTGCAGCAGTGCCAGCAGGGAGTGGTGCAGTGTGGAGATGAGGCATACTTTCTCTCCTTGGAATGGACACATGGGCAGTAGCAGCATGGAGCCTGTCACGCAGAAGCAGTGAGCACAGGCGCATGCTCAGTGTTGGCATGCCTGGAGGAGGGGCTGATGGCCTGCAATAGAGTAGAGGCTTTCAGGAGATGTGATGTCCAGTGTCGGCTAGCCCAGACTCTTTGGAGGTGAAGGAGTATGACTTGTTTTACGTGGCCTTGGGGACCTCAGGTCACATGAAGAGGCACACGTGCGGTCAGTGTGAGGAAGAGCCTTCTCTGTGCCCTCGCTGCCCAGGCCTAGGAGAGGCCGCACGGGAGATGTGGTGCTGAGGGATGGGTTCCCTGGCTTGTGACTCTGGGTTGGTCTCTGTGTTTGACACTGATTGGGAGGCGCCTTTCTTATGGACAGCTGTCAAAGGAGGCACGAGTGGACAGAAGGAAAGGATTTGAGCTGGGAGGAGAGGTGCAAGAGGGCATGTGTGCATCCTGGGGGGGCCTCGGATGGGTGTGGCCCTTCCGTGCTGTCCCAAATTGAGGTCAGGAAGTTGGGCCTTTGGAGCTTCACATAAACCAGTCACTCAATGCAGGTGTCCTGCAGGGATGGGGTTAGGTGGGATGAACAATTTTGGGAGAGCAGCCAGCTGATGCGCCGGTGATCCTGGGGAAACATGGAGGACAGGAATGAGAGACAGCCTTGGGCAGGAAGGGCTCCAGGGAACCCATCATGGCGTGCTTCCAAACGAGGCCTACTGGAGGTGCTATGGCCCCTTCAGTGTGATTCTTCTGACTTCTAGAGCTCACATTCTACTCCCAAATGCCAAAGCATCTTCAGAAGAGCCCAGTGTTTCTGAGGTCCTGCTGGTGTTAGAGGCATAGTAGCTGGAAACACGAGTGTGAGGAAGATAAAACCCCTTCACAGTGCGGATATGTTTTAGTGAAAGAGACATAAAACAATAAGCAATATAACCAGCATATGAAGATGCAGAATGATGTGTGTGTGTATGTGTGTGCACGCGTGTGAAGATAGATTTGGATTTGAATTACATTGAGGAGCCCTGGAGATTTGGGGAAATTCCAGGCAGGAGGAAGAGTAAGTGCAAAGGTCCTGAGGCAGGAAGAACCCTAGAATTTTCATGACTTGTTTAACTGAGTGTGAAAATAGGAACCTGAGTTTGCAAGGAAAGTTTGCTTCAGTGAAGATAGGCACTTACATATGTGGGTACACGAGGCCTTTGCAATGTTAGCAGCCCAAAGCCACACCTGCTTGTGAGAACACCCATTTCTGTAGTAAGGTATTGGTTGATGGGATCCTGCTTTAGGCAGTGGAGCCCCAGCAGGAATGGGCTTCTTCCTCATTTGTAAACTCAGGATGGTGTCAGTACCCACTGTGCAGGGTAGTTATGAGAATCAAGGGTATGTTATACCAAAGTGTTTAACTCAGTCCCTGGTGCAGAGCTAAGTACTTGGCAAAGAGTTCTCAGGTGTCTGTTGAACCAGAGAGCTTAACCTCAGGTTTAATTCTATCTTAGGTTTTTCTTGGTGTTTTTAACCGAGTCTGTCTTTGTATCTTTCTTTCTCCCTGGTCTTTTGGGCCATCTCTGTTCTTATCCTTTGTCTCTATCCCTTCCTTTGCTCTCTCTTTCATTTAATCTGTTTTGTCTTTCTCTTTCATCTCTACCAGACAAGGAGAGCCCAGCTGTGCATTTCGAGGCTGCTCTCCAAGGTGCTGGCTAGGTCAGGGGCCCCAGGCTTCCAGCACTCCTGAAGGAGTGGAGATGGATGGCAGCCACGCTCCAGCCCTAGGTGGGCATTGAGAGCGGCTGCTCCCCACTCCTCCCACCCCACACTCGGTCCTGTCTCACGCAGGCCCACATGGCCTCCTGGGCGGCCCCAGCCCAGTCGTCCCTCCTGGTCTCCAGGAGTGCAGCAAGGCAGATTGGAAGTGGATTTATTTCTCCTGCTCTAGTGGTGCATAGCAGCTCCCTGGTGAGGGCGGAGTGGACCCTTCTGGAAATACAGGCACTTTCTCCATAGAAACTCTTATCCAGGAGAATGATGGCAGAAGCGGTGGCACTTTATCTCTCCAAGAAGCTTTCCTTAATATCGCCTAAAGTGAATTAAATGAGAAGGGCCTTGGGATTTCATCTTTCCTCTTTCTGCTCAGCAGGTGATGGGTGGGGGAGGGCTTGGGGCTCAGCGGGAGGAAGGGGCAAGGGGCCCTGAGAAGGTATACAAGGGCAAAGTCTTATCACTGAGCTTAAAGGGGCCGCACACACATTCCAGTCCTGGCTCCATACTAATGCTGGGTCTCTGGCCAAAGGATAGATCAGTTTTCTTATCTGAAACCAGGACCAAAAATATCTGCTCAGGCATCCCCAAAGAGCTGTTGTAAGGATTGAGTTTGAAAGCTAAGTGTTGTTTATACTCTAATCACCCGTGTGTGTGTGTGTGTGTGTGTGTGTGTGTGTGTGAGGCTCTGTGCTTTCCATGTATTTCATCATTGACTCTTCATCACAATAAGGTAGGCTACTATTGTTCCTCTTAAGAGGTGAGGAAGCAGAGGCACCTGAGGAGTTATAACTGTCCTAAGGCAAGGGAGAAGGATGAAGGGAGAAAGGAGGGCTGGGACGTGAACTCATGCTCTGTTATAAAGATCAGCCATGGCCCATGCCCTCACAGCCAAGTTGTCTTAATGTAGTAATGGAGATCCTGGAAGATGGCAGGGCTGAGTTGGTGGATGCATGCTGAGATGCCCGAGTTTCACCTTGGGCATGCCAGAAGAAACTTAGGGAGAAAGGACTGTGAATGCTTTACCTCAAGACAGGAACATCTGCTGTGGTTTCTTGACCCACTTCTGGGATTCAGAGGTTAAGGAGTCCAGGTCTTTGCTTCCATGCCCATCCAAAAACATCACCGCCCAGATACAGCAAAACACACACACACACACACACACACACACGCGCGCGCACACACACACACCTATGTTCATTGTATCATTATTTACCACTGCCAAGTTATGAAAACAGCTGAGATTCTCTATATACACAAATGGATTTTACTCATCCATCAGGAAAAATAATGTGTCATTTCCAGGAAAATGGACAGACTTGGAAAAAATTATGTAAAGTGAACTAAATTTGGCTTAAAGGGACAAAGGGCTCCTGGCACTGGTGGCTCACACCTATAACTCTAGCTACTCAGGAGGCTGAGATCTGAGGATCACGGTTCAAAGTCAGCCTGGGTAGGAAAGCTGGTGAGACTCTTATCTCCAATGAACCACCAGAAAACTATAATAGAGCTATGGCTCAAAGTGGTAGAACACTAGCCTTGAGCAAAAGAGCTCAGGGACAGTGTCCAAGCCCTGAGTTCAAGTTCTAGGACTAGAAAAAAACACAACAATTTAAAAAAGACAAGGGGCACATGTTTTCTCTCATATATCCAAGTTAGCTCTAAATGATAAACATGTGAGAATATAGGTACAGGGTCATATATGTACCAACAAATTGACTCAAGGATGGTAAGCATAAGGGAATATCCCAGTGGCGTAACACTTTTGAACAACTAATTGATAGCTTAACAGCTTAGATTCAGGTGTTTGGGGATGGTATGGAAACCTCAGGAGGCTTCAAGTTACTGGGAGAAACTGTGGGAGGAATTAAGGTTTCTGTCCTGAGACCCTTGACATCTTGCAGGATTAGGTTGTTATGCAGGTGAACCAGACTCTGATTAACTACTGGTTTCCTGTTTTGTAATGTGATCTCTGCTTCCTGCCCGTACCCTGCCATTGCCAGCTGGAATGAAGGGATGAGTCTGAGGGGAGGGCTGTGTGCTAGAGCCCATGTTCAGTCTCACAAGTGACAGTTAAAGAAATTTCCCTCCTTCCCTCCCTTGTCCCCTTTCTCCTTTCCTGCTTCCTGTGTCTCTCCTCTCTCTCTCTCCCCTTCCTTCCTTCCTTCCTTCCTTCCTTCCTTCCTTCCTTCCTTCCTTCCTTCCTTTTTTCTCTCTCTCTCTCTCTTCCTTCCTTCCTTCCTTTCTTTCTTTCTTTCTTTCTTTTTCTCTTTCTTTCTCTTTCTCTCTCTTTCTCTCTTTCTTTCTCTTTCTTTCTTTCTCTTTCTCTCTTTCTCTTTCTTTCTTCCTTTCTCTCTCTCTTTCTTTTTCTCTTTCTCTTCTTTCTTTCTTTCTTTCTCTCTCTTTCTTTTCCTTCCTTCCTTCCTTCCTTCCTTCCTTCCTTCCTTCCTTCCTTCCTTCCTTCCTTCCTTCCTCTCTCTCTCTCTCTCTCTCTCTCTCTCTTTCTTTCTTTCTTTCTTTCTTTCTTTCTTTCTTTCTTTCTTTCTTTCTTTCTTTCTTTCTTTCTTTCTTTCTTTCTTTCTTTCTTTCTTTCTCTTGAACTCAGGGCCTGAGCCTGGACCCTGACCCTAAACTTTTGTGCTCAAAGTAGCACTCTACCACCTTGAGCCACAGGCCCACTTCTGGTTTTTGAGTCGTTAATTGAAGATAAGCATCTCATGGGGACTTTTCTGCCAAGGCTGGCTTTGAACCCCAATCTTCAGATCTCGGCCTCCTGAGTTGCTAGGATTACAGGTGTGAGACACAGGTACCTGGCTTCCCTTCCTTCTTTCTTTTCTTCCATCTATTTTGTTATTATCTTTAAGTAGTTGCACAAGGGCTATTGTTTCAACATCATTTTTTGTGTACAACACATCCTGATTAAGGTCACCCTTTTTATAATTTCCCACATCTTTCCCAACTCCACCTATCCCCTCAGTTTTTCCTCCTTTCATCTTTTAAGTTTCCTTTTCATTACTGGCCTTGGGCTTGCTTGTATTGTTCTATCACTGAGCCACACCTCAAGCCCTTTTACATACTGGTTGTTTTTAAGGGAGGGATTCATTTCCTGTCTAGGCACACCCTTGCACTACAATCCACCTATTTTATGCTTCTCACCGAGGCTGGGATGACAGGCACATCTTGCCACTAACAGCTACTACATTGAGATGTAGTCTTTAGGATGTTTTCTGTCTGTCTGTCCTGGAACCACAGTCCTCCCTATCCCAGCCTCCTGTGTAGCCAGCGTGACAGGGACACAGCACTGTGCCCAGCTATAGTGGAGAAGGGGTAATGAGTATATGCCCAGGCTTCTTTCAAACCATGATCCTCCTGATCTCAGCCTCTACAGTAACTAGGATTACAGGTGTGAACCTCTAGGTAGAGCCTTTTCTTTATAAATCTAGCCTGCCTCGAATATTGGGTTATGTAATGAAAACTAGACTAATGCAAAGAGGCTTCGTAGCTCTATTTCTTGTTCTATAGGTTTCTGAGCCAAGGGCCCAAAATCTTGGTTCCTCAGTGTTTTTTTAAGCTTTGGGCTTAGTTTATGCTCCAAGGGAGAATCAGTGGCTGAGTTCTCACATGGCTTCCTGGGAAGAGAGCTTTTCTTTTGGAACACATTTAGAGATCCCAAGGCTGTGCAGAATTCTGCACTCTCTTTGTCCAGCCCCTGGTATCCACATGTACGGGAACGGGGTCTTTTGTCAAAGCCAAGAAGTTAATGTTGGTACAATACAAGTAGCCAAACTATGGACTGGATTCAGATCTCCTCATTTTTTCTATGGGTGCCATATTTCTGTCCCAGAATCTATTTCAGGCTACACAGTGTATTTGCTTCAGGAATATTTACATAACAGAAATTGGGCAAAGGTTACTGATCTGAACTTGACTAATTATTTTATTGATGATCTAGACTTAAGAGGGTGATAGAGATCATGTAAATAAGTAATCTAAAAATCTGTTGATTTGTTTCAAGTATCTGTAATTATTACTGTCCCCCAGAGGACAGCTTAGGAAGTGGCAGGACAGTCAATATGTGAGTAAATGAATGAATGAATGGATGGATGGATGGATGGATGAGAGTCTTAATCCTCCTTTTAGGACCACCACTTAGTACTTATTCTGGTCAATTTTGGTCCTGTTGCTCGAGCTGCTCTTCTAGGTTGGGAGCAGTAATCTGAATATTTCTTGCCTTTCCATTTGTGTGGGGAGAGTGTGGGCAT
The DNA here is from genome assembly GCF_023159225.1 of Perognathus longimembris pacificus. Taxonomy (NCBI): domain Eukaryota; kingdom Metazoa; phylum Chordata; class Mammalia; order Rodentia; family Heteromyidae; genus Perognathus; species Perognathus longimembris. Next base: position 8,735,471 of record NC_063177.1, read on the forward strand.
TTGAGAGGATGTGTGTGTGTGTGTGTGTGTGTGTGTGTGTGTCTCAGGTACAGCAGCTTAGAGGATGGGAGCTTGCTTGCCTTGTTGAGCAAGGGAACTTGCTGCGGGGTTGTCAGCCATTCTCTCTGACCTCTCAGACTCCCTTTCTGCTGTCTGTCAATCAGTTTTATAGATGAAGGGATACACAGTAGATATTAGGCTGTGTATATCTATGGGAGCCCACTAGAACCTTGGGTAAGGTTCCTTGCTTCTGTATTTGATATTGAGATAGAAGTTGCTCTAGTTCAGCAAGGCTAATGGGTGGAAGGGAGAGCTGGGTGGTAAAGTTGGGGAAAGCAAAGGAGAAGTCAGAAATCATGAAGACATTTGTAACTCATGGGGTGCTAGAGCTGGCTTGAACAAACTCCTGGGGGCTAATTATTAAATTTTCAGAAGTTTTCTGATCCATTTTTTTAAACACAGCCAATGTTAAAAATTAAACTAGGCTGGTGTTGTGACTCATGGCTAGCATCCCAGCTGTGCAGGAGACAGAGATGGAGGATGATGGATCATGGCCAACCCAGGCCTAAGAAAAAGATACAACCTTAACAATAAGCCAGTAGTAGTTGGTGTGCCCCTGTAAACCCATCCTACCCAGTGCCACCTCAAGGACTCACAGTGTAAGGAGGATGAGAGGCAAAACCAGGCAGCAGGAAGAGATGGAGGCCCCCACGGTCTCTGTCCAAACAGCCTTCCAAACCCCCAACCCTACATCCCTTCCCGAAGCAGCCATGGCTCCCACCCCATGCCCAGTTCTTTGGCATGGCCTTGCTGTACATCCACTTTGACTCCTACGCTGTCTGCTCATCCTGTGGGCTTCCCTTCTTCCTGTCCCATGCTACCCATTTCCCACTGCTCTTTAAGGGCCAACATGCTGCTAACGTGATGTCGCTCCTACAATGTCTTCTGCACCTTCTCTCCCTGTGGAGGCCTCTTGTTTCCAGCTACTGATCAGAGTGACCTCCACCTCAACCCCTCTGCTCCCATCAGAATCAATCTCCCTTTCCCCCATCCATCACCCTCACACCCTCAATTCAGCACCATCCACGGCTGATGTGTAGATCTGCAGATGGCTGTTTACAGAGAGCATGGCACGCCCTGGGAAGTGTGCCAAGCACGTTCTGAGATTCTGAGCATTGTCTTCACGTCATTCTCTCAGGATTCCTGGGAGAAGGTGTTCTGGTGGCCTTTTTCTTGGAGCAGGAAATGGAGGCTGGGGGTGAACAATCTCAAGGCCTCACGGCTGCTAAATGGCATGGTGCAGATCTGATCCAGGGTGCACTTAACCTCTCTTCGCTGGGTGTGGGGTGGTCCTCATCCCCATCAGAGCCCTGGGCTGGGGCTGCAGAGGAAGAGGAGAGCTGGAGAGAGTGTGGAGCTGTGTGTGGAGCTGGTTTCCAGAGAAGGCAGAAGAAAGTCAGTCATGCTATCGGAGGTGGGGAGGGGGTGTGCAAAGTGGAACTGAAACACAGTCAGCCAGAAGGGGGCTCCGCCCAACAATGAACTAGGCTTAGGCCTGCCCCTACTTCCAACGAATCAGCCTTCCTCCCTCCTCCCCTGTCCCTCCTCCCAGGTCCCCTGCCTTCCTCAATCCTCCCACTGCATGTGGTTTGAAAATGGCTCCAGGCACAACTCCGCCTCCCACCTCCTCAGATTCAGACAGGAAGGCTTGTCTTCTCTTACTGAGCGACAGCACTGACAGATGCGTAGGAGACATGCCTCAGTAGGAGACTTAGATCAGTGCCTCTCAGCCCAGCCCCCAGGCTTGAGGCCCACCCTGTGGGGTGGGAGCACTGGGTCCCTTCCCAGAACACCTTGACCTTTCCAGGGGGTCCGGGTGAGGCTCCCACACTTCAGACCCAGATTTACATAAACATTTCCATCACAAGCATCCCCATTTCAAATCAAGATGGGATCACTATCCTGGAAATACTTCTTTTCTCTTGACTTCTGAGAGGACAGGGTGATTAAGTCAGCCCATTCTCCTGCAGCTCAGCATCTTGAGAGCAAGGAACGTGTCCTGGGCTTGTCTCCCATCCAGCAGGACCAAATTTAACTTCATTCATTCATTCAATCACTCACACCTCAACCATCTGTGGCATGTATTTTTCTACGCTGATAAGAATATCATTTGAAAATAATGACAAATTTATATTTATGGCTTTCTTCCCAATTCTTATTCTAGGAAGTAGACTTCCCAGGACAATTTTGAATTGCTGTAAATTAGAGCCATGCTTGTCTTTTTCCTGATTTGATTGGGAAGGAACCTAAAATACCATCAGGAAGTAGAATGTTTACTGGGGGGTTTTGGTATGTCTTTTATTAAGTTGTGGAAATTACGTTGTATTTATGTTTTGCTAAGAGCTTCTCCCCATTAAAAAAATAATCAATGTGCTGCAAGTTCATAAATGGCTTTATTCTTAGTGCATGTTTTTATATGATCATATGATTTTTTTCTCAACCTGCCAGCATCTTGAATGAATTATTTTAGTTTAGTTTTGTTTTGTTTTGCCAGTCCTAGGACTTAAACTCAGGGCCTGAGCGCTGTCCCTGGCTTCTTTTTGCTCAAGGCTAGCACTCTACCACTTGAGCCATAGCGCCACTTCTGGCTTTTTCTATATATGTGGTGCTGAGGAATTGAACCCAGGGCTTCATGTATATGAGGCGAGCACTTTACCACTAGGCTATATTCCCAGCCCTATGGATTATTTTAATATACATACTTCTAAGTAATGATGAACTTGCTAAGTCTGAGCCACCTTTGCTTTTTTTCTTTTGTTGGTCCTGAGGCTTAAACTCTGGGCCTGGGTGCTGACCTTAATTAAGCTCCTTTTGCTCAAGGCTAGCACTCTACCATTTGAGCCACAGTTCCACTTCTGACTTTTTCTGTGATTAATTAGAGATAAGAATCTCCTGGACTTTCCTGCCTGGGGTTGGCTTGGAATCACGATCCTCAGATTTTAGCTTCCTATGTAGCTAGGATTACAGGCGTGAGCCACCAGCCCCTCTGCATTCCTCAAATAAGCTATTGGGTCATGTAAGGTTCATACTGTTGAAGTTGACTTTTCACTAAGCAGGATTTTTGATATCCTTATTAATAAACACACTTAAAGTATGAATTTTCTTTTGGGTGTAGTTCTTGTCCAACTTGGGTAGCAACATTACAGCAGTGTTAGAAAACAAGTAGATTGTATCACCCTCTATCTCACCACTCAGCTTTCTAAATCACAGAGGACTTAGAATCTTCTCTGTTAAAGTAGTTGCTTGCCATTTTAAGGGCACAAGAAGCTACTTTAGTTAAGCCTCATCCTTTGTTTTCCTAACAAGTTCCTGCGTTGGCCAAGTGTTTAGTTGATTGCTGCAATAACCTATTAACCTCTTTCAAACCAAGTGATTATGCAGGATTGTGAACATAAATTCTGGCCAATCGGAATGAAGCACAGTCATGAATTAGGGATAAAATCTAGGTGGACTGTCCACCCAGTACATTCAGTTACTTGTCTTTCTGTGAGTAGCACACGGTCCTGCAAAAGTGAAATGTTTTCCTTGCTGGTTTCCTCTGGAACTAGTTGTCCTTATTTCCATGAAGCACCTCAATATCTCAACAGATTTCCAACAACAGCTGGCATAACCCAGGGGCTGCCTGGTTCTTAGGAGTTTTGCAAACTTGCTTTCATAATGATATGGGTCTTTGAGAAAGGAGATAAAATTTTTGACTGTCCATTTCGTTCTCTTCATGTTTTGTTTATGCCCCGGGGTTGCTTTTTAGTTTATTAGATGGGATCTTATGTGTTTTGTTAATTGTTTAAAGAGGCAAGTTTTTTTTGTTGTTGTTGTTCTAATTGTCATCTTGAATTTTTTTATTGTCAAGATGATGTACAGAGGAGTTACAGTTACATACTTAAGGTAGTGAGTACATATACATTTCTTGTCATACTTGTTACTCCCTTCCTCATTTTTCTCCCACCTTCCCTCCCCCCAACCACCTCCCTTGTTTTCATCATTTAAAAAAAATCTTCCCCTTGATGGACATTGCCATTCTATTCTACAATGCTTTTGAACTCTATGATTATTAACAATAAAGCCATTCCTTCCAGATCAGGTGATATACATTTCTTTCATTTTGCTTATTGTAATCTGTTCCTTCTTTTTCTCTCGTTTCTTCTCTCCTCCCTGCTGCCCTTGAGTTGCTTAGTTTGTTCTCATCAGTGTCCATGGCAGCTGTTGGACCCTTTCTACTGCATTTTCCCCCCATTTTCCACTCATTCTGTGCCCTCCTCCCAGCTTCTTTCAGATGTGCATGTGTATACACCATATGTAACATAAAGAATATAGGGTCAAGAGGCAAGTTTTGATTAGTCATCTTTAATACTTTCTCTATTAATTTCTGTGGTCATCTTTATTGTTTTGGTTTATTATCTTCATTTATATTTCCTCTGATTTTTCTTTTCCTAGCTTTCTAAGTTATTTTTCCTGTATTTGGAATTGAACCCAGGGCCTTATACATGCAAGTACTCTGTGATTTAAGCCACACCCTCAGCACTTTTTATTTATTATTATTTTTTCTTATTCTGATTTTTTTAAATTTAGATTTTATTGTAAGGGTGATCTACAGAAGGGTAACAGTTACATAAATCAGGTATTGAGTATATTTCTTTTTTTCTTTTCTTTTTTTTTTTTTTTTTTTGGGCCAGTGCTGGGCCTTGGACTCAGGGCCTGAGCACTGTCCCTGGCTTCTTCCCGCTCAAGGCTAGCACTCTGCCACTTGAGCCACAGCGCCGCTTCTGGCCGTTTTCTGTATATGTGGTGCTGGGAATCGAACCTAGGGCCTCGTGTATCCGAGGCAGGCACTCTTGCCACTAGGCTATATCCCCAGCCCAGTACATTTCTTTTTGAACAGTGTCATTCCCTCCCTCATTTTCTCCCAGTTTTTCCCCTCTTGATCATCCTCTCCCCCAAGTTGTATAGTTCATTTCCAACATAGTGTCTAGTGAGTATCACTGCTGAATTGGTTCACTCTTTGTCTCACTGTTTCTGTGCTTCCCCTTCCCCTCCCAAATGAGATAAACTCACATACAAGGCAAAGGGTACAGAAATCACAAACAATGAGTGACAAAAAGGAATAAACTGAATGGGGGTGGAGTGGGGACTGAAAACATTACAACAAAAAAACTTCTTGTTTCCATTTCTTTTTTTTTTAAAGCAAATTTATTTATTTTATTTTTTTTAAAGTTCTTATTATCAAACTGATGTACAGAGAGGTTACAGTTTCATACGTTAGGCATTGTATACATTTCTTGTACTGTTTGTTACCTTGTCCCTCATACCCCCCCTCCCCCCTCCCTCTTACCCTTTCCCCCCCTGAGGTGTTCAGTTTACTTACACCAAACAGTTTTGCAAGTATTGCTTTTGTAGTTGTTTCTCTTTTTTTACCCTGTGTCTCTCAATTTTGGTATTCCCTTTCAATTTCCTAGTTCTAATACCAGTATACACGGTTTCCAATATACTCAGATAAGATTACAGAGATAGTGTAGATACAATCACAGGAAGGTGATACAAGAACATCATCAATAGTAGAAGCTACAGATACACATGGGACGTTGATCTTGTTTCCATTTCTTGGAATTCAATACACTTCATTTTTTTTTTTTTTAATTTTTTTTTATTATCAATTGAACATAAATTTTTTTTTTTTACAAGGTGCTGTGCAAAGAGGGTGCAGTTACATAGTAGGGCATTGTGTACATTTCTTGTGGTATCTTACAACCTGTTTTCCCATCCCTTGTCTAGGTCAGGTAGACCCATATGCAGTATACAATGTATCAAGCACATATACAGTGATCACAGACTTGGTCTCTACTGTCTCTCCATCTCCCTTTGTTAACAGTCATATATCAGGGAGATCATGCCCCTTTGTTTTCTGTGTTCTAGGCTTGTCTCACTCAACATTATTTGTTCGAGTTCTGACCATTTCCCTGCAAATAACAATATTTCACCATTCCTAATCGCTATGTAGTATTCCATTGTGTATAAGTACCATATTTTTTGGATCCATTCATCTGTGGAGGGGCATCTGGGTTGTTTCCAAATTTTGGCTATTGTGAATTGTGCTGCGATAAACATGGAAGTACAAATGTCCTTTTGATATCTTGGGTTTTGCTGTTTAGGATAGATGCCTAGGAGTGGTATGGCTGGGTCATAGGGTAGGTCTATATTGAGCTTTTTGAGAAACCTCCATACTGTTCTCCAAAGTGGCTGTACTAATTTGCACTCCCACCAACAATGGAGAAGGGTTCCTCTTTCCCCACAGCCCCTCCAGCATTTGTTGTTTCCTGAGTTCAGAGTATAGGCCATTCTAACTGGGGTGAGGTGGTATCTCAGGGTTGTTTTTATTTGCATTTCCTTTACTAGCAGGGATGTTGAGCATTTCCTCATGTGTTTCTTTGCCATTTTTATATCTTCTCTTGTGAAGTCTCTCTTTAGCTCTTTTGCCCATTTCCTAATAGGTTTATTGGGCTTGGAGGGGCTTAGTTTTTTGAGTTCTCTGTAGATGACCGATATCAGGCCTTTGTCTGTTGCTGTGCTGGTAAATATCCTTTCCCATATCGTTGGCTGTCTTTCTGTTTTGGTGGCTATGTCCTTAGCTGTGCAGAAACTTTTTAATTTGTAGTAGTCCCATTTGTCGAGTCTTTCTCCTATTTGTTGTGCCCCTGGGACTCTATTCAGGAAGTTCCTTCCTGTGCCTATAAGTTCTAGCGTCTTTCCTACTCTGTCCTTCAGTAGTTTCAAGGATTCAGGTCTGATGTTGAGGTCCTTGATCCATTTTGAGTTGATCTTGGTGCATGGTGATAGGCTTGGGTCTACTTTGAGTTTTCTGCATATGGCTGCCCAGTTCTCCCAGCACCAGTAGTTGAAGAGGCTATGTTTATTCCATTGTATGTCTTTAGCTCCTTTGTCGAATATCAGTTGGCTGTAAGAGTGCGGTTTTATTTCTGGGTCTTCAATTCTAATCCACTGGTCTTCCGATCTGTTTTTATACCAATACCATGCTGTTTTTGTTATGATGGCCTTGTAGTAGAGCTTGAAGTCTGGTATGGTGATACCTCCTGCACTATGTTTTTTGCCTAGAATTGCTTTGGCTATTCTAGGTTTTTTGCTGTTCCATATGAATTTATGGATTGGTTTCTCTATTTCAGTGAAGAATGTGGCTGGGATTTTGATAGGTATTGCATTGAATTTGTATAACAATTTGGGCAGTATGGCCATTTTCACTATATTGATTCTGCCTACCCATGAGCATGGGAGGTCTTTCCATCTCCTTGTGTCTTCTTTGATTTCCCTTATTAGATTTTTGTAGTTTTCATTGAATAGGTCCGTCACGTCCTTGGTTAAGTTGATCCCTAGGTACTTTATTCTTTTTTTGGCTACTGTAAATGGAATCGTTTCCATAATTTCCTTTTCTGTTTGTCTATTGCTGGTGTACAGAAAAGCTGCTGACTTTTGTGGATTGATTTTGTATCCTGCTACTTTGCCAAATTGGTTTATTAGATGTAGGAGTTTGGGTACTGAGTTTTTTGGGTCCTTGAGATATAAGATCATGTCGTCTGCGAATAGGGATAACTTGATTTCTTCCTTGCCGATGTGTATCCCTTTGATGTCCTCCTCTTGCCTTATTGCTATGGCTAGGGATTCCAGTACTATGTTGAACAGAAGTGGGGAGAGTGGGCATCCTTGTCTTGTTCCTGTGTTTAGGGGGAATGATTTAAGTTTCTCTCCATTTAATATGATATTAGCAGTTGGTCTGTTGTATATGGCTTTTATTGTTTTGAGGAATGTTCCCTCTATTCCTGTTCTCTCCAAAGCTTTTAATAGGTATGGATGTTGTATTTTGTCAAAGGCTTTTTGGGCATCGACTGAGATAACAATGTGATTCTTGATTTTAGTTCTGTTTATGTGGTGAATTACATTGATTGATTTACGGATGTTGAACCATCCTTGTGACTGAGGGATGAAGCCTACTTGGTCATGATGTATGATATTCTTGATCACTTTCTGGATCCTGTTAGCTAATATTTTATTGAGGAGCTTTGCATCTGTGTTCATTAGTGATATTGGTCTGTAGTTCTCTTTTTTTGTTGGATCTTTGCCTGGTTTGGGGATGAGTATGATATTAGCTTCGTAGAATGAGTTCGGGATTTTTCCCTCCGTTTCTATTTCGCGGAAGAGTTTGAGGAGTATTGGAATTAGCTCCTCACTAAAGGTTTTGTAGAATTCATTGGTGAATCCATCTGGGCCTGGGCTTTTCTTAGTAGGGAGGTTCTTGATTACCTCCTGTATCTCTCCGTAAGTTATTGGTTTATTTAGTTGATTTATTTCTTCTTGGTTCAGTTTGGGCAGTTTGTACTTCTCTAAGAATTGATCCATTTCTGTAAAATTATTGTTTTTTGTTGAGTAGAGGTTTTGGAAATAGCTCCTTATGATTGTTTGAATATCGTGTGTATTTGTTGTAATTTTTCCTGTGGAGTCCCTGATTTTACGAATATGAGTCTCTTCTCTTCTTTTTTTTGTGAGTCTTGCAAGGGGTCTGTCAATTTTGTTTATTTTCTCAAAGAACCAGCTTTTAGTCTTATTTATTTGTTGAATGGTCTTTCTATTTTCAATCAGATTTATCTCTTCTTTAATCTTTGTAATCTCTCCCCTCCTAGTCGTTTTAGATTCTGTCATTTCTTGTTTCTCCAGTTGTTTTAGTTTCATCGTGAGGGTATTCACCTGCTCTGCTTCCATTCTTTTAATGTGGGTACTGAGTGCAATGATCTTGCCCCTCAGTACTGCCTTAGCTGTGTCCCATAGGTTTCTTTGTGATGTGTTTTCTTTGTCATTGTGGCTTATGAATTCGTTGATTTCATCTTTAATTTGATCTGTGGCCCAAGTGTTGGATAGCAGCGTGGGGTTTAGCCTCCAAGAGTGTGTATAGGCTCTGTGGTATCCTTTGTTGTTGAGGGTTACCTTTAATCCACTGTGATCAGATATAATACATGGGATGATGTCAATTCTTTTGTATTTGCTGAGGTTCTTTGTGTGGGCTATGACGTGGTCTATTTTGGAATATGATCCATGGGCTGCTGAAAAGAAGGTGTATTGGGTCTCTGTAGGGTGGAAGGTTCTATATAGGTCTGTTAGATCCATTTGGGCAATGGTGTTATTTAGGTCCTCAGCTCCCTTACTAATCCTCTGGGTGTTGGATCTGTCTCTTGGAGAGAGAGGAGTATTAAAGTCACCCACTATGATTGTGTTTGCATCTATCTTGCTCTGTAATTCTGTGAGAATTTGCTTGACATATGTCGGGCCTCTTTTGTTCGGTGAGTATACATTTATCACCGTGATGTCTTGATTCTGGATTTTTCCTTGTATCAATATGTAGTGTCCTTCTTTGTCTTTTTGAGTGGACTTTAAAGAGAAATCCAGCTTGTCTGAGATCAGGATGGCTACACCTGCCGTTTTGGTGGGTGCATTTGCTTGGTAGATCTTGCTCCATCCTTTCATTCGAAGCCTGTTTTTGTCCCTTGCTGTAAGGTGGGTCTCTTGTAGACAACAGATGTCAACTTTTTGCTTGCGGATCCATTCTGCCAGTCTGCTCCTCTTGATCGGGGAGTTTAAGCCATTTATATTTAAAGAGATCAAGGATAAGGGTGTTTTTTCTCCTTCCATTTTCTTGTTGGGCTGTTTTTTCCTGTTGTTTTTTTTTTTTTCTTCTTGTCTTTAGTGAGCTTGTGTTTCTGCTGGACTTTGGCTATTGAAGTTTCTTTCTGAATCTGTCTGTGTGTCTTTTACGATCTCTGTTGGGTGGGCTTCCCCTCTTAATATTCGCTGTAGGGCTGGTTTTTTATTCACATACTCCTTTAGCTCCTCTTTGGTGTGGAAAGATCTGGTTCTCCCTTCGAATGTGAACTCCAGTTTCGCTGGATATTTGATCCGAGGTTGTAAATTGTTATTCTGAAGTACTTGGATGGTGTTCTTCCACTCACTTCGAGCTTGGTAAGTTTGTGTGGATAAGTCGGATGTTATTCGAATCCTCTTCCCATTGAAAAAAGTTTCCTTCTTCGCTTTGGCTGAATTCAGAATTTGCTCTTTAATCTTGAGGTCTGTAGTCTTGAATATTATGTGCCTTGGGGTGGTTTTCCTGGGGTCTGGCCTGCCAGGTGTCCTATAGGCTTCGGTTACCTGGATGGGGTCCCCTGTGAGATTGGGGAAGTTTTCTGCAATAACTTTATTGAGAACATGATTAAGCCCTCTGCTCTGGTATTCGGCTCCTTCTTCTATTCCAATTATGCGCAGATTATATCTCTTGTCTTTGTCCATTAGTTCCTGGATTAGTCTTCCCTGAAGCTTCACCTTTTCTTGGAGTGTGGTCATTTTCTGGTTGTTGTCAGCTGCTTCATCGTCCAGGCGAGAGATTCTGGATTCCATATGGTCCACTCTTTGTGTTATGGTTTCAATTGCGGAGTTTATGGATGTCAGAGAGCTATTCATGGTTGTCATATCAGCTCTGATCGTGGAAATTTCTTCCTTTAAAGAGTTGTATTTTAAATCTATTTTTTCATGCATTTCAATTCTCAGGGTGTGGAGATTTTCTTTAAAGGCGGCTTGCATTGTATCCATTTTTGCTTCCATTTCTTTAAACGAGGCTTGCATTGTATCCAGTTTTGCTTCCATTTCTTTCTTGGCTTCCTGGGTGTCCTTCCAGATTTCCGCTCTAAACTCCTGGAATTGTTTTCTGATTTCATTTCTGACGGTTTCGATCATTCCTGTTAACATGTCCTCATTTGCTTTTTTATTCTCCATCTCCTCTCCAGTCGTGCTGCTTTTTGGAGCTGGCGAGTTGGCTTGTCCTTTGATGAACTGAGTTATGTTTCTTTGTGATTTGCGCATCTGGAAGTCTGTGTAGATCTTCCCTCCCTTCTGTGTAGGCGTGTCTGCGTCAGCAGGTGCTGTCGCTGTGGCCCCGCCCACCAGTGCAGGGCACGCCTATCAGAGCGGGCGCTTTCGCCGGGGCCCCGCCCTCCTGTGCACTGTGAGTCCCCTACAACAGGCACTTAAGTGGGGTCTGCCTCCCAGAGCGAGCCCTGGGTTGTTGGGTTGTGCTTGCGCCCTCCCGCGAGTCCGTTGGGGGGGGGAAGCAGTATGTGTGGGGCCCAGTGGGATCGACTGTCCGGGTGTGGCTTGGCACCCTCAGACCTCGCCTCCGCTTCGAGGAGGGGGAACGAGATCAGGCTCAGGTGACCCTGCTGGGCTGGTATTGCCCACCAGCGCCTGTGATTTTAGTTGTAAGAGTCCGCAAGGTCTAGGCGCCTCGGGTGGGGCTTGCCCTGCCGGCCGTCCCTGGCCCCTGTTGGGAAGGGGACGGGGCCGGTTCTGCCAGTTCAGGAACCTTTGGGGGCTTGGGGCTGTTCCGCCCTTCCCCTGCTAGACTGGCTTCCCAGTGCCTGCTGGGAGCTTCCCGCCTGATTTGGGGAATCTTTGTTCCCACGGGAGTGGGGAGGGGGAGGGAGGGAGATATATCGTCTTTGTCGGGCTTGGGTCTCCCGTTGGGGGAAGGGATTATGGGGGACTCACTTTTGCTGCTTTGTGTGTGTGTCCCGCACCGCCGTTGGCCCTTCAGGGGTTGGCGAAGTGTCGTGGTGGCTCCCCCGTTCCCTCTTTCTGCCGCGCTGGGTTCCCTTGTCCGAATCCGGTGTGGACCCGAACTTCTCGTCGCTGCTGGGTGTGTCTTGGTCCGCACCCTGCTTTGTGTCCGTGGGGTCTCCCGCTATATGGATTCTGCGCTCCTGGCAACCTGTCTGCCGATCGCCGGGTTTCCCTTTCCCAGCCTGACCCTGTTTGGGCCAGGGCCGGCTGGTGGGGGGAGGGTGCCCCGATGAATCTCCGGCTCCGTGTAGGTTTTCGGTTCTTCTTTTTTGCTCCTTTTTGTTTTCCTGCGTTTCTCCACTGCTTCTGGATGCTGGTTTTGCTGGGTTCTTGGTGGAGTGTTGGGTGTTGGAGTTCCCAGCTCGCTATTCAGTTGGTGCGAGTCGGGGTGCCTCCCTATTGTCTCGGCGCCATCTTTCTCTCACACTTCATTTTTTAATGATCATATCCACATAGCTATTGAGCCCTTGTGATCCTCTCCTAAGAATAACCTCCTTTGTTCTCACTATGTGAATGTTTGAAGTGTTGTTTAATTAATCATGTCCAAGTGTAATTATTTGTCTTTTACTACCCATTGGATTTACTTGTAGATTTGTAGACACATTCTAATTATTACAAATAAGGGAAACCATGCAGCCTATGTTTCTTTGGGTCTGGCTTACTTTGCTTAATATAGTTTTTTCCAAGTCTTTCCATTTCCTTATGAATGGGGCAATGTTATTCTGTTTGCTGGAAGCATAAAGTTCCATTGTATATACGTAGCATGTTTTCTTGATCAATTCATCCACTGAGGGGCATCTGGGTTGATACTATATCTTTGCTATAGTAAACAATGCTGCAGTGACCATGGCTGTGTTGGTGACTTTAATGTGGCCTGGTTCCAGTGCCTCATGCTTGTAATCGTAGCTACTCCAGAGCCTGAGAGCTGAGGATCATTGTTTCAAGCCAGCTTGGGAAAGAAAGTCTGTGGGACTCTTAAGGCCAATTAAGCAACAAAACCTAACCAAAACAAAAGAACCAGAAATGGAACCATGGTTCAAGTTGTAGAATGCTAGCCAAGAGCATAAAGTCTGAGAGACAGCATTTAGGCTCTGAGTTCAAGCCTCGGAACTGGCACACAAAAGTTTGCCTCCCACCTGCAATCTTCTGCCCCCACCTCTAAAATAGCTGGGGCTGTAGGTGTTTGTCACCATGCCTAGCATTTTTCTGTCTTCTTCACTTGAAAAAGGAACTCATTTACTTTTGATTTTTCTGTTTTAAACAAATACATTGAAGGCTAAATTTTTCTCTATGATTGGCTTTAATCATGTTCTGCAACTTTTACATGAAGGGTAGTCATTTTCTTTCCATTTAAAATATTTCATAGATTTCCACTGGGTATTTCTTTTTCATGTATGCCATTTAGGAGTGTGTTATTTCTTTTTCAAATGCATTTTAAACTGCTTTCATTGTTGATTTCTAACCTAAGTGCTTCGTCTGGAGAACACATTCCAGGTGGCACAGATAATTGGTTGATACTGTTTTTGTGACTTGGTACAAAGTTGATTTTTGGAATGTATTTTCTTTGCCTGGAAAGATTGATTATTCCATGCTATTGGGAGCAAGGCTTCTGACTTGCCTACTACACAAAGTCCTTGAATTTGGTTCAAATAATCCATATTCCCACTGCTTGATCTCTCTCTGAGAAAGAGCACTGCGCTTCCTTTGTGGGTAGTCATTCATCAGTATCTCCTTGTAACGCTTAAGACCAGATACTTGGGTTTATTGAAGCTCGTGGTTGCTATGTTGCGTTGGTGGCATTTATTTCTTTCATCATTATGTGCAATTATGCTTCTTTACATCTCTTACAGCTTTTGCTTGAGATTTGTGTCATATTAGCCTGGCCCTGTCAGCTTTCTTATCCTATCTGCTTAGTAGGGGGTCCTTTTTTTTTGGTCCTTTCATTGACAATGTCACGTCACATGTAAGTAGCATAAAGTTAAAATTTTAAATTCCTGTTCTAATAGCCTGTCCTTTCTCCTGTGAGTTTGATCTGCTCACATTTTGTGGTAATGGCTAGGATCATATGCCTGCTCTCTTATTTGGTGGTGTTTTTAAAGTTAACTTTTCTAATTTCCTAACTTGTCAGATTTGTGATAATTTCTTTTCTTTTCTCTGTTCCTCCCAATTATTTTTCTTTCTTTCTTTTTTGTCAATCATGGGTGGGGTTTAAACTCAGGGCCTTGGCTCTATCCTTGAACTTTTTCATTCAAAGCCAACACTCAACCACTTTGAGCCACAGTGCCACTTCCAGTATTCTGGTGGCTAATTGAACATAAGAGTCTCATGAATTTTCCTGCCTGGGCTGGCTTTGAACTGCAATCCTCAGATCTCAGCCTCCTAAGAACCTGGCTATTCCTCCTAATTCTTGCTGAGTTGATTGTACTGTTCAGTTAGAAATGAGTTTTATATTTTTAACTTTTATCTTATACCTTTTAATTTTTGTAATTTAGATACTCACCATTTCTAGTCTTCAATTAAGACCTCAGAATACTCTACCCATAAAACTCTAGCATCACAGGCTTTCACCCCAGCTTGCTCTTGACCTCCCTCCATGAGGCCAGCGTTTCCAGCCTAGGACAGGGCCTCCTCTGACCTAGGGACCTCCCATTACGTTCCATTCCTTAAAGGGTCTGTCACTTATACTGGGGACCAAGCTCCCAAACTCACACCCAAACTCACACCCAAACCAGAGCTCCCTTCAACTCTTCCAACCCCACACTAACTTTGTGCAATCATTTCCAACTCTGCCCCATCTAAGGGTTTGTTCTCATCCTGGTATGTATGCTCTAGGAAGATGGCTGGTGTGTCCAGGTCGTCCTTATGGGTTTTTCTGCCTGGGCTGGCTTCAAACTGTGATCCTTAGATCTCAACCTCCTAAGTAGCGAGAACTGCAGGTATGAGCCACTGGTGCCTAGTTTTACCTTGCTTTTGAAAGTGTCAAAATCCTTAGTTCACCTTATTATATTTTATCTATGAGTGCTGTGTTGGGATCAGAGCGGGAGCCAAAGCATGAATTTATAGTACTGAACTGTCTGGAAGGCTCTTTTGATGCTTAAACTATTTTTTCTGAACTTAACTTTTCATTGTTACTATAAAGGTGATGTACAAAGGGGTTACAGTTACATATTTTAGGCAAAGAGTACATTTCTATGTGAACAATGTTATCCCTTCCCTCTCTCCAAGCTTAAATTATTTTTTAAATATATTATTACTGGTAACCTACAGCATCCTGATAGGAGAATCTATATCATAAGATAGTTTTGAAGATAAAGTGGGATTTTCCAGCGTGCACATGCTGGGCAGTGTCTGACCGGGGGTGGGGAGGGTGGGGTTGGGGGAGAGGGGTGCTCAAGCAAAGGCTGCTATGACTGCACCTGTTTGGGGGTCTGGCTTTCTCACATGCTCCTCCCCACTCTGGAGTCAGCCCAGCAGAACTGCACACTAGAATCTCCACTGTGATTTAGCTGCCTGGCCATAGCCCCTGCTTGTTGGGGTTCAGCTTTGGCCTTGAGGGGGAAGGGCATTGGAGAGTGCGCCCGGGACGCCGCCCTTCCCCCAGCCCTGCGGAATGCGGAAGCAGGCCACAATTCTCTGGGTCCGGAACCAGAAGAACTGGCTTTGTGAACAGCCCCCAACTTTCTCGCCAGCCCATGTGCCCCCCAGTCTCCCGGGCTTTCGTCCCTGGGGTGGTGCTATCCAAGTGACGTTAGCTCATGAGGGGGTCCTATGACAAGCTCGCTGGCCTATCGCCAGCTCTCTGGTCAATGACCCTTTTTCTCTCTTCACCTTCTACTATATCAGCTCTAGCCCCTCCCTTATTAAATCAGATTTGCTCTTGAAGCGTCTCCGAGATCCGCGTATGCCTGGCTTTCTTCACGGGTAAGGAGGGAGGTAAAGCGATCTCGTACGGCCCCGTGCACCTGAGGTCTTTCCTGAGCCCCCCACTCCACCCTGGCCTTACCTGCGGGTCGGGTGACCAGGGAAGAGGGTGAGAAAGGGAGCGATTAGAGGATAGCAGAGCCTGAATCTCCGCACCAGGGGAGGCGACCCGAGCCCGGCACCTGCTCCACCAACACCCTGCTTTCTTCTGGTGTCTATTTTTCTGAAGAAGACTTTTCATTTTTAAATTTTTACTCACTTGACAACAATGTTTTGGGAAGACTCCTCAAGGCAGATTCTAAGTCATTGGGTTAAGACCCACCTGCTTTTATTTCCGACAGGACGTTGGGGGAAATATACACTGAAGTCAGGGCCCCAGGAGAGCCTGGAGCTGAGGCTCACAGCTGTGACTGGCTGACTTGGACCTTGGACCAGTGACCTGGGGTGTGAGCAGCTTCCCAACCTCTGAATGGAGTACGCAGGGTGCTTCACAAGGCTGCTTTGCAGGTTCAGAGAGGTGATGCATGGTAACTGCTGTGATAGTCAGTCGAATAATTACACTAGGATGCTAGGATATTACACTGTTCAGATCATTTGTCCCTTAGCTTCGGGGGCCTTCTCACCCACAGGATCAAGTAAAGAGAACTCTTATCTCCAATTAACCACCAAAAAGCCAGAAGTAGAGGTGTGG
This sequence comes from Perognathus longimembris pacificus, assembly GCF_023159225.1. NCBI lineage: Eukaryota > Metazoa > Chordata > Mammalia > Rodentia > Heteromyidae > Perognathus > Perognathus longimembris. The sequence goes on from NC_063177.1 coordinate 8,751,807, forward strand.
TTCAAGTGGTAGAGAGCACTAGTTTTGAGTAAAAGACCCAAGCAAGATCATGAATAAGCCCTAGTACCAACACACACACACACACACACACACACACACACACACACACACACACACACCTGTCATAATGAGGAGGGAGATAAAAGTAAATCTGGGCAGGCTATTTAGGAGGCTGAGATCTGAGAATTATGGCTCCATGCCAGCCCAGGTAGGCAAGTCTGTGAGAATCTTATTTCCACTTAAGCACTAAAACACCAGAAATAAAGCTTTGACTCAAGTTGCAGAGCACTAACCTTAAGCCAAAAACTCAAGGACAAGTGTCTAGGCCCTGAGTTGAAGCCCCAAGACTGGCATATGCGAGCGTGCACACACATACACACACATCTGAACTAACTGGTGGAGCTAGCTGATTACTGATAGTCAACTCTTGATTTCTCCTGGCCTGATCTCCTGTTTCTCCAGAGGTTGCCAAGGTATTCACTCAACATTGAGCCCTCCACTAGAGTATTCCTCCAGGCTTCACAGCTTACAAATCTTCCTTTGCCGTATGCAGAGCAGGACCTCCTTGGAGGCCCTGTCTGTGCAGGGTGACTGACAAGTCAATTTGTTCAGACAGTTGTTGGGCTGATTCATCCATTTAGCTGAGCTCCTCGTTTTGGCTTTTGGTAAACCACCTCTGAGCTGGGGCTGGATCTGTGGGCTGGGGGTGTGGAGGGAGTCAGGGAGGGGTTCCCTGGAGGGTCTGAGAGGGGGTGGTGTGGGTCTGAAGTAGGGAACCCCAGGCCTGTGAGGACAGGATGCTGGGGGTGGGGCAGGGAGTGCTGCCTCTCTTACAGAGACACAGAGCTCTCCATGCTACTCACTAGTGGCACCCAGGCTCTGAGGGAGGACCTGGGAATGAGCACAGGGCCCTCTCTGCTGCCCAATTCATGAGCAAACTGGAAAGCAGTCTTTGGTTTTGCTTCCTTGTGAAGGTGAAGGAGAAGCCAGTGATGTTGCTTAAAGAACTGAGCATGATTTCTGTTCAGAAGAACTCAGTAAAGTCTCATGTGACATGACCCTGGACCTTGAAGGGGGGTGGGCCCCTAGATGCCATTTCTGGAGAAGGCTCCTCCATACCTTCACCTTGCTCTTCTGACCAGTGAAAGGCACAGGTGGACCAGGGAGGAGAAGGTATAATCCTTGAGGCCAAAAAGTTGGGTTTTGATTTCATTTCTGCTACTTAGTAGCTATGTGACTTTGTGTAATGTGGGGACTGCTTTCTCTGCTCCGGCTCAAATTCTTATTTTCTCTCTTATTATCCTCGCATCGCCTTCTCCCCCAACCCTCGGCCTGCAGGTTTGTCGGGGTGAGACGTGGGGATGTCTCCGTCCTGGCGGGCGCGCGACCCGCGTGGCAATGTGACCGCTATCCTACTCCCGGACATAGACCACGGAGTCAGCTTCTGAGAGCGAACTAACTTTATTGAGAAAGGGACAAGGGTAGAGGATCCGGGGAAGGAGGTTGGCCAGGATTCCCATAGGCCACGAGCTGTCAGGTGACCTCCAAGGGGCTGGTCACTTGACCTCCAAGGGGCTACGTCACTCTGAGTGCGCCAAACCAGGGCGGGGCTGGTAGGCGCCAGGCTGGCTGCCAGCTAAGTCGGGGGTCTCTTATCGGACCGGTTTCTCCAGATTCCAATGTAGAGAGGATGGAAGGGCTGCATTCCCCAGCTGGGGGAGGTGCCTCAGGCCCCTTCCATCTAGGGGGGAAGATGGACCCCAACAGTGTAAGCCACTTGACCCTTCTGAGCTTCAGCTACCTGGCTCCAATGCAGAAGATAATTATTGCTCTTCTTTTATTAAAAAAATATGTTACTATAAGCTGGGTGCCAGTGACACATGCCTGTAATCCTAGCTACTCAGGAGGCTGAGATCTGAGGATTACAATTTGAAGCCAGCCTGGGCAGAAAAGTCCCCATGAGACTCTTATCTTCAATTAGCCACTCAAAAACTAGAAGTGGCATTGTGGCTCAAGTAGTAGAGCACTAGCCTTGAGCACGAAGAAGTTTAGGGACAGCACCTAGGCCCTGAGTTTAAGCCCCATACCCAACAAAAAAAGCTATTATTATAAAATTGATGTACATAAGGGTTACTGTTTTATAAGACAGGCAATAAGTACATTTCCTTTTGGACAATTTCACCCTTTCCTTTGCTGTCTCCCAGTTTTTCCCTCTTGTTTTCCACCACAAGTTATATAGTTCTTTCTCTTTTTTTTTTTTGCTGGTTCTGGAGTTTGAGCGCCCCTCTGGCTTTTTCTGTTTATGTGGTACTGAGGAATCGAACCCAGGGCTTCATGAATACTAGGCAAGCACTCTACCACTAAGCCACATTCCCAGCCCTATATAGTTCACTTTTCATTCTGCACCACTGCTATATTTGTTCACCTTTTGTCCCTCTATTTCTGTGTCCCCCTTGCTACTCAAAGACTGAAAAATTAAAAAAAAAAAAGACAAAAAGAAAAGAAAAAGAGAAAAAATCCTCCTTATTTCTAGTTCCTGGCGTTTATTTTGATAAATATTATTTTATATGATCCTATGTATATAGGCATTTCACCCTGTGTTCCTCCCCTAAGAGTGTCCTCCTTTGGTCACAGTGTCTGTGAATGCCTACAGTCCTGTATAAGTTATCATGTATTGTAGATCTAGCTTCCACATATGAGAGAAAACCTGCTCCTTAAAAATTTTAGTATCAGCAATACTTGCAAAACTGTTTGGTGTAAATGAACAGAACAACTCATGGGTGGGGGGGGAGGGAAAGGGTGAAGGGGGAGGGGGAATGAGGGACGAGGTAACAAACGGTACAAGAAATGTATCCAATGTCTAATGTATGAAACTGTATCCTCTCTGTAGTTCAGTTTGATAATAAAAACTTAAAATAAAAACAATTTTAGTATCTTTAAGTAAGTACACAAAGGAGTTGCCATTCAATAAAGAAATTTATGAATGCAATGTGTCTTAATGTCACCCCTTTCATCATACTCATCTATCCCTCCCAAGCTGCCCCTTTCCTTACTTTTCTTAATTTTGTAGAGTATGCATTGAATTTGTTACTGCATCCTCCCTTGTTCTCTTCATTTGTCTACCCCTCGTTCCTTGACAGCACCCCACCCCTTTTCAAGTACCTTTTTCCTGATGTTTATTTTGTTGAGCTATGATTTTGTCTTTCTATGGAATTGCACCATTTGAGTTATACCCTAAATCTAAATCAATTAATACATTTATGTACACTTGTGTACCACTCAAGGTTTTTATAAACCAATTTATGTGTGAGAGCAAACACAGGACCTTTGTCTCTCTGGGCCTGACATACTTTACTAAACAAATAACTATGTTATGATCCAGCAATTCCACTCTTGCACATTCATCTAAAAGATTGCAAACCAGGATACAGAAAAACAACCAGCACAATTATGTTCACTTCAGCACCGTTCACCATAGTCAAGTATGGAATCAATCCAGATGCCCTCAACGGATGAAAAACTAAAGAAAATATGGTATGTATGTATACACAATGGAATTTGACTCATTTTTTAGAAAGAATTATATTGCACCATTTGCAAAGAAATGGAAGGACCTGGAAATAAATTGCTATTCTTATCAGTTAGGTTGTTGTTGTGAGGATTTAATAAAATTACCATGGCTGGTTGGTCAGTTACTCTCAGTGGTGTCTTCTTCTGTTGAGGCTATGGTGACCAACCCCAGGGCCTTGTACATGGTAAGTAAGAGCTCAACCACTGAGGTACAGTCCCAGACCTTGTTGTTGTTGTTGTTGTTGTTTTGAGACAACATCTCTCTATATAGTCTAGGCTGATGTTGAACTCCCAATCCTTCTGCTTTAACCTCCTGAATGCTGGGAGCACAGGCAAGCAGGAGAGCATTGTCACACCTGCCAATAGACAGAACTTGTAACTTGGGTTCGTCCCAGCCCAAGCCTAGGTAGGAGAATTAGAGACAATACTAGAGTCTGTTTGAAATGCATTAGAATATTAGGTAAAGTGTACTTCTTTGCAGAAGGGTACATGAGCATATCAAAAGTGTATAAAGCATAATGCACACACCACACAGGGATGATGATGCATCATGGTCTTTTATCCTGAAGCAGTGAGTACCGCCTCTTTATCTGATTGGTCATGGTTAGGGTTCATAGGCTCATGTGATTGGCTAACACCTGGCATTTGAACCAAGAATGGGGAGTTTTGTTGCTGGAGTCTTAACAGAGAAATAAAAGACTAGAGGAGGAAAGTGGAGAAAGGTCTGGCAGGCTCTTTACCAAACAGGCTATCAAGTCTTGTGGGATTCAAATCTTTGAGGACAAGTTTTACAAAAAACAAGGAGGAAGGGATTAACAAAGCAAGAATCCTAAAAAAGAACCCGGAACAAGGAAAGTAAAGATGGAGTTTTACAATGACATGTAACATACTTTGATAGCAAAGACTCTTTCCTATGTGTCAGAGGATGCCCTAGCAGGTCTTCTTATATTACACATACTGTTAATGATAGTGATTATAGTCCAAACACTGTGATAACCTGTTTCTACATCATACAACACTTATTTCCAACTGTAAGAGCCTGGCTTTACTTCCTTACTTTTGGGTTTTTACAGTGAGGAAGAGAGTGAGGAACAGAACAAGATTTGCCTTGGATCTTAGAGCAGGCAGGTGCTTAGGAAGCTAGGAGCTAAGCCTGGTTTTTTCTGAACCTAGAATTTGGTCCCCTGATCACACACACATTGCGTTCCTCAGCAGCCTCATGCTGCTATAGCTTGTTCCTCCCCGGTCTTTATGTCTCTTCCTTAAGCTCCTCATGGAGGTGCAATGGGGTGAAGTGGCACCTGGGACTTTGTCACCTGCTGATCTACATTTCCTGACAGTCTCAACTTCTTTGGTTCTTGGTTCCCAGTACATTCCTTCATCATTGGATTCACCCCATCCAACCCCATCCAGCCCTTTCTGAGCCCTGCAGCAGGGACTCAGATTTAAAGTCACCAGGTTCCAATGAAGCCAGGACTCCTGTCACCCAGACCAGCTCCACTGAAAGCGTGTTGGGGTGGAGTGTGTGCAGGTTAGCCCACTCAGGAGTGATACCTTCCCAGAAAGGACAGCAGCTTCTGTTTTCTTCCAGTAAATCAAGCTGGGAGGCACATTTGTCTAATGGACTTGGCCCACAGCTAATCCAATTTGGTAAGTGACTCGGGAGTGGGGGGAATGTTGATCTGACACTTTGCAAAGTACACTCAGAGGAAGGGGCGGAAGTGGCAGCATTCACAGGATAGGGCAGGAGAACTGGCCTGCGCGTCAGGGAGGTGCAGCAGCTCCTGGAATCACATGCACATGTAAGCATGTGGTCACACACATGTGTACGTGTCTATACTATCAGTCCCTTTTGACTAGATCTAAATTCTTGCCCCCATCTTTTGGCATGTCTAACTGTTAGACCTTAGCCACCCCAGGATCTAGCATAGACTCATGCACTACGGCAGATGAAGAATGTCCCAAAAAGGACAGATAAGTGTTTAGGTTGAAGGACAAGGAGTATGATAGAATGGCCTTCCCCCATGTCTGAATTCTTAGAACTTGTGAACATGTTAACTTACATGGTAAAAGACATGATTATGTTAAGAATCTCATGCTAAGATAATCCTGGGTTATCCAAGTAGGCCTAGTGAAATCTCAGGGGCCTTATGGGTGGTGGAGAGGGTCAGAGTCAGAGTGGGGATGCAATGGTAGAGGCAGGGGCTTGGGTGATGCACTTTGAAGGAGGAAGAAGTCAAAGAATGCAGACAGCCTCCAGGAGGTGGGAGAGGCAGGGCACAATTCTCCCCTAGCACCATCAGGAGCACAGCTCTACCTCAGGTTTGCCTGGAAAGCGCTTTGGAGTTTGATCTGCAGGACAACATATTTGCATGGCATTAAGCCAACAAGTTATAGCATCAAGACGAAGGTAGTTCGAAGAGACAGAAGGCCCAGATTTGGGCTCATGGAGGAAGTCTCATACCTCAGATAAGACCTGGAGGTGGATGAGGGTGGGGAAGGGCCTCAGAAGTGAGCTGGGATCAGAGACAGCCAGGGGTCCCTTGGGGAGAGAGCTCCAAGGTGGCTCAGCGGCGCTGAGATGGCTACACATGCACAGAGGACTGAGGGTCATGAGAGAGACAGTGTATAGATGCAGAAAAGAACAAAAGAACTCTGAGCCAGTTAGCTCAGTGCTAAGCTGTGTGTGCCCGGAGTATTGCCCTCTTTACCTGTGCAGTCCAGTCTTGTTTGCTATGAGAGTCACGAGTGATTGGTTGCAGACTTGATCCATCTCATAGACCTGTTTGGCCTGCACTGGGTTCTTAAAAACATTTGGACAAGCTGGGTGCTGGTTGATCATGCCTGTAATCTAGCTGCTCAGGAGGCTGAGATCTGCAGATAGTGGTTCAAAGCCAGCCCAGGCAGGAAAGTCTTTGAAACTCTTATCTCCAATTAATTACCCCAAATCTGGAAGTGGAAGTATGGCTCAAGTGATAGAGCACTAACCTTGAATGAAAAAGCTAAGGGACAGCTCCCAGGCCCTGAGTGTAAGTCCCAGCTCTGGCGCCCTTGTGTGGGAGCGCGTGCGCACACACACAGACACACACGAAATTGGACCAATATTTAACATCATTAGATTTCACAGGTAAATCTGAAGTCCTGCGTGGTCCAGAGGCATAGGACCCCATCTTGCATTCCCAGGAGATACAGGCCCAGCAGCCACGGAGATGGGGCCACTGTCACACTAAAGCAGAAACACAGGCTTTTTAGCCTGGGGCTTGGCGAGCCCCCAGGGGAGTAAGTGTCTGGGCCACCAGCTCCTCACCATGCAGAGGTCTGGATGTGGGTTGACAAGTGCTGAGAGCTGTGGGACTTTCAGCCACATTGATCCCGACACTAAGCTCCTATTAATGGAGTCTATGATGGCAATTGCTTTCTTGGCAGTCACCAGCAGCTGATGTCTGGCACAGACTTCACAGGCAGAGGGAGACGCCTGGGTCTCCTTGCAGGAGCAGCCACCAGCACAAGCATGTCAGCACGACAGGAGGCGTGTGGGCCATGGTCACAGCTGCCACTATTGCCGGCCACCGGACCCTCATTGTCTGTCCTGCTCTGGCCTCTTACATCGGACTGATCTGCACAAAGGGTGGCAGGATCTGTTCAGTGGGCTGTCGGCAGGGTTCTTGTTCTCCCTTCCTGTCCCAATGTGCCATCCTTCCCAGGCTCACTGTCCCTGCTTTTCTCCTGTCCTGCCCCCATACATGTCATGGAGCCTTGGATGATATGTTTTAGATACATCTTTCTGATTCTTCCTCCTCAGCCTGGCTCCAATGGACCTGATTTGGGTTCTGACCCCCAGTAGACCCCTCTCCTCCCACAAACCACACTAACAACAAAACCCCAAACAAATAGACAAACAATAATTCCTGATGATGGGGACTGTGTTCAGGATGCCTCAGCGGATCCTGGCTGATTTCAAGAGAAAGCCTCGCTGCCACACTCCTTGTCTGGGCCCCTGTGCTTTCCTCCTGCCCCACGGGCTCAGCAGCATACCTCCCCCCCCCCCGTTATGGTTTCTCTGTGCTATTTTAGGACCCTACATTTGTAGGGTCTGCATTACCTGTTCATCCCTCCACCTGTCTGTCTCACTTTGCACAAGTCTAGGGGTGCCACATGCCAGTTCTGGCTCCCATGTAGCCCTGCTCAGTCCTGCTGCTTATCACCTTCAGTGGTTACCGCTTCATGAGTTGCTTGCCTTCTTTGTGTTTGTACCTATACTGGAGCTTGAACTCAGAGCCCCGAGTTCTCACTTGGTTTTTGTTTCCCCTCAAGGTTGGGGCTCTACCACTTGTTCTATGCTTCCACTTCTAGCTTTTTGGTGGTTAGTTGGAGATATGATTCTCACAGATTTGTCTGCTGGAGATGGCTTCAAATCCTTCTCCTCAAATCTCAGCATCCTAAGTATCTAGGATTACAGGTGTAAGGCCTCGGGAACATGGTTCTACTGGGCTAAGTTGAGGACTCATCTTTCATAGGAGGCAGGAATCAGGGTTTCTCTCTTTGGAGTTCCCTACTATTCAGCACAGCCTGGCCAACCCACAGCCCTGAGAAACAAAATCACTGAATTAAAAAGCTCTTTGCAGACCACGTTCTGCAATCCTTCATGAGTCAGGCGCTCGGGCCAGTAAAATCCACTCTATTCTCACTAACTGGACAATTGCCTCATGTCACCGGTGTGTATTATTATGTCCTCTGCTATAATGCATGTCTTTTTAAAAGAAAATTAGGATCTGTCAAGCACCATTACACAGTGAACCCAGCACAGGGCAGCGTCAAGCTCTGGCCAAACAGAGGCAGCTGTCTGAGGAGGGTTTGTCTAGGGCCCGGTCATTTCGCATGCTGCCCATGCAGCATAACCCTCCTCCCAGCCTCCTCCTCCTGGCTTCTGGCAGCTGCCAGAAGTGGGGAGTGGGGCTGAATCCATAAAGCTTCCTGGCTGGAGGGACGGAATCCATTCTGAAGGTACAGAACTTGGAATTCCATGTCTGCCCACCCTCCAGAGGGCAATGCAAACATCGAAGAGCAGGTGGGTTGCTGGAGTCTCCACAGCCCTGACAAGGAAGGATGGAGCAGCACCTTAATGGACACAGCTCCTTCTCATGACTCATATTCTGCTCCCAGTGATGCCTTTAGAGTTAGATCCAGCTCTCTTTGGATGTGGAAACTGAGGCTTGAAAGCATCTGGCTTGGGATTAGATGAGCCTACCCCCTCCCCCAAACCTGAGTTCCTTCAATATACCCCTTCCTCAAGTTCCACCAGCAAGGTGGCATCCACAGGATGAGCCGGTCTCACTCACTTGCTGCTCCTTCTCACTGTGCTGGCTTGTGGCTACAGGAGTATGCTGCCCAGCTGATGCTCTGGTGGTGGTGGTGAAGGGATGGCTGTTTAGACCTTGTGTCCTTTGAGAGGCCTACAGAGCAGAGCCACCCTTGGTCCAGTAACAGCCTCCTCCACCTGCCCACATTGGCCTTGCCCTGCACCTGGCTCTCTTTTGTCCTTCCTTTCTTCTTAGCTCCTCTTCTTTCACCCTGTTCTTTTTCTTATCCCCTCTCCTCCTTTCCCCCTTTTTCCTTCTCTCTTACTCCTCCCTTCATTTTCTCCTTCTCCTTTCTTCCTTTTCTTGATCCTCCTCTTTTTCTTGTCCCTCCTCCTCCTATTGTTGTTCTTCCTCTTTCTCCTCCTCTTCCTCCCCCTCCTCCGTCTCTCCCTCCTCTTCTTCCTTCCCTTCCTTCCCAATTTCTCCTTTGTCTTCCCTCCACCCACCACTCTTCCTCCTCTTCCTCCTCTGTTGTTTACTGCTCACAGTTCCTCTCCAGCCAGTACTTGGGCCTGGTAGAAACCAGAGCCAACCTCATATGTAAGGAAATAAATGCTGAGCGATGACAATCCTGTCTATCTCAGAAAGAGAGGTTTTATGTAGTTTTTGGCATTTACAAATCCTTTGTGAAAAGGTCACCCTGTTCTTGGAATCTTTTATTAATGCTGAAGACTGGCCCCGGAAATGTCATGTCTTTTTACCATGATATTTACTCAGAAAGTATGACTAAGCATCTGCGATTCTGTCCTCAGCTCGACCCAGGCCAGGATGGGGTTGCAAGGGTGAATGGATGCTGGTTTCTTGGGATGGGTGGGTGCTCTGGTTCCCTGGAGCCAAGAGATGGGTAAGAGCCAGGTGCCTGGGCACCCATGGTGAGGATGTCCTGAGGTCCAGGCAGCACCAGAGCACAGGCCGACACGCTGAGCAGAAAGGGGTCCTGGTGTGCACATGTGCTGCTTCCTCATTTCGCAGATGTGACTGCTGAGGCTCAGGGAGGAGAAGAGATCTGCAGGCTCACCCAGCAGGTCAGGGGCAAACTGAAGGCCAAGGACCCTGATGCCCGAGTCAGTGGCCAGTGCCTTCCTCTCACATCAGGTTGTCCTCTAGCTCTTCCGCTAGGACTGGGAAAGAGACAGGAAGCGGGTGTCTTCCTGGTTCCAAGCTTCTTCACACCCCCAGAGCAGAACATAAGGCAGCTTGCCTGGAGGGAACCAGGGTTTTGGAGCCCCGCCTGCCTGCCTGCCTCTGCTTCCCACACACCTCCCTGCTCTGGTGACATGGGGCAGCGTGAAAACTTCCTCAGGGCTCAGCTGTCCCTCCAGATGGTCTGGGGTGGCAGTGGGGAGGACAGGGAAGCCATCCCACTGTCTTATTTGGCTCAGGCTGCCACAACCACACACCAGCCTGGGGCCTTCCATGCAGTCACTCGCTCTCTCTATTCTGGAGACTGCACGTTTGAGTTTCGAGGCCCTGCACTATTGGGTGGACTCTGGTTGCTCTTTCTAATTGCAGGCGGCTGCCTTTCCTGTCCTCTGGTGACCTCCATTTGTGCTAGTTGAGTTGGCAGTGGGTGAGCAGACTGGATGGTGTAAGGGGGTCCCACCTTCAGGAACTTCCAGAGGCCCCATGACCTCTGGCTTTAGGGCTTCCTACACATGAATTTGAGCACCACACTTAGTCCATAGACATGCTGTTTCCCAAGGATAATTTGGCAAGGAGGGGCCAACAGGGGTGGAATTAATATGTCAGCTGTAGACCATGCACCTGTATAAAGTTGTGTTGTTTTCACCTTTGGAAGGAAAAGGCAAAGAAGAGAGAGAGTGGAGCTTGGCCAGCTCAGTGGGTTAGAGGAGTCCTTGCCAGCTACAGTGGCTTTCCCAGGCACAGTGGGCAAGGAGGGCTGGGCACTGTGCTCCTCTAGCAAGCAGAGCAGTGTGGCATCAGCACATAGCCAGGATCTCCACATGCCAAGGCTCCAGAGCCCAGGCTACACTTGAAGAGGAGGACCGGCAATGGATGCCCTGCCTGTGGTTATTCTGGGAACATGCGGGCGATCAGAGCCTCATATCCTCCTCCCTGCATTCCTGATTCCTCCCAGGGGCAGGGCAGGGAGGGTCCCCAAGGCCCAGGCCCAGTGGGTGCTGTAGGGAGCTGGACTGCAGCTCAGCCTCCTCTGTGGCTGGTGAGTGGTCTGGGCATTGCTTCTCCTCATGCAGGGGGTGGGGGCTGGTGGGGGAGTCGCATCCCTTCAAGTGAGGAATGAAGTGGCGCATATGGCAGTCTAGTCAACTCTTCCAGGGCACTTTGGCCTCTAAAGTTTGAATGTGTGTGAAGGGGAGGCAAAAGTTGCTTCTGTGGCATAACAAGGATGGGTCAACAACCACAATAGAGAAAGCCAGCCAGGTGCTAGCTGCTTATGCCTTTAATCCTAGCTACTTTTGAGCCTGAGATCTGAGGATCACAGGTTGAAGCCAGCTCTAGCAGACAAATTTGCACAACTCTTAATCTCCATTTAACAACCCAAAAGCAGGGGAGGCATGGCTTAAGTGGTAGAGAGCCAGCCTTGAGCAAAAAAACCTGAGGGACAGTGCCTAGTACTACTGACATACAGAGAGAGAAGAGAGAGAGAGAGAGAGAGAGAGAGAGAGAGAGAGAGAGAGAGACACACACACAGACACAGAGACACAGAGACAGACAGAGACAGAGACAAAGACAAAGACAGAGAGTGCCACTGGGCACCAGTGGCTCATGCCTGTAATCCTACCTACTCAGGAGACTGATATTTGAGGATCATGGTTCAAAGCCATCCCAGGCAGGAAAATCCATGAGATATTTATCTCCAATAATTACCAAAAATCTTGGAAGTGGAGTTGTGGCTCAAGTGGTAGAGTGCTAGCCTTGAGCAAAAGAACCTTAGGGCCCAGGCCCTGAGTTCAAGCCCCAGGACCAGCAAAAGGAAGAAAGAAAGAGAGAGAAAGAAAGAAATAAGTCATACTTTCTTTGTAGACTAGAATGCCATATCTTCAGAAGAAAAACAAATTCTTTGATTGAAAGTGGAGTTTGTTCTTCCACTGTTAGAGAAAACCAGCAGCAGTTGTGGTGGGGAGTGCCTGACCACAAAATGGAAGGGCTATGCTGGGATGGCCAGGGAAGCTGGTGGGAGGAGCCACAGATGGACAGTGTAGAGTGGATGCAGAGGATGAGAGTGACATGTTGCTCCTATTACTCCATCTTGCCACAGGTACAGTCAAAGTGTTAGGCCAGCATGAGGAGGATCTCCCGGTGCACATGTGCAACTGGGCTCGCAGGCCCCATCCCTAGAGTTTCTGGCAGGGACACAAGAACAGCTCCTCGATATTGCTGGCCCTGCTGACCAGAGGAGCACACTTTGGGAGACAGTGGCTAACAGGTCTCCCGCTGTGATTACATAGCTCATGGAGGTTACCTGAATTCCTCAGCCAACAGCTGCCCTCAGGATCAGCGTTTATAAGACTATAGAATATCAATAGCGGAGTAACTTGGGCAGAATGCCCAAGGGCCAAACGCTGGCCCTTCTTTCCTTTGGGAAAGTGATAGAATCTTCCTGTTTCTGAGATTGCTATTGAAGCTCCTGTTCATGCCTTGTCTCACTCTTTGGGGCTTTGTGTGGGTGTGTTGGCAGGGGTATGGGTGTGGGGGGTGGTGATCTAACCTGCCGAGACTGGATCACATGTGTTCAATGGAAACAGTGAAAGCTGAGACTGTTTGGAGGAGAGGAAATGAATGAAAATAAGTCCTGTACACACAGACATCTACACCAGGATCATCCGGGAGGGGAGGATTGTCCAAGATAACCGCGCCACCCCCCCCCCCCACCAGCTTGGATATCAAAGGCCCTTGTATAACACTGAGCAGATGTTCAGGCCCCTTGCATAACATGGAGACACATTTGCATATAAACTTTGCACATCCTTCCAATCTTGTCACATATTTCAAATAATCTGTGAATGCTTTTTATGGTGCTGAAACTGGGGTTTGAACTCTAGGCTTTGTGTTCTCACATGGCATTTTCAACTTAAGCCAGGGAGAAAGAAGAGGTGGTGAAGTCATTAGCTCTCTACCCCAGGTAGAGTTGAGATTGGCTTCTTAATTCCCTTACATCCAGAAAACTCAGAACAAGCAATAAAAAAGTCACACAAGACAGAAGTGAGGCCACACACATCTGGGACCAACTTTAGCCAGGACGGTCGTTAACATGAAAGTTGAGAATTTGCTCATAATTTTGAGTTTGGGAAATGAACACTCACCTTTTGGAAATGTTGACATTTACTTGTTTTTAGGCTAAAACTACTGTCCACATTTCTTCTTTGGGGCCTGGCTGTTAACCTCCACAGGTCCTGGGGCATGCTGATAGTCCTCAGAGAGGACCTCATTGCACACTTGCTAGACTTGCTTTCTGGTGTCATTTCAACATTGACAGAAGGCATTATGGTTTCTACCTGAGGGATGAGGAAGCCAAGACCGTAGATGGCAAGTTGTCTGGGGTCACAACTCAGTCCTCACCCCCTGTGTCCTTCTGCCTCTCATAGGAGACATGGAAATGCATTGCAAACTGCCAGTGTAGGACAGACCGGAAGAGACTGCTGTGACAATAACCTGCCATGGAGTTTTAATGCTCAGAGCAATTTTCACGTGCCTTTTATTTTCCTAGGTGAACACATATTCAGCCAATTAGGCATGCCAGCAGGGTCTGACCCACCTGGGCACCCTCCCTCCACAGCACCTTGTCACTGGGACAGTGGAACTCCAGCCCAAGTGTCCACAAGCATCTGGTAGTTGGAGAAAAGGCTCTCACAAGCCCTCTTTGTTTAAAACAAAAAATGTTTTAAATTAGTTTACTGCCTGGGAAAATTCCACCCCCCCAATCCCATCCCCAACTCCAAGCCACTTTGTTGCGCTGGCATAATTTCTTACAATAACATTAACATATCATTGGAGCTCATTACCTTTGGTGTAATAGTTCCCTATTGAACTGTGTCAGACTAATTATGTCAGTTCCTTTTCATTCCAGTTTAGTGCTTCTCCAGAGAGTCGCAGTGCAGCACTGGTAATAATGATTAAACTGCTGTCTAATGCTCTGCCGGATGGCCAAGCCAAACAGGGGAGAGTTCCTCGCTGAAGAGGGAACTCGTGCAGCCCTCCTACTGGATACAATTTGCTATTTTAAAGTCCATTCCCTGGTGGGCATTTTGTTTTTCTACTTGAAAATGCAGGGCTGGTGTGGGGGTGGAGAAGGCAAAGCAGGGAGATAAATGGTTTTGCAAGGCAAGAAGCAGCTGAGAGCTCAGGTGCATTCCCCACCTGAAGGCCTATGGGGCCACCTGGCACCAAGGGCTGCAGCTCCCTCTGCAGGAGCGGTGGTGTGCAGGAAGAAGCCAGGCAGGGTAATGAATCAAGACAAGCCAATATCAAACACACAAAGGTCTGTTGCCAGTGTCAGTCGAGAGAGCCCAGGGAAGATGGATGAAAATGAAGTCATTTTCACCTTCCTGTGGACTCAGAGAGAACTCTTTTCTCAACCCTAAATGGAACATGCCTTTGTCTTTTATTTGCATAAAGGGGAGGAAGGCAGTTTCGTGCTTTGACAAGATTTTCGCCAGAGGGCTGAGGCTCTACATCACCCAAGGAGATGCTAACTGGTTCTGAGAACCCATTCTTGATGGTTATTAATGATCCTGACATGAGACCGGCTAGTGTCCGCCAGCTAGGCTCAGTGTGAAAGAGTTCCATATCTGTTGGCTCATTTACATAACCCCTTGGGGGTGTCTTATAACCCTCATTTTGCAGGTGAGGGACTGGGGTAGGGGGAGATGAGGTAAGTTACACAGGGTTATGCCTAGAACCCTCATATCCACCTCTGAAGCCTGTATGCAGAGCTGTGCTCTCCCTCCACTCAGCCAGGCAGTATAGTCAGGATCTTCTAGCTTCCATCCTTGAGCAATGCCCTTCAGACCCTTGGTGAGTGGGGTCCACATCGCTGTGTTGTCTTGGAACTGAGAGCCCCACAGCCACTATTAGCACAGGTGAGCCGCCTGTGAGCGAGCGAAGGGTGGCTTGTGGGAACACTTGCATGCATCCACTCACAGGTATCCAAGACCTGGGCCCTGGAGGCTCACACCTGTAATCCTTGCTACTCAGGAGGCAGAGATCTGAGAATGAAGGTTCAAAAAGCAGCCCAAGCAGAAAAGTTCCCAAGACTTGTATCTTCCAAAGCCAGAAATGAAGGTATGACTTCAGTGGTAGAACACTGGCCTTGAGTGAAAAAAGACAAGTGAGAGCACAAGGTCTTGAGTTTAAGCCCCAATACCAGCACCAGCACAAAAATAAAAAAGAAAAGGAAAGTATCCAACAGCTTCCTGTGTATCAGGCTCTGCTAGGTGCCAGGGAAGAAACCCTGGAATCAGCAAAATAGCTGCAAACTTTGTTTTCCTGGCGTCTTCACTTCTTACAATTTTGGAGACTGGGAGTTCAGTCCTAAGATGTCAGTGCAGAGTTGGTTTCTGATGGTAAAAAACTGCTTTTCCTGTGGGCAGGGGGAAAAGTATGGATTCAGAATGAGGGATATAGAGTGGAGGCACAACTCTATTTCTTTTTTATTTTTTTTGGCCAGTCCTGGGGCTTGGACTCAGGGCCTGAGCACTTCCCTGGCTTCTTTTTGCTCAAGGCTAGCACTCTGCCACTTGAGCCACAGCGCCACTTCTGGCCGTTTTCTGTATATATGGTGCTGGGGAATTGAACCCAGGGCCTCATGTACACGAGGCAAGCACTCTTGCCACTAGGCCATATCCCCAGCCCCCACAACTCTATTTCATTAGCATAAAGTCAGCTCCTGTGCTGATATTGCTGCATTATAGAACTCAGAGCACAGGTTCAGAAGTTCTGGTTCTGAGGTCTGGATCGACTCCCTGGTTTGGTTCTTGGCTTTGCCAAGTGACTTTGACTAAGATATTGGACTTCTCTGAGCTTGGTTTTCCAATCTAGAAAACAGACCCAAGTTCATTGTTCATTAGGAGGATTACATGAGTTAATCTATGTACTGATTTACAATAGTGCCTCATAAATGCTCATTATTCCCTGTATTTTATTTCCAGCATCTCACTGTGGGCACCAGGATCCCAGAGTTCAGCACTGTGGAGCTATTAATCAAGAGAGACTCAGCCTTGGTTCTAGTCTGACCTATGTGGGAGTCCATTCTGCACCTCAAAACCATGTTACCTCAGGCAGCCACTGAGCCTCTTGAAACTCCACTGCCACATTTGTAAAAATGGGGTGCTAATATCAGAAAGGAGGCTAAGAGAGCCCAAGTGAGTAGCATTGCATCAGATGTGAAGTGAAACATGCAGTTTTGTAAACACAGGTGAGCAAATGGCAGAACGAAGATTCTAACCCAGGTCTTTGAGAGTGAACTCCATTTGCTTGTTTGTTCTTTGTAATGTATTGTTTTAAAAGTGGTATCCTTATAAATACCCAAGTAACACATGACTAGCTACTTGGCATTGTTCATCATTTGGGAAATGAAAACACAAATCACAAGGAGACAGCATCATGAGGCTAGTGGGGATCATGGAGGCCCATAGCGAGCAGCACTTTCTCTGGTGGCACGTGGGGACCCTTGGACACAGTTATGGGCGGTGGAAATGGTGTGGTAGTTCTTCCAAATGTTATGAAGACAAGTGTCCACATGACCTAGCAATTCCCCTCCAAGAGAAATAAAAACAGCAGCTATGCAAAGACTTGTGCACATCACTCCAAATGTGGGGGCATGGGGATAATAATTCAATATGTAGAAAAAGATCTGCCTGTTGGTCATTTGGGGAATGGGTAAAACCGTGGCATGCTCATGCAATGGCAACACATATGCCAATAAAAGGGACAGAATCCGGACACACAGCACAGCATGCAGCAACTCATTATGCTGAACAAAAGAAGTCATACATAAGACCCTACACACCAGAGAATTCCAGGTATGGGGAATGGTCAGAGGAGAGATGCTGCCGGCATAGAAGGAAGGTTGGTGCTGGGGGACAACAGCGATTAACTAATGGACACAAATATTTCTCTCGAGATAAGAATCCCTGTGATAAACTAATAACCAAAGAATTTTATAAAAAGGTGGCTTTTATAGTGGCTAAAGTATACCTCCATAGAGTTTTTAAAAGAAACAGAAAAAAACAACCCAAACCTTGAAGCCTCTGGCCAAGGTGAGCTCTTGATTTCTGAGGCTGTCCCCAAGGACAGCACTCTTTCTGCACACAGCAACCTTAGACCCTGGGCCAGTATGCTTTCTCTCTCTCCTCTGATCTGAGCTGGGATGTGTCTTGAAAAGCTGCAATCTCTGAGGGGGGAGGGGGAGAACAAACCTCCAGCTCCTTATTTACCATCAAAGGCGCAGAATCTGGGTCAGTGGAAAGCGTACTTTTGCTTGAGGAGTGAGGGTCAAGAAGCAGATGTCGGCTCTATGGATGAGAAAGGAGGTCAGGAGGCGCAGAGCTGTGCCATCTGCCTCTTGGCTGGGGACTGGGAAGGCACTTGTTCCCAGACCTGCTCCAGCAGACAGCTAGGTCAAGGGCAAGCGGGTCAGGCAGGTGAACCCCGAGGAGAGCAGCTGTGCGTGAGCCCTTGTTAGAGCGGTGACTGGTGCCCATTGCTGGGCAGCTGAGCTCAGGTGAGCTGGGCACAGCGAGTAGGAAGGTCAGGATGGGCACAGAACATGCTGGTTGGGTTGGCACAAGGCAGGAAAAAAGAGATCTATCAATGTATCAATGTTACCTTAAATCTAGTGAGGAAATCTTTCCCTAGATTTTTTTCCCCTTACAGAAGGAATTCCTCTCCTTCCACTCTCAGCTCCCTAAATTACAGCTCCCTGCAGTATAACTTCCAGGAAGTTATGTATCTCATTAGCACACAGCTTCATGGATCATCACAGAGATTTTTCTAGACTTAGAGTTGAAGAAGTGGAGTGTTATCAGTATCCCAGAATCCCCCTCCCTCCCCATATGAATGTATAGCTCCTCCCTGATCCCCCAGGCCAGGGGCAAACATGGCCTGGACTTTTGATGCCTAGCAGAAACTAACGTTGCACAGGTGGTGTGTGGTGTGTGTGTGTGTGTGCACGCACTAGGACTTGAATTCTGGTCTAGGGTGCTCTTGCTTGGCTTTAATTTTCACTCAAGGCTAGTGCTGCATTACTTGAGCCACAGCTCCACTTCTGGTTTTTAGCTGGCTAATTGAAGAGAAGAGTTGCATCCACTTTTATGCCAGGGCTGGCTTTGAGTCATGGTCCTCCAATCTCAGCCTCCTGAGTAGCTGGGACTACAGGTGTGAGTCCCTGAGACTCACATTTTATGTCAATGACTCAAAACCATTTGCTTCCTTGGGTCCAGCACCCTTGCCAGCATTGCATTGTGTGTGGTTGTGTGCAGTTGTGCCTTCATTTTTGTGGCAGTGTAATGTCCATTGTGAGAACACTGCACATTTTTTATCTTGGCAACTGCCGCTGAGTGTCTGGATCACTTCCAGTCTGAATCTGTTGTGACTCAAGCTGGACGGACATTCTGCTGCCTATCTTTGGGTGATCCATGATTGCGTTTCTGGTGGAGGTGGAATTCCCACCACAAGGTGTGTGCACACTCACCTTGAGTTGATACTTCCTGGCAGCACCCCAAAGTGGCTGACACATTTCCTATGTTCCTTTCCCATCAGAAGAGCCATGTGATGAGTACAGATGGGGTGACTGGTGTCTCCCCAAAATGTGTATAGGTTGAAGCCCTAATTGCCAGTGCCTCTGAATGTGACTTTCTGGAGACAGAGGCTGGCTCTTAAGAGCCTGGTGAGTTACAGTGAGAACCTGAGGATGCGCCTTAATCCAGGCCAACTGAGGTCCTTATAAAGGAAGAGGATCGGAGCACAAGGAGAGACACTGGATGGGGGAGGGCTGCATAGTCCTGGGCGGGGGGGTCATTTGGGAATCTTTCCTTCCCAACGATGGAGGCTCTGCGTCCACAGAGCTCTGCAATGGGAAGGAGGACAAAGTGCTGTTTTAGCACCTCAAGTGGCTGTAACAAGGCTGGGAGGCCTAAAGCACAGACATTTTCACAAGTTTGCAGTCTGAAAGTCCACGATCAAGGGGCCAGTCACTCCTTGCACAGGGTCCTCATGGGGGATGAGGGAGATGCTAGTGATCTATGTCTTTTTTTTGTGTGTGTGTGCTAGTCCTGGGACTTGAACTCAAAGCCTGTGTGCTACCCTTAAGCTTTTGTGCTCAAGGCTGGTGCACTACCAGTTGAGCCACAGCTCCACTTCTGGCTTATTTTGTGGTGCTTAATTGGAGATAAAAGTCTCATGGATTTTTCTGCCTGGGCTGACTTTGAACTTCGATCCTGGTAACTTTGTCTCCTGAATAGCTAGGATTACAGGCATGAGCCACCACACCTGGCTTTGATATCTCCCCTTAGAAGGACACGAATCCTCTCAGAGAGGGCCCTGGCTTCCTGACCTCATCTAAGCCTCATTATCTCTCAAAGAGGCTCCGACTTCACATGCTGGCACATATGAAGTTAGGGCTTTAACATATGAATGCAGCAGTGTGATTTGTCCTACAGTACGTGCATAGCACGAGTCTCAATGCCCTGAAGCACTCACCCTTTGCCACGTAGCTCACAGTTTCTGGGGTTCATTTCCACCTGTCACCCTTGGAGACCTATAGAGAGACGGAAGAACATGGAACCCAAGTACCCAGACTTTCTACCTCCAAGACCTTCTCCCTCCTCAAGACCAAATTGTAAAGCCAAAGATCCCAGGGCTGGGAGCAGGGCCCAACTCTAACCTGTGGAGAAGGTGAACATGTGTCTGAACCAAGGCAGGAGGTTAGAATTCCATGAGATTTCAGAAATTCATTAGTATCTTTAAGGAGTTACACAAAAGGGCTTCAATTCAACATGAAAATGTATGTGTGCTGTGCATTTTGATCAATGCCACCCCTTTCATCCTCCCCATCTCTCCCAACCCCACCCATCCTCTCAATTTACCTGGCTCCACTTTTACGTATGTATGTTATTATGATTGTCTTCACTCATCCTCCCTCCCTCCATCTGCCCTCCCTTCTCTTGACCTCACCCCTCCTCCTTTGACAAAACATGCTCCAGCTTCCTGCTGTTCATTTTAGTAAACCCAAAGTTCGTTGCTCAAAGGAGTTACGCCACCAGAAATCCTGGAAAGGACAGGATGGGCTTGGAACTAACCCAGCTCAGGGGCATTGGGGCTCTTCAGATTTAAAACCTTGAAAACATTCTAGCACTCCTTTCTCTCCATTATTTACAGCCTCCCGTACCTCTACATTCGCTCTTTCACCAAATCCCTGCGCCATTTACTGTGGCTGGCAGAGCCATCCCGCCCCCGCAAGCCCCATTCCAGGGTGATTGATGACTGCCGGACATGCACAAATGGATGGACGCAGAAAGCAATGTCTGCTTCGTGCGCACGTTGCCGCGGCGATGGCGCCGGCAGTTTTTCTTGTGTTAGCTCTGAGTCTCTCTCAGGCTCTCAAGCATAACTAACCCAGACAGGCTCTGTGCGATGAAAAATAAAGTGTTGTGTTTATGATGCCATGAAAAGCCTTCTGGGTTTTTTTCCTCCTAAAAAAGGAAACTTATTTATTTTTGCGTGTGTATGGGTTTACAGTAAGTGTGGAAGGATTAAACCTTTGAAACTGCCGATTTATATCTGTAAGTGATGTGAAGTCTTTGTTTTGGAGAAGAGAGCTTTCCAGGTTGGAAATGCGCAGCAGGTCCTTTGCTGGATCACTTGGTAGCTCATTTGTTTCGCATTTAAAGAGCACCCATGGTGCTGGGTCTGGGGCCAGAGGTGCAGGGAGGCAGAGCCTGGAGAAGTGGCCCCCTTCTGCCCTGGTGGGGTCTGCTGTGTGGGGTGAGGATTCCCAGGGAACTCCAGGGGTGAAGGAAGGGGTGCTGGGGATGAGAAAAAAGCAGCCAGGTGGACAGGAAGAAGAAGAGGAGGAGACAGAAGAGGAGGAAGAGCAAGAGGAGGAGGGGCAAGGGAGAGTCAGGCAGAAGACATGGCAGCATGTGAGGGGAGGGAGTGGGGGGCCTTGTAGCTGGACCTCACCTGGCCAGGCAGTGTGTACAATTTGCACCTTGTTACACAGGCATCTGTGAAATGGGGGTGGCCGGGGGCGGGGGTTGAGGCCTTGTCACTGGGGCCTATGGAATAGCATTCTTTTTTATTGTGTCAGTACTGGGGCTTGAACTTTGGGCCTCATGCTCTCACTTTGCTTTTGCACTCATGGTTGGCACTCCATCTCTCAAACCATACCTCCACTTGCAGCTTTTTGCTGGTTAATTGGAGATAAGAGTCTCATGGAGGGCTGGGAATATGGCCTAGTGACGAGAGTGCTTGCCTCCTACACATGAAGCTCTCGGTTAGATTCCCCAGCACCACATGTATGGAAAACGGCCAGAAGGGGCGCTGTGGCTTAGGTGGCAGAGTGCTAGACTTGAGCGGGAAGAAGCCAGGGACAGTACTCAGGCCCTGAGTCCAAGGCCCAGGACTGGCAACAACAACAAAAAAAAGAGTATCATGGACTTTTCTGCTTGGGCTGGCTTAGAACTGAGATCTCCAGATCTCAGTCTCCTGAGTGGCTAGGCATACAGGCATGAGCTACCAGTGCCCAGCTTGATGCCTGCATGGAGTGCTCATGGCTATTTTGTTGCAGCTTGAGTAGAGAAAGGGAGGGTTTGATGGACAAAGAAAGCTGGAGTCTGAGTATCAGGGCAGGAATGGTGCCCTGACCCTTAACTGGACAGAAAGTGTTAAGGATGTCAGAAGTCTGGGCTGACTGAGGAGAGCCTGGCTGCAGGGTCCCACAAGCACATGAGGGGAGATTGGAGAGTGCAGTGAAGTGGGCACTGTGCACACTTCCGGGGTAGGTGGGCACGTGGGCACTGTGAAACCTCTGAGGGAGGTGGGCATGTGGACACTGTGAAGCCTCTGAAGGAGGTGGGGCCTGGGTGGTTCCAGCATAGGACCAGCTTGAACCCAAGCCTTGGATGTGCCAGACAAACCAAGCCTCTGGAATGTGGGGTGGCTCTGTGAGCTCAGTGATATGCCTCTGTTTTCCTGGAGCTTGGAAGATGGGCATGGGCCAGGAGCTTCCCAGGGCAGCTGGAAGGAGGCAGCCTGTAAGGAGGTAGTGGAAGTTGTCAGGCTGGATCTGTGCGGGAAAGGCCAGCCTGAGAGGCAGCTTCAGGGGCCAGCGAGACTGCAGGGTGCTCAGGGTTTTTTTTGGGGGGGGGAGGGCAGAACAAGCTGGCAGCCCAGGGAAGAGCAAGTCCCTCAGGCAGAGACCAGCACTGCTTTTAATGGCTGTTGGGGGTGGGCGTGGGGAGCCAGAGACCCAGCACCCATGATGCACTGGGTCCCTCTGGCCCCATGCCCTGGACACTTGCCTTTACCTGAGGTGTCTGCCTCCTGCCCTCTAAGCAGAGATCCTCAAGAACAGAGTCTGCATGCTCTCATTTGCCTTTTCAAGTCCTCACAGGGTGGCTATGGGGTGGGTGCCATCTGAGTGGAGAGTTGTTCTGGTCAGAAGGGAGAAGAGGTCCCTGCACTTTCAGGCTGCACAGAGTTGCGGGTGGCAGGGCATGGGGAAGGGGCCAGGATGTTCTTGCTCGGGATGACCAGGGGAAGAGATTCTGGGGATATGACATCTAAGCAAGTGACAAGGTAGGAGGAGTCACCACAGTATAGCCCTCCATGGAGGTACTGAGTATAAGAGGTACTCTAGGGCTGAGAATGTGGCTTAGTGATAGAGTGCTTGCTTAGCATGCATGAAATGCTGGGTTCGATTCTTGAGTACCACATAAACAGAAAAAGGCAGAAATGGCACTATGGCTCAAGAGGTAGAGTGCTAGCCTTGAGAAAAAGAAGCTCAGGAATAGCACAAGGCCTTGAGTTCAAGCCCGAGGGACTGGTTAAAAAATAAAAAAGGAGGTGCTCTAAAGGCTCCATCCAGGTTGACTTGGTTAATCCTCCAGCACCCCAAGAGGCAGGCACTGTTGCCACTGTAACTGCTGAACAGAGGTCACACTGAGGCCCAGAGCCAGGTCCCAGGACTGGAACCCAGGGCATGGCTCTGCCATCACTACTACTCACTCAAGGCCCACAGGTCAGGCAAAGTGGAGCCCCAGTCTGCTGGGGGTGCACAGACTCCAGAGTGCTGGAAAATGTTGTTGCTCATATGTTCTTTGTCTCCCTTCAGCCACTTCCACTGATGTTCCTAAGACCAAGAGAAAACCAGACTGCAGTGGCTCATAGCTATAATCCCAGCTCCTCAGGAGGCCGAGACCTGAAGGATGACTGTTTGGAGCCAGCTTGGGCAGAAGAGCCTAAGAGTCTTCATCTCCAAATAACCAACACACAGCAGGACTGGAGGCATGGCTGAAGTGGTAGAGCACCAGCTGTGAGCAAGAAGGCTGAGGAAGAACATGAAGTCCCAAGTTCAAGGCCTCATATAGTCTTCCTATGGGACACTGGGCAGGCTTCATGAAAATGCAGGATGCTGAGGGTTGGGCTAAATGCTAAAAAGTGTCAAGTTGGGTAACCACTAGCCATATGTGCCCCCTCCCCTGTATTTATATTGGAGTTTGAACTCAGGGCTTAGGTGTACATTTTTACTCGAGGCTGGACCTCTGACACTTGAGCCACAGCTCCACTTTCAGCTTTTTGCTGGTTAATTGGAGATAAGAGGCACATAGACATTTCTGCTGAGGCTGTCTTTGAACCATGATCCACATATCTCAGCCCCCTGAGATAACTAAGATTATAGGTGTGAACCATCGTGCCCAAGTAATAGTTACAATTGAAATACAAATATTGTTAGTGTTTTGGAGGATTCTTTCTTTCTTTTTTTTTTTGTAAGAAGTGGCTGCTTTAGTTGGATGCAGGAGAAAATAAAAGCTGAGGTGGTTTGGAATATACAGACAATCCAACAGTGTTACAGAATATATAGGGAAATGCAACAACTATTTTGTTCCTAGATTTCCCAAACCTCTCAGGGCAAGAGTCCTGTGGCAAGTGATGGGAGGTGGGGTTTCTGAGCAGAAGGAGGCTGGGCGCCAGTCCCCTCTGGCATTGCCTGCTGGCGATTTTGTGGTCAGCAACTGTCCTGTCGCCTGATCTTGTGGTCAACACACTACACAGTCTTCTTAGTAGAGAAATTTTTGAACAGCTCTTCTCAATATGGGCATATTTATTTATAAATCATTCTGCTACCCATTTGCAGATTAAATATTAGGATCTGACTACAATGTTCCTATAATATTTAGCTGAGTTTATAATTTCTTGTCATGAGATAAAGCTACACATGGGTTCCCATTTCCCTCCCACACTATCTTGAGATTCTCATGCTCCATTTTTTACACCAATCCAGACATTTTTTTTAGGTAGTTGCATGGTGTCCTGTGGCAGGGTGGACAAATCTGTCACTTAACACTCACCCTCACTGCAGAGCTTTTGTTTTCTAGTGGGCTTTGGCATGGTCTGCATCCGTGGGAAGCTCAATTCCAGACTTTCCATTTGTAGAGACAGTCAGGAGGGAGAGGGGATAGAGGGGAAGGTCAAGGTCAAGACTGAGTTGAGCAGTGGAGAGGCCGTGGGGGGCTGGGACTCCTCTCTGCCACTCCTCTCTCCCAGCCTAGGCTTCTTTGGTCCCATGTTGGCCTCGTTTGCAGGCCACCAGGGCTCCGCAGAAGGGGAGTACATGGCCAGGAGGGAGCCAGGCTGCTCATACTTCCTAGAGGACTGAGCACAGGGTGAGTATTTGTACAAAGCCCCTTTCCATCCTTTATCTTATCGGATTATCATAGTAGTAGCACAAGGATGCTTTGCCGGCAGAAGACTGAGACAGCCAGGGGCTCAGAGAGAAGGAGGGGGAGGGGGAAGAAGAGAGACCAAAGGGGAAAAAAGGCAGAAGAAGACAGAGACAGGGATAATGGATGCTAAAGTACGGGGTCAGACCCTTTTCTTGATTCAATTCTATTTTTAGTTTTAGTAAGAACTTGGGTCTTTTTGATTCTGGGGTCCTTATGCTCCTGTACTTCCAACTGGCCTTTGGGTGAGCGAAGGCCCCATGGCCCCTCTGCTGGATGATAGGGCAGGGCTGTGTCTGTTCCTAGCAGGACTGAGGCCTCTGGACCCAGGCCACTCCAGGCCCTCACAGTGAGCAAGGTTGGTCTTGATGCCTGCTGTCTTCATCAAGGGCTGAGGCGGGGTTCCTTCCTCTGCCTCAGCCAGGGAGCCGTGATGGGAGAGCACTATGCTCTGCCTTCCTGGCAAGAGGGAAGCCAGTCATCTCCAGGGCCATATGAAATGGACACTCATCACATCCTCACATTACAGATGAGAAAATGGCGTCCGCTGAGTGCTGTGTCCTCAGGCCTGCCTGGCCGGCAGTGTAACGTCTGCTCGCAGAAGAGAAGAACCATAGCAGGAATGGTACATGGGAAAGGATGGTGGAGAGCCATCTGGCAGTCATCACTCCACAAGGATACACAAAGACCCTCAAGTGTATTGTGGGGTCAGGTTTATTCTACTTACACATAGTACACACATATACAGAAATGTGGTTTCCTTTCAGTACTGAAGAACTGACTAAACGCTTTTTCACTATACCCTAACCTCAAATTTATCCTTCTTTTTAATGCTTTACTGTAGCTTGAACTCAAGTCCTTGTGCTCTCACTTAGTTTTTTCATTCAAGGCTGGCTCTCTACTACTTGAGCCGCTTTTAGGTTTTTGCTGGTTAATTGGAGACATGAGTCTCATAGACTTCCCTGCCTTGACTGGCTGTGAACTGCAATCCTCAGATCTCAGCCTCCTGAGTAGCTAGGATTATAGGTGTGAGTCACAGCACCAGGCAAATTTATCCTTCTCAGTCACTAAACAATGACTGAGACATAGTTTATGGGATTGTTTTTGAAGTTGGAAAGAATGATCTGTTTTTTCACAGACTCCTGCCCTTCAAGAACTTAAGGCTGTGTTTTTTTCTTGGGGAGTGTGAGGGGACAGTCTTCTTATTTCCAGATAAGAGAGGAGCAGGAAGAGCAGCCAGGAGAGGAAGGGGAACAGGAAGCCAAGCCCATGCCACAGGACTCTTCCCATGCTGAGGAGCATTTCTTATCCTGTCCTAGGATGCCTCACGCCTGACACACTGAAGAGCTGTACATAGTGGCTCTGAACAAGACCATTCCCCACCAGAACTATAAAATGGAGATCCTGTATTCATGGCAAAGAGTCAAATGCGCAGAGAGTTTGGTAGAATTTATAAACCAGTTACCATTAACATTAAACAGCTCTGGCTGCACTTAGCCTACACTTTTCTTTGCTTTCTTCTTAGATTCCTGATGGATGATGTGGGGCCCTTTTTTCTTTTTCTCCTTTTTTCTTTCATTCATGTCAGTACTTGGGTTTGAACTCAGACCTGGTGTTATCCCTTAGATTTTTTTTTTCCCATTCAACTGGTTCTCTTGAACAAGTAGAGTACAGCCATAGTTACACTTCTGGCTCACTTCCTCCCTTCCTTCCTTCCCTCCCTCCCTCCCTCCCTCCCTCCCTCCCTCCCTCCCTCCCTCCCTCCCTCCCTCCCTCCTCTCTCTCTCTCTCTCTCTCTTTCTTCTTTGTAATTAATTGGAGGTAATAGTCTTATGGACTTTCCTGCTTGGGCTGGTTTTGAACCAGGATCCTTGTATCTCAGCCTCCTGAGGAGCTAGGAGTTCCGGCATGAACCATATAAGCCATAGGTGCCTGGCTAGCACGAGTCTTTTCTGGTAAGTGTGGTGGGCTCTTCATTAGACTCTGTTTCTCTTCTCAGCACAAGTCTATGAGGATTCTCGTCCAAGATTCAACTTGACTGTGAAACAAACTATGATATATGCCCACCACTCTCCAGAGGCCGCCCACGTGGGTGGGGCCTCTGCAGAGCAGAGACTGCTGCTGTGCTGAGCCTGCTTCCGAGGCTGCACCCCACATACCCATGCAAACAAGAACACTCCGGGTTCAGGACAGACAGAGTGTGCTGGACAGACTCCACCCAACCCCACCCAAGGAGAGAACCTACCGACCTATCATGGCAAGGTACCTCGACATCCACACATGCTGAAAACTGCCAGTACTTCCATCATCGCCCTGGGCCAGGCAAGCACATCACATTATGAGCTCAGTTTAACCCCTGCAGGCCCCTCAGGGCTGCTATCATTCCCATGTTGCAGATGAGAAAGCAAAGGCTTTCCACTTCATGCTCCTAATTTCTCACAACCAGTTTGTGGAGAAATTGGGTTATGACCCTAGCTTCTGGCACATAGGAGGGGGGACATGACTACAATGATCCAGGGTTCACTGGGAGGTGGGCATGTGACTAAGAAGGCTGATTTCACCACTTCTCTTAGGTCTTGGAGTACTGGAGGGTGCTGGTTGCAAGGTGAGAGACAGAGCTTGTCCCACGCAGGTGGTGTTGGGACAGCTGCCTGGCGCATTTTCTCAGCCACATAGGAGGCTTCTAAGGGGGGAGGCGGGCACTGTCAGGTGGGCAGCCTCCATGCCCCAGGGAGGGAGGATCCCAGATGTGCAGAGAAGTCTGTGTCTGGAGGTCCTGAAAACAGGACGGGAGGTGGTGTGGGCACAGAGCCTCGGCTGCAGCACAGCCTGAGATGCCCCGGGGAAGCGTGAGGGGGCTGCAGGAATGTCCACACTTGAGTATTTGGGGATACTGCTGCAGCATCCCAGCTGAACTCCAGATTTGAGTCCCTTGGAAAGGCCCTTGGACTCTCCTGGCCCTCACCTGCTTTTGACCCTCCCAGACCTGTGGACCCTGTTCTGCTTGTTATCTAGCCAGCAAACCAACACCCTCAAGCCTTCCTTACATTAACTTTTGTATGTATATACATGGTGTGTGCGTGTGTGTGTGTGTGTGTGTGTGTGTGTGTGTGTGTGTGTGTGTGCAGGTATTGGGGCTTGAACTCAGGTCCTCGGTCTTTCATTTGGCTTGTTTTGCTCAAAGCTGGTGCTCTACCACTTGAGCTACACTTTCACTTCTGATATTTTGCTGGCTAATTGGAGAAAAGAGTTTGAACCTAGATCCTCATATCTCAGCCTCCTGACTAGCCAGGACTATAGACATGAGCAGTTGGCCCCCAGCTATATATGCACTGATATGGTCTCTTGATGGCTCCCTTTGGCCACTTCTACACCCATACCTCTGCACAGACTCCTGGAATCTGCCTTCCAGCCTCCACTGGAACCAACTCCCACTGTGTGGACGGGGCGGTGGGAAGTCTGGCTCGGGCTTCCATGGCTTCCCACAGTGGTTACAGTGAGGTCCTCTGTTCCAGAAAGATCCAGTGAAATCTTCTCCAGGGGACAGCTGGTAATCAATCATGTTCACCACCACAGGGCTACAGGAGTTCATCTGTGTGGCCAGGGACAGAGGCAGATTGCAGACACCTGTCATGCAGTCCGATGCCCTCATGGTAGGATCTCCTGCCACCCTGAGTTTCCACAGCTCAAGTGGGAACCTAAGGGGCTGTAGGTTAAAGATAGCAGTCTACTTGGCTGGATGACAGCTTCCAGCTAAACAATGAACTGCTGAGCAAGGGAAAAAGAACACAGTAAAGCAGGGAGCTCATGTAAAGTTTTCTGGAAGTACAACTTGCCCAAATATATGCCTGAGAGAATGACCAGCTCATTGCTGCACACAAACATCACAAGACCATCCCACGGATGGGCAATGCTTCTGGTTTGCAAGGCTTTTCTCTTTACTACAAGATCCTCTTCCCCCTCTCTCTCTTCCATCACAGGCTGAAGAACAAGTGGGGTTGAGGGGGGCATAGAATGCCCACTGGACAGATGAGGAGACAGGAGGAGGAGCTGGAGTTCCTGAAGACCCCACTGCTGTGTTATGAAATGCAGACTTAAGCTCTGCTCCCCTCTCTCTCCCTCAGGACTTTCATGTGGCTCTGGATGGTGTATTTTGATGCTAGCCAAACACTTGACACAGGGTGCACCTTTCCTGAATAGCAGATGGAGAGGTGTTCCCAGGGTGATGGGGAGTATGGGTTGTTGTACATGGCTCCCCAGGGCTGGTTGGTGACAGGAAAAAAAGGTCTCTGGTGCATGCCTGGCTTGGTGCAGAGCTTTGCATCAGAGACCAACAGTGCTCATATCAGACTTCCTGACAACGGTGCTGGGGGGACTGCGAGCCCACCCACTGCTGGGAGAACCCACTGCTGGGAGAATGGAGCGGGAACCAACTGAGCATGCTTCATGTATGCGTGACAGTGGGGGAACCTTGAGTCATTCCTTAATGAGAACAGATGCTCACTAACTGCCCTTCCCGCTCCTTTCTTCCCATGGGAACGAACAACACTGGATTTCTGGCTTCAGATGTTGGACGCTCCATCTTAAGGAAGAAATGCTGGGGCCAGGCACTGGTGACTCATACCTATGATGTTAGCTATCCAGGAGGCTCAGATCTGAGGATCATGGTTTGAAGCCAGCCTGGGTAGGAAAGTCTGGGAGACTCTTATATCTAAATAAGTACCCAAAACAAAAAACAAAACAAAAACTGCCCCAGAAGCAGGGATGTGGTGGAGCACTAGCCTTGAGCACAAAAGGTCAGGGGTAGTGCCCAAGTCCCAAGTTCAAGCCCCAGAACTGGCACACATGTGTGTGAGCACACACACACACACACACACACACACACACACACCATTGCTATCTAGGTCAACCACCTTGTGTCTTACAGCACAGCCCTGGAAAGTGATTGCCTTGCTTCCTTCCTGGTGCTACTGCACAGTAGTTGCAAGATCTCAAGCAAAGTACACTCTGGGAGTCACTTATGAAACAGGATTGTAGCTAGAAAGACAATGGTCGCTGGCCCACAGCACAGCTATGAGCTTTTCCTATTGTAATTCTCATCCTGTGGTCTAAACAGCCCGAATGCAGCCCAATATTGTGGCTTATACGAAGTCAGTTTTTTTTTTTAAAGTTTTGTTCTATGAACTCAAGCATTGGTGTTCTCCCACCAAATACCTTTCACTTGCCTTTCTTTGCCCTTAGGAGAAAGTTTAAATCCTAAATGTGACTTCTCTGTCCCAGCTCATTTACTCTGTGACTTATGATAAATTTGTTTTACACTTGATCCTTTGTCACTCTGTTTGATCTGTAACAAGTTTCTAAATTCCATGCGTGCACACTGCCCTCTGCCTCCAGCCTCAGGGCCTTTGCACGTTCAGCTTCTGTGTGGAACACTTTTCTCTCCTTGTACTGGCCCATGTCTACAAAGCCTTCCCTTTTCAGCTTACATTATCTTTTCTTCTTGGAAAACATTCCAGAGTCTCTAGGTAAGGTTAGTCCTCATTTCTCTCTCTCTCTCTCTCTCTCATCCAGGGCCTTGTGCAAACCACTCATGTGTTCTTTCTCTGAGCTGGACTCTCATGGCACCCTGTCCTCTGTAAGTTACCGTGGCAGTCATTATTTGTATAATTATTTAGTCTCTGTCTCGAATGGGAGCAGAAGCAGTCTCAGTAGCTCAGTCCCAGCATGTGACAGGCACCAAAGAATTATCTAGGGGTTGGTTGAGTGAATGCATGTTCCCAGCTGGACAGGGCAATGTGTGACCTGTGCTGGGAACCTGTAGACCAAGAAGCACTGGGGGCCGGACCACCCTGTGGGCTGTAGGGGGTGGGGGATGGGGGGCAGAGTCCCCTGCAGGCTGCCGGCTGGGGGTAGGGTTGGCTCATGGCCACCAGATTTCAAGCTCTAAGGCTGTAAATTTGGAAGACATTAAATTAAAAATGGGCTGGGTTTCTAGACTCCAGGGCCCAAATCCAGTAATCCCATGTTAGATCTGACCACTGGTGTACCTATGCCAAATAAAGAGACATGGTGAAGACAGAACAAGGAGATTCAGCACAACATCATCCATCTTTGAGGGCACAGATATTGACCTCAGATTAAATAGTGAGAATTGGGGTTAAGGATGAGAAAGGGAGGTTGGAGGCATGGCTCAGTTTGTAGAGTGCCAGCCAATGAGCAAAAAGCATCAGGTAACAAGTTTGAGTCCTGGTCTTGGACCTTAACAACAAATACAGAAAGATAAGGGATGAGAAGGTATGCTGAGTTCAAACAACCCCAGGTCCCAGGTGTGTGGCCTGGTTGACTTTTAGCTCTGCTTTTCCTCTGTAGGCCTGGTGAGTGGTGTGTAGCTTTTGGCTGTTCTCCCTAAGAGGATAAGATTGTATTACCTGGTGAAAACAGTTTGCCTTTTGTCACAAGATGCTTACTGGTGAATCTTGCTCTTCTTGGAGCCCAAGGTGATTGTAAAGTAGCTACAGTAAGGAATAACACAGAAACAAAGTGTGGGAGGAGGGTAGGAAAGTGGGGGGAGGGCCTGGGTGTGCAGCACAAGCCCATCAAAAGTGTGTGTGTGTGTGTGTGTGTGTGTATGTGTGTGTGTGCTGGTCCTGGAGGTTGAACTCAGGACCTGGGCCATCTCCCTGAGCTTTTGTGCTCAAGGCTAGCACTCTACCACTAAAGCCATAGTTCTGCTTCTGCCTTTTTTGGGTAGCTAATTGGAGATAAGCATCTCACAGACTTTGCTGCCTGGGCTGGCTTTGAACTACCATCCACAGATCTCAGCCTCCTGAGTAGCTAGGATTACAGGCATGAGCCATCAATGCCAGGCCAAATGTATCTTTCAAGCTGCCTTTCATTACCCGGGTGGAGGCTGGTGGCATCTGAGATCTGGTTCATTTTGCAGAAGGAAGTCAGCTTCTATTAAAAAAGGGGTGGGGGGGCGATGGGTGGGGAATAAAGGACAGACATAGAACCCAGTGAAGTGGGGCGAGGAGAAGGCAGATACTGTGGGAGAAGGAAGGATGAAGGGGCATAGGACTCAGCACAAAGCCTGGCAGAGCTGCTGCCAGGGTCTTCAAGTCTCCTCCAGCAAGAGGCTCTCTTCTTCCTCCCTCTACCAACCTCTGTTTCCCACCTTTGTAAAAAGAAAAAAAAACACTGCCCTGACAACAAAGTGTCTTCAGGGGAGAGCTGGGGGCTGGGCAGTGTGAAGAGGCAGGAATGGGGTCCCCTCGCAGTGGGCACACCCTCCCTGGACAGCCAGGACACAAGTTTAGCTCCTCATTTCACCACACACTCCTTTAACATTCCACAGATGTATGCTTCCAGGACACCAGAGGTTTTTTTGTACCAGCTCATAAATGTCCACAGAGAAGCCTTGGGTGGAGCATGGGAGTTAGATTAGGGGTCCACGAGCCCCCGTTTCTGTAGCACAGCAGTGTCCTCTGGCTTGGCCACCAGGAATCACAGGCAGGATTGGGGTGATTGTCTTCCTGCCTGAGGCACAAAGCCCTCAGAAGAATGCCCAGTTATTTCAGTCTTCTGTGTGCAATCTTATCCCTCGTTTCCAGGAATTGCATTGGCACTGAGGCTCTTGCAAGCAGCAATTTACTAGAACAAAGCGAAATCCCTAGTCAGATTCCAAAAGCAATGAAATAAATAGACTTGCATTTTTCACCAGGCATCACAATGGTGGAGACACACTCCTGTGCGGCTCCCAAGCACCTTGTTCGCCATCCTGTAAAGAGAGACTGTTGATCAATCAGTGGCTTTCACTGAAACCCCTGGACATAGGTGGGGGAAAGCTGACAAAAACTCTTTCCTTGCAAAAGTCTCTTAAAGCAACTGTTTCTGTTTCTTGTGTCTTTAGAGTCTCCCTCCCCCTTTCTGCTACTTCTTTTCCTCCCCTCAGGAAATAGCAGCAACTGAACATCTGGAAAGGCAGGTTTCCATGGAAAAGGCTTTGTTCTAACCTCTAAAGGATGCAGATGGGCCTCTCTGATGGCTGCAGGGAGCCACTGTTAACCACAGCAGGCTGAAGATCAGAGTCCCTGGCATCAGGCAAACCCAGGAGCCTCTTCTGCCTTCCAGCATTTTCCTTTTTTTCTGCCCTGCACTATAGGACTCCCTCCAGATGGGCGGACCTCCTCAGGACAAGGAAGATGCCCTCCCAGCTCCTATGCCTCTGGCCTCAGCATCACCCCATGTTGCCCCACCTGCCTCTTCCTGGGCAGGGATACCATTTCAACTCTGATTCTTTATGGCTCCAGTAGCCAACCAGAATCTGGCCATCAGCAAGAACAAGGTGGCTATTGTTTATTTTCTTATTTAGGACTCAGAGAAATGGGAAGGGGGTTTGGGAGAAAGTAGAGTCTAGCTGAAGACCTACAGGCTCAAAGACTCAGTAGCTGGCCTAAGGTCACACAGCAAGTTACATGCTGCATCTCCCAGTTGGGTCAGGTTCTCTGTCCATTTTGCACCAGAAGGCCCAAGATTCAAATTGTCTCCTTTGAACTGCATTCTTGGCTGGGGAAGTGGAAAGGAGATGTTTGGCAGAGCTGGGCTCTGTGGCGGAATGACAAATGGTCCCCTTGTCCTGCGAGAAAGTGGGTTCTGGGAACAAGAACAGCCAACAGAGCCATTTATCCACGGCCTAGGCAGCAGTGGGGAGTAGGAGGGAGCAGAGAGTACAAAGGCTACAGGCTCTCAAATTCATTACTGGCAGTCAGGGACTCCATTGGGCCTCTAGCCCTTCAAAGAGAGGGTCTGTTTGTTCTCAAGGCCAGGGCTGGGAAAGGACTGAGGAGCCTGAGCAGCTGTTGCACCTCCCTATTGTAGCTTGGGCCAGACCAGACCCTGAAGCATCCTGGAATAACTGCAGAACATGTCAATGTGAAGAGCCTGAACAAAATGCAGTCTAAAATAATGAAGGTAGCAAGAGAGACTTCATTTGACCAGAAGTCAGTTAAAGTTAGGATGTCTTAGCCATTGCGATACAAAGGAAATATATTGAAGTGTGGCCAGTGTGTTTTGTGTTCCTGAAACATGGTTAATGTGTCCCTCATAAATGAGAGTAGCCACTTCTGAGAAATAAGGCCCACTCCCAGCAGGTGTGTGACTTAAGGCTGTAATCCTGCCCCTGTGACAAAATACAGAAGTGCAGAGGTTCCAGGAGAAGTGTCAATAACTCCTTTGGTCAGTGAAACTCTCATAATGACCAAGTAATCAAGAAAGTGTCAATAACTTCTTTGGGCAGTGAAACTCTAATAATTGTAATATGGAGGTCAGATCTGGCCAGCGCCATCATTGGCTGTTGAAGGGTGTCAGATTGACTCCATCTCAGATTAGTTAAAGAGAGCAGAAGCTGACTCCATCTCCACTAAGATCTCCCCCACCCTATCCAGGGAAGTTCCCCTTTGCTGTGATAAGATTGTGTAAACTGCTTGACCATCTGAGTAGTGGAATGCTCAAGGTTAAAAATGTACCCTCCCATGAGTAGGCGTATCCACCTTCATCATGGGAGCCCTGCCAAATCCGTGTGCCAAGTCTATCTAAAAATGATAGGTTGGTTCAAACATTTGCTAGGAGGCAGATTGTAACTCCATTGGCCACCTGTGTGTGACCTGGCATGCTCTGTGTGGTAACCTCATTGGCCTCCTGCGTGTGGCAAGCTTGACCATGTGGTGTTTGCTTTTATAACCCAACCCGAGCGTGGCACAGGGTGCCAAGTCCCAGCTCCTGAGTCTGGGCCATGACCCTGACCAGTCAGTATACTTTTTACTTCCCCAACAAGTCCATCTTTTTACTTGAGACTGTCTCTGAGTGGTGCACTCTTGGAGGGATGGGGGATTTCCCCCCACCCCCTCAGACCCCATTACATTGTGGTCCCCCCCTCCCTTGGGGGACCCCATTACATTTGATGCATTGGCCGGGAAGAGTCCTTAACCACCTTCTTTTTAGGGGAAGACGAAAGATGCCCGGGTGAAGAAAAGAAACCTCGGGAGGTGTAGGTGTGTATGTCTGAGCTAGGTCGACCAATCTGTTTCTGTGTCTGTTTCTGGGTCTGGGTCTGTAGGATGTCTGGGCCCATCTGAGTGGGCCCGTCTGCAAAGGTGCGCTGGAAAGTGCACTGTCTGTGGGCCACCTGAGCAGGCCCAGCTGTAAAGGTGAGCTGGGAATTACACTGTCTTTAAAGGCCGTCTGTAGGGCCGCCTGAGTGGGCCTGTCTGCAAGAGTGCACTGGAAAGCGCACCTCCTGGAAAGGCTGTCTGTGGGGCTGCCTGAGTGGGCCCGTTTGTAAGAGTGGGCTGGAAAGTGCACCACCTGGAAAGGCTATCTGTGGGGCCACCTGAGTGGGCCCATCTGTAAAAGTGAGCTGGGAAGTGCATTGTCTAGGGCCCGACTGGGTAGGCCCACCTGTGTAAAAGTGCAATGGAAAGCACTGAGTGGGCCCGTGTGAATCTCAAAGGTACACCATCTGTAGGCCTGAGACAGAGAGAAGCTGGACACAGCAGAGCTAAGGCCGGGGTAGTCAAGGGACACCTTGACCCCCTTCTGAAGGCCCTCATAGTGGAGGGATGTGTTTGTTGTGATCTAATTTACTTTACAGGAAGACATGGAACCTGCAGCCTCTGCTGATATCGAGTTCCAAACAGCCTCCCCAGATCCCCTAGGATCAGGAGGACTGAGGGGAAGAGAGCAGCTTCAAGCAACCATTTTCTTTCAACTGAAGGTATTTCAAGGTCAATTGATCTATTAAATGCTCTAGTCAAAATTGGGCTGAAACTAGAGTCAAGTACTGGGTGGGCTGAGTCTTAGTTCAGGGACCCCCTTCCTGCCACCTTAAGCAGAAAAGTATTTAGTGTGCTAAAATGTCTTGCTAAAGCTAGCAAGTTTTGTCTTAAATCTTGGATGATCATTGCAAGAGTAAGATTGGCATAAATACCTCTTGCCACTGGATGATGTAAAAATGGGTAAGTTTAAGTTTAAACTCAAAGGTCATCAAGTTTGGGCTTAAAGGATTACTGCATTGTTTTAAAGAGGAACTATAGTTTGCAGTTGAAAAGATTTGGTTTCTTAATGCCAAAGGCTGTTTACACTGTCATCAAGCTATCTGATTTAGCAAAAAGCACGGGGTACTTGAAATTTTCCTCCACTGTTAAAATTTGGGGCTAAATGTCAGAAATTTGGATGTAAAGGTTTGTTTATCACTGTTGAAGAATTGCTTGGTTTTCTCAAAGATCAAGAGAAAAGGACAGGAAAACTTAGGACAGGCCTGTGTGCCTATCCTTGGGAGTGAGGGTGATCTGGCAAAGGTGCAGCTTAGCCAGTCTACATGGTAGGACAGGCCCTAGTGGGGAGTCTGCATGGTGGGACAGGCCCTGGGGGGAGTCCATGCATGGCGGGACTGAAGAGCGTAGAGAATAGAATTATAACCATTATGCCCCAACAGCTATTTTGCTTCTGTACCTTTGCTTGCTAACCCATGGGGAAGTGGAAAAATACCAGCAGTCTTCCTATAGCTACTCTGTAACCCCCCTCACCCTTTTGTGAACTCTGTACATACCCGAATCTGAGCACGGGAGATAACAACTATCTGGTGCCGGGACGTGATTGATTGTCCATGCCCGGAGCCCACTCAAGGTTGGATTGTTGTGCCAAGTCGCGAAACCACCACCAAGAAGACCACCAAGACTCAGATATTCCGAAATGCAAAAGCAAGGCAGACTTTATTCAAGTGAGCTGCAACTCGGGCCTCGTCCTACCCACCGACACAGCGGAGGTTAGGAGGGAGCCTCGAGCTGTGATTACACAGGGCTTATAAAGGCAAAGAACAAGGTTACAACAATCAGGTGTTCAAGCAAGCAAGATTAGGACACAGGTACAAATCTGATTGGCTCAGGGTTCGATTCTAAAATGGGGTTCACGTGGTAAAATGGGGTTCACGTGGTAAAATGGGGCCTGACTTCAAAGTCTGGCACTTCATTTCCCCCTTTTGCTTTTTGGTACCTTGGGAGCCAATCATGGCTCCATTCTGTCCATTTCAATGGCTTGCATGTCTAGGGGATGATATAGAGGTAAGGCATGGGCCAGTAGGGCCCAAAGTAGTATCCAAAAATAACTCTGGTCCCTTGGTTTTAAAGGGGGGCTGAAGGGTGAAGATCATCCATCTTTTGTAACTTCTTCAGGCTGACTCAGGGGCGTTGACCTTACCTAGCCAGGAACCTATAACCTTATCAAGGGACTGCAGGATTACTGCAAACTGAAAATTAACTTTCAGCTATACAGACTTACCATTAGCTGTATAGTGTTTAGTACCCAAATGTAAGCAAAAAAATACATAAACTTCTCAGCTGTGCTCTAAGGGTCAGGTGGCTATACCCATATTCCTGAGCAAGCCCAAAGCTACCTAAAATAAGGGGGTCACTTCGTTTGGAGTGAGCTGCCAAAATAACATTAACATTAGCCTGGGTAGCAAGGAAAAAAGGCAAAAAGAAAATTATAACAATATTCAGTCTAACTTTCTTTTCTTGAGGCGAAGGCGAAGCGGCTGAGTCGGGTGCTTGGAGACTTCCCATCTGTTGTGCCAAGTTGCAAGACCACCCCCAAGAAGACCACCGAGATTCAGACACTCCGAAATGCAAAAGCAAGGCAAGGCTTTATTTAACGAGCTGCCAACTCGGGCCTCGTCCTACCCACCGACACAGCGGAGGTTAGGAGGAAGCCCCGAGCTGTGATTACACAGGGCTTATAAAGGCAAAGAACAAGGTTACATCAGCTGTGCAAGCAAGATTAGAACACAGGTACAAATCTGATTGGCTCAGGGTTCGATTCTAAAATGGGGTTCACGTGGTGGGGCCTGACTTCAAAGTCTGGCACCTCATTTCCCCCTTTTTCTTTTTGGTACCTTGGGAGCCAATCATGGCTCCATTCTGTCCATTTCAATGGCTTGCATGTCTAGGGGATGATATAGAGGTAAGGCATGGGCCAGTAGGACCCAATGTAGTAACCAAAGGGCCTGTCACCATTTCTTACAAGAATATTCTCTGTACCTCTGTTCTGCATGTCTCTAGTTTATCCTGCCTCATCTTCCCAAAAACAACTCTGGTCCCTTGATTGTAAAGGGGGGCTGATGGGTGAAGATCATCCATCTTCTGTAATTTCTTCAGGCTGACTCAGGGGCGTTGACCTTACCTAGCCAGGAACCTATAACCTTAGTCTACTTTTCCAAGGGACTGCAGGATTGCTGCAAACTGAAAATTAACTTTCAGCTATACAGACTTACCATTAGCTCTATAGTGTTTAGTATCCAAATGTAAGCAACAAAATAATACATAAACTTCTCAACTGTGCTCTAAGGGTCGGGTGGCTATACCCGTATTCCTGAGCAAGCTCAAAACTACCTAAAATAAGGGGGTCACCTCACTTTGGAGTGAGCTGCCAAAATGACATCAACACTAGCCAGGGTAGTAAGGAAAGAAGGCAAAAAGAAAATTATAACAATATTCAGTCTAACTTTCTTTTCTTGAGGCGAAGGCGAAGCGGCTGAGTTGGGTGCTTGGAGACCTCCCATGTTCCATCACGGTAGTTGTCATCCAGGGCAAAGGGGTCAGCTGGCCTGGCGTGGGAGCAATGGACCCAAGTGGCGATGCCGTCTAGGGTCCCTTCCACCGTGGTTCTAAGGAGTTTAGTCTCCTGGGTAGGATTTCTTTCAGGATCTTCTTAGCCACTACATTCGCAGTCTCATGCTTTGTTGGATAGACTTCAACCCATCCTGAAAAGGTGTCTACAAAAACTAGCAAATATTTGTAATTTCTGTGAAATCTACTTCCCAATACACGCCTGGCCTATTCCCACAGAGGCGAGCTCCTTTAGTAATCTGTTGATTGGGGGCATTGGTAAGCTGACAGATCTTGCAATTTTTAACAATATACCTTTGCAGGCCTTTAACAGATCTCAATAAGGACACAATCTCAGGTCTACAAGCTTTCTTTACTAAACAGATGTATGAGCTTAAAATTCTCACTGCCAGTCAGGGCTTTGAGTAAATGCGGGGGGTGAGATTTTAATCTATCCTCTCATTTGACAAACTTACCCTTACTAACCACTATCACAGATGACTGGCAAATTCCTGCCCAGTAGACAGACATGGGCATTGGAAAGGCATGCTTATGAACTATTCTTCTAGGACTTCCCGGCTTTAACTTTTGAAAGGCCAAACAGGAGTCACTCTAGGATCTGACACCATCTCTGCCATCCAAGCAGTGGCTTACTGCCTCTGGATGCTCCATCACTTTTGTCCCAGGAGGAGTGACTTTCGACTTGGACTCAGGGCCTGGGCGCTGTCCCTCAGCTCTCCAGCTCAAGACTAGCACCGTACCACTTTTGAGCTCCACACTACTCCATTCCCAGCACTCTGCTGGCTGATTAGAGACAAGCCTCTCACAGGGACCTTTCTTTGCCCGGGCTGGCTTCGAACCGCAGATTCAGATCAATGAGTCTTATAAGGGGCCACTTTACTCCAATTATAAGCAACAAGGTGGTCCACACAGAAGTAGTTTTTAAGCATGCTCTCTTACCTGGAACTTATTAAGGGTCAGTATTAGATCTTGACAAACTTGTAGGAATCACCTGTGCTTCTCTGTGGGCCTGCTGGAAACTGTTACAAAAAAACCTACAAAGAAGCTGGAATGGCAATTAAACATTTTGGTAGCCATAATTCTCCTTTTCTCACTTTGCAATAATTATTTAGGACAATTTTACTTCCAAATTTCTTCCAAAAGGCTACAAAAACAAAACAATTAATACAAAAGGAGGAAAACACACAGGCCTAAGAAAAGTTACGAGTTGGAGATCTCCCAAGCTGGCCCACAACCTCCTACAAGGGTGCAGAAGGAATGGACCCGAGTTGGCCCACAACCTCCTGTAAGAAGGAGTGGACCCGAGTTGGCCCACAACCTCCTGCAAGGGTGCAGAAGGAGTGGACCCGAGTTACGAGTTGGAGATCTCCCAAGTTGGCCCACAACCTCCTGCCAGGGTACGGGAGGAGTGGACCCAAGTTGGCCCACAACCTCCTGCCAGATAAGCAGAAGGAGCAGACCCAAGTACAAGGTGGGCGGGTTGAGTCTCGTTTAGGAGGTCCTCCTGGTCAGTTCCGGCCAAAAACCAAACTGACTCGCGCCCTACAAGCAAAAGCAAAACAGACAAATTACAGGACAAGACAAATGAACAGTGCTGTTTTCTTACCTTCGGAGTCTGGGATCTCGGGGTCTCTGGGGCTATCCCGGACGAAACCCCAAATGTTGTGCCAAGACGCAAGACCACCCCCAAGAAGACCACCGAGATTCAGACACTCCGAAATGCAAAAGCAAGGCAAGGCTTTATTTAACGAGCTGCCAACTCGGGCCTCGTCCTACCCACCGACACAGCGGAGGTTAGGAGGAAGCCCCGAGCTGTGATTACACAGGGCTTATAAAGGCAAAGAACAAGGTTACAACAATCAGCTGTGCAAGCGAGATTAGAACACAGGTACAAATCTGATTGGCTCAGGGTTCGATTCTAAAATGGGGTTCACGTGGTGGGGCCTGACTTCAAAGTCTGGCACCTCACCATCCACCACGTTAGTCGTCGTCCAGGGCAAAGGGGTCAGCTGGCCTGGCGTGGAAGCAATGAACCCAAGTGGCGATGCCGTCTAGGGTCCCTTCCACCATGGTTTTAAGGATTTGGGGTTATGCCTTCGGACGAAAACCCAGTCCCCTGGTCTGAACAAATTGGGGGTAGGGACAGAAGCAGAATCATATAATGCCTTAAGTTGGGGTCATATATTCTTGTGCACAAGCTGCAATCGAGTTTACACAAAAATTCAGCATCATCCAAATCAGCAAGCAATTCAGTCTGAAGGCTAGGGATAATGGGCGGGGGGTACCCGTACATTATTTCAAAAGGAGTAAAGCCAAGCTGATAGGGAGAATTTCTTACTCTAAGCAGAGCAAAAGGAAGGAGTGACACCCAGTATGCGCCAGTCTCTAAGGCCAATTTAGTTAAGGTCTCTTTTAGAGTCCGATTCATTCTCTCTACCTGTCCTGAACTCTGGGTTCTATAAGCACAATGCAGCGGCTATTCCCTGACTTACTTTTGAGACGAAGGCCGGTCTGTTGTCCGACCCAATGGTGGATGGGAAGCCATAACTGGGTAGGATTTCTTCCAGGATCTTCTTAGTCACTACATTTGCAGTCTCATGCTTTGTTGGGTAGGCTTCAACCCATCCTGAAAAGGTGTCTACAAAAACTAGCAAATATTTGTAATTTCTGTGAAATCTACTTCCCAATACACGCCTGGCCTATTCCCACAGAAGCGAGCTCCTTTAGTAATCTGTTGATTGGGGGCATTGGCAAGCTGACAGGCCTTGCAATTTTTAACAATATCTTCAATAAGTTGATCTCCTTGTCTAATTTTCACTTTGGAGTGTCGGAGCAAGTCGTGCATTTTTCGGCTTCCCATGTGAGAAGCTCAGTGGATTCTCTTAAGGATCCCCTTACCCAGCCCTTGTGGCAGGATAAGTTTCCCTTCACAAGTTTTCCACCAGTCATTGTTTCCTTCTCTGTCCAGGGGTTTTGTGGGCCATGGGAATTTTCTTTATCCACTCCAAGCCTTCTTGGGAATACTGGGGCACAGGAGGCAAAGCTCATGGCCCTGGGTCTACTAAAGTCTGTTCCCAGGAACTCTGAGTTGTCTGGCTGATTTAGGCACAGGGATTTTCAGCACAGTCTACGTGCATCTGACAGCCAATGCTTGCTCTCTTTTAATATGAAGCCCAGATGGGTGACTTCAGGTTTACAAATTTGTGCCTTTTAACATTCTAGTTTGTAAAAGCATTTTCCTGTCTGGCTGGGGAACTGATCTCTGATGACCTAAAAAGTTACCTTTGCAGGCCTTTAACAGATCTCAATAAGGACACAATCTCAGGTCTACAAGCTTTCTTTCCTGAACAGATGTATCAGCTTAAAATTCTCACTGCCAGTCAGAGCTTTGAGTAAATGCGGGGGAGGGGGGTGAGATTTTAATCTATCCTCTCATTTGACAAACATCCCCTTACTAACCACTATCACAGATAACTGGCAAGTTCCTGCCCAGTAGACAGACATGGGCATTGGAAAGGCATGCTTATGAACTATTCTTCCAGGACTTCCCGGCTTTGATTAACTTTTGAAAGGCCAAACAGGAGTCACTCTAGGATCTGACACCATCTCTGCCATCCAAGCAGTGGCTTACTGCCTCTGGATGCTCCATCACTTTTGTCCCGGGAGGAGTGACTTTCCACTGGACTTGGACTCAGGGCCAGAGCGCTGTCCCCCAGATCTCCAGCTCAAGACTAGCACCCTACCACTTTGAGCTCCACACAACTCCGTTCCCAGCACTCTGCTGGCTGATTAGAGACAAGTCTCTCACAGGGACCTTTCTTTGTCCGGGCTGGCTTCGAACCGCAGATTCAGATCAGTGAGTCTTATAAGGGGCCACTTTACTCCAATTATAAGCAACAAGGTGGTCCACACAGAAGTAGTTTTTAAGCATGCTCTCTTACCTGGAACTTATTAAGGGTCAGTATTAGATCTCGACAAACTTGTAGGAATCACCTGTGCTTCTCTGTGGGCCTGCTGGAAACGGTTACAAAAAACCTACAAAGAAGCTGGAATAGCAATTAAACATTTTGGTAGTCATAATTCTCCTTTTCTCACTTTGCAATAATTATTTAGGACAATTTTACTTCCAAATTCCTTATCTAGAAATGTATTCTTGATTTCCAAAGCCTTTTTAACACTAACACAACACTTTAGCTTTTATCTGCATCGGAAAAACAAGCTCACAGGCACTCTGAAACCAGGTGCCGCCCTTTGCCTACGAGCTGCTTGTTTCAAAAGAGCCTCTTTTTTTTTTTTTCCTTCGGTCCCAGTTACTGCATGGCATGAAGACCTTTGAATTATTAATGCAAGAATTACAATTACAGAATTAGAAATACTTATCCATTCAGCTTTTCAATATATTAGTGAGAAACATTGGCCCATTTCTTCCTACATACAGAGTTAATGAGAGTTTACTTCTACCCCCATTAGTTTAATATATATCCTTTTAAATCCAAATTTCTGACACTTAGCTCTGATTTTTTAATTAAACATTTTTTTACTATAGTTCCTCTTTAAAACAATGCAATAATCCTTTAAAGCATTTGGTAATGCCCAAACTTGATGACCATTTGAATTTAAACTTAAACTTAGTTGTGCATCATACTGCAGTCTTGAACATGTTCACACTCTGGTTCTGAGCTATCTCCTTAACCTCCCTCTAGTGAGCTAGAATCAAGTCTAGAGGGCTAGATGGAGGTTCCCATGATAGAGCGTTACCCATAGCTGTGATCAGATGTTCAGTCCAAAAGGCTACAGAAAACAAAACAACAATATAAAAGGAGGAAAATACAGGCAAGAACAAGAACAAGAAAAAGAAAAATTGGAGATCTTCCAAATTGGCCCACACAACCTTCCTGCAAGGGAGCAGAAGGAGTGGACTCAAATTGAAAGCAGGGCTCCAGAGGTCCCCCTTTAAGGGTGGGGAGTCTGGGGCATCCCCCACTCTCCCCAGGATTGCTAAGCGCATCTGCTTCGACAACCCCTTCAAGAAATAAGCAAAAGCAAAACAGACAAACAGATACATTACAGGACAAGACAAATGAACAGGGCTGTTTTCTTACCTTCGGAGTCTGGGGTCTCGGGGGTCTTTGGGGCTATCCCAGACGAAACCCCAAATGTTGTGCCAAGTCGCGAAACCACCACCAAGAAGACCACCAAGACTCAGACATTCTGAAATGCAAAAGCAAGGCAAGACTTTATTCAAGCGAGCTGCAACTCGGGCCTCGTCCTACCCACCGACACAGCGGAGGTTAGGAGGGAGCCTCGAGCTGTGATTACACAG
Source organism: Perognathus longimembris pacificus (assembly GCF_023159225.1). Lineage (NCBI taxonomy): Eukaryota > Metazoa > Chordata > Mammalia > Rodentia > Heteromyidae > Perognathus > Perognathus longimembris. The sequence goes on from NC_063177.1 coordinate 8,795,662, forward strand.
GGCTTATAAAGGCCCCTTCCTGCTGGTAATTTTTTTTTTTTTGCCAGTCCTGGGCCTTGGACTCAGGGCCTGAGCACTGTCCCTGGCTTCTTTTTGCTCCAGGCTAGCACTCTGCCACTTGAGCCACAGCGCCACTTCTGGCCATTTTCTGTATATGTGGTGCTGGGGAATCGAACCCAGGGCCTCATGTATATGAGGCAGGCACTCTAGCCACTAGGCCATATCCCCAGCCCCATGTAACTTTGTTTTTTGTCTTGCTTGAATACCTGATTGCTGTAACTTTGGTTTTTGCCTTTATAAGCTCTGTGAAATCTCAGCTAGCAGCTGGCTCCTAACCTCTGCTGTGTCGGTGGGTAGGACAAGGCCCGGGCCACAGCCCCGCTTGAATAAAGTCTTGCCTTGCTATTGCATTTCGGAATTTCTGAGTCTCGGTGGTCTTCTTGGTGGTGGTTTCACGACTTGGCATAACAGCTCTTGTCTCATCCTTGCTCTCCCCAGCAGCCTGTGGGTGGAGTCACTACAGGCTGATTAATCCAGGCAAGATTAAGCTCTCCAAAAGAGAAATCAATGATTTGATTTTTATGTACAAGAAAAACAGGGGGGAATGTAATATGGAGGTCAGATCTGGCAAGCATCATCATTGGATGTTGAGGGGTGTCAGATTGACCCCATTTCAGATTAGTTAAAGAGAGCAGAAGCCGAGTCCATCTTCACTAAGATCTCCCTTGCCCTATCCAGGGAAGATCCCTTTCGCTGTGATTGTATAAACTGCTTGACCACCTGACTATTGGAAAGCTCAAGGTTAAACTTGTGCCCTCCCATGAGTAGGTGTATCCACTTACATCATGTGAGCCCCGCCAAATCCATTCGCCAAGCCTAATCTAAAGCAGAGGTTGGTTCAAACAGTTACTATGAGACAGACTGTAACTCCATTGGCCACCTGCATGTGACCTGGCATGGTCTGTAAGTGTTGTAACCTCATTGGCCACCTGCATGTGGCAAGCTTGACCATGTGGTGTTTGCCTTTATAACCCAACCCGAGCGTGGCATGGGGTGCGAAGTCCCAGTTCCCAAGTCTGGGCTGCAGCCCTGGCCAGCCAGCTTGCTTTTCACGGTTGTGGCCCCAGCTCCCCAGTCTGGGCCATGATGCTGGCTGGTCGGTATACTTTTTACTTCCCCAACAAATCCATCTTTTTACTTGAGACTGTCTCTGAGTGGTGCACTCTTGGAGGGATGGGGGATTCCCCCCCAAACCCCATTACATTGTGGTCCCCTCCCTTGTGGAGACCCCATTACACAAACCAATCATTTTGAACCCCATAAGCTAGCCAATAACATTCACCAGGCCCATTTCTTCCATTGATTAAGCCAATCATTCTTAAGAATTATTTTATAACTTTCCCACGATATGAAATGATTTGCTGCAAGTTGCTATGCTGTTTTATGATTTTCCTGTGGTGTGATATGATTTGCTGTGTGATGATGTGACATCATGGAATGTTCCCCAAAAACCTATAATAATGCTACTGAATGAAGGATTGGGGCTCTCAATTCAGACCCGTTACGTTGGTGATGATTGCGAGCCCAGGCTCGAGCTTGCAATAAAGCTCTCGTGGGATTACATCAGCTTTCAGCTCCTTGGTGGTCTTTGGGGACCCCAAAATCTGGGCATAACAGGATGTCCTCTTAATTTAAATTGCATGTAACATCAGAGCTCAATTTATATTCATTGCAATTCCGAAGCTGACAATTTCATCTGCATGTATAGATACGTAAAGTTTTAAAAGCAGTATGGTGTATAGGAGATGATCACAAAGCCAGATAGACTGGGGAAAAGGAGGAATTTTCAGCTTACAGAAAATACAGGAGATATTCCTTCATGCACTTCCCTTAAGATTAAGGGGACAGGGAAGATGGCGCCGCCAGAGTAGGGAGGCACCCCGACTCGCTCCAACTGAATAGCGAGCTGGGAACTCCAACACCCAACACCCCATTAAGAACCCAGCAAAACCAGCAGCCAGAAGCAGTGGAGATACGCAGGAAAACAAAAAGGAGCAAAAAAGAAGAGCCGAAAACCTACACGGAGCCGGAGAAGCTACGGGGCACCCTCCCCCCACCAGCCAACCCTGGCCCAAACAGGGCCAGGCTGGGAAAGGGGACCCGGCGATCAGCAGACCAACTGCCAAAAACTCACACCAGGAGCGCAGAGTCCAGACAACGGAACTCCACTGACACCAGGGAGAGCACGGACCAAGACAAACGGTGAGGGCAGCTATGGGAAGTTCGGGTCCACACCGGAAACAGTCGTAAGTGGCTGGGGAACCCAACAGTGCAGAAGGGGAGAGCTGGGGATGCCACCATGACGTTTCGCCACACCCGAAGGACCAACGGGGTCATGGGACACACACACACAATCCAGGACCAGTGAGTCCCCCATTACTCCCTCCACTAATGGGAGACCAGCTATCAGAGACCCAAACCCTACAAAGAAGCTAGATCTCCCTCCCAACCCCTCCCCACCCCGAGGGAACAAAGAACCCCCAAATCAGGCAGGAAGCTCCCATCAGGCGCTGGGAAGTCACAGGAGTTTAGCAGGGGAAAGGCGGAGCAGCCCCAAGGCCGCCCAGGAGCTGGAACTGGCCGAACCAGCCCTGCCCCCTTCCCAACGGGGGCCAGGGGACGGCTGGCAGTGCAAGCCCCACCCGAGGCGCCTGGACCTAGCGGACCTTTACAACTAAAATCACAGGGGCTGGTGGGCAATACCAGCACAGCAGGGACACCTGGGCCTGATCACTCACTCTCCTCGCAGCGGAGGTGCAGTCTGAGGGCGCTAACCCGCGCCTGGACAGTTGATCCCACTGGGCCCCACACATACCGCCCCCCACAGTGAACTTGCGGGAGGGCGCATGCACAACCCAACAACCCAGGGCTTGTTCTGGAAGGTGTACCCCGCTCAGGTGGACGGGGCCACAGCGGCAGTGCCCATTGTAGTGGGTGCACAGCACACAGGTGGGCGAGGCCCGCGGCGACAGCGCCTGCTCTGGTAGGTGTACCCCGCTCAGGTGAGTGGGGCCACAGCGGGCAGCGCCCGCTCTGGTAGGCGCACCTACACAGGAGGGCAGAGCTCTCCATCGGCCCCTGCCCACTCAGTTTGGCTCATTTCGCACAAGTGGATGGGCTGCACCCCAACAACACCGGCCCCGGAGCAGTCCACATAGGAAGACGAACTGCCTGAGAGGTGAGCCCCTCTGACCAAGATACAGAGTGGAAAAAAGAACCAAAGAAGAGTTAAGCCTCCACGCCCCGCTGAATGAGCAACCAACAAACCCCCAACAGGGGCACGCTAGGCTCAGCACAGCACAGAGCAGGACACTGTCCTGCAGAGAAAGACACAGAACCTACCGGTCCCCAAGTGCAGGGAGAGTGACCACCTCAGAAACAACCGAGAAGGTTACGCTCACCCATTGGGAAGCAAGGTCCAACAGCCAAACCCAAACCCAGAGCCAGGACACCATGGCACAAGGCTCCCACTGAAGGACCAGCAAGAAACAGCACAAAACCAAACCAGGGAAGCTACCCAAAGATCTCCAGATGCGCAAATCACAAAGAAATATAAACACATTCATCAAAGGGCAAGCCAACTTGCCAGCTCCAAAAAGCAGCACAACTGAAGAGGAGATGGAGAATAAAAAAGCAAATGAGGCCATGTTAACAGAAATGATGGAAAGCACCAGAAACGAAATCAGAAAACAATTCCAGGAGTTTAGAGTGGAAGTCTTGAAGGACATCCAGGAAGCCAAGAAAGAAATGGAAGCAAAAATGGATACAATGCAAACCTCCATTAAAGAAGACCTTAACATCCTAAGAAGTGAAATGCATGAAAAAATAGATTTAAAATACAACTCTTTAAAGGAAGAAATTTCCACGATCAGAGCTGATCTGACAACCATAAATAGCTCTCTAACATCCATAAACTCCGCAATTGAATCCACAGCACAAAGAATAGACCATATGGAATCCACAATCTCTCTCTTGGACAATGAAGCAGCCGACAACAACCAGAAAATTACCACACTCCAAGAAACGGTGAAGCTTCAGGGCAGACTAATCCAGGAACTAATGGACAAAGACAAGAGATATAATCTGCGCATAATTGGAATAGAAGAAGGAACCGAGTACCAGAGCAGAGGGCTTCATCGTATTTTCAATAAAGTTATTGCAGAAAACTTCCCCAATCTCACAAGGGACCCCATCCAGGTAACCGAAGCCTATAGGACACCTGGCAGGCCAGACCTCAGAAAAGCCACCCCAAGGCACATAATATTCAAAACTTCAGATCTCAAGAATAAAGAGCAAATTCTGAATGCAGCCAAAATGAAGAAAGAAATTTTCTACAATGGGAAGAGGATCCGAATAACAGCAGACCTCTCCACACAAACCTACCAAGCACGAAGTGAGTGGAAGAACACCATCCAAGTTCTACAGGCCAACAATATGCAACCCAGGATTAAAAATCCAGCGAAATTGGAGTTCACATTCGAAGGGAAAACCAGATCTTTCCATAGCAAAGGGGATCTAAAGGAGTATGTGAATAAAAAACCAGCACTACAGCAAATATTAAGAGGGGAATCCCACCCAACAGAGATTGTACAGGACACACAGACAGAAACAGAAACAGAAAGAGCAGCTCACTAAAGACAAATAAAAAAAAAAAGAGGAAAAAAAAAGCCCAACAAGAAAATGGAAGGAGAAAAACACTCTTATCCTTGATCTCTTTGAATATAAATGGTATAAACTCTCCGATAAAGAGGAGCAGACTGGCAGAATGGATCCGCAAACAAAAAGTTGGTATCTGCTGTCTACAAGAGACCCACCTTACAGCAAGGGACAAAAACAGGCTCTGAATGAAAAGATGGAGCAAGATCTTCCAAGAAAACGCACCTACCAAAACAGCACGTGTAGCCATCTTGATCTCAGACAAGCTGTACTTTTCATTAAAATAAACTCAAAAAGACAAAGAAGGACACTACATTTTAATACAAGGAAAAATCCAGAATCAAGACATCATGGTGATAAATATATACTCACCGAACAAAAGAGGCCCCACATATGTCAAGCAAATTTTCACAGAATTACAGAACAAGATAGACCCAAATACAATCATAGTGGCAGACTTTAACCCCACTCTCTCCAAGAGACAGATCCAACACCCAGAGGATCAGCAAGGGAGCTGAGGACCTAAGTAACACCATATCCCAAATGGATCTGACAGATCTATACAAAATCTTCTAGCCTACAGAGATCCAATACACCTTCTTCTCAGCAGCACGTAGATCATATTCCAAAATAGACCATGTCATAGCCCACACAAAGAACCTCAGCAAATACAAAAGTATTGACGTCATCCCATGTATTATATCTGATCACAGTGGATTAAAGGTAACCCTCAATAACAATGGTTACCACAGAGGCTATACACATTCTTGGAGGCTAAACCCCACACTGTTATCCAACACATGGGCCACAGACCAAATTAAAGATGAAATCAATGAATTCATAAGCCACAATGACAATAAAAACACATCACAGAGAAACCTATGGGACACAGCTAAGGCAGTACTGAGGGGCAAGATCATTGCCCTCAGCACTCACATTAAAAGAATGGAAGCAGAGCAGGTGAATAACCTCACGATGAAACTAAAACAACTGGAGAAACAAGAAATGACTGAATCGAAAATGACTAGGAGGAGAGAGATCACAAAGATTAAAGAAGAGATAAATCTGATTGAAAATAGAAAGACCATTCAACAAATAAATAAGACTAAAAGCTGGTTCTTTGAGAAAATAAATAAAATTGACAGACCCCTTGCAAGACTTACAAAAAAAAGGAGAAGAGACCTACATATGTAAAATCAGGGACTCCACCGGAAAAATTACAAGTACACACGATATTCAAACAATCATAAGGAGCTATTTCCAGAAACTCTATTCAGTAAAAAACAATAATTTTACAGAAATGGATCAATTCTTAGAGAAGTATAAACTGCCCAAACTGAACCAAGAAGAAATAAATCAGCTAAATAAACCAATAACTTACAGTGATATACAGGAGGTAATCAAGAACCTCCCAACAAAGAAAAGCCCAGGCCCAGATGGATTCACCAACGAATTCTACAAAACCTTTAGTGATGAGCTAATACCAATACTCCTCAAACTCTTCCACGAAATAGAAACAGAGGGAGAAATCCCAACTATGAAGCTAATATCATACTCATTCCCAAACCAGGCAAAGACCCAACAAAAAAAGAGAACTACAGACCAATATCACTAATGAACACAGGTGCAAAGCTCCTCAATAAAATATTAGCTAACAGGATCCAGAAACTGATCAAGAAAATTATACATCATGACCAAGTAGGCTTCATCCCACAGTCACAAGGATGGTTCAACATCCATAAATCAATCAACGTAATTCACCACATCAACAGAACTAAAATCAAGAATCACATTGTTATCTCAGTTGATGCCCAAAAAGCCTTTGACAAAATACAACATCCATACTTATTAAAAGCTTTGGAGAGAACAGGAATAGATGGAACATTCCTCAAAACAATAAAAGCCATATACAACAGATCAACTGCTAACATCATATTAAATGGAGAGAAATTTAAATCATTCCCCCTAAACTCAGGAACAAGACAAGGATGCCCACTCTCCCCACTTCTTTTCAACATAGTGCTGGAATCCCTAGCCATAGCAATAAGACAAGAGGAGGACATCAAAGGGATCCACATCGGCAAGGAAGAAATCAAGTTATCCCTATTTGCAGATGACATGATCTTATATCTGAAGGACCCAAAAAACTCAGTCCCCAAACTCCTACACTTAATAAACCATTTTGGCAAAGTAACATTATACAAAATCAATCCACAAAAGTCAGCAGCTTTTCTGTACACCAGCAATATACAAACAGAAAAGGAAATTATGGAAACAATTCCATTTACAGTAGCCAAAAAAAGAATAAAGTACCTAGGGATCAACCTAACCAAGGATGTGACCGACCTATTTAATGAAAACTATAAAAATCTAATAAGGGGGGGCTGGGGATATGGCCTAGTGGCAAGAGTGCCTGCCTCGGATACACGAGGCCCTGGGTTCGATTCCCCAGCACCACATATACAGAAAACGGCCAGAAGCGGCGCTGTGGCTCAAGTGGCAGAGTGCTAGCCTTGAGCGGGAAGAAGCCAGGGACAGTGCTCAGGCCCTGAGTCCAAGGCCCAGGACTGGCCAAAAAAAAAAAAAAATCTAATAAGGGAAATCAAAGAAGACACAAGGAGTTGGAAAGACCTCCCATGCTCATGGGTAGGCAGAATCAATATAGTGAAAATGGCCATATTGCCCAAATTGTTATACAAATTCAATGCAATCCCTATCAAAATCCCAGTCATATTCTTCACTGAAATAGAGAAAGCAATCCATAAATTCATGTGGAAGAGCAAAAGACCTAGAATAGCCAAAGCGATTCTAGGCAAAAAGGTCAGTGCAGGAGGTATCACAATACCAGACTTCAAGCTCTAGTACAGGGCCATCATAACAAAAACAGCCTGGTATTGTTATAAAAACAGATCGGAAGACCAATGGATTAGATTTGAAGATCCAGAAATAAAACCGCACTCTTACAGTCAGCTGATATTCAACAAAGGAGCTAAAGACATACAATGGAATAAACATAGCCTCTTCAACTACTGGTGCTGGGAGATCTGGGCAACTCAAAATGGATCAAGGACCTCAATATCAGACCTGAATCCTTGAAACTACTGAAGGACAGAGTAGGAAAGACACTAGAACTTATAGGCATAGGAAGGAACTTCCTGAACAGGAGTCCCAGAGGCACAACAAATAGGGGAGAGACTCGACAAATGGGACTACTACAAATTAAAAAGTTTCTGCACAGCTAAGGACATAGCCACCAAAACAGAAAGACAGTCAACCATATGGGAAAGGATCTTTACCAGGACAGCAACAGACAAAGGCCTAATATCTGTCATCTACAGAGGACTCAAAAAAACTAAGCCCCTCCAAGCCCAATATACCAATTAGGAAATGGGCAAAGGAACTAAAGAGAGACTTCACAAGAGAAGAAATAAAAATGGCAAAGAAACATATGAGGAAATGTTCAACATCCCTGGTAGTAAAGGAAATGCTAATAAAATCAACCCTGAGATACCACCTCACCCCAGTTAGAATGGCCTATACTCTGAACTCAGGCAACAACAAATGCTGGAGTGGGTGTGGTGAAAGAGGAACCCTCCTCCATTGTTGGTGGGAGTGCAAATTAGTACAATCACTTTGGAGAACAGTATGGAGGTTTCTCAAAAAGCTCAACATAGACCTACCCTATGACCCAGCCATACCACTCCTAGGCATCTATCCTAAACAGCAAGTCCCAAGATATCAAAAAGACATTTGTACTTCCATGTTTATCGCGGCACAATTCACAATAGCCAAAATATGGAAACAACCCAGATGCCCCTCCACAGATGAATGGATACAAAAAATATGCTACCTATACACAATGGAATACTACATAGCAATTAGGAATGGTGAAATATTGTTATTCACAGGAAAATGGTCCGAACTGGAACAAATAATGTTGAGCGAGACAAGCCTAGAACATAGAAAACAAAGGGGCATGATCTCCCTGATATATGACTGTTAAGATGGGGTGACGGAGAGACAATAGAGACCAGGTCTGTGAAACCAAAAACTGCTTGTCAAATGGTATTTCCCACAGGATTGGGGCAGCGACGCAACAGTATGTAACTAAAACCAAACAACTACTCAACATATAAAGGTCAAAAATCGACCTCTCAGTGGAATACAATAGCTCAAAAGCTATGTATGTACGTTCATATAAGACTACTGTTGACATATTGTCTAATATCGACATTACATTTAAAGGCCAAGACGATTTTTCTTGGGCTTGGACACGTGGCTACTGTATATGTTCTTGATACATTGTATATTGTATATATGTCTACCTGACCTAGAGAAGGGAAAGAAAAGCAGCACGTAAGATATCACAAGAAATGTACACACTGTCCTACTATGTAACTGTACCCTTTTTGCACAACACCTTGTCAAAAAATTTGTGTTCAATTAATAAATTAATTAAATTAAAAAATAAAAAAAAGATTAAGGGAACAAAAGTCATTTTTAGGGGAAATGAAGCAAGGTAACTTAAGGAAACTGAGGCCTGGTGAAGGCAACTCAGAAATATGGTATTTAGAAATAAGGAAGTGCCAGCTTTGCTTGAAAGAGAGACAACAGGATGCATTCCTTCCTGAGGGTGCATTCCTCACCCCAAGAATGAACACTTGTTTGACAGGATATGTGCCTTCCTGAGAAAGACCACTTCCCTAAACTTAAGGAGCCTCCTGCCTCAAAAGTCAGATTGCAGGGTGCCTCCTTTTTAGGATAAAGATCTGTTTTATGGCAGGATGCATTCTTACCTGGAAACTCAGAGAGTAACACCAGGTGTGATTAGAGCAAAGACAAAGCACCTACCTTTGCATAACATCGAAGCCAAATGCCCTGCCTTTACCCTATAAATATCCCAACAGTCCAAGGTGTTGTGTCTCTGGGAGTCTGTGTGTGTGTGTGTGTGCGTGTGCACACACATGTCAGTGACTCTGTATGTCTCTCTCTCTCTCTCTCTCTGTGTGTGTGTGTTTGTCTCCCCGTGTCTCTATCTCCCTATGAGAGCACCCACACTCTGCTAGAGTGTGCCCGTGATCTTCTGTTTGTCTTTTTTGTCTGTTTGTCTGCTTGCCTGCTTGTTAACTTACTAAAGCTCTGTGAAGTTTTCTTACCATTGTGACTTGTCTAGCAATTCTTATTCTGCGATCGAAGTCAAGAACCCTAAGTGAAGAGTTCCTACATTTAGAAAGAAGCTTCACTAAACCTCACCTCCGTCTGGTGACAATCAGATGTTATACACTTTGTTTTTAGAAATCCCATTTCTAGGAATATATCCTCACAAAATCACCAGTTAGAGACAAAGATGTATATTAGATAATTAGTTGCACTAAATTAGACCTGGCCTTACTATTCCACAATTAAGATACAGTGGCAGCCAGACGCCGGTGGCCCATGCCTGTAATTCTAGCTAGTCAGAAGGTGGATCTGAGGGTCTTAGTTAGAAAATAGTGTGGGCAGGAAAATCTGTGAGACACTTATTTCCAATTCATCAGCAAAAAGCAAGAAGTAGAAAGCACCAGCCTTGAGTATAAAGGCTAAGATTTAAGATTGTCAAGGCTCTGAGTTCAAGCTCCATTATTGGTGCACACACACACATACACCAAGATGCAATGGTAGACTGTGCATCTATTTGGCATCTATTTGGCACATAGCTATGAGTTATCTTAAAATGATGTAAAAAAATCTAATGGATTAAGAAAAGCAACGTGTGCTACTGAATATACAGTGTATATTTCATTGTTGATGCTCTGCTTTCATCGATGACGCTAATCTCTGCACAACCGTAGAGAAAAAAAGGGGGGGAAAACTATGCCACATGTTTACAACATTGTTTTCTGGGAAAGGAGGCTATCGGGGGGTTAAATACTCTCTCCAGTCTTCTAGGCCAGTCTGTGTTGTATTTTATTTTTAATTTTAATTTAATTAATTTAATTATTTTATTTTTGTGCCATTCCTGGGGGCTTGAACTGTCCGCAAGCATTTTTGCTCAAGGCCAGCACTCTACCATGTCAGCCACACAGCTCCATTGTCAGCTTTTTGGTGGTTCACTGGAGGTAAGAGTTGTATGGACTTTCCTGTCTGGCTAGCTTCATATATCAGTCTTCAGATCTCAGCTTCCTGAGTAGCCAGGATTACAGGCGGGAGCACTGGCACCTGGCTTGTGCCTTGTTTGTATGATTGCTAAAGAAAGCAAAGGTGTCAACCTGGCAGGGGCTGATATTTGGGTATCTGATGGGTGGAGGTAAGTAGAAACCCACCCTTCTTTCTCTCTCTCCCTCTTGGCTGTTGCGAAGTCACTATGAGTGTGTCTAGTTATATGGGTTGGAGCCTGAGCTCTCACCCCATTTGGGAAGAAAGGGCCCAGGAGCAGGAGAACCTGTGTGAAGGTGGCTGCCTGGGAGCTCGCATTCCCCTCCACCTGTTGACTGTGTCACTATGATAACCATGGAAGTCCCTGGGAAGGAATTCCATCCCAGAGGCTCTCCCATGGGGAGGTGCAGCATGAGGCAGCACAGGGTGGGGGTAGGCTTCCAGGCTAGGGTGGAACTGAAGTGGGGAGCAGACCTGGCTCAGTGGCGCAGAAACAGGGAGCAGGCGCTGTGCAGGAGACCAGATTTAAAGAGGAAGATGGAGGAAGAGAGGGAGCTGGGGAGAGGGGATGGGGTGTGGTGCTGTGCCCTCATTATGTGCAGAGGCGAGGGAGGGTGAGGACCATGTGGATACTGCAAGGGTCCTTTCCGTTAGTGTGACAGGTACAACTGTGTGCCCAGAATGTGAGCAGAGGTCCAGGGGTACATCCGGCTGACTTCATATCGCACACTACAATCTATACAGGCTCAAATTCAACTTGCAGACATGTTTTGTGTGCATCATAAAACTGGATACATTTAGCCAAGTACTTCCTTTCAATTCGCCACACTCCCCACCCCTCCCTATTGCTGCACACCAACCATACTTGAGTTACTTACATCGCCTGCCGGATCCCTGATGCTGTTTGTTTTGCAGTGCTGGCTGGTGATCTCCAAGACCATTGCAGCTTATAACAAAGTCCTCCCATTATGTTTGTTCTTTGCATGTGCCAGCTGTGAATTACACTCATAGCTCCGCTAAGGGCCCTTCATTCCTCAGGGCTGGGCTGGGCTGGGCTGTCCAGTCACTCTGTCTGATGAGCCACTTCTTGATGGGGGAAGAAGGCTCCAATGGAAGGAGACAGCCTTGCATTGACCAGGATCGTGGGAGAAGTTAGGGCTAGAGAGATGGGAGCCAAGTCTTTCTGTTTTCCTTGCTGTTATTATTTGTTTGTTTATGTGTGTTGTGCCAGCACCAGAGCTTGAACTCAGGGCCTGCCATTTGCTTGTCTTTTTGGCTCTACTACTTGAGTCAGGCTTCTAGTCCAGCATTTTGCCTGCACTAGCTTCTAACCATCATCCTCCAGGTCTCATCAGCTTCATGTGTAGCTGGGATTACAGCTGTGGGCCACAGTGCCCAACTCATCTCATTTTAAGCCCTTTTCAGTCTGTCTTAGGAAACCACACAAACATGGGCTCTGTGACCCTCTTGCAGGAGGTGGGATTAAAAGAAGCACTTACTATTTCCTCAAAGTCCTGCTGGGTTCATTGCAGGGCTTGCAATAGAGCCGTTGAGTATAGCTCATGTCCACACCAGCTTCTTGCATGACTTCCCCACTTGAAGGAGGAAGCTGCAAAGCCAGGGCCTCAAGGTGCCAGGCGGGCCTGTCCTAGCTGAGCAGGGGCCCAGAGTCTCCACCATCTGCTTCAACAGACCTGTTTAAATTCTCCCCTTGTCTCACCTTCCCTGGAATAATTAGCACTCGTGTTCCCAGAGCTCGCTGGGTGACACCAGTCATTGCAGGAGCTTGCAGCACAGCCTGCAGACATTTCCATTCCATGCAATCTTGGAAATGGCTTAAGTGGGACTCGGCAGCCCAGCCCTCACTTCTGCTTGCTTACTAGCCTGTGGCACCCTTTTTGTTTCCTCCTGCCAGGCTCTTCTTGGCCTTCTGCACAAGGGCACAGCCTGATGGTGAAAAAGGGAGGGGAGAGTCTCAGACAAGGAGACTGCAGTCCTCCTGGGACATGGCCAGGAAGGAGACTCAGCAGGAAAACTCATCTAGGGTGGGGGCAGCTCAGTGTTGCTGCCCCCTCAGCCCTTCCCACAAGGGTGGAGCTGTGGTAAGGGAAGATCTGTGCGCTGAGCTATGAAGAAGCTCATAGAATCCCCATTCAGCTCAGGCATGCATCGGCTATAGAAGAATGCTCTGACATATTTGCTTGTATAAAACTAACAATGTGGCTTCATGGAGCAGCCTGATCTTTCCTGTGTGGAGAAAACACTTTGGCTTTTCTGGGGAGCAGTTTTGTTGCTCTCTGAGAGCTCAGCTGCTTGAGCAGGGTAGTGGTGCAGCCTCCTGGCTGTCCTGTGTCCTGGCAGGCATGCCTGGCTCCAGGTGCTGTGAAATGGGCCCTCAGTATAAGGTCCCTGATTCTGCAGAACACCCTTCCAAGTGGGTGCAAAGGTTGCATCAGAAATAGAGGGTGACAGGCGGTCAGAGAGACCTGCTTGGTGGTTCTGCTCTCCCTCTGCCTACTGTGAAAAGACCAGGCTGGACAAGACAATCTCAACCACATCCAGTGGCTCCTGAAAGGTGTGCATATCTGTTTTTTTTGTTTGTTTGTTTTGCCAGTCCTGGGGCTTGAACTCAGGGCCTGGGCTCTGTCCCTGAGCCTCTTTGTGCTCAAGGCCTAGTGCTTTATCACTTGAGCCACAGCACTACTTCCATCATTTTCTGAGTTTTTGGAGATAAGAGTCTCCCGGACTTTCCTGCCCAGGCTAGCTTTGAACCATGATCCTCAGATTTCAGCCTCCTGAGTAGCTAGGATTATAGGCATGAGTCACTGGCACCTAGAAAGTGTTCATATCTTATGCCCATGCCCATAGCTTGTACAGCACTGGTGGATACTGGGCTCCCACAAGTGTGTAAGCCTGATGGATGCTTTTAGACCAATGTGCAAGACTGCACTAGCTCAAACTTTGGTTTCAGGTATTCGGAGTCTTGAGCAAGTCACCTTGCTTTCCTATCTACCATGTAGGTCATCATTCCTTTTCTACCTACTGAAGGGTTAAATGAAAAGGGCTCTGTTCTGATGTGTTAACCCCTTTGTTGTCTACATCAAAATCTAAATGACCCTGAGCATGCTTAAGTTTCAGGAACTGGTTTGTTTGTGCTAAAGCTGTTAAGCTGTAAATTCTTTAACAACCTTAAAGCCAGACTCCCTACAGCGCTTGTAAATTCCTAGAACAAAGCTATCTACAAGTTAAAGAAGCTACTGTGTGCTGTGCCTGGCCTTGGGAAGGACTGCACAAAGTACAAGATAAAAGGACAGCTAGGAAACTCCTTTGATAACCTTTGACCATCCTAGAATGCCCCTAGCCCCGAGCCAATCAGCCTTCGGTCCATACCCTAATTCTGCCCAAACATCTGCTTGCTGTAAATTTCGTAGTTTTTGCCTTTATAAGCCCTGTAAAAATCCAGCTCAGGGCTTCCTCCCTATCTCCGCTGCGTCGGTGTAAGGGACGAGGCCCGAGTTGCAACTCGCCTGATTAAAGCCTTGCTTTTGCATTTCGGAATGTCTGGCGCTCGGTGGTCTTCTTGGTGGGTTTCTCTCGACTTGGGCATTACACCTACTTCATACCTATTCAAGTTTGAACATTTATTAAGATAATCCATATGGAAATATCTTGTGGGTGAAAAAGAGGTGCTTTACTATTTTTTAAAATCACCTATGGAGATTCTCACAGTCTTTAAGTGGACAGTGCACATGCACTAACTTCCTCTTTTCTGGCTAGAACCATGGAGGGTGCCGAAGAGAAGAAAAAGAAGGTTCCTGCTGTGCCAGAAACTCTTAAGAAAAAGCAAAGGAATTTCTATGAGCTGAAAATAAAGCCCTGAGAAAGAAATGTGCTGAAAAGATGCTTTGAAAGGCAAGGAAAAAGCTCATCTATGAGAAGGCCAAGCACCATCACAAGGAATACAGGCAAATGTACAGAACTGAGGTCAGAATGGCTAGAATGGCCAGAAAAGTAGGCAACTTCTATGTACCTGCAGAACCTAAGTTGGCATTTGTCATCAGAATCAGAGGTATCAATGGTGTGAGTCCAAAAGTCTGCAAGGTGTTGCAGCTTCTTCGCCAGATCTTCCATGGTACTTTTGTTAAGCTCAACAAGGCTTCAATTAATATGCTGAGGATTGTGGAACCGCATATTGCCTGGGGGTACCCAAGCCTGAAGTCAGTGAATGAGTTCATCTACAAGCATGGTTATGGCAAAATCAATAAGAAGCGAATTGCCTTAACAGATAATGATTTGATTGCTCGACTTCTTGGTAAATATGGCATCATCTGTATGGAAGATCTAAATCATGAGATCTATACTGTTGGAAAACACTTCAAAGAAGCAAATAACTTCTTGTGGCCCTTTTAGTTATCTTCTCCACGAGGTCTTCTTCCGTGAAGAAGACCACCCACATTGTAGAAGGTGGAGATGATGGCAACAGGGAGGATCAGATCAATAGGCTTATTAGAAGGATGAACTGAGGTATCTGCCATGCTATTTCTGTAATTGGGTCTGTTAATAAACAGTGACGCTGGCAAAAAAAAAAATCACCTGTGGAAAAAGCAAGATAAATCAGAGTCTATAGTATGCTTCACTGTTTTTTTTTTTTTAAGTAAATACATGCAATTGTATAAGTCAGCTATTGCTAGGTAACAAACAACCCCCAAACTCAGTGACAGACAATGGTCAGCTTTTATTACCAGGCTCAACCATGTGGGACCCATTGAGGCAGCTCTCTATCTTTACAATGGCATCATATAGGCAGGCTTGAAGCAACTCATGTCTACCTGGGGATGGTCCTGAGTTGGGATAGATAGATGAGACTGGGAAATTATATAATTTTAAAAAGCCCAAATATTAAAAGGGCTCAATTCAGAAGGTAAAACCAGGAAGTAAATTAAAAAATCAGTTGAGCCTCCCTCTCACTCAGCATTCGGTTTAAGTGCTAAGTCTCAGGACTGGGGGATTTAATGGGACTATCTTTACCTGCCCTGTTATTTGAAAGGGTGAAAAGCTGTCAACTCTTCCTGAGTGGGTAAAGACAGAAAGGTGGGAAGCATCTCTGGGAAAAGGAAGCTTTCAACACTTATGTTTTCCTTCCCTCAAGTTCTCTGAACACCGTGAGCCATATTGGCCCCCAGGCTGCTCTGAGGCTCTGTAGCACCTGCCCGAGCTCCCCACCAGCTGTTAGCCCCTCTGACTAGATGCCCACTGGGTGCACACCTCTGCTCTTCATGTGCAATTCTCCCAGGGGCAATGCCCAGGGGCCTGCAGGGTGACTGCCCATGGCCATGGTGATGTGGTGTGTGGCCTGCCCTGGCCCGTGGTGAAGGATGAGGCACCCCTGAGGGAGTGGAACTCATCCCAACTGCCTAGCCGTGCTCAATTTGTGCTCTCAACAATCTATGTTTTAGAATATTTTGGGCAAGTCCCAGTGAGAAATGTTAGCATACATCCTGGCCACCGAGGACCATTACCTAATGATTGGGGGTTGCCTTCTCCCAGCCAAGAAAGTACAGAGGTGACAAGAGATGAGAACCAGCATTTTGAGACTTTAAATTCCCATTTCTTATATGGGAGGCAGGAAACGTTCTTTGCCGTTTTGCTGTCTCTTCCTACTTTCACTTTGTTAAAAACTAAAACCAATCTTTGCCAAAACTTTCACGGAGCGAGAACCTCCTTTTTATGAGACTCCCTTAAATGCCTTTCATGAGTGGATCTCAAGGACTCATGGTTTTGTGTGGAAATGGGAATGAGGGAAGCCCTCATGCATTGTCTGGTGACAGATCTGAGGTGTCATAGCAGAAGCATAAAGGAAATCTTCCCCAAGTAAGTATATTTCACATCTGTGTTCTGACACGCCATTAGCCAGAGCCAATCATAACTAAGTCCAATAGCAGTGAGATGGGAAGTTTGTGTCACCATTTGCAATGTAGGAGTTTTTAGAATATATATTGTTGGGGATTCAGTTTTGGCCTTAATGGGGGAAGGGCGACAAGAGCGAGACCCTGCCCTTCCCCCAGCCCTGGGACAGTGTAAAAGCTAGCCCCTCCCACCTTCCCGCCTCAACGGGAAGAGAAGGTTCAGCCACGTGTCTAATGGTGGAGGCCTGGCCCTTGGGGGATTGTAATCCCCTCCCACAGGGGAAATTTCATGACATCACCTGATGGGCAGCCCAGCATCCAATCAGTTAATCAACCCAAGTCCTTCCCCTTCCACCTTTGTCACTGTAATAAATTCTTCTGCCCGCCCTCTGGAAGCTGAGGCGCATGGACCATCGAATAGTTTCCCCGATGTTTCTCTCTCCGCCACGGTTCCACACGTGAGGGGACCGGGGAGGGGGGGTCTCGGCATTTCTCCTCAACTTAGCGCAATCCATTAGAACATGCTTTGGCTTCTGCTGGCAGAGGGACAAAGCCGAGTCTTCTTTTATAGTTTAGAATTCAGGCATCTCCCTTGGAGAAGTGGGGAGAGGGGTCACAGGAGACCCCAACAATAAATATATATTTATATATAAAATATGCTAACTATATATATATATAATTTTTACAAGAAGAAAGAAGTAAAACAATAAGTAGCATTTTCCCCAAACGTCCTGTGAGTTTTGGTGGTGATCTTTCAAAAGATGAGATGCTGAGTGTCACTGAATTACACAGTGAGGAAACGATTCTGCTTCAGTCCTCTGATTCCCTCAGGGAACAGTGCAGAAAAGAAGCTTGTGCGTGTTCTCTCCTCCCATCAATTGTTCATCCCCATTATTCACAAAGGCATCCTGAAAGTAATGGACAGCAGTGCCCGGCCTTTGCTGTTTCCCATCCCAGGCTTGAATTCAGGACTTCTCACTTGCTCAGTTTTCTTACTGATAGCTGATGTTTTATGACTTGATCCATGCCTCCAGACCAGGTTTTTGCTAGTTTATTGCAGATGGAGTTTTGTGGACTTTTCTGCCTGGGCTGGCTTTGAACCTTGATCTTCCAGTCTCAGTCTCCTAAGTAGCTAGTATTACAGGGGCGAGCCACTGGCACCCACTTAATGATAAATTACCTGTAATATGTTTTTTGTACAGCATGAAATTTGGAGATACACATGCAGTATAGAAAGGCTAAATTGAGCTAATTACCATATGAATTAACTTTCATATTTCCTTGGTGAGAACACTTAAAACTCTACTCTCAGCAATTTTAAAGAACAAAATACATTGTTATTAACTCAAGTCATGGTAATGTTCAATAGATCTCTGGAAATGGTTCCTTCTACTTAACTGAAAGTTTGTGTCTTCTGACCTACTTTCTGATCCTTGTTTTCTCAGTTCTTGTACCCCATTCCCTGGAAATCACTGTATTCATTTTTTTAACCTATCAACTCCATTTTATGAATTATCTTTCTTTAGCAGTTTGGGGACAGATAACAAATCCATTTCATTAACAAGAAATTATGATTGGATTCATTACTTAACAATGAGTGAAAACAACAGTATAGGGGGCCTGGACATTCTCCTTCCAGGTTCCTCCAGCACCTTACATACTCGCTGCACCCCAAAAATTAACAACACAGGAAATGAACAACTGACTAACCTATGGGTTTCATTCAATTTTGGCCAGTATCCCATCAATTCTTCTTTCTGGCCCAGTATCTAATGTACGATCTGACATTTCATTTATTAGATCTATTTAATCTTCCCCAGTCTGTGACCATTGCTGAGATCTTTCTTCAGCTTCCTTGGTCTTGCTGAACAACAGCGGCCCTGAGCCTGGGTTTGTCTGATGTTTCTTCAGAATGCATACAGCAGTGATGACCTGCTTTCGGCTTACTCACTGTGGCTGTGCAGGATGTGAGCAGGCAGTGGCGGCCTGCACATCTAAGGCTTGCTCTCTGGAACTCTCTGTGATTCGGATGCATGGTGGACCAGCAGCCCCTCCTCCTGCTCTCCAGGAGAAAGCTGGCTCTCCTCTCCCTGCCCCGTGTCATGACCTGTGGGCCAGCCCTGCAGTGGCCTTTATAGAAATCAGAGCCATATCTCCCATGCCCAGCTCCCTGCTGTTGGTCCCGGATGTCTGCCGAGTTGGACTCCAGTGAGCTTTCATTCCCAGGCCTCTGACACAGGACTGTGCAGCCTCCGCTGCACTTTGCATCAGAGCTTCCCTTGGATGTGGCTTTTGAGTCTAGGAAATAAAGACATGGGGCAGGTGGAAGTCAGCGTCTTCCTAGGTACCGGCGTCATTGCCATTTTTTTCCTTTCAACACCCAAAGAGATTTTCCTGGCTGATCTTGCTCTCCATCTGTTACCAGACCATCACTTTGATTTTCTTCCCCTTCATGCATAGGAAATGTGCTGTGAAATCCCAGTCTCTGTCTTCTCTCCCTGCAAGGTGAGCAGACTCACGTTTGGCCCATTTCCCATGTGGAGTTTCCTGGAGCTCAGTGAAGACCCCAGGGGCGCTTGGATCTCTAGCTGACTCCCCTGGCAGCCTTTGCCGGTCTAGGTCTCTGATAATATTGTCCTGAGGAGAAAAGCCAATTACTATGAGCTATGACTAATTAACTTCCACCCAGGGTAGAATCTCAGAAGCCGCTGCCTGCTCTCCCCAGTGTCTGTGTAATGAGACACCGCTCTGCTGGGACGCCTTTGACAGTCCGAAGGCCTGAAATGGATCACACCATCCGGCTCACCACCGCATCTGGAGCCTTGCGTCACCTCCGCCTCTCACACTGACTGGTTTCCTGTTGGAGCTGACAGAAGAAAATGAAAAATAAGGGTTTTTGGGGTTTTTATTTTTGGCAGTATGAGTCAATCTTCATTTTCCCCTATTGTGCACCAAGTCCTGATTCAGACACCAAAAGCCCACAGGAGAAGCAGAGGGGTTTTATTAGGTTCAAGTGTCTGGGAAGCACACAGGTAGATCAACAGTAGCAGGAAGCTTCTTTAGCTGGAGAGTACAACTCCTCATTTGTGCCTATAACCTCACTCACAGCCAGAGAGACACCTGACTTGGACACAACACCTGTCTTCATTGTGTGTTCAGCTCTTTGTCCTGAATTTGGGGGTCAGATTCCTGCTGAACTCTGTACAGGCATGTTAATCAGATGAGAAGTCTGAAATCCAGTGGCATCTAACCTACCTCAAGACAGAAGGTATCAGGTAAGAGGAAGTAGG
This sequence comes from Perognathus longimembris pacificus, assembly GCF_023159225.1. Lineage (NCBI taxonomy): Eukaryota > Metazoa > Chordata > Mammalia > Rodentia > Heteromyidae > Perognathus > Perognathus longimembris. Next base: position 8,815,709 of record NC_063177.1, read on the forward strand.
CTCTCTTCCTGTTCTAGACTCCAGAAAAGGCTCCTACAAGTCTCCATCCATTGTCCCATACCTGTAGTCTCCTTGGGTTCCAGGAATTCGGGCCTCACAGGTCACTCCACGAAATATTCACCCCCAAGCAGAACCAATCCTCTGATAAGGACGTGTTTGTTTCCTTAGATTATAGTGGCTATTTTGTTGTTGTTGTTGTTAGTCGTGGGGCTTGAACTCTGGGCCTGGGCAATGTCCCTGAGCTCTTCAGCTCAAGGCTAGCACTCTGTCACTTCAGCTACAGTGCTGCTTGTGGTTTTCTGGCAGCTAATTGGAGATAATTGGTGTTTAATTGGAGGTAAGAGTCTCACAAACTTTCTTGCCCAGGCTGGCTTTCCTCAGCCTCTGAGTAACTAGAATTAGCCACCAGCACCCAGCTTGATTGTGGTTTCTTTGTGATCACCTTACAGAACTGGAACTGAAAGTACATCTTGGCCCAAACTGTTTGCTTAGGCATACCTTTTCCCTTTTCTGCCCCAGTTCTTCCTCTACTTAAACCTAAAGAGCATGTCAGCACCCCAAAGGTAGGCAGAGACACTTCATTCTATCTTCCTACTTCAGCTATGTTGATTAAAATTCTTTCCTTCCTTCCTCTATGGGGTGAAGGGCAGGGCTGGACACATGGGAATCTCCATAGTCAGGCCTCTGGCCTAGGCCTACAGCTATGTAGGGACAAGGAGCATTACTGGGTAAGGCCAGTTATTATCTCAATAAATATTTGTTGAGTATGGTTTGACTTCAGGACCCACACAGCACTGATTTTAGAATTCTTTTTTGGATACCAAAATTAATGGTTGGTGAAGCCCCTTAAATAAAGTAGCACAATATTGGTCCATAACCTAACCATGTACTCCCATGTACTCTAAGGGGTGGGAGTGTCCACATTATGCCTGCATAGTGTGTAAGGGCGGTAAAATCATTTGGTACATGGCAGAGCAGACACATATGCTTCCTGTTGTCTGCTTATTGGCATCTGCCTATAGTCCATAAATGTTACTATAAATATCCAAATGGAAGCCAATGCTGGTGGCTTAGGCCTGACATCCTAGCTACTAAGGAGGAAGAGATTTGAGGATCACAGTTCAAAACCAGCCCAGGTAGGAAAGTTGTGAGACTCTAACCTCAAATAAGCTACTCAAAAAAACCCCCAAAAAACCAGAAGTGGCGCTGTGGCTCAAGTGGTAGAGGGCTTACCTTGAGCAACAAAAGCTCAGGGACAGTGCCCAGGCCCTGAGTTCAAGCCCTAGGACTAGCGCATGCACACACACATAGTAAGGAGTTCAGATATGGCCAGCTCCATTATTGTCCACATGGTGAGTTGTACTATCTGGCATCTTGTCTTCATGGGTGTGCCTGAATTCCTAAAGGAAGGGCAGTCCCACCCCCAGGTGATGGGTGTTCCTGAATCCCTAGAGACAAGGGTAGGCACGTGGCCTACTGGGAGCTTCCTTTGACCCAGCCCCATGACCTGACCCTATTTAGGGTCAGATCAGCCCAGCTGCCATTGTGTCATGCCCCATGTCTCCATCTTTGCATCCTGTGTTTAGTCTCCTGTCTTGTCTCCAGTCACCATGGCGTCCCAAGTCAGCTGAATTAGTTTGATGGTATTGTTTTTGTTCTTTCTTTCCTCTCTAGCCTGTTTGCTAACACTGTTAAGGGTATTTACAGGCTGCAGGCCTTTGTAACATTGGCTACCTACAAACTGCTAATGCTCTAGTAAAGACTCCAAGATTTATTCCCTCAAAATGTGGCTTCTGAAAGCATAGGTATCAGCCATCCCAGAGGACCATGCGGAGATAATCACAGACAGGAGAAGAAAGTTCATAAGGAGGTTTATTAGTGGGGCCATAGTTCCCACCGGAGAGGGAGCTACATGGAGTCTGTACCTTATCCAGGTGGCAGCTTCTCTCTCTCTCTCTCTCTCTCTCTCTCTCTCTCTCTCTCTCTCTCTCTCTCTCTCTCTCTCAGGGGCAAAGGGGAAGTAGTTAGGTAGTGAGTAGGAGTGGCTCCTTAGGTATGTGTGGATCTGGGGGCTAGTGGGAGGAGCTGTGGACCTGAGGCTAGGGAAATGCTAACATTCCCCCATTTGTTGTTTATTAACAGAGGAGGGGTACCAGGCCAGGAGTATGGGCGGAGGTTGTTTCTTCTGGAGCTACTTCCTTCTGTAAAGGGGCGAAGTAGTCAGGGGTCCCTGATTCATCATTTGGCCTGGTACCGTCCAGTTTGGTTGGTAAAAGTCCTCATCATTTCCACGAGAATGGTTATCAAGGGCCAATGGGTGTCATGGTCTCCTCTGGTTACCTCCTGCAGCTTGGGCACATCAAGGAGTCACTGGGTCTGGGGTCTTCAGGGTCCAGATCTGCACTGGGCAGAGCAGTGTAGTAAGAGGATGGCCTTGAACTGCAAGTTCCCAGGTGGCGACCTCAGTGAGGGATGCTATCTTGTTAAAAGAGACTTTTGAAAAGGTCAGGCAAAAGGCTGACAAGTTCACAGGACCAGTTAACATGAACAACATGGGAGAACACACCCTGGGCACAAGCCAGAAAAGTTCCATTTGGAACATAAACCCAATTGTGGCCCATTACAAGGAAGGAGGAATAACTGGACTGAGGGCAGGAAGGAAGTGTTTAGGGATAGTGGACTGGTTGGGAGTAACCAGTCAGAGGCTAATATATGTATACATATACAAATAGCAAGTAACTAGGGCAAGAATGCAAGTTTCTGTCCAGATAGAAAATGGACAAGTATGGACATTAGGTGGGTAAACAACTATTCCTCTTGATCTCCCAGCTCTGATTAATTTTGAAAGGGCAAGTTTAAATTGACTCCATTTAAGATGAGACTTCATCTCCTCTTACTCCTCTCCATGGTTCCTCGTTGTCAGGATAGAACTCGTCCTGAAGGTCTAGGTGCTCATTGCTTGGATAGCTTGTCCCAGTTGGCATTGATGGGATTTGAACTCAAGGCCTGGGCACTGTCCCTGAGCACTTCTGTTCAAGGCTAGTGCTCTACCACTTGAGCCACAGTGTCGCTTTCAGCATTTGGCTGGTTCTCTTGAGTCTGGCTCTTTGCTGGTTAGTTGGGAGATGGAGTTTTAGAGGGACATTTTTTTCTGCCCGGGCTGGCTTCAAACTGCAATCCAAGGAGTCTTAGCCATAAAATCCCTTTTTATTTCCAATTAAAGCAACAGGAGAACAATAGGAGTAGAGCTTACCTGTAACTTGTTGAGAATTGACCAACAAGTACTTGCCAGAGTTCTGATGTAGCACTTAGAGAAGAGCAGACTGAATGAGATCTATGTGCCATCAAATCAAATCATATCATTTAACCTTACCAGAAGGTGGTAGAAAACACAAATGAATAACAATCAAGAGGGCAAAGGGTCAGGACAGTGTAAAAGTCTCAACTTCAGTGGATCCGAAGTGGCTGTGTCTTCCATCCCCAATCAGCAGGCTTTGTAGTCATGTGTGTTGGAGGCAGGCACTAGAGATGGGTTGGATCTGGGCAAGGCTGTAGTGGCATCTTTCAGAGTCCCCTGGATAGATTGTCATTGCTGGGTTGCCTGCAAATTTCTACACAGACTGGTTAAAGGCATTTGAAATCTCCCAGTATTCCCTGGTTGCTTACTCTGAGTCACAGATTATTTGGCAAGGAAATGGATTTTGAGAAACCAGTTCAGCTCCTATGGGAAGCTGAAGTGGGATGCAGGTCCAGGAGATGGGAGACAGGACATGAACAGAGCACAGACATGTGGCATGGCATAATGGCGGTGGAGCAAGTCAGTCTTAGCAGCCTCACAGCAAGACACCTTCACCTTACAGCATTTGAATTGCAAGGTACATTTGAATTGCAAGGCCACAGTTATGGAGTTGGGGGGAGGGCAGGGCCAAGTCCCTGCCCTGCCTCGAGGAATTTGAGGAATTTTGCATGCCCATTACCTGGGGGATGGGTGGGACTCCACCTCCAAGAGTTTTTGGAACTTTGATGGGACCAAGATGGTGCTTGCTAAAATCAATTCTCTTTTCTGCAATGTGGTCAATGCTAGAGAAAACAGTATTTAGCCAACAACAAGCAGAATTTAACCAAATCTCCAAGCTTAACAAACATCAATCAAAGCAGATGTTAAACAAATATTGGTACCTTTGGAGGCTAGTACCAGCCCATCATGGGCAGGCAGGCATAGAGAGAGGCAGAGAGAGAGGCAGAGAGAGAGAGAGAGAGAGAGAGAGAGAGAGAGAGAGAGAGAGAGAACTCCATCTGCCCGAGTGCTCATAGAAGTTATTTAAGTCCAAATTTGTAAGATTGGGCTCAAACTTGAGCAGCTTTAGACTGTTCCCCACTTGATGAGTGACCAGCGGAGCTGAACTAGAGAACAGTTGACTCCAAGCACCCACAATTGCTGATTCCCTTGACCTAGTCCAGTGGCTTAAGGTCAGTGGCCCAGTGGCCTTCTCTGGGAGTGGGGTGCAGAACTTGGAGCCAAGATTTACAGTGGCCCAGTGGCCTTATGGAAAATCCAAGCTCCCAGCTACAATTGCTGATCCCCTTGACCTAGCCCAGTGGTTTAAGGTCGGTGGCCCAGTGGCCTTGCCTGGGAGTAGAGCTCAGAACTTGGAGCCAAGATTTACTGATCCCCTTGACCTATCCCAGTGGCTTAAGGTTGGCAGTGGCCTTCCCTGGGAGTGGGGCTTGGAACTTGGAGCCAAGATTGCGGTGGCTCAGTGGCCTTATGGAAAATCCAAGCTCCTGGCTAATGGTCACTCACCTTGGTCCGAGTTTCAAATCTGTCATTGTCATGGTGGATAGAAGTAGAGCACTCAGTCAGGAGAAGTTACCTCAGTGGTCGTCTGGGTGGGCTTAGGACAGCAGAATAGGTGCTGGAGGCAGCTTTCCGCCCACCCCCCCCCCCCCCCGCCCCGAAATGGGGGAGCAAATCCACCGGGGAACCTATCCCGGGTTCAGCACCAATGAAAGCATAGATATCAGCTATCCCAGAGGACCATGTGGAGATAATCACAGGCAGGAGAAGAAGGTTCATAAGGAGGTTTATTAGTGGAGCCATAGTTCCCACGGGAGAGGGAGCTACATGGCATCTACACCTTATCCAGGTGGCAGCTTCTCTCTCTGGGGGTAAAGGGGAAGTAGTTACTAGTGAGTAGGAGTGGCTCCTTAGGTATGGGTGGATCTGTGGGCTAGTGGGAGGAGCTGAGGACCTGAGGCTAGGGAAATGCTAAAAGCTTCTCTGGTAATTTACCATACAACACACACACACACACACACACACACACACACACACACACACACACACACACTCCAAATGGCCATTGGCAGAAAAAGTCTCCCACTTCTGTCTCTCTCAGTTACTTACAGTAGCTACTACAATGCAGGAGTGTTACGTCCATAGTTGTTACTGTGTAGTGCTAGAGGATGATGTCAAGGGAAAAGTGTGCATGTTCAGTATGTATCTACAATATTTTATGAATATTTTTATCTGCTTTGGGTTCAGTCTGCAGATGTGGAACTCATAGATATGAAAGAGGCAAACTTAAAAAATGCTTTGTCTGGGCCCTATGAATGAACTAAAAGACCTCCAACTTTTTACCTGTGCTCTCTGATCTAAGTTCTTCCACGCTGCAGACCCTTTGCAGCCATCTTGGACTGGGGGAAGATTCACTGCTGAGCCTCTTGTGTGGAAGGCATGCTGCCCTTCAAACAGGCCATGCCTTCTTCTTACTATGTGAAAGAAAATAACCCCCAAAGCAGGAGATCACCAACCAGACAATTTGTTTCTGTTCCACTGCAGTGGCAAGGTGACTGTACCATCTCCAGAACTCCTTCAAAGATGAAGACAGGCGATGGTCAACCACTGGGCCATACTAGTGTCTCCAGGCTGTTAACTATGCAAACCTTTCTCACCCCACCCACTCTCTAATTCTCCCTATATAGCCCAAAGCCAATGTCAGGACTCCTGAAGAGGGCTGAAAACATACTGAAGTGCTGCTGTCTTGCCATGGTTGGAGAAAAAGACAATCTCTTTTCTCTGCCTTTCACCATGGCTCTTCCTTTGGCACATGAAGCTAAGTGGCTGGATCTAACTTTGAACTCCTGAACTTTGGGCCTGGGTGTAAACATCTGGTTTCCAATAGAGAGAGAGTGTGTGTGTTCCTGTGTACCAAGCACTGTGGCGACTGTAAGGAGACAGTGTGACTGGACCATGTACCTAGACCCTACCCCGTGGGAGCGCTGCCATGTAAAGTTCTGGAGTACTCATCCTATGGGGGTGGGGTGGGGCCGTGAATGTGAAGTCCGGGTGTCATGGAGGGGAAGGGAGGAAACCTCATCTAACCTGGGGTGAGGAGGAAATTCCAAGCAGAGATGTGAGTGACAAGGAGGAATTAGGGAGCTGAAAGAGTCTATGGTGGGTGGGTAGATGTGATTTAGACAGAGACAACACTGCCTGTGGCTGAAAGATGAGAATAGCATGGGAGAATCAGGAGCTTTGAGAAGGTCCAATTGCAGCCCAGAGTTCAAGGAAAAGAGTGGAGATGTGGGATGGATGGGGGGCAGCATGGCTGGAGGCTGGAGGAGAGCTCTGGCAGCTTGGAACTTCTGACTGCTTCCACCAGCCACGGGGAGCTATGGTAATGAAGGGGTGGGCTCAGAGTTCATTTTTATCTGCTTGGCTCCACTGCTCAGGGTGGAAAAGAGAACATAGGAGAGGGATAGAGAGAATAATGAGAAGATGCTGTCATAGATGTGATGAGGGGGCTGGTGGCCCAGACTGTTAAGGAAAGTGAGTCATGAGGATATTAGAATAAAGAGGAGAAAGTGAACTCAACAGACCAGATCCACTGTAATAGCAAGTTGAAGAGGGATGCCATGGGGACCTGAGGAGGGTCAGGAGACATGAGGGGAGGCATCATGGGGGATGGGTTGCAGAAGATGGCCTTTACCCCAGACACTTCTGCAGATCAGAGAAGCACACGGTGATGCTGATACCAAGAATAAGATACAAATTCCCCAGTGCCGAGTACTATGCTGATATTTTGTTAATCCCCACAACAATCCTACAAGGTAGACGCTGGGGCTTGAGCAAAGGGTCTGTCACTAAGACTGGCACTCTACCACTTGAGCCATAGTTCCTCTGCTGGCTTTTTGCTGGTTAATTGGAGATGAGACTCTTGGAGGTTTTTTTTTTTTGCCTGAGCTGGCTTTGAAATGGTAACCTCACATCTCAGCATCCTGAGTAGCTAGGATTACAGGTAGGAGCCTCCAGCTCCAGCAAGGTAGATAGATGTTTTTACAACCCTTTCAGTTTATTTGTCCCACAGTTAGTTAAATGGAGTCCCTGAGGGGGTGGGTAACCTTGCTGAGGTCACATGGTGTTTGGACTCAGGCATTCTGACACAGAATGCTGTCTGCTTGGTCACAACACAAAGACAAAGAAGGACCCAAGGACAGAAGGCTCAGGCTGTATGGATGCATGCACATGTGCGTGCACAACACACATACACACACACACACACACACACATATTCTGGCTTGTCCTTGGTCCCCAGCATGCACACCATTATGTTTTCAGGGAAGAGATGGCCAGATTGCAGTGCAGACAGGAACAGAACGTTGCCTTCCACCAAGACTTACCTTAATGAAATTCTCAGCAGGCTCAGGGCACTTCGTTTCTCTCCAGATAACTCCCCGATGGTATCAGTCTTTGCACACCCTGTTTATTTCACCTGCTCCATCTCTCTCTGGCCCATAAAGGAGCCTCTGCTGGTTTGTTTGATGTTCCTTAGATACAAATGATCCTTTCCTGAATAACAAATAGGATGCACCCTTCAGAGGAATTAATGATTCCCCTCTTGTGCACCTAGTTTCTAACAAGCTCTGTCTTCAGAAAGTGCTCCTGTTCAGCTGAACTTGGGATTGAACCAGAAAGCCTGGGAGGCCAGCTGCCAGGAAGGGGCGATGCTGCTTGGTGGTCTGGGGATGTGCTCACTTCCCAGTCTGGAGCTCTGCCCTCTGCTGAGTCATCAAACAGGGCAGTGTGACTGGCCATGGGACCTTCCTGTCCATGCTGGCTTGGGAGGGCGCCCAGCTTGGCGACTGGGTTTTGGGAGCCAGCCTCCCAAGAGAGCAAGGCAGAGGGTGTGATGTGGCCTGGGTGGTTGCGTAGTGTCCCTGCCACCTTGCTCTACTGGCCAAGGCAAGCCGGAAGTTCCAAGGCTCAAGGGAAGACAGGATTGTCACTATGGCCCCGTGGCTCACCCAGCAGGGGGCGTGCGGCAGAGCACATCCTCACAACCACCTCTGTTGTAAGGGATTGGTGATTTCACAGAGAATTCCTTCTTCATGGTTGTAACCTCTGCAGCCTCTGGTCTCTGACACGCCTGTGGTAGGGAGGATCCATCTTCATCAGGGCTTACTGTGGAAGAGAAGCACGCTGAGCAGTTACTGGACTGCTTCATGACTCAGTTTCCTCATCCGTGCAATGGGGACAATGATAGTAGTTACTGTGTGTGTGTGTGTGTGTGTGTGTGTGTGTGTGTGTGTGCCAACATATGCTAGTACTGGGGCCTGAACTCTGGGCCTTACACTCTCACTTGGCTTTTTTGCTCAAGGATGAAGGTCTTGAACCATAGTTCCACTTCTTTTTTGTTGTTGTTGTTGATTAATTGGAGATAAGAATCTCTCACATTTGTCTGCCTGGGCTGGTTCTGAACCACAGTCCTCATATCTCAGTCACCTAACTTGCTAGGATTACAGGTATGAGTCACTAGTGCCTGGCTGATAGTAGTAGCTACTCTATGAAGTTACATGAGCGTAAATAAGACAGTGCATCAAAAAAGCACTTAACCCAAACTCTAGCACCTGGTACCGCTACAATAAATGTTGTCTGATAACGCCAGTCTCAACAGCTCCTGCGGTTACTACAACACAATCATTATTGTGGTTGGCTTGCTCCTGCACCTAGTCCAGGGCCAGGCACCGAGAAGAAGCTTAATAAATAGTGATACATGAGCTCCAAGCCAGCCAGGGCAGCAAAGTCCATGAGACTCTTATCTTCAATGGATCACCAGAAAACCAGAGTGGCACTGTGGCTCAGTGGTAGAGTGCCAGCCTTGAGCTGAAGAGCTCAGGGACAGCCCAGGCCCTGAGTGCCCAGGGTGGCAGTGATACTATGTGGCCACCCATGACCCACAAAAATAAATAAATAAAAGTATTGTTGAATGAATAACCAAGTGGCTTCTGCTGTAATACATGTTCTTTGAAGCCATCTTAAGACATTTTCTATATAACTAAATTCAGACAAGGAAATCAACCTATAAGGATCTCCCTGCATGTCAATAGGAGACCACCCCCTGTCACCTTACTATTTTCTGTTTCTCCAGTCCCCATTCTGAAAAATAATCCCTGGTGTTGCTCCTTGCCAGAGTCCTTCACAAATGCTACAAACAGTAAACAAAGATTCCACCACGAGGAGGTGAATAATATGCCACCGGGATTGCATTCCACATCAATTCCTGTGTCATATTTGATTAATTTTGTATCTGGCTTCATTATTTCTCATCCCTCATCTCCAAGGTATCCTTCACACAGGACAGTGAAGGAGGCAGAGAGGGGAGATGGAGCAAAGGGCATAGTGATGTGAAGAATTCACGATCATCCCCCAGACAGTGGCTGAGATTTAACACTCTCCGAGCCTCACCACTGCCTAGGGAGTGAACGTGTGCTTCCCAGGCTCCAGCTACCTGAGATGGCCACTTCGCACACTGTTAATCAGCACAGAGGCAGCAGGTGCTGACCCACTTAGTGGTGACACCCCTGCTACTGACAGCTCCTGAGGCTGGCGGAACCAGGCTAGAGGGCCCCATCTCCAGGCTTCGCGTGGCTCCAGGTGACAGATGCAGGTCCCTGAACAAGAGCTGCTTCACTGGGTCAGGGTAAGCTTTCACTCTGCCTGGAGCACCTGAGTTCTGGGTGCTTCGTGACATCCTCTCTCCTGTTCCTCTCCTATCCATGTTCTAGATCATTTTGTTACTCTGCGGATTTAACTAAGGTCTATTCAGTAATTGTTGAATAGTGAGGCGAGCACTCCTACCATTTATGTCAGAGCTGTACCATAGGCCCAGGTTTGAGTTCAGCTTCAGTTGTGTAGATGTGTGATCATAGCTGTGATTGCAGATGGAGACTGAGGTAGGGTATTGATCCTGGTCCCAGAATGAACCCTGATCAGGGCCACAACTGAGACCTGTTCATGGTATAGACCAAGCCCTAAACTTGGTCACAGCTGAGCCCTGTTCAGGGGGCTGACTGAGCCTTGATCATGGTCACAACAGAGCCCTGCTCATTGTGTAGACTAAGCTCTTACCTTGGTCACAGCTGAGCCTTGTTCATGGTATAGACTGAACCTAGATCATAGCACAATCAAACCTTGTTCATGGTAATGACTGAGCCCTGATAATGGTCACATCTGAGCCTTGTTCATGCTGCTGAATGAACCTTGATTATGGCCACAACTGAACTTTGTTCATGGTGCAGACTGAGCCCTGATCATGGTCACAGCTCAGCTCTGATTATGATCATAACTGAACACCTGGTCTCATGATATAGACTGAGTCTTGATCATAGTCACAACTGAGACTGACCAGAGACTTGACTGATTATGTTTATAACCAAGCTTTGGGCATGGTGCAGACTGAGCCCTGATTATGGGACTGAATAAACCCATGGTCACAACTGAGCCTTGTTTGTGATGTAGCTTAAGCTCTGATTATGGTCACATCTCAGCTCCGATGATGATCATGACTGAGCTCTGGTCATGGTGTAGACTGAGTTTTGATCATAGTCACAATGGAGCACTCACTGTTCAGGGACCAGACTGAGACCAGATTGCAGGAGAGCTTGGTAAGAGCTTGGCATGGCCCAGTCCAGGCTGCCCTCGCTTCTGCAGTCACAGGCTGGAGCGTTGCCCTCCAGGGATATGAGAGGCAAAGGGAAGCAGAGGGAAGGCATCCTGCACAGGAACAAAGACAGCACCAATGACAGCAGCTTGCTTCTCAGCTTTTGAACTCAGAGAAAACCACTGCAGTCTCAGGCAGAGCCTAATGAAGTTTCCAGAGCTGTGCCTTCTTTCGTCTAGCTCATAGAGGTTATTGTGTTTTGCAGGAAAATTAACTGGCAATTAAATTTCTGAAAAAGTGTTTGAAACTCCTACAAGCTGTGCCTCATTGTTTTGCAAGATTGGGTACACAATGTAATAATTCCATCAGCAAATTAATTTTCCTCACTTACAGCTTCTGTTGTAGCTGTTAGTCGTTCATTCATCCTGTGTTCAGAGCCGATCGGTTGTGTACCTGGTGTGAACCAGGCCGTCTGGGGGAGTCAGAGGTGGGCCACACCCTGCTTCTGTCCCCACACAGCTCCCAGTCTGGAAGGATCATCTCAGGAATAAAGGCAGAGAGACAGAACCTGACTGTCTTCTCCTAAGAAGCTGCAGAGCGCTTTACAATTCTCTGTGAAGGAGAGATCCCTCTCAGTATTGCCTCAGTGAGCAAAGAACTGACAATAAATGTATTGAGTCCTTGCTGCATGTGAGGTTGGTCATGTGAGGCTCTGGAAGGACATAAAAGGAACTGGGACTCACACTTTGATGGTGGGAATGCAGAATGACAATGCAATTAAAAAGTAATCTGGCTGGGTGCTGTAATCCCAGCTATTTAGGAGGCTGAGATCTGGTAGGATCACAGTTTAAAGCCAGCCTGGGCAGGAAAGTCCATGAGACTCTTACCTCCAACTAACCACCAGAAAACCAGAAGTGGTACTGTGGCTCTTAGTGGTAGAGCACTAGCCTTGAGCAAAAAGAGCTTAGAGACAGTGTCCAAGACCTGAGTTCAAGCCCTATAACTGACAAGTAATAATGATAATAATAGTAATAATGATAATAATGGTAATAATGATAATAATGGTAACAATAACAACAACAATAATCTGTCAGTTTCCTAAAATACTCGACCCGTTATTCAGCTATTTTACTCCTAGATAATTACCCAGGAAAAGCAAATGAAGGCATGCATCTCAATGAAAGGGTCCAGCTCAGTGTTCCTGGTGATTTGGTTAATAATAATAGAAAAGCTCTTCAAAACTGTAACCAGCCCACGTGCTTCAGAACAGACTAATGTAGCAACAAGTTGTAATATATCCTTGTTATGGAATGCCAGCCTGCATTGGAAAGGAACTTACAATGGATACATGCAGCAGTGTGGATCTGTCCCCCATAGAGTGAAAGAAGGCAAGGAAAAACTAGATAATCCATGAGTATCAAATTCATACAAAAGTATAAGAATCACCAACTAGTTCATAATGACAGAAAGCAGACCAGTAGTTGAGTGGGGAGAGAGGTGTCAGGGAGTGATTGAGCACAAATAGGTAGAAATGATAGGTTTATTCACGTCTTGACTATAGTGCTAGTTTCTTAGGTATATATAGACAAGTGTCAAATCATAAGCTTTATTATATGCATTCAAACTTAACATATGCCAATTATGTCTTTGAAAATCTGATAAGGGGCTGGGCACTAGCAGCTCAAGCCTATAATTCTTGCTAATTAGGAGGCTGGGATCTGAGCTTCATGGTGAGAAGTTGGTCTGGGGACAAAAGTCCTTGAGATTTTATCACCAATTAACCAGCAAAATGCTGGACTGGAGGATTGGCTCAAGTGGTAAAGCAGTTGCTATAAGAAAAAAGAAGGTTGTGAGAGAGAGCACAAGGACATAAGTTCAAGCCTATAAGGGATTTTTTGTTGTTGCTGTTGCAGTGAAGTTTATATAACATGAGATGTTCTAGAGGTGTGGCTTAGTATTGCACCAGCCTACCAAGGTGAGACCCTGAGCTCAAACCACAGTGCTGGCTTTTTGTTGTTGTTGTTGCCATTCTATTCATTTGCAAGGGTAATAAGCACATTCATATCATGCAATTGTCACCACTATCTATCTCCAGAACTTTCTCTATCTTCCCAAATAGAAACTTAAATCTGACAAAGAACTCCCCGCCTTCCCCACCCATCTAATCACAGAAGAGGAAGAGTGAAGGAGTCTGGGGCCTGTGTAGATATGGAAATACATCCCTTCCAGGATGTCCAAAGGGTTTGAATGCAGAACTGTCCTTGGTATGGGAGTTCTGGGGCCACAGAGAGGAAAAGCCTGGGTGGCTGGACCCTCACCCCTGGAGGGTCCACATTTATATCTGCATATGACTTTTGGCAACTGGGGTTTGATAACTTTTGGGAAATTAGGTAAAATTGTCCCATACTTCTAATTCCCAGCCTGTGAGAGCCCAGCGCGGGGCGGGGGGGGGGGGAGGGGGGCTCTCTAGGAATCTCCGAGAATTCCAGGGGAGATGTTGCCCAGGTTCCCCTGCCAGCACTGGGCAGTGCAGCTGCTGCCAACCATTGGTGCAGACCCAGCTTGCTTTGGTTCCCATGAAGGGCCACATGGCCACAAGAAGCCTGGTGAGGGAAGACGTCAGGCCCCTACTGGGCTTCCAGGGGCTTCCACATTGCACTACCCATCACAACCCTCCACTTTCTCCTCTTCTTCCTTCTTTTGTTTGTTTTTGGAATCAACAGCCCCTCTCCCCAGCTGTGGGCTACTGTTAGGATTCATTCAACTCTAGGGTTAGTATAAAAATGATTTCACATTGAAAAAATTTGATAGTTGACAGATGTCGGAAAACTGACTTCGCAAGGCTTCCTTTTTCTATCTAAAAGCAGCAACTTGGGGGAAATGAGGCTGACATAAATTTTCTCTCCGCAGGAGTTTTTGGTCCCCAAAGAACATGAACAGACCACTCATGCCTGTATGAACAAATATTCTTATAGATCTTATTTCCTGTTTATTCTACTTAAAAATCCATTTGCCTTTCCTAAAGAGCTCTATTTGTACTTCCTACCAGTTCCTTTTCTCCTCACCCTTTTCTCTTACTAAAGTAGGTGAAGGATCCCCAATATCCAGCCACCCCTTGGAGCTCCTTATCACTGGAATTTGGGTTGTTTTGCAGATTGGATCCCCCTAAATCATAAAATGTGGATCAGATCCTTTGTATTTATGATCTTCAAGAGTGAGTCTAAGGACAGAGGGAAGAGTAAACTGGCAAAATTTTATTAAAGAAAAATGTAAGCAGGGATCTGCTAGACAGGAGGGGTCCTTAGAGAGGGCACTGCCTGGGGTCATTTGTGCACAGGTTAGTAAGTTATATTTAGGAGAGAGCTATGTGACTCTCATGATCCCTGGCAGCCCATGGGCCCTGTCACTCCCTAGACCTGATCAGAGCTCTACCACACAGCCTGCACAAGCTGTCCATGCATTGTCTAATCCCTCTGACTGGATGCCCATTCTGGTGTATACACTTATGGGGTCCAATCAGCCCATTGTTCACATGTAATTCTTCCAGGGACAATGAGCCATGTTCCTAGTGTCCAGAGAACTGGATGTGTGCCTGCTCGGGGCCATGGTGATGAGATGTTCAGGAATCTGCACACAGGACTGCTCAGGGACATGGTAATGAGATGTCCAGGGGTCTGTACATGGGACTGCTCAGGGCCATGGTGATGGGGTGTACAGGGGTCTGCACATGGGACTGCTCAGGTCCATGGTGATGAGATGTCCAGGAATCTACACGCAGGACTGCTCAAGGCCATGTTGAGGGATATAGAACCTCTGTGGGTGGAGGTCTCTGCCCTGAGTGCCTAGCAAGGCTCATTTTTTGCTTTCAATGTGGCGTCTTTTTTTATCCAATTGCCTTTTTTGGATAATATAACTTCTTCCAGCTTAATTTTCAGGACCCCAGTCCATAAGCTTGGGACAGGAGAGGACATTGTTTTTCCTCTCCTTTACTACTTGCCCTTAGGGATCCTCTGCCGGGGCCTCAGCTTAGAGCCCAGGTGGGGTTCTCTCGGAGCTTCCCGTGCCCACCAGAGGTTCTCACACTGGTTGTTGTGGCTGCCTAGGTATCTGGAAGCTGGCCTGCTGCCTCAGCAGGAAGAAGGGTCAGGAAAAACAGGAATTACGTGAAAGAGTAATTGGTACTACCACTGGCTTTCTGAGCTTAAGAGAAGTTATTCCTTAGGGAGAGTAAAGGAAGGAAATTTCAAAGGTTTTTGTCAAAATATTTGGCCACCAAAAAAATTCCTGTTTGCTTAACAGAGACAAATGCATAAATGTCACAGCACTATCTGTTCTGTTTTATGATCCTCCTCCAATTAACAGACTGTTGATTTGTGCTGGAAACTTGAGAATGAGAAACTTCCAGAAGTAACTTGATACTGGTTCAAGATGGCAGATAATGTACATGTGGCAGCCATCTTCCTCCTCCTGCAACTTCTGAGAAGTGACAGAAATAGGGATAATGAGGAGTCCCCATCACCGTGCTGGGAGGCAGGAAGTGATGCTAGTGATGGACAGGGAACAGAAAAAGTCTCTTCTATGGAGCCTGGAAATCACCATTAAAAATCCAATGCAAGCTCAGTGCTGGTAGCTCAAGCCTGTCCTCCTAGTTACTTGGGAGGCTGAGATCTGAGGATTGAAGTTTGAAGCCAGCCCAGACAGAAAAGTCCACGAGACTATTATCTACAATTAACTACCAAAAGGCCGGAAGTAGAGCTGGGAGCCTCACTCAAGTGGCAGAGCACCAGACTTAAGCAAAAAAGCCAAGCAAGAATGTGAGGCCCTGAATGCAAGCTAAGATACAAGCCCCTTCCCCCAATCCCTGGTGGGTGTGTGGTAGGAATATGTGGACAACAACCAATGGAAGGATTATGTTTCAGGAGGGAGCAGTGAGGGTGGCTGCTGGGGTCACAGCAGGACAGGATCTGGGGTGTCTGTTAACCTTTGGAAGAGCCAGGCAGCCTGGGTGCCCAGACGATATAACGCCTCCTCTTCCCAAACTTACCCTGCTATATTCAACAGCAGATGAATTCTGGCAGCTCACACGTATAATTCTAGCTACTTGGGAGACTGAGATCTGGAGGATCATGGTTAGAAGCTCCCCTGGGCAGAAAAATCCATGAGATTCTTATCTCCAAAATAGCAATGAAAATGTCAGGTTTGAGAGCACTGAGACAGAGATGCCAAAATCAGAATTTGAGAATGGTTCTCAGTTCCATCTGAGAACAACATTTACAAGAAAGCAGATCACAACTCACAGTACCCTTGATTATATCCCTCACACAGGAATGAGGTGCAGCGACTCTAAGAATCACCCCAATACACTGCATCTCTGTCATCACCACTTTTGCTTTGTTCAGGTGGGATCTTTCTCTGTAGTCCAGATTGACCTTAAATGCATACTTTCTTTCCTCAGGTTGCCAAGTGCTGAGATTATAAGTGTTCTCTACCACTCCCTGGGACTTGCATTATTCTCGGCAGTCAAAAGATGGAAACAACTACAGTGTCGCCTTAGAGATGAACAGATAAACAAAATATTCATACAACAGAATGTTCTGCCTTCACAAAAAGAAAGGAAAGGTAAGGAATTGTGCCACAGGGTGCAGCATGGCAAGAAGCTGAAGACATTGGGTGAAGTGGAACATACCAGCCAGACATGACTAATGCCGTGTGAGTTCTTGTACATGGGGAACCAGAGTGGTCAGACTTGCAGAGAAAGATGGCAGAATGGTGCTTCTAGGAACTGGGGAGTGGGGAGATACTGCTTAATGGTATGGAGTAGCTCTTGGAGAGAATGGCAGGTGCTGAAGATGGCCGGTGATGGATACACAACCGTGTAAATGGACTTAGTACCACTTAGCCATGGTTACAATGGCAAATTCTATGTTATGTGTACTTTACACAATTAAAAACACAACTCTCCGGGTGTTGGTGGCTGGATCATACCTGTAATCCTAGCTACCCAGGAGGCTGAGATCTGAGGGTCACAGTTTGAAGCCAGCCCAGGCAGACAAATCCATGAGACTTTTTACCTCCATTAACAAGCACAGAGCAGAAGTAGAGCCCTGGCTCAGGATATAGAGCACCAGCCTTGAGTGTAAAAGCTAAGGGACAGCACCTAAGCCCTAAGTTAAATCTCTAGTACTGGTGCACACACAAAAAAGTCAGTTTTCTATCCTTAAAGAAAATCATATTAAAATTTAAAAGCCTGATTCATAGATTGGCTAGTGCTAAGGAGCAACTTAATATCTAAAGCTTGAACTGAGGACTTTTGGATGAGAAGTAACTGTCCCAAAGGAGTAAGCTATGGCATGAAAATTTAGCAGATAGAGGGAACGTTCAGAATTTCAAAGGTCTCTGGAATAGAAATGTCCAAAAGACTCCAAAGGATTATTAAGTACAACTTAGAAATGGTAGGCTGCATAAAGCAAGAGCTTAGCAAGATACAGAATTAACAAGAAAAGGAAGGAAGCCCAGCACTGCTATGATGACTCTACAAATACCATCAGCGACCCTTATTCCATTCTGCATACGATTTCTATCTTCAACCTCATTGAATGGTTCCAAATGGCTACTAAGCTCCAGCCATATATCTGGGTTAGACACAGAAAGGGCCAAGTGAGTCATATCCCAAGTAAGTCATCTATCTATCTATCTATCTATCTATCTATCTATCTATCTATCTATCTATCTATCTATCTATCTATCTATCGATCCACCTACCTACCACAGTGATACCAGTGTTTGAACTCAGGGCCTCAAACTTTCTGGGAAGGTGCTTTATTGCTGAGTCACATCTCCAGCTCTACAAAACACTTTTCCTTAGTTTTCTTTGGCTAGAAGTTAACCATTCCTTGTGGCAATGTGTCACACTGAAACCAGTACTTTGCTCATATGAAGAAGGGAAAGAATGGTTTATCAGGAAGATAACTAGTAGTGACTGCTCTGGATAAAGCAGAAAGAGGGTGGCACTGGGAGCAAGGTTAGAAATGAGTTCTAGGAAAAGAGAAGCAAGGGTCCTCAGACTAAAAGGTTCACTGTGTGTCATATCGGGATGGATGCAAAATAGTGTTGGATATATAGTGGGAAAATTTTTACAAAGCCAAGGATCAAGAAAAGTTCTAAACCTTTCCAAAAGTCAAAATACAAACTGTGGTCCTTTGCAAAGGAAAGAGAAGCAGATTGAGAGGACAGCTGGCTTGGCACAAAGGGGCTGCCAGACTGAGTATCAAGTTCTTCAAAACTGGGAGAGATGCTTGTGCAGGTTGGATTCTGTACCATGGATCCCAGAGTCCTCCCAGCCAAGGAACTGAAGGGAACTGAACATATTTTAAAATACCTGTGTGTGTGCATCTGATCATATGAAATAATATTTATCGAAATAAATTCCAGGAAATGGGAACAAGAGGTTTTTTCTTTGTCACCGTTTTTCTTTTCTTTTTCTCTTGTTTGTTCATTTATCTGTTTGGGGGAGGGGAAAGGGGAAGACAGAAATGGTGGGACAAAGGCAGCAGTGGTACTTACTAGACACTATGTGGAAAATGAACTATACAACTTGTGGGTGGGATGGGAGGGGAAAACTGGGAGAGAGCAAGGAAAGGAGGAGACACTGTCTAAAACAAACACCTTTTTTTAGTTGGTTTTTTTTTTTTTTTTTTTTTTTTAACTACTGGCCCTGAGACTTGGACTCAGGGCTTGGCTGCTATCTCTGAGTTTCTTTGTGCTCCAGGCTACCTCTCTACCACTTGAACTACAGCGCCACTCCTGGAGTTTTCTGAGTAGTTTACTGGATTATATAAGCGTCTCATGGACTTTTCTGTCCAGGCTGGCATTGAACTATAATCCTCAGATCTCAGCCTCCTGAATAGCTAGGCTTACAGGTATGAGCCACTGGTGCCTGGCAAGAAATTTCCTCTGTATCTGAGTCATGTAACTGTAACCAGATCTCTGTATATCACATTTAAAATAATAAAAATGCATGAAAAAAGTCTGCGTGGCACCCGGTCCCTGGTCCATGAGGACTCTCCAGAGGACAGAGTGTTAGGACCAGTTAAATGGAGGGTGACTTCTGTTTCTGGGATCAGTTTGGTTTTGTATTAAGGCTTCAGCTAGGGACCTTGCATCCTTACTTGGCATTTGTGCTCAAGGCTGGTACTCTACTACTTGAGCCACATCGCTACTTCTGGCTTTTTACTGTTTAATTGAGATCAGTGTTTCTGCCTGGGTTGATGCCAAGCCAAGATCCTCAGATCTCTGCCTCCTGAGTAGCTAGGATTACAGGCGTGAGCTTTTTTTTTTTTTTTTAGTTTTGATGCTATGTAGTTAATTATTTTCTTTCTCATGTGAGTTGTGCTTTGGGGTTGTATCTAAGGAATCTTTGCCAACCACAGAAAGATCTTTTTCCTGTTTTCTCATGCAGGTTGTTTTCTAGTTAGGCCTGTGCTCTAGGTTGAGTTCATTTGCATTAATTGCATGAGATGTGGAAGGTCATTCATTTCTGCTTGTGGATGCCTAATTGCTCAGCACCATTGTAGGAAGATGGCTTTCCTCTTTAACAGTAAGTGATGGCCAGACGACATCCATACTGCTTTCTTCTTTGGTGCTGATAGTTCTTTTTCCTCTCCAAATATGTGAGTAAGTCCAAGGCACAGGGAAGGGCCTAGGTAGGCAGGCCAGGAAAGGCTGAGTGCATCCCTCAGTCCACTGTGCACGCTCGTGCACTCACGCACACATGCACACGCATGCACCAGAACTGGTTCTTAAACTTAGGATCTTGTATTCTCACTTAGCTTTTCCACTCAAGGTTGGAACTCTACCACCTGAGCCATACCTCCACTCCTGGCTTTTTGGTGGTTAATTGGAGAGGAGTTTCATGGGTTTGTCTGCCTGCGCTGGCTTCAAACCTTGATCCTCAGGTCTCAGCCTCTTGTGTAGCTAGGATTACAGGTATGAGACACCAGCACTCTGCTCTTTTTTTTTTTTTTTTGGCCAGTCCTGGGCCTTGGACTCAGGGCCCGAGCACCGTCCCTGGCTTCTTCCCGCTCAAGGCTAGCACTCTGCCACTTGAGCCACAGCGCCGCTTCTGGCCGTTTTCTGTATATGTGGTGCTGGGGAATCGAACCTAGGGCCTCGTGTATCCGAGGCAGGCACTCTTGCCACTAGGCTGTATCCCCAGCCCTCTGCTCTTTTTTAACTTATTTTTTTTAGATGAAGTCTCACTATTGCTAGGTTGGCCTTGGCCTCATTGGCTCCAATACTCCTCCATCCTCAGCTTTCTGAGTTACCGAGACTGCAGGTGTACACTGCCATGTCTGGGTAAGGACAGCTTCCTAACAGGATCCTGTTCTCATCCCTTTCTATGTTCTCTTTTATGGCATGGTGAAAGCAGTGATCCTATCAGAGAAGTTTCTTTGCTCCTGTGAGGATGGAGGAAGCAATCATCCATGTGCTCACTGATAGACTCACTAAGCACCTAAGAGTCTGCTTTCTGAGCCTAGACAGAAAATAAGAACTTTACAGGTAGTGTGAGCTCTTTTTTCCTGTCATTTTTTCTTTCAAGGAGTTTTAGGATCCTTGCAATATCATGCTTTAGCAATAATAAACTAGACACAGATTATTAAATTACATTTTCCAAGGAAAAATAGTTGAAATGTTCACAATTCCCTGGGATTTCCCTGGAATAAGAATTCTCCAGGGCTGGGGATATGGCCTAGTGGCAAGAGTGCTTGCCTCCTATACATGAGGCCCTAGGTTCGATTCCCCAGCACCACATATACAGAAAATGGCCAGAAGTGGCGCTGTGGCTCAAGTGGCAGAGTGCTAGCCTTGAGCAAGAAGAAGCCAGGGACAGTGCTCAGGCCCTGAGTCCAAGCCCCAGGACTGGCCAAAAAAAAAAAAAAGAAAAAAAAGAATTCTCCAATCATGTCCTCGGGTCTCCAGGAAAAGATGAATCCAAAATCAAGACACTAACTCTAAGACATAAAAGTGTGTAGAGAAACCACCCAGGGCAATGCACTTTCAACCCTGGGGGAGAAGCGGGGGCAGGGGGATGTGAGGAGTGAGCAGGCAGGGGGGCAAAGGCTGAGGCAGTGTGTCTTATTGGGGGAAAGGTTACAGATACTGACTTGAGTTTGGATCATTTCAGTAGGCATATTGAATAGTTAAGAATAACCAGAGGGAGGATAACTCTAACAAGTACATTTCAAACTTAGAAGAAAAATGAAACAAAGCCAGGTGTGACCAATTTAGTAGAAAGAGAAAAACATAAAACGCCAAGGGCAACAAGCAGGTGTGGAAAATATAAAATCACTTGGCAGGAATAACTCCAAGTAACCAAAACAATGAATTGAACCAATAACTCAAAAGATTGAGACTCTCAGATTGAGGGGCGGAGGAGAAACTCCAATATCCAGATCTATGTCATTCATATAAGATGTTTTATAAACAAAATGACAAAGGAATATTGAAAATAAAGGGTCAAAATATCAATAAGCAAGTCTCCAACAGCAAAATTCACAGGGAATGGGATAGAATTACAAAAGAAAGCATGGTGGGAGCAAAGAGTGGTTAGCCCCATGTCCCCTTGGCCTGGTTAAAGGCTACCTGGAAACCCAGAAGAGTATCCTGTGGGCATCTGAAGGGCCTTGCTGCAGGATATTAGTGTCCAGGCCTGCGTGGACCAGGTGAGGAACATGCAGGCACCACCCAAGGGCCTGAGTCCCAGAGAGAAGAAAGGCAGGAGATGGGACTGTGTCTGTCGATCTCCTGTCTCTTCCCCTGGACACCATATCTCCAGGTGTCTGGCCTTTGCACCAGGCCTCATACTGGAAGCCCCCCAAATCTAAGGGCTTTTCTCTTAGGCTAGGAGTTATGCCATTTTCTTCTCTGGTTCTGAGGTACTGAGCCCACTGGATTCAGCCTCAGAATGGGTGCCACAAGGCCTACAGCTTGCAGGTGGCTGCTGTGGGACTCCTCCATTACATAGTCATGGAGGTCAGTCCCCTAATCAATCCCCTCTCCTTTATCTATGTATGTATGCATCCCACTGCTTTCACATCCAGAGAACCCAAATGCAACAGTTATGTACCTATAACTTAGGCTTGAAATATCAACACAAACCCATACAGAAACTTCAAGGCCCATCCATGAAGCCACTGTCATACAGAAAGCTGAAACAGAAATAAAAGAAAAAACTAGCAGCCAAGTTGCATACTTTACTTGTATATTGATATGGCAGAGACAGAAATTATCAAAGACATAGGTCATCAGAATAAAATATGATTTTAGTTTTATGCCCAATAGAGGATATAGTTTTTGATTATATTACTTGTAACTGTGGTTTGTTTTGTTTTTGCCAGTACTCCAGCTTGAATTCAGAGCCTCCGGCTTCTTGCTCAGCTTTCTTGTTCACAGCTGGCACTCTACCATTTTTGCAGGTTAATTGGAGATGGAGTCTTTGCAGACGTCTCTACTTTGAACTGCAGTCCTCCGGGCAGCAACCTTCTCAGTAGCTAGGATTACAGGTGCAAGTCACAGGTAGCTGGCTGTAATTATGTCTCAATTTTTTAAAAAAGCAATTCAAGTTGGATCATAAAAGAAAACACAAGGAACTCTAAAAGGAAGGCCATTTTTATCTGCTAAATGCAACAGAGTTGGGTATTAACAAGAAAAAGATAACTGAAGGATCTTTTTCATTAAAAAATATTTAGAAATCCACATACACATTTGAACTACTTTTGAATTAAAGAAGAGACCAGGATGGAAATGAAAGTATCTTCATATATAAGAAAAAATAATATTACTGGGTAGAACTATGAGTTACAGACAAAAATGATATTCTGAAGGAAATTTGTAACCATAAATGCTCTTTTATAAAAATAAAAGAAAGCTTAAGATCAAATTAACCTTTCAGCTCAAAAGTTAGAAGAAGGACAAAATACACCTCCATCCCCATTTAAAAAATATCTCCTTAAAATAGATATAGCAGCAGACTTCCTTCATTTCATAAGAGATATTTGAAGAGCAACTTCAAGAGCTGACCCATGGTGGCAGTGAAGTTCCCACTATGGGCTAGGGTGAAGATCCTGCCCATGGTCTCCGCCACTCACTCAGGCTCAGTCCATGAGTGCATAAGGACTATCTAGGAGTCGAAAATAATATGAGTATCTTGACTCCATCCTAGCCCACCTGAGTTAAAATTCGGGAGGATGGGGCCCAAGGCATCATGAAATGATCCAAAGAACAGAAGGAGCCAAGATGGAGTGCTTCTCCTTTGTCCCTCCCTCCCTCCCTTCTCCTTATCTATTTATTGTCTGTCTGTCTATCACCTATCTTCAGTATGATTCTCCAAAAGATTGGAGATCTGCAGCGTGTCTACTTATTTCAGGTCAATGCCATCTTGGTATATATTTTGCTAATGACCTTGATCACACATAGATTTTCTTTTTAAAAATTATCTTTAAGTAGTTATACAAAGGAGTTTCCATCTAAATTATATTGAATACAATATATTTTGATCAATTTCACCTCTTTCAACATTCTCACTTATCCCTCCCTCTACCCACTACTTCCCTGACTCTTGTTAATTTTTTTTTTTTTTTTTTTTTTTTTGGCCAGTCTTAGGATTTGGACTCAGGGCCTGAACACTGTCCCTGGCTTTCTTTTGCTCAAGGCTAGCACTCTGCCACTTGAGCCACAGTGCCACTTCTGGCCATTTTCTATATATGTGGTGCTGGGGAATTGAACCCAGGGCCTTATGTATACGAGGCAAGCACTCTTGCCACTAGGCCATATCCCCAGCCCCTCTTGTTAATTTTGTAAGGTGGACAATAGATTCTTGTCTGCATCTCTCCCCTCTTCTCCTTTTCATCATCTATCGCTTTTCCATTGACCCCACTCCACCCCCTTTGAGAACCTGCTTCCTGGTGTTTTGTTTTGCTGAACTTCAATTTTGGCTTTCTAAGGAATTAACACTATTTGAGATCTCCCTTGAATCTGCTGTATTTCAGTTAAACGTTTGCATACACTTGCCTACCACCCAACATTTTTACTTATGAGTCTGTAAGCGAAATCTAACTTTCACGTACAAGGCAAAACATGGATCCTTTGTGTGTCTGGGCCTGACTTACGTCACTTAACATAACTTTTCCAAGTCTTTCCATTTCTTTGCAAATGGTACAATATTCTTTTGAAGGAAAGTGAAAACCCCATTGTGTATATGCCACATTTTCTTGATCCATTTGTTCCCTGAGGGGCATCAGGGCTGATTCCATACCTTGGCTTTGGTGAATAGTGCTGCAGTGAACATGGGTGTCCTGGTGGCTTCACTGTATCCTGGTTTGTAATCTTTTGGGGAAGTGTCCAGAAGTGGTACTTCTGGGTCATAAGATTTTCAAACCTACTTATTAGGATGTGGCTCACCCATTCCATCTTCAAAACTTAATGGGTGAAATCTTCAAGCCATTCAGAATCCTGAAAAAAGGTGAGTGGGATAAGTCCATGTGCTGACAGGCTCCTGGCCTTTGTTGGAGAGTTATTAATCCTACCTCTTGCAAAGGCCACAATTTTACAGTTTATAATAATTGGTCCAAGAGACCAAATCAATGGATTTTCTTCAGTCTTGCAAAGCTCTGAGCAATAGGACTGGCAGCCACTTGTTTGCAGGGGACAGGGTCTTCTTCAGCAACATGGCATTTCCTTTTATTTCTGCTCTCAGACTTGAATTCGTGTGTGTGTGTGTGTGTGTGTGTGTGTGTGTGTGTGTAAATTTGAAAAGAAAGAAGTGGTAAAAAGAAACAATCCCATTCTAAGTTTCTGAGTTTTCCTTATTATTTCCTCAGTTTCCTATTACATGCTTTTCAAAGTGGAAAAAAAAATCCCAAGTGATTTATCAACTCATAACCAGGATCATCAGTTTTCTAAGCCCTTAGGCTTGAATCTGAAATCATTACCTCCTCACTTCCTATCTTCAACTACTTTCCTAGCTTCACAAGAGAAATCTACATTAATTAGGATTAGACTAAATGCACATATTGAAAACCCACTATGTCTCTAAAGCCTCTCCTTACTCTGTCTGCTCTCTCTTACTCTCTCTTCAAATTCCCCACCCCTTCACATCTATCTCTTGTGGATTAACTGCACATTAACAAGACCTTCCTTCTGATCACAGCTAATCCTAGGCCTGTATTACAGATGGTCAGATGTGGCCAGAAACATCAACGGCAGTGGAGACCAGACCCCAGTCACCTCATTCACAAAGGATCTTGGCTCATCATGTCTTCTTATCCTTTTCTTTCTCCTTCTATTTGAGGCATTGTTTTGTTACATTGTCCATGTTGCCTGGGGCTTGCATGTAACCCATGTTGCCCTCAAACGCACAATCCTCTGCCTCAAGCTTCCCTGCTGGATTACTACATTTCTATTTTCTTTAGCTCCATTGCACAGCAACTCCCCCTGACCTGTGTAAATGAGACACGGTGTTCACCATCCTCCACAAGAGGGTGTTTTTGAAAGATTGGGCAACTAAGGTGCCCATCAGCCTGGGATCCACATTTTTCCCATTTTCCTTCCTTCAAAAATCACAAGACTCTTCCTTAGGGAAAAAGGGAAGGCATTCATAAAGGAGATAGTGTATCATTTTCCAACAATATTGGCTTATTGCTGCCAAAACTCTACCTGCCATCCTGTCTCAATTCATTTACGACATCAAGCAATAGAAGACTAAATCTTTTTATTTCTAAAAAAGTAAACTTTTGGGGCTGGGAATATGGCCTAGTGGCAAGAGTGCTTGCCTCCTACACATGAAGCTCTCGGTTTGATTCCCCAGCACCAAATATATGGAAAACGGCCAGAAGGGGCGCTGTGGCTCAGGTGGCAGAGTGCTAGCCTTGAGCTGGAAGAAGCCAGGGATGGTGCTCAGGCCCTGAGTCCAAGGCCCAGTACTGGCAAAAAAAAAAAAAAAAGTAAACTTTTACCATGATTGACAATAAGATATACATTTTATACAATGATTAAGGACACATGTTCATAGAAAATAGAATAAACAGAAGTTTCACAGAACTGACCTTATTTTGGGGTAATGCTGTCTATTTTCATTTTAAAATGTGCATGGCAGCTTAATGAATAGTTTTCATCATTATCTAATGGGCCCCAGTCCATAGTTTGTAAACCCATTAAAAATATCTTCAAGAAGTTGTACAGAGGGCTTTCAACTGAACATGTCTGTTTATGAATGTAATACATGTTGACAATGTCGCCCCTTTCCTCATTCTCCCCATCTCTTCTAACCCCACCCATTCCTTCAATTTTTCTAGCTCCATTCTCATATACGTGTGTTGAATATTATGATTGCATTTGCCCCTCCTTCCTCTCTCTTCATCCTACTTCCCTCTCCTTAACTTCCCCTTCCCCACACACCACCAGTTCCTGGCGTTCATGTTGTTAAACCTGAAGATAGTTGTTGAAGGGCATGAGACCATTGGAATTCTCCCCTGCATATGATATAATATTCTGTAATTTAGTTAATATCTTTGTGTATATTCATATGACCCTGAACATGTTTGTGTATATCTTTATAATCTAGATCTAACTTCTCTCTCAGCCTGACTTACTTCATTTAATATGATTATTAAAATCTTTTTCAGGTCCATTTATTTCCCAACAAATGACATGTCATTCTTCCTAATAGATAAGTAAAATTCTCTCATCTCTCTATACATTTAATATATATATATATACACACACACACATATATATGTATCAGATGTATACCACATATATAAGATCACATTCTCTTGATCCAAATCTTATGTGGTTACCAACAGATGGGGTATGCTCAGCTGATTTTGATAATCCCATGAGCACTGGACCCCAAACCTCTGCTTTATTGTTCTAGGCAAGTGGTTTTCTTCCTCAAGCTTGTCTCAGGGTCCAGAAGCCAGCCATCAAACTTCATCTTATGCAGGGAAGAGAAGGACAGGAAAGGAAAAAAAATGTGCATAACTTTAAGCCAACAAGGTGCCCTTTAAAATCTTCCCACAAGCACTTGCTGAAAACTTTCCCCCTACTTATCCTCCCTGACATGGGAGGAGCTCCCAGACATTGTGATGATAACTGTTTTGCTGTAAACTAAAGCCTCAGCTGGGATTACAGGCAGGTACAAGTACATTAGGTACACTGTGTCTTCTTTACATAAGGTACGTGAGCATTAGAGACCATTGCCTGCAGTTGGCTTTGTTTTATCTGTATTGTTTGAACTTTATGTCCCTACTGATCATTATTTTCATCTACTTGTATTGGAAGACAGTAAGAGAATGTATGGTCACAATACCTTGCTGGCACTAAGGCTACACAGCACTGGATGCCAATGGAGCTGGCTCGGAGGCCCACCCTGAGCAACGCAGGCTCCACAGGTCTCCAACCAGCAATGCAGAGATGTGCAGTTACATGATACGCACTGAAGAGGTGTTGGGCTGATCATGAAGACAGTTTATGGGCAAAGAGCTTAGTAAATTCTCATGTCACATACAAATTAGGATATATAATTTAACCATGTCTATTTCAGTTACACTTGCAATTTCAAATATAGCTGAATTACGATAGACCACTATATAATTATAATGTAATGTGTAACACTTTGGGATTTTTGATATAGATCAAATACAGGCATGAAGGCAGAAGGTGCCTGTTGCTCATAGAAGATAAAGATATATTAACTAATCCATTACTTGTGGAAGTGCTAAATATTTTAAAAAACAAAACAAAAACAAAAAATCCACAACTCTACCAGGCACTGGTGACTCACACCTATTATTCTAGCTAGTCAGGAGGCTGAGATCTGAAGATCAAGGTTCAGAGCCAGCTTGGGCAGGAAAGTCTGTGAGACTCTTATCTCCAATTAATTACCCCAAAGCCAGAAGTAGAGCTGTGTTTCAAGTGGTAGAGCACTATCCTTGAGCAAAAAAAATCTCAGGGACAACACCTAGGCCCAGAATTTAAGCCCCAGGAGTGACCCACAAAGAACTCCTCCTCCCCACATGTGTGTGCACGTGCACACGTGCACAGACACACATACAAGAAAAAGAAAACAAAATGTTTAAACGAAGCTAGTTGTTATTATCACTATGAAGTTAAGGGATGCCATTGATTGACATGCATTGCACTCACAAACTGACATGTTGAGCTGAAACTCCTTTGTACAAATACTTAAAGATAACTTTAGGCTGGAAATATGGACTAGTGGCAAGAGTGCTTGGCTCATATACATGAAGCCCTGGGTTCGATTCCCCAGCGCCACATATATAGAAAATGGCCAGAAGTGGTGCTGTGGCTCAAGTGGCAGAATGCTAGCCTTGAGCAAAGAGAAGCCAGGGACCGTGCTCAGGCCCTGAGTCCAAGGCCCAGGACTGGCAAAAAAAAAAAAAAAAAAAAAGAAAGAAAAGAAAAAGAAAAAGATAACTTTAAAAATTATTATGAAGCTGATAGTTTAACACTTTTCTCTAAATGATAAAGATTCTTTGTGTCTCTGGTATGTATCACAACAGGAAAATGGAGTCGGAGGGATTGGGGTGCATATAGAATTATGTGGCAGAGCTTATGATAGCCTTATTTAACATCAGCTTGTGCAAGCTCAGGGCTGTGCACTGAGAATTAAGCTGTGTTGGTACCAGTGACCTTCTGTGTTGAAAATTTATGAATCGATATTTATTCAACTTTAAAAATTGCTATTGTCTCACTCATCGTATTCACAGCAGAGAAATAGAGTCGATTAAATGCATCTTCAATTATTCAAAGCTGCTCCTGCAGAATTATTATACCTAAATATTGTGTTTTAATGAACTGTACTTAATTTTCAGGCCACCAAGTGACTGTGTGTATTCCATCTTCCTCCAGGGGGCTGAGACAGTCTGTCTGGCGCTGCGGGAGACATGGGGACCCAAATGTCAGCCTCCAAGCTTCCTCTAGCTCCCAGCCTCCTCGGTTCTTTCCTACTAAGCCAGGCAGGGTGGCGGCACTTTTTGGAAGATAAGTGGGAGATGCCATTGCTAATTAGCAAACCAGGGAATCTTTATCTGGGTGAGCAGGAATGGAAGTGTGGAAATGATGACCTGCAGCCTGTGTGCTGTTGGGTTGCAGGAGGAGGATGGGAACATGAAGTCCTGAGAATCTGAGATCCAGCCCCAGGAGAGGGTAGAAGGGCAGTGCTGGAAGTCACTGCTGGAAGGACAATGATTCTATTGCTTACTTCCCTGGTCAGAGGACCTAGGCAGATTTGTGTCCCCCATACACAGTTTAACAGGCATCTCTCCCTCCATGCTGCTTACATTCCCACACTGTGGGACTCACTCGTTCTCTACAAAGTTCATGAATGTTCCTGAAGGCTCCTTCTTTCTTTTCCTCAGATTCCACATGTGTGAGGAGCTAGCATCCATGGTGATTCTATCTAGGGTTTGGGTTTGTTTTTCCACCGATTACATAATTAAAGGGTAGGAAAGTATCTAAAGCTGACAGAGCTGGTCTTATTTGAAAGAGCAGCTTATTTGAAAGGGACAGGACAACCTAGGAAAGATGCAGAAAGATGAACTCCTTGTGTAGGGAGAGACCCCAGCTTTGGAAATCCAGTCTGTTACATATAGGGTACTCTATTCTCCTACAACTAAATGCATGCTCTGGTCTGATTGGTAGAGAGATGGAAATGAGCTGTGAGGAGCCTTGTCAAGTTGGTCTCCTTGCTTTGGAGCACAAACACAAAAGTTGCCTTCTGATTGGATTCCCATTTCTGTGCATGTGTGGAAAGTACTTCTGATTGGATGAAGGTTGAAGGGCATGTTCCTGCTGGGCCATGTTCACAAAGGGCCTACACGCTAGGTCCCAAGGCCTGATGTGATCAAGACAAGTCTTTAGCTATGTCAACTCTGCCTCCCTGCGACATTAGATCTGATCCCAGCTGCCATTTTGTATCTGTAGCTACCTAGCCAGGGACATCCAACTTCCGTTCAATGACATTAGCTCAGGATTAGGTTCTGAGATCCCCTTTGTTCACATCTGTTAGAACCAGGATTACATTTAACATACCTTATTTTCACCCATAAGTCTTATTTTGATCAATCTCCAATATACCTCTTTATCAAATTACTTTTATTTATTGTCTCTCCTCTGTTAGAATATGTGCCTCAGGGGCAGACTTTTTTGTTGTTTTCTTCATTAATGAATCTCTAGTACCTGCTGTGCAAATATATTTTGAATAGGTGGAAGGGATGAATGAGTGCTGGACTGTACCATTTATCACCATGAATCTTCAACAGTCACTTAGTTCTGCCCTGCCCTCTCATACTGCATTAGTCAGGATGAGTTAGAGCATGGGCAGGAAAATGAACTCTGAAACCTCAGGGTTTACCACAGTTAGGACCATGTTCTGTGTCCAGCTACTTAGCTGTAGGTCAGATCTGTGTGACCATCTTCTGGAGCACTGTTGGCCATTGTGGAACCAGGGAGGATGGCTGAATGCTCCACACTCACTCTTCTAGTCTTTAGCCCCCAAAAGGTCTGGGTCATTCATGCGCACAGCATGTCACTACATCACTGAAGGGAGTGACTAGAGGCAGAGGGATCATCCTTGTCTCTTCCTGACCCACTCAAAGCCACTTTCACTCATAGTTAGGTACTGAGCAGTGATGGTGATTCAGTGTGAGTGTGTGTGTATAACATATGTATTACACACACCATACACACACATACACACACACACGATTGCAGTAGTACTGACAATTTTCTCTTGCTTAGCATTGTCACTACTACCACCACCTTCACAGAACAGTGCACTTCTGTTTGTAGTGATGTTGCTGTAAATCCAGTTAGCTGCCAGTTGCATAAAAATATAACTCTTCTGGCTCCCCTATGACCCAGCAATCCCATTCCTGAGCATTTACCCAAATGACCACAAATAAGGCCACACTAAAGTTACCAGCACAACTATGTTCCTCGCAGCATTATTTACCATAGCTAAGATATAGAATCAGCCCAGCTGCCCCTCAGTAGATGAATGAATCAAGAAAAAAGTGGTATATATGCACAATGGAATTCCATGCTTCCATCAGAAAGAATGGCATTGCCCCATTCATAAGGAAATGGAAATACTTGGAAATAATCATATTAAGTGAAGTCAGACCCAAAGAAACATAGGCTCCATGGTTTCCCTCATTTGTAATAATTAGTTTATGTTTAGGATAGTCCTAGAAGAGGATGACAATAACCAAATAATGATATACATATGACCATATAAAATGATGCCATCAAAATGGAAACAAGTATGTGTGTGTGTGTGTGTGTGTGTGTGTGTGTGTGTGTGTGTGTTTCCAGTCCTGTGCTTGAACTCTCAGGGCCTGGGCACTGTCCCTGAGCTTCTTTTGCTCAAGCCTAGCACTCTACCACTTGAACCACAGTGCCACTTCCAACCTTTTCTGTTTATGTTATACTGAGGAAGTGAACCCAGTTTCATGCATGCTAGGCAAGCACTCTACCACTAAGCCATATTCCCAGCCCAAGGTGGTTTTTGTTAATGTCCTGTATGAAGTTATTCCTTTTTTCTTTGTTTTTTTTCCCCCCATTTGATTTATCCCGTTGTCATTATTTTTTATTTGGTACCTTTTGTCTTGTATGTAAGTTTATCTGATTTGAGGATGGGAAGAGGAAGCACAAAAATGGTGAGACATAGGACAAATGATGAATCAATGCAACAGCTATACTCACAAGACACTATGTTGAAACTGAACTTGACAACTTGGAGGGAGGGGAGAGAGGGGGAGCAGGAAAGCAGGAGAAAACAAAGGAGGGGTAGCAATGTTCGACAAGAATTGCACTCATTTCATTACTTAAGTAACTGTAAACCCTCTGTACCAACACCTTTACAATACAATAAATATATATAAAAATAAATTGAAAAAATATAGCTCACCTGGGCACTGGTGGCTCAAGTCTGTGGTTCTAGCTACTCAGGAGGTTGACATCTGAGGATCATGGTTTGAAGCCAGCACAGGCAGGAAAGTCCGAGATTCTTATGTCCAATAAACCACCAAAAAGCTGGAAGTGGAGTTCTGTTTCAAGTGGTAGAGTGCTAGCTTTGAGCAAAAAAAGCTAGGTGCTGAGATCAAGCCCTAGGACCCGCCTCTATCTATCTACTTATCTGTCTATCTGTATATATATATTCATATATATTGAAATATATATTTCAGTATTCCCAGTTGTATATGAGACACTATACTAAGGCCAATTAGATACAGGAAAAGAACATCCGTGAAATCTATTTCCTCCCTAATATTTTCCTTGGCCATTCCTCTTTAAAAGTAATTAATGGTCAGTTTGGCATTAGGACTTCTCTCTAGAGATAGAAAGACTCCTATCCAATTCTAAACAAACTGGGATGCCTCTCCAGTTGAATCATTAGCCTAACTTTTCTGGAACAACCTCCAACCTAAGGCTTTATGGGTATGGGCTACATTTCATACATATTCTTAAAATGATAGGGTGGCATTCTTGTACACATGCAGAGCTCTTTCAAAAATCCTGCTAAGTCATGATCTCTTGTTTCCCTAAAATCAGCCCACTATAATACCATGCACTCTAGTCCTAGAAGGCTAAAATTCGACAACCAATGGCTAACTTCTTGAGCCATACCACCTTCTTCCCCTAAATAGTGTATTCTCTATTACAATGTTCTTCTGTTTGTCTTCTTTCAGTTCTTCGTTGGAGATGTCAGGCAACTGGGATTTTCATCACCCATGGTAGCAGTAGTTGGTAATGACAGTGGAGGCCTGTGGTGTGTGTGTTCACTCCTTTGCACTTTTCATGGATTTGGAATGCATCTCCACTGAGCACAGGCCTTTGATGTAACGCTGTGTGCTGAGCTGTACAGAATGCGATCTCACACGTCTCATAGATGGTG
The DNA here is from genome assembly GCF_023159225.1 of Perognathus longimembris pacificus. Taxonomy (NCBI): domain Eukaryota; kingdom Metazoa; phylum Chordata; class Mammalia; order Rodentia; family Heteromyidae; genus Perognathus; species Perognathus longimembris. The sequence goes on from NC_063177.1 coordinate 8,848,628, forward strand.
TCTCTTAATTGACTGCATCATTTCCCCTTGCACTTGATTTTATCTAAATATGCGTGCAATGCCCTGGGTGTGCAGTAGGCTATTATCATCAAGGTTACTATGTAAGTGCATCCTATGATGTTCTCACAATGACTAAATTGTCTGACAGTGCATTTCTAGAATGTTTCCCATCTTTAGGTGATGCATGGTTATAAATATTCACACCTACCCATATCCTTTCTTGTTCACAGATGCCCCATCATGCCCACCAACACCAATTTTTACCCATAGCCATTCATACACCTAACCATTTTGCACACACTGGTGCAGTATCTACCACAGATTCTCCATCCTCCCCTCTTCACCTGCCACACCCACCCATCCCCATTATGTGTGTTCATAGGCCATAGTACCTAACTGAGCAAACTCCGTCTTTCTTGCTTCTTCTAAACTAAGTTGCCTCATGGTTCAGGGGCCCTCTCTGGGTAGCATGTTGGAAGAAGAAACTTTTGTCATCTTACAAAATATCTTTGATGCCCATTTATTAGCAGCAATGTTTGTGTTGATTATAGATTGTGCAAATGTTCAATGTTTAGAAAATGACCACGAGTGAGCTCAGTAACGCTGAGCATCTGGATGCCCTAGAAATATAGCTGTGTGTTGGTGTGCTGGTGTGCAACTTATTAGGGTTGCAGACAACAATCTGAGCCCATAGATGTGGGGGCTCTCTGTAATAATGCCACAGCCTCTGAGTCCAGCCCACTGAGGCAGGAGCAAAGTTCAGGGAATTCCAATTCCTCTCTCACATGTTGGCAGAGGGAAACCAGCAGAATGGCATGAACCTAGCTCTTTGCTCTGAAAATGCATTTACTGGGGAGCTGTGGAGAGAGACCATGTCTTAACAGCACTGCTTGTTCTCTTCTCACGGACAAACCCCATTTGCAATATAGACCTCGCCTTGCAACTAATACAAGCTGATGTCTAGAAAATGTGATCTATTATCTCCCCTGCTGTGCTCTGCTCACCTCCAGGATTTCATTTCATGTTTGCGGATATGTGAAGAGCTCACATTATGCCAAGAATTTTCTGAAAATGAAAAAAGACTCAGGCAGTTTTGCCTGAACTGGAAAGAGATTCTGGGACACATAGGTATGCAGTATTCAGAACCAAGATCTGAACCCCAATTCAGACTTGTCTCCCATTTCCCTTCCCATTCTACCTTCGGCCATCCACCTGATTGGTCTCAAAGACTTTCAGCTCATGGTCTGCCTTTACCAATGGCAGAGGAAGAGGGTTCTAGAAACAAAGACTGCTTCTTGGAAGTTTCCCTGTTTTCAGTCCACTCCAGGTCATTTTTTGCTCAGAGCTGAAGTTTGATTGGCTCAAACCATGATGCCCCCACATACTTGGTGGCATGTGAGAAGCCCGTGAGAAGCTGGATGGGGGACACCCTGCATGGCTGCATGGGCCTTGCCACAAGGTGGGGATCTGGGGCTGATCTTCTGGATGCCATTACTTCCATGGTTTCAAGGTTCTACCCTCTGCTTTGGGCTTCCACTCCTCCACTCAACTTTCCCCATTCTCTGCCCCGACTGAAAGGTAGCCTCTCCATGCCTTCTCTCCCACTGGGCTGCAGATTCTCTTGCATAGTCCCATGTGCAGCAGCCTTTGGGTGCTTTCGTGCCTCTTCAACCTGATCCCTTGTCCATTGGGGTTATTCTAAGAATCCCAAAAGATACCTAAAACTGTAAGATCGTGTCTGGGATTTTTTTTTTTTTTTTTGCCAGTCCTGGAGCTTGAACTTAGGGCCTGGTCTCTGTCTCTGAGCCTCTTTGTGCTCAAGGCTAGCACTCTACCACTTGAGCCACAGCGCCACTTCTGGCTTTTTCTGAGTTGTTTATCGGAGATAAGACTTTGCTGCCAGGGCTGGCTTTGAACTGCAGTCCTCAGGTCTCAGCTTCTGGAGTAGCTAGGATGACAGGTATGGGCCACTGGTGCCCAGCTAATATTTAAAAATTACTGACTCACTAGCTCCTGAGCTGAGGGAGACCTGAGAGTTTATCTAGTTCGACAACCCATGGATGCCTGCTTCTTCTCTTTGGCTGGTGTGAGTGATGATCAGGATTGCTTTGTCACCTCATCAGTTCATTTGTCTTCTTGTGCTTCCGCTCCCTACTATGTGGGGCTGCACTCATCTACTAGGGTGCTGCAGAGATCCAATGGGACCATAATGCACAGCGCTCTGCTGGAGCCTGGCATAGACATGGCCAAATTCACAGGTGTGCTGTGCTCTCCTCTCACTGTGTTGATCTGATGCATGAGCTGTGCTTGAACCTATGTTGAGCTATCACCTGTGGCCTAGACTTGGGGGGCAGCCAGAGACAAAGTCCCATTTGACCTCTGTAAGCAACATGCCTGAGGCTGTCTGCCTACATGGTTAAACTTGGTTTTCCAGGAATGCAGGATTTCTGGGCAGTAGTGGCAGAAGGAGATCCAGTGCTCTGGGGGAAGGGGTGTCTGGGAGGCCTGGAGCTGCCTGCAGGGGTGGGTGGTGTGGTCCTGGAGTAGAGATAGGTTCTGGGGTCAGTCTCTTGGACCTGAGCATTGTGAGATGATGGCTAGGCCATGGAGGCTGGATCTGGGACTCCTTTGGGAGTTTCTGTGATCCCCACGTCTTGACCTGGGAGAGTTGACTTGGCCAGACTTGTCAGTCTAGCCAGAGGCTCAATGCTAAGCACTGCCAGGCTCACTCTGCACTCCGCTCTGAGTGGAAGCTGGGGCGGCAGAGTTCCCTCTCAGCCCAGACCTACCCCACACTGCTGCTGCCAGCAGTGGCAGACGGAAGCTGGCAGATGGGGCACGTCTGCTTCAAGATTCCCAGTTCTGTTTCCGTTCACGGCTCCCCTAAGATTCCTTTGACGTTCCCGAGAGGGGCTGCAGAATTCTCAGATAATTCTCAAAATAAAATTAATCCCAATACATTTTCTTTAAAAATAATAAGTGCTAGACAGAGCTGTGTGTGGGAAATGTTGGAAACGGGAAGTCAGGAAGTGAAGCAGCCACCACGGTTCCCTGGAAGAGTGGGCAGGGCCCCTATGCAGTGGCTGAAGCCTCAGATCCAGTTGTGGGGTGTGATCCTCAGATCCAGCTGTGTGGTGTGAACCCCATCTCTCAGCTGGTGTCCACCATGTGGGGCTGGAGCTCAAGCTCCTGTGAAGGAAGTGCTGAGAAGTGCTTGTGGCCAAGCAGGAGCCCAGAACCAGACATACCCAAGTCGATGCCCTCTCTGTCTCCACTGATCTCTCCTCCAAGTCCCCTTCTCTTAGCAGGCTCATAGTTCCCTCTCTCTTCTCCTCTTGTCACAGCTTCTTTTTCTGTGCCTGCTTAGCTGTCTTCAGTATTTATCACCCTCTTTTCCCCTGATCTGTTCTTCTAACTCCTTTGTTTTCTTTTCTTTCCAGTCCTTTCCTTCCTTTCTTCATCCCTTCCTCCCCTCCATTCCTCTCTCCTTTCCTCTATTCTTTCTTTCCTTCCTTCCTTCCTTCCTTCCTTCCTTCCTTCCTTCCTTCCTTCCTTCCTTCCTTCCTTCCTTCCTTCCTTCCTCTCTCTCTTTCTTTCTCTCTCTCTCTCTTTCTTTCTTTTTTCTGTCTGTCTGTCTATCTTCCTTTCCCTTTCATACTGTGGCTTGAATTTAGGATCGCATGCTCTCATTTGCTTGTTTTTTCAGCTCAAGGCTAATGCTCTACCACTTGAGCCATATCTCCACCTGGGTTTTGTCTAGCTAGTTGGAGCTAAGATTCTCATGGACTTTTCTGCCCTGGCTGACTCTGTGCCTTGATCCTAAGATCTCAACCTCATGAATAGCTAGGATTATAGATATGAACCACCAGTGTCTAGATTTCTGATCTTTTAAAGTCATAGAAACACTTGCTGGCAGGCCAGACAGGAACAGGTGGATATTGTGGTCTAACTTCACCCTTCCTTTTAAAAAAAACTTTATGCTTACTTTCTGCTCATTTCTTTTTTGTGATTTTGTGTTTTTCTCCACTGCTGTCTCTGTTTGCCCTGTCTTGCCTCAAGCCTCAGTCTCTATCTCTATCCACAGTCTTGACCCCCCCAGCTTCAGGTGGGGTTCTCTAACTTTGTTCCTGCTACCACCAATGCTGTCTATAACTGTATCATCTTGCCCTCCCCACTCATCTTCTTTCTCTCTAATTCTCTTCCTCATTCTCCTCTCCATATCCAGCTCTATCTCTGCCTTCCTTTTATGGCCTTCACTGGACAGCCAAGAGGAGGTCATGCTGCAGCCATGGTTTCTAGTCATCTGGGAGAAGCTGGATGGGGGACTCTGGTGACACATGATGGGGTGAGGAGTGAGCCTCTTTCCTTTGGTCCTGGGATCCTGGGATGTGGCTCAGTCTTTAATGGGAAGACTAAAGCCAAACTGGTTGCTTCGACTCCCTTCTGTCCCTCCACCTTTCAGTGCCCCATCTTCCTGTGATGAGGCCTGTCTGAGCCTTTCAGAGACTTCCTCTGTTGCTCTGGTAGCACAGCTGCAAGATCTCCTGAGTCTTTCTGTATTATCAAGAGGAAATGCAAAGATCTTGTTTTGATTTGCTATGAAGGCCAGTTTCAGTGCTCAGGCTTTTGTTATTGTTTCCTGCAAACTGTGTGTGTGTGTGTGTGTGTGTGTGTGTGTGTGTGTGTGTGTGTGTGTGATATCTATATCCATCTAAAGAAATATGTGTGTATTATTTCTATTTTGGGGTGTGGTATTGGCACAGAGTATGAATTTGGGGCTTCATGCTTGCTAGACAGGTGTTCTACCACTTGAGCCACTCCTCTCACTCTTCTTTCCCCTGTTTGCTTTTAACATAGGGTTTGCTTTCTGCCCAGGCTGGCCTGAAACAGATTCTCCTAAGTGGCTGGGATTACAGGTATGAACCACTGTGCCCAGCTTCTGTTCTTTTTTTTTTGAGGCTCATGTGGCTAATCCACTGCTTCCTTCTGTCAGAATCATTTTCTGCAAAGCCCAGATCAAATATTTTTTTCCTCCCTCCAGTCCCTGATTGCCCCCATCCCACTTCAGTTCTGTCCCTTCCTGCCTCTCCCCGCTCTCTCGACAGTCCAGAGCCACTGGTTGCTCTCTTCTTTTATGACACCCTCACCTAAGGATCTCCCATGTCTCTATTTTGTTTCAGTGAATGATTCACAATAAGGGTCGGCTTGTTCTTTGGGGATTGGCAGGTCTTCAATTCACCCCACTCAGCATCTAGACACAGGCAATAGGAACAACTTTGCTAGGCTTTTCCTCTCATGCTATGGCTCCTGCTCCCAGTTGCCAGTTCTTTACATGGTCAAGTATTTCTCACATGGGAGAGGAACACTCCCATGGAGCCTGTCTGTCCTTCTCCTCAGAAAAGGAACCTGGTCTCCCCCAAAGTGGTAAACACATGCTGTACCCCCAGGTCTTTGGGACTATTGGGAGCCCTGAACTTCCTCCTGGTCCAGACTCTCAGTCTTACTCTCTTGACTGTTGGTCAGATCAAAGCCAGTCCCCCCTGAGGGCCCAGTACCAGAGAACTAGGTGCCCCTTCATTGTACTATAGGCTTGGGAGAGGCAGAGGAGCGTTTGAAGGCGACATGGCACAGCAAACAACCTGTTTGAATACTAGACATTTTGATCTCTTAGGGAGAAGTTTCCTTATAAATCATGAACAATTCAACTGACAAGAGCCTGTAAAAAATAGTATAAAAGGCTCCCATAAACTCTTCAGCCAGTTTTCCCAGATACCAGCATGTGACACTGAGAAAGTGTAAGAATCAGGTAATTAGCATCCACTCAGGTATTACTAACACTGTGGGTCCTTTCCAAAAGTTTCTACATGTCCCATTTATGTGTTTGTTGTGCAGGACCTAGCTCAGGAGCACAGCTGGCACTGGGATCTCACATCTTCTTAGATTCCTTTAAATCCTGCCTTGTCTTCTGCAACCTCCACATCTTTGGAGAGGACTGGCGTGCCAGTCAGTGTTCTGTCCCTGTGAGAAATACCTGCGATCATTACAGAGGGAAGGTTTATTTGGGCTCACATCCTTGGAAATTACAGTCCATGACTGATTGGCTCTGTTCTTTGGGCTTGTGATGAGATAACACACCATGGCTGGCGCACGTAACAGAGCCATGTGCTCACTCAGGAGCCAGGAAGCAAAGAGGAAGACGGAGATACCAGCTTCATGAGCCCTCTCAAAGTCACTCCCACAATGAACTAAGATTCTCCCAAGCCCTTCCCCCAACCTCCCCCCACCCCCCGCCCTTCCCAGTAGTGACCAAGCCTCAATGCATGGCTTTCAGAGGACAGTCATGCAACCCACAGCAGCTGGCCACTGCTTTGTAGAGTATTCGCAGATTCAGGTTGACCAGATGTTTCCTCACGATTAATTCATGCTAGCTTTTGTTTTAGTACAAATCCCACAGAACTGGAGGAACACAAAGTGGAGCTGCTCCTTTACTAGTTGTGTTCACGTTCTTCACTTGAGTACGATGATGTGTACCGGCTCTCCAAAGCCAGGCTGCCAATTTTCCCTTGGAACTTAATGCAGAGCCTGTGGGAGGAGATGAGCTTATAGAAATACCCTGCCTCTTCTATTTTTGCCCACTAATTTTAGAATCCATGATGATCTTGACTAAGGTGTTTCTCAAATGGCAATTTTCGATTTCCATCATCTTTCCCATTTTATTAGTTCCAATTCCAATGTCTGAGGATCTTTCTCTTCTCTTCCATCTATTTATCCATTCAGGGGCTTAGTGCACAGGTTAAATGTTCCTTATCTGAAGTGTTTGGAACTAGAAGTGTTTTGAGATTCAGTTATTCTTAGATTTGGAATATTTGCAGGTAGATAAAGAAAATCTTGGGAGGAGACTCACCTCTAAATATGAAACTCATTTGTGTTTCATATACACATTGAACTCAGGCCTGAAGGCAATTCTGTACCGTAATTTTAGTGCACCTGTGTTGTAACTGCAGTTTGTCACATGAGATCAGATGCACAATTCTCTTTTCCTTTGTCTTCTTTCCTTCCCTCCTTGCCTCCTTTCCCTCCCTCCCTCCCTCCCTCCCTCCCTCCCTCCCTTGCTTTTCTTTTCTACCTCAATATGTAGCTCAGGCTGGCCTCAAACACTCAACCCTTCTCCTTTGCACCACTATAATCTGGCCAGTTGTGGAATTTTTTGCTTATGTTATGAACATCAACACTGACAATATTCCAGAGACTGGAACATTTTGTATGTCAGATTTTTCACATTAGGAATATTAGCTCATGGGTATACTTCCATTATAATCATTAAATACACACTGTGGGATGATGGTCCACATCCCAGTCTGACTCCAAGCGGGAACCAGTGTGCTTGTTGTATATGATGGATCTAGTGATTTCCTTCCTGATGTTCTTACCATCCCTGGAACATAAGGCAATCAACCCCAGTACTAATTCTAAGGGCTCATTCTGCTTTCATGTTTCCCAATAAATTTTCTAGATTCACTTCTTGCTACATCTTGCTCATTGAGGCAGAAGCTAGTTGTTGCAAAGCTTTTCTCCTGCCTCAAGCATGCTTCACAAATCGGGCCATTGAGATATGAGATTGAGGTTCAGGGAAAGAAGACTCCTCATTGGTCTGTGATATCTGAAAGTTCACTCTCCTTTCTCCTGATGGCAAAGTATAGAAAGGATATCTGGAGCTACTGCAGATATTTTGGCAGCATGCGGGAAAGTGACACTAAAAAAGCTGGTGTGACCTTCTCCTGTCTCATCCAGATGTGCAGGCCCAGGGCGCAGCCTCTACTGCTTTAGCAAGCACCAACTTGCGTGCTTGCGTGTGTCGGAGCCCTTGGAATCAGAGACACGGATATCCTTCCCCTGTCCTATGACTTGGGATAAATTCCCTGGCCTCTCTGAAGTTTTCTTCTTTGAAAAGGGGCACAACCACAACAAGATCACCCCATCCCTCCCAGAGCTCTTGTGAAGGAGGCCAGTGCCCGTGCAGCCCAGCCCGCACAGGGCAGCAGTAGATGGCACCTCTACAGCAGGTTCTTGCCTCCTCCTCATGGGCCGGTGGGTTGCTGCTGTGCAGTGGGCCTTAAAGGAACCTCACACCATCCAGATGCCAGGCTCTCAGCCAGAGAACCTCAGTGAGTTCTAGAGAGAAAAGCAAATCTCCATTTCCAGAGAAGATGAACAGCTCAACCATTTGCTAAAGCAAATATTAGTTCAGTGTTGTCCAGGGAGAGCAAATAGCTCTAAGCTCTGTTTGTGCTTTGCATCTATCCAGGACCCGATGGGCACACTTGTGAGGACTAGCACCAAGGAGGCCACTGTGCAGTGGGAAGGCTGACTTCCTGCCCTGCCTCCTGCTTCTCCTGTGGCAGCCTTCACTGACCTGCGTGGCCCAGCCAGGAACTGGCAGGGGTTCTGCGACACAACCCTGTGTTCAAGAAATGAACTTTCTTGGGCTACTCTGCCTTTTTGGAAACAGGATCATGTTGTGTAGCTCAGGCTGACCTTGAACTCTTGAACTTCCTGCTTTAGCTTCCTATATGCTAGACTTACAGGTATGATGGCAACAGCTAGTCTCTTGGGCTGCCTTGAACCTTGCTGAACTTTTATGTTGCTATTAGTTCAGCGAGAGTTAGCAAAGAGTGGGCAAAGTTAGCAGAGACCCTATGTGGAAAATCAACCTAAAAGACAAAAGGCTGGGGATGTGGCTCAAGTGGTTGTGAGCTTAGCAAGTATGAAGCCCCAAGAAAACACTGCATTCAAAATTATTTGGCAAACTCCTGTGCCAGCGGCTCATGCCTGTAATTCTAGTTACGCAGGAAGCTAAGATCTGAGGATCACCATTTGAAGCCAGCCCGGGCAGAAAAGTCCATGACACTCTGCTCTCCAATGAACCATCAAAAAACTAGAACTAGAGCTATGGCTCAAGTGGTAGAACACTAACCTTGAGTGAAAAGCTAAGGGACAGCGCCCAGGCCCTGAGTTCAAGTCCTAGTACTGGCAAACACCTATACACACAAATTTTTTGGCATAATACTTATTTATGTATTATACACTTGCAAGATCAGAATTTTAGGTATACGTAGAGAAAAATAACAAATATTATTTACAGTTTATAATGTGTAAAGATTTTAAGTTTTTCTTGTATGTTAGAATATCTTATTCACTATTAATTTCTGGTCTTAATGGAGGAACCTGTAGTGTTTAATGAGTGAAATTGAGTATGGATTTTATGGCTTCCAAAGTTTATCCGCAGCCCTCATGTTAGGTGGGTTTCCTCCAGAAGCCACCAGAGAGACATGAATGCTCATGTAGGACTGGGAGGTGAGGCGAGGGAGTGAACGGGCTGCCTGGGCTACCGAGTGGGTTACCATGGGAACAGTGGTACTGGGTCCTGTGTGGGGCTCTGGGAGCCTGTGCAGACAATCTTTTAAACTTAGCCTTAGAGGTCTGCTGAGGAGGCTGAAGGTCCCCCCGTCCCTGCCCCGTTTCTCCCCCATGGCTGAGTGGTCCAGGGGCATCTGGCTTCCAGAAACTTGCCCACAGCAGTCACCTCCCCAAACGACAAGAACTGGGAAGGCAGGGGCTCTGCCAGAAACATGGTTATTTGGAAGTAATAAGAAAATACATTTCAAAGCCAGGAACTAATGGCTCACATCTGTAAACCTAGCTGCTCAGGAGGCCTGCAACATCCTCCTTAGAAGCCAGACCAGGAAGAAAAGTGTGTGAGACTCCATTTCCAATTAATCAACAGTAAAACCAGGCTAGAAGTGTGGCTCAAGTGGTAGAGCACCAGCTATGAGCAAGAAAGCCAAGGGAGAGCATGAGACCTGTACCAGCGAAAACAGTAAAAAGATAAACACAATTATTGATGGCATTGGGGAACTGACTTCATCTCTCTTAAGATTGTCATCTCATATTCAAAGTCAGGGACAATAATACTCACCTACCCTCACTCTTTGGGCTTAATAGGAAAATTGTGTGTGTGTGTGTGTGTGTGTGTGTGTGTGTGTGTCCTCGCCCCAGATCTGTGGGCTGAAGCATTCACTCTGAAGGCAACTGCCCTTGCGGACAGCCTTGGCAGGCAGAGGTGATTTGGTGAAATGAGGTCACCACCGTGGAACTCTGACATGGTGGACGTATGTCCTTAGAAGAGACACAGATGCCTGTCTGCTCTTGTAGGCAGTATGAGATATTCCTTTATCCAATAGAGCACAAACCAGGCCACACTAAAGCTACCAACACAGCTATGTTTGTCACAGCATTGTGTACCATAGCCAAGATATGGAATCAGCCCTGATGCTCCTCAGTGGACAAATAGTCCAAGAAAATGTGGTATAGATACACAACGGAATTCTATGCTTCCATCAGAAAGAATGATGTTGTGGAAAGGCTTGGGAAAAAATTACATTAAGCAAAGTGAGCCAGACCCAGAGAAATATAGGTTGCATGGTTGCCCTCATTTGTGGGAGCTAGTATGTACTTATAATTTATAAGTAAACACACTGGGTGGTAAGCAAGGGGTTACAAATGAATTAGCTGGTGCAATAGACTCTATGGAGAGCACAAATAGTCTAATTCTTTAAAAAGACTAAATTAAAGCCCAATAAAATGAGTACCAAGAAACAGATACTTGCGAGAAGGGAAGGAGGGACCAAGGGGAGAGGGTAGAAGAATGAAGGGGGTTGGGAAAGAATGCAGGCAAGAATGCATCATATATACCTCTAAATTGAGGAATATAAGGGATGGGGAGGGTCGAAGGGGGGTGAAGATATTGAAGTGATGACACAGATCCAGAGGCACCGTACACATAAACTGCTCTGTTAAATTGCAAAAAAATGCAATACATAACCTAAAACAAGGTAACTACAGGAAGAGGTGGTTGGGAGGGGTGGGCGAGAATGTGGAAAAGGGTGACATTAATCAGCGTGCATTGTATTCATAAACTGCTATGGTGAATAGCAACTCCTTTGGACAACTACTTAAAGATAATAAAACATATATTTTTCAAAAAGAAGGGACACAGAATCTACACATTCAGGCCATGTGATCACACAGTGGTCAGCCAAGCAGCTCTCTGGGGATGGGACGAGAAGTGGGCCTCTTGGAATCTCTCTCTCTAACCCTGACTCTCAATCTTTGCAGTGAGTATGTATGTCTGATTCTTTTGCCCAGGGTTTTCCATTTCGTGTGGCTTGTTGTTGTTGTTGTAGAACGCTCCTGTGTTTCCCTAAGTAAACAGATGCACAGGACCTCAAGGCTGGCTCCCATGTGGCAGCATTGTAGGCAGAATCTAATGTCTGCGGAAACCAGGGCGCCTCTGTGAGGATGCATTGTCACTCCAAGCTCCGGATGATAAGCCTTTCTGCTATCTGGCTTAAGCAAGTTACGTAATCTCTCTAGGTCTTCGTTTTCTCATCTGTGTGACTAGGAATAATGGTACCACTGTTCTGATTGGGTTAGGTGGATTACAACTATCGTTGCTTGCTGAGTGTGTACTGTGTATCTGGCAGTGATATGCTGTCCAGACATTGTAACCAGCTGTTAAAATAACAACGTTGTTTTTGTTTACTGTAGTTATTAGGAAGAGAATGCTAGGTCCTAGCAAGAAGCTTAAGCTATCAGGATCATTGTTGTGCATTCATTACTAAAATCAATAATTCCAAATAAAAACAAAGCTGGAGACCACCCTAAGTCCTCTTCAGTTCAATTATAAGAGCTGCCTCTCGCAGCTCTGATTCCTCCTCTCCTCCTCTCTCTCTCTTTCTCTCTCTCCCTCCCTTCCTCTCTCTCTCTCTCTCTCTCTCTTTCTCTCTCTCTCTCTCTCTCTCGCTTGAGTTGGAACATTCGGAGTGACTAGTCTCTATCTCTATGTCTGCATCCAGGTTAGGAGGCTCAGGCTAGCTTTTCTTCCCAGGGAATAGATGAACTAACATCCCCAGGAATCTGGGGTGATTTGCTTGGGGCTTTCTGTGTTGATGCTAGAAGCCTCATGCCTCAGGAAATTCTTCTTTTCCAGGCAAAGCAGTGTGGCATACTAAGCTGCTGGCCCTGCTCACCTCCAGGCTGCAAAGCCGTAGGCAGATGCATTGGGAAACGTGGTTTGATGATGCTGAGCAAAGCATGGCTTCCTTCCCTATCACTTGTCTGCTTTGAGGAACAGGGTGCCCTCCCTGGGACAAAGTATCCCAAGATACTGCCAACAGCTGAGGACTCATCCACACAGATGGCTGTGGCTTGCTAGTGCTTGGATGAGAGGACCTAGGGTCCAGCCCCCTTGGGGTGGGGGTGCTCCATCATAGGAGCTTTCTAATCTTCCCTCCCACCATTGCTTGCTGATTACCAAGAGGGGGATCCCATCACAGTATATTCCAGGAATGTTACAGTGTTCAAGCAGGCAGAGCCTGGATCTTAAAGCTGGAAAGCCAGTTTCTGATGCCCCTGCGTTTGTGGTCAGAGGAAAGGCAGGAGAGCACGAGTGAGCCCTGCGTAGGGGAGGGCCTGCTGTGGAACAGGAGCAGCAGGGCTGGGAGTGGCAGGGGTGACAGGGAGACTCAGGCTGAGGCTCAGTATAGTCTCATGCCCAGAACACTCCACTCACCACTCTGGAGAGCACAGACTGACCTGTTACTGGCCACATGTGGGCCGCAGATGCAGCTCTGACCCCCTGTGGTCATCAGAGAGTGAGACTGTCTGCACCCTGACTCATGGCCTCTGACGGTGGGCCAGTCCTGGGAGAGCTGCCCGTGTATTGCTGGCCTGTCTTCTCTCTTCCTGCAAGTGCAGACAGGGCCAGCTCTGCGTCTGCACAGCCGCGTTCCCTGGTGTCTGTCAATGCCCCAATTACCAGCAAATTGCCCACACTCGCAGCAACCCTCTCTGCATATTAATTTCAGCAGCACAGGTTCTTCTGCACCAGCGTGTCAGGTAGGCTTGCCTCCCGCGTGCCCGCTGGTGTTATTTGATCTGCAGAAGCTGGCAATTTCCTTGCTGGACTTGGGTGGGAAGTGGAAAGGCAGCATCAGCTTCTCCTGCTCTTCATTAGGGCTGGGCATTCTCCGGTAAATCACTGATCATTATCAATGAGCTTGTCATTTTATGTCCCAGAATTAGAGACTTATGATTAATGAGGAAGTCGGTAGTCTGCAGTGCAGGGGTGACCTAAGATCAGGGCATTCTTATAATCTCCATAGTTTATTCCATGGTGACCTTTCCCTCTGACCTTGCCTTCCCTTTGGGGAGGGTCACTACCCCCTGACATCAGCAGAGTGGGTGATGGTGATCAGTCCGTTGGCTAGTGGGAGTGAGATGGCGATGGAGGTACAAGAATGTGAGTGCTCTCATTCTTTCCTCTGTCCTTTCTAAGTTTTGCTGAGCCCATGGTGGTCTGTGGTTCCACTGTGGGGCTATTACATAGAGGGTGGGGACAAGTCCATCAAAATCACAGAAGGCTTAGCATGGTGGCTCACCCTGGGAATCCCAGAACTTAGAACTCAAGGATTAGGAGGCTATGGGTTCAAAGTCAGCTGGATGCGGCGCCTGTTGTGGGAAATGCCAGCTGAGGGATGGCATAGCGGCTCTGTCTGAAAATGACTGAAGCAAAAAGGATATTCATGCTGCTCAGGTGTCTGCTTAGTGAGCCTCATGAAGGTCTGCATTCAAACCCCAAGACCACACAGATACACATGTGCACATATATACACACCACACAGACACACACATGCACACAATATACCACATACCACACAGACAGATGCATGCACACAATATACTACATACCATAGAGACACACACATGCATGCACACAGATACACACCACAGACACACATATACACATACACACACTAGACACACATGCACACAATACACCACATACCACACACACATGCACATGATATACCACATACTACACAGACAGACATGTGCATGCACACATGCACACATCAGACATACCACATACATATCCCACATATATGCGTGTACATACACACACCACATACCACATACACACATACCACACACACACCATACAAACACACACCGCACAAACACACCACACACAGACACACCACACAGACACATACTCCACAGACACAACTACACACACACATACCCCCATGTATACACATATGCAAACACAGATACACAAACCACACAAACAGATACACACACACACCACACACCATACCACCCTCCACAGATATAGGCCCACAAACACAGAGACACACACACATACCCCACACAGACACTCCCCCTCCTCACAGACACCCCCCCACCACACACTGTGACAGAAGTCTCTCTCCTACTCACTCCTGGGTGGCATGCCACAGGGCACCACGCTCCTTGTTTCTCCCCCAAGCCCTCCAGCCTCCTCTCCTCAGTGCAGTGGGTAGGGCCGCCTCTTCTTCTGCTTTCAGGGATGTGGGGGCTCAGACCTAGCTGCTCCTTGTCTGCTCTCCCTCAAGGCCATGACCTGTGATTAGACATGTGGTGTGAGCAGGTTTGGCATCTATTGCACAGACACCCTGAGCCCATGATGCCTGTTAGCTCCCCCCTCCCCCCCAGCCTATGATGTGTGTTACTATGCCAGACGCTGGAGCGCCAGTGCTCCGGGTCTGTCCTGGGGTCTCCAGGAGCCTGGGAAGTGCTTTTTTCACCAGAGCCCTGTGAGTGCCTCTTCCAGAAGCACCCTCCTCCCCGCCCCGACCCCATACTGAGAGTCACACAGGTATAAGTCAGCAAGGCCTACTCTGGTTCTCTTTTGTTTCTGACTTACTGAGTCTTAAGCAAATGGAGTCCTTGACGCCCATCTGCCACCTCTTAAAGCGTGTTAATAAGACGACTTCATGAACAAAATGCATGAGAAGCTTTTGGATGTGTAGCTGGGCCCTGGCTGGCTCAGTGAGGTCATGAGGCACAGCCTGAGGATGATTGGCCTCATCTCCACAGGCAGGCTGGAGGCGTCTCTTGGCCCACACCTTCAGCTTCATCCCCTGGCCCGCTCTTGTCCTGAAGCCTTCCATTCTCCTATCTGGGACTCAGCCCTGCTCCATCTTCAGGCTCTGCTCCTTTGAATTGTCCAGGAGTAGTCCTGGACCCAGGCGACAGGTAGCTGAATGCCTCTGACTCTTGTTTCAGGCTTCAGGGCCAGTGTTCTCTTTGCAGATCTAGTTGGGACCTCCGCTGAGTGAGGGATCTCATCCAAGGCTGCCGCATATCCTGTAGGGCCAGGCCCCATCTCAGGAGTCTGAAATGTGACTCTTGGATTCCGGATTCCTTATGTGTTGTCTGATATCAACTTCTGTGCATGTCTTAGCTCCTCTGTGTGTCTGGTAACAAGGCCCTAGCCTATTTCTGCCTCGATCCTCTCACATTGTCTTCTGTAGAGCAGGCTCATGGAGAGCAGTTAAGTAGAGGTTTGGACAAATGGAGGGCAAATGGCTGAATGGGTGCATGAAATGATGCAGTGATAATGGGCAGGTCAACAGATGGAGTGTACATGCCGGTAGCTGCAGGTGTGGATGGGTTCATTTTGGCAGTGATCAGTTTGGCTCGTGCCAGGCTCCCCTCTCTGTCACACTCCAGCTCCTCACAGGGCTCCTCTGGTCCACAGCCACCCTGTCCAGTGCCAGCACCTCCAGTAGGCACGATCAAAGCCAGGAGCACACATGGGCTAGTGGGAGTTCAAGGGGGCAAGAGTGAGCTCCTAAGATGTGGGCTGACTCAGCCCAGTACCCACCCTGGATCCCCCATCCTGCTCTCCAGGGAAGACAGGCTCCTTGCATCTGAAAATGTGCTTTACTTTTTGTGAGAAACAAATAATCAAAGCTTCCAGGTGGCTGGCAGCATTTCTGGAAGTCAATAGGAAGAAAGCAAAGGAAAAGAACGAGCCAGGCTGGAGATAATGTCCAGTGCCTCTCACCGAGATGAATTTAATTAAAACACATCTTTAAAGCACAGGCCTGGAAGCTGTCCCCCAGGAAATGGAGTTCTAAGAGCTGCACATTTTTATTTTATTTTATTTTTTGTGCCAATCCTGAGGTTTTAACTCAAGGCCTGTGTGCTGTCCCTGAGCATCTTTTGTTCAAAAGCTAGAGTGCTACCATTTGAGCCGGAGCTCCACTTCTGGCTTGCTTTGGGGGGAGTTTATTGGAGATAAGAGTCTCACAGTTTCCTACCCAAGCCAGCTCTGAATTATGATCCTCAATTTTCTGCTTCCCAAGAGGCTAGGATTACAGGTATGAGTCACTGGTGTGAGAGTGCAGGGCTGATGACTGGGCAGACACCCCACCGCACCCAGGCAGGGTGACCCCAATGCAAGTCTTGGGCCCCAGCTTATGAGCCTGGAGACAAGGCTTTGAAGAGGCACAGTGAGCTGCCCCCAAAAAAGCAGGGGCCCTGAGGCCCCGCTGGGGCTTTAGTGGGCCCAGGTCTACATTCCTGAGGAAGGGTTAGTGCTACTCAGGTCCTGGACTCTCCTCACAGTGCTCCCATTGCTCTTCTCAGACCCTGCTGGTTCTCACTGCCTCTGCCAGACTCCCACTGAGAGTGAACTGATCCCAAGTAATGAAACTGAATTTTTAGACACTGTCCCCCAAATTCAGGAGTCCCACATTCCCACAGTCCCGCAAGCCTCAGGTTTGGCCACTTGTTGCCCTACACCAAATAAACAGACAGGGTGAAGGGCGGAGAAAGGACTTTTACTCCCCTGCAGCCGCCGGAGGACAGCACTTCATCTTCAGCTGCCTCTGGGGATGCAGGGCAGTGTTGAGTGTTGAGCTTGTAGTTAACTCACAGGCCCAGCAAACGCAGCTGTAAGCTCCTCCTACAGTCACAGATACAACAGTGGATACACCCCCTGTCCATGTCCGTAGGGTTCCCAGCACCCTCTCACAAATGCCACCATGTTGAAGATGCTGGGCAATGAAGGCGTCCACCCTTTCCCTCCCATAGGCCAAACCTCCACAACAGCATCTTACTTTGCTTTTATTTTGCTACTATGAAAGCTGAGGCAATGAGTATTCTTGTGTAAGGATTAGTTTAAATGCCCATTTTAAATTCCTTCAAGTATATGTGTGCATATGTGTGTGAATGTGTGTATATGCATACATTTATATATACATATATATACACATACACACATTCACATACATATTTATATAAATACACATATATGGAGTATGCTTGTTGGGTCATTTGGTGAACTTATATTTAGCCTCTTTTTGTGTGTGTATGCCTGTACTGGGATTTGAACTCAGGGCCTCAATCTCTTACTAGGCTGGTGTTGGAGCCTCTACTTCTGGATTTTTAGTAGTTAATTGGAGATAAGAGTCCATGACTCAGTCTGCCTGGGCTGACTTTGAATCTCAATCCTTAGATCTCAGGATCATAGTAGCTAGGACTACAGGTATGAGCTACCAGAGCCCAGCTAATACATTCAATGTTTGAGGAATCACCTTGGCTCTGGGTTCTAATTCTTTGGCTCCTCTGAGTACTTCTCTCCTTACCCTGTTATTCCTTTCCTTTTCCACTTGATGAATTTTTACTCATCTCCCAGATCCTGCACAAGTAGTACCCCATCTTTGAAACCTGGTGCTTTGGGCTCAATTGTTGCTGGTGCTGCAGTTCTTAGGTACACTGTGGTTCTTTGTCAGTTTCCTCTACCCCTCCTCCAGTCAAAATGGGGTTCTATTTGAGCATAGATACCCTGACAGGATCAGATCCACTCCTTTTCTGCCCAGGCAGGTCTTAGGAGATATTCCTATGGAGAGTCAGCGGTTGGGAGGGTCCGTTGTGGAGGTTGATACCTCTGGGTCTTCATGCCAGAGGTCCCAAGAAGCTGTCATGGGGCTATCCAGTGCCCAGAGTGCCCCAGAGTGGCCTTGCCTGGCTCCCGGGCAGCCCTCACATTTGTCTTCCCTCTCCTGGCAGGCAGTGGCTGCAGCCAGCTCCCCCATGGCATTGTCATGCTTCCTTCAACTGCTTTTGTTGCTACGTACGTACGGAGGTGTTCAGTGTTGCTAGGCTGTCTTTTGTTTCCTACACATCTCAGCGTTTCCCCCCTTGGCACATCGTCAGCGCCTAGTCAATTCTGGATCTCTTGTTGTTTGCTCCAGCTGTCCAGCTCCTTGCATGAAGAAAACAAATGATTGTTCAATATTTTCCTTGTAATGAACTGTGAGAGTCACCTGGGTCACTTATGGTTGTAAAGAGAAGAGCAAGAGCAAGCGAGTGAGAGAGAGAGAGAGAGATAGAGAGAGAGAGATGGAAGTAAGGAAAGAGAAATATAAGCATAGAAACCTAAAGAGACAAAATTATTTGGAAACAGACAGCCCTGGATGGACATGCACAAAGATGCACAGAAAGAAATCCAAGAAGCAGACTTATAAACATACATACATGCACACTCACTCATACACACACACACACACACACACACACACACACACAATCTCAACACACACGAGCTGACAAAGAAAACAGAACAAGATACTGAAAAAATGGAGACACAGAAAGAGTGTGAGGGAGGGACAGGCAGGACAGTGAAAGACAAAAGGATGTCCCTGATGTGAAGAGGTAAAAAAAGGGTGACAGAGTAACTCCTGTGTGACATTTGGGCGCAGCACACCCTTGGCGAGGAACAGCTCAGGTGTTACTTCCTTTAACACTTCCACCTCCCGGGACACAACAACTCTTAGTGTTCCTGTTCTCTAGGTGAGGAAACTGAGGTACATTACTGGATAAGGCGTGCACAGCACACGGAAGCCCAGGGGTCTCTCCTTCCAAAGTCCCTGTCCACGCTTGCACGCACAGCAGCCACCCAGCCTGCCCTTGAGTGTCAGCGCCAAGTGTGGCTGGCTGGGTTCTAGGGTCTGTAAGTATGTGTGCTCTCTGGAGCCTCAGCCCTTGCTGTCCCAAAACTGTTTCTCCCATGCATCCCTTCTCCATATTACTAGCATCCCTTGCATCCCTTCTCCATCTCTCTCTCTCTCTCTCTCTCTCTCTCTCTCTCTCTCTCTCTCTCTCTCTCTCTTTCTCTCTCCAAGTTTTTCTTTGTCATGTCAAGATGCAAGTTTCCATGAACAGAGTGAGAGGTGAGAAGTTTGCTTCTGCAGAAGGAGCGCGTGTGACCTGCCTTGGGTTCGGATCATGACAGGGGAACATGGGACTTGCAGAGCTCACATCACATGGGGTGGGACACTGTCCATTCCCACACGGCTGAGGCGGGATGAGGCACTGTAGTCCCGAAGAAGAGGGGAGCAGCTGGCTTCCTGCCCTTCACCTCTAGGTGAGGCCAAGATGGCAGGGGCCGTTATTCAACCAAGTGATATGTGGTTTTCGTGCCATGTCTCTTCCTTCTTTGGTTTATTTGCCACCCCTTCTATAATTAACATCCATGGGACAAAGTTTCCTTTTACCATTGCTCAATCTGAAGAGTCTGGAAGATGATTAATGAATGCTTGAAAAGTGAGTGACTATCTCTATCCTAATAATTCTCAGATTGTATTTCCCAAGATTTCTTTGTTTTTTACTAAGGCAGGGGATTCTGAAAAAGCCACAGAACCATTAAGAATCAAGAATATCAGTACAAACTGGGCACCAGTGGCTCATACCTGTAATCCTAGCTACTCAGGGTGCTGAGATCTAAGGACTGAGGTTGAAGCCAGCTGGGCAGAAAAGTCTGTGAGACTCTTATTGCCAACTAACCCCCAAAACTCTGGAAGTGGAGGCAGGGCGCAACTAGTAGAACACCAGTCTTGGACCTAGTCCTTCAGTTCAAGCCCCAGTACTGGAAGACATACAAAAAATGGGGATCATAGCTGTGGCAAGCTTTCAAGCTGTAACTTTTGATTTGTGTTGAAGGAAGACACTTCTTGTGGCTACAGACTAGTGGGTGATGTGGGAAGCCAGAGCTGTGGTGAGAAGACAGCATGAGAGACCCCAGGCAGGAAGACCTGCAAAAGTGCTGTCAGAATGGGGAAAGGCTACAAACTTCAACAAAATTGTCAAGCTCACCATCTTTCTTCTTCTTCCTTTTCTTTTTTCACTTAAAGATCCTGCTTGCTTGACTGCTTTTTCCAAACTCCCAGAGCTCCGCTGAAGTCAGTCAGTATAGCATTATTGTCATTTGGGGAACAGTAAACCTTTGAAAAATGCCTTTTGTGTTCTGGATTTATGGAAACCGTTTGAACTGCAGTGAGTCTTGAAGAGCACTTTGAAACAGCGTGTTTTGATTTTCCTAGTAATTTCCTGAGAAGCATTATAGATGAGAATTTGAGTGCTGCGGTGGGTTTTCCCCCAGGCAGAGTGCTGGTGGAGAATGCAATCTTCGTGAGTGTGAGCATGTCAGTCAGGACTTACGGACAGACAGGCAAACTGCCCACTCAGCAGTCTTGGGGCAACACAGGCTGCAGGTACTCCGATCTCATTGCCAGAAGTGTGGGAGAGCCCCACCCTGCATGTCGGGGGCTCATGGGACCTGCCACTCTGGGGCTGAGCTGATCCACACCCAACCTGGCCTTCCTACCTCTGCTGGAAGCCAAACCAGACTGCTGACCTTCGAACATCCTATCAACCATGTAAAAATGTGCGATTCAGAGTTCCCGGCCAGCTGTCAGTCCAGTGAGTGCTGGCTCTGGGAACTAGACAGTAGGTGGAGTGACCAATGTCAGTGTCTTGGGGGGCGGGGTACAGGCCAAAATAGAAAGAAAACCAATCTGCTTCCTCCTTCTCTCCTCTCCAAGAAAGGCTTGGAAGGGCGTCTCCCAAGACAATGATGGGAGCTGTGGCTTTGCCCATCAGTGCTACTGGAGAAACAGTGGTGGGTACCCAAGACCCAGCTGGGGTCTTCACCACCAGCCTGGGGCAGCTGTTGTGGCATCATGTTTGTGTCAGGACAGGAATCTTCTCCTGCCAGCCTCCCACCTGGGCTGTTCTCTGCCCACAGCAGCCATGTGAGCCACATGCTGGGCTCATCCGTCCTCAGGCACTCAGCTCCAACTGCTCATGTGTGAAGATTCAGCCTTGAGGAGTCTCTGCTGTGTTTTCCCGGCCCTGCCGGCTTGCTCTCTGTATGGACCGTCTCACACTGCCCAAGCCTGCCATCCCAAGAAGACCCGAGATTGTGGAAGACACACAGATCTTCTTTCCTCCCATAGCTCAGAACTCAGCACAGGGCCAGGCCCACAGCCGGTGAGAATTCTTGTCCTCACCCTTCTTAACTCAGGACCCTGAAGATCTGAGTTTGAATGGACCCTCTACTGTTTGTTAGCACTGTGACTTTGTAGGAGTCACCTGCCAAACTCCCAGGCACATTTCCATTTCTGCACCCCACCTGGTGAAGGCTGAACAGGTGGAAGGTCAGGGTGGGTCTGTACACCGCACAGTTCACTGGCTGAACACATTCTGAGTCATCTACCACAGGCCAGGGGCAGCTCATAGACTCTAGAGTTTACAACTACCCTAAGAGCTATGGCAATCATCGCTCTATGCCCTGCCTCAATACCGCCACCTACTGGTGGAGCACACAGGCATCTAGGTGCCATCCAGAAAAGCAATCTGCCCAAATGCTCCCTGACTCCCAAATTGGTGCTCTGTACCTTCTCTGTGTAATTGGTACTCCACATTTCTATTCATCTCATGTCTAGTATCACCTTCTTGTACCATGTGATCCTAGGTTACCTTTGCATTATTATTTTTTCTCTTGAGAAGACTGCAAGGCTCAGGGAAACCTCAGGCCCCCACAATTTATCTCTCTCTTCCCAGTCCCTGGGTCATTACTAAACTTGGCCTTGGACATTCTGTGTTTTTGTGCTGCCCCCATTGTTCCTATCCTCTGCACAGCTGTGCATGGAAGGCACTGCCCACTGAGCACCACCTCTCACTCAAGCTAGCTCCGTGTCCCAGGCCTCGGATCCACTCTGGTTTCCCCTGCTGGGCCCCTCCTAAAGTGTGCTCCATCAGCAATGGGCCTTCCTGCCTGCCTATCTCACTGCCCGACATGGTAGAACCTTCCAAACTGATTGGGAAAAACACATTTGGAAATCTGAAGGATGGAGTCAAGTGTCCAGGGCTACTAAGAAAAATGTGCAAATCTAAGTTTCCTTTTGTTCTGAAAGCAAAAAGAACAGAAGAATGGCTCACAACAGAATTGACACTTTGTTTCTGGTTCACACGTACAGGTCTTTGTTAAGTGCTCCCCTCCGAGGCCTTAGCTCACCCACCAACTGGCATGCAGGTGTAAAAGTACTCCAGTGCAGGGACACCATATTTCAGGAAGGGTTTGCACCAGGTGAGGAGCTGCTGATGTAGAGGTGGAGGCTGGGGGAGATGTTTGACCATTGAATCATGAGGCACAACAGGAAGCAACCGCACCACTGGATTTAGCCCCCAGGAAGCCAACGCAGGTGTTCAGTGAGTTTAGCATTCCCGTGTTTGAAGCAGCAGCAGGCGCCAAAGCCAAAGGCAGAGCCACCAGGCACATACTGATGGATGAATGGGCAGAGAAAAGGTGTGCATACACATAAGGGAATGGGCTTTTCAGGTTTAAAAATGAAGGAAATTCTGACACATGCTGCAACATGGACCAACCTTGAGGACATGTGAAGTATCATGAACAGATTCTACTTAGATGAGTGGCCTCAAGCACTAAGATTCCTGGAGATGAAGTAGAATTGTGGTGGCTGACAGGGCAGGGTGTGGGGGGAAGATATGGAGCTGTTTAGTGGGGAGGAAGTTTCAGCTCAACAAGATGAGGAATTCTGGAGAAGAATGGATATAATGTTTGCTCAGTAATGTGAGCGCATGAAAGCTCCCTGGGCTGAATATTAAAAAAATAGTTGACACTTTGGGCAGTTGTTTGGAGATTCTTCAAAAAACAAAACATAGAACTCAACTTCCCTACAATCCAGCAATGCCACTCCTTACTGGGCATCTCTCTAGTATACTACAAGTCAGTATGAGGTAAAGACATCTGCACGTCCATGTTCACTGCTGCACTATTCACAAGAGCCAAGTTATGGAAACAGCCCAGATGCCTAACACAGATGAGTGAACCCCAAAAATGTAGAGCACAATAGAATTCTACAAATCTATTAGAAAAAATAGTATGTGAGAGGATATGGAAATGCATGAACCTAGAAAAGATATGTTAAGTGAAGTAAATCAGGCTCAGAGACAAATGGCACATGTTTTGTTTTCATATGTGGAAACTAGATCCAAAATACAAACATGCATGATATCATATTCAGGATTTTAGGCATATACACACAAACTGACTAAAGGATGGTATTTAGGGTCAGATTTCTAAGGTGTAACTCCTCTGAGCAACTAACACACTGCTTAACAAAACGAATACCAAGAACAGTAAACATGTTTGGTGGGGAGAGTAAAGGAAGAGACACATGAAAGGATGGAAAATGGGTGAGAAAATGCAGTCATTATATTCAGTGCACATTATGTAAAAACTGAACAACTTGAGGGTAGGGGTGGAAGGGGAAAGTAGGAGAGAACACTGAAATAAGTGACAATGATTGAGGTTCATTGTACTTCTAACTTGACTTGTAATCTCTTTGTACAACTACTTACTAATAAGACTAAAAGAAATGGTTGGTGTGGTGAACTTGTTTTTAAAAAGATCATACCAGGTGCTGGTGGCTCCTGCCTTTAATCCCAGCTATTCAGGAGGCTGAGATATGAGGATTCCAGTTCAAAACTAGCTCTGGGCAGGAAAATCCGTGAGCCTCTTATCTCCAAATAATCACCAGAAAACCTGAAGTGGCACTGTGGCTCAAAGTAGTAGAACAACAGCAGCAACAATGACAACAACAGCAACAAAAACTTAGGGACAGCACCTAGGCCCTGGATTCAAGCTCCACAACCAACAAATGAATGAACTAATGAACGAACAAAGGAAAGAAACAAAGAAAGTAAAGCAAGATCTTATGAATGCAGTGGAAAGGAGGAAAGGGGATGCTATGTACAAGCAAGGTGCTATGGGCAGTGAGGGGGATACTTTTGTGGACAGTAGGAAGGAGTAATCAGGAAGAAATGGGTTCAGGATGCTCGGGGCAATTAGAGAGGATAAGTGCAGACTAAAGCCAGGTTCACCTTTGGACTAGTGCCATACATAGCAAATCCTGGGATGCCACTAACAGTATGAAGAGATGTAAAGGTTTGGGGCGATGGAAATGCTAGGTAAGCTGACTGGACTGTCCCGCAGTATATACTGAATCACCACACTACATGCCATGGGTTCAGACTGCCATTATGTGCCACATGAACACAAATAATTTTTAGATTAAAATATTCTTAAATCAAAAAAATTTTCCCCTAGAAAAAAGCAAAGCCAGAGCAGTAAGCATTTTCTTTCCACCATTTGGATATATTGCACTAAACTATGACTGTGTATAGGAGGAAGCAGACACAGTTCTGCTTCTTAGTGGATCAAGCAATAACTATCAACTAAGAAACAGATTGGTCAGCTTTTCGACTAGCAGTGGTGGCACTGGGGTTTGAACTTAGGTTCTCATGCTTGCTGGGCAGGCACTATGCTTTGACCAAGCCATGCCCCCAGCCCTTTCTTTGGTGCTGATTATTCCTCCACTTACTCTAGCCTTCCAGTTGCAGCCAAGATAACAGATGCATGCCACCGTGCCTCGCTCTTGCTAGAGAAGCGGAGGGGCGCCTCATAAACTTTTCTGTCTGTGCTGGCCTCAAATCCCAATCTCCCCATCCCCAGACTCTCAAATAGCTTAGCCACAGGTGCTTGGCTCTGGGTGGGAATTCTTGAATGCACAGAACTCCCTGCTTTGAAGACTCCATCCTGTGATGTCTTTAATCCATCCAGAACCTTCTCCCATGACTGTGGTGTTTCCAGTTCCCAGGAAAGCAGTTTAGAGTTTAGGTTTAGTCACACTTTACCAATGTGATTTTATAACACTCATAGTCTCTCTTCTAAGAGCATGGCCAGCTTTTGCTATTTCTTCCTTGAGACACTTCACTTAAAGATTAAAAAAGAAAACCTTTTGGCAGAAAGGAAATTCACAAAACACAATGTCCACTCCCAGAGGGGCAGACACTGCAGGTGGAAATGTTTTCAAGTTGTGCCATGAATAGCATTGGGTTCTGTGGCCAGCTATCCTGTAGAGCTCTTAATCTGCCAGCTGGACCCTGCAATGTGTTGGCAGGCAATATAAACCATCATTGTATATCAAAAGGCATAAGAGGAAGATGTGTAAATGGAGAGACAGGTGGAGAAGTAGCAACACAGAGGCCGGGAACATTGTGAATGATCGGGTTGAGATGGTGGGTAGATGGGGAAAAGGCTCAAGAGGGAATGCAAATTACCCACAGGGTGCTGAAATCCCAGGGGCTGTGCACAGCTGACTTATTGTTCCTATAAAACAGTTGTACAGACTGAGGTTTCAAGGTCTAAACTGTTGCTCTGTTGAGGGTGGGGTGGTTCCTTCAGGAGGGGGTTAGGCTAACCAGGGGATTGAATGAGAACAAATCGAGTCCAGGTAGTTTGCTTGTATGAATAAAAATAGAACAATAAACATGTTGAAATTGTTCTAGGGAGAGGGCAAGGAAGAGTGATAGAGGGGGTGAAATTGACTGGAATATATTAAAAACATGTATGTAAATGTCACAATAACTCCCCCCACCCCCACCGCAAAAACAAATGCCAATAAACATTGGAATCAAAAAGGAAAAGAAGCCAGGCTCTTCTGGCTCATGTCTGGAATTTTAGCTACTCAGAAGGCTGAAATCTGAGGACTGCAATTTGAAGCTAGCCCTGGCAGAAACGTCCATGAAACTCCAATTAATCAGCAAAAAAGTCAGAAATAGAGGGATGTGGCTCAAATGGTAGAGTGCCAGCCCTTGAGTGAAAAAAGTCAAATGAGAATGTGATGCCTTGAGTTCAAGCAACAATACCAGCACAAAGAAGAAAGAAAGAAAGGAAACGAAGTTTGAACTTCTGATTGGAAGGATGAGTTTGAAACTGGCCTGGATAGTTTCACAAGTCACATTGCAGTCCAGTGAATTCAAAGCAGAAATGTTGAATGCTTCCCCTAGAGCTGTATGAGACACCCAAGGGTTCTATTCAGGCTCAGAACTGAGCTTTGGCCGAGCTTTCTGGCAGGGGATAACTTGATAGATAGGAAAAGGATTTGGGGGAAGTAGAAGAAGGGTTCTGGGACTTGTTGGAAATTTACTAAAAAATGAAGCCCGAGGTCAGCCCAGGCCGTAGAAGGGGCGACAGGCATCAGCAGCAGATTAGCTCTCCAAAACCACACTGTAAGGTAATGCTTTTCCTTGCCATTTGAAAACCATGTTGAAGTCACTTTCCCAAAGTTACACAACCTGAGGATTCACAACGGGATCTGAACTCAGATCCGGGGACTCAGAAGCTCCTGCCACTTCCTCTAAGCCAGACTGATAGCTCTGGTGTGGGGGGCTTCAGATGTGAGGAAGATGAGAAGATAGGGAAGAAGTTTTTAAGTTTAAGCTGGGATGGCAGAGGGAGAAATCAGGGGTTGATGGTAGCAGAACAGATGGGCTGGGGGTTGTAGGTAAACCCACCGTGGAAGTCCTGGGGGTCCTGGTGTCCGCAAGTGATGGCTGGGATTTTAGGCCTCTGGGATTGTGTGAGTCCCCGGCACTAAGGGGATGAGGGAAGGAATGGAAGAGAAGCAAGTGGGGGAAAAGGAAAGACAGCAGTGGGGAGAGGAGACAGAGATGCTGACTGACAGGGCTGCAGGGAGGAGGTAGGCTTACAGAGACTGAGTGGAGGGAGCAGGGAGGAGTGGGTGAGAGAGGGGTGATCACCAGCCTTATGCTGCAGAGATGGGGGAGGACAGACAGCCATGTCTCTGGGGGACATGGTGACTTGGGTAAGGCCTGGGGAGGAAGGTGTGCTGAGGAGCTATGCAGTCTTGCACACACGGGCAATGAGCATGAGCCTCCCCTGAGGTCTCTCGTGAGGACCCAAACCCAGGTTCTACAGACAACACCTTTATGTGGCAAGTTATTTTTTGCCACGAAGCCACGTGGTCGTGCCTGGTAATTATAGGGTAAAAGGAATTAAGAAAGACATCATTCTCCCCATCGGAGTCTGACTGTTTTCCAGCTCTTCCTCGCTCTGCCAGCCAGGCTTTCTGCGGTCCCAGGTGCCACTTTGATTTCAGTCACGTAGGGAAGGAATTGGAAACACTTTCAAAGTGATTAAAGACAGGAAGCTCCTGCAAATGTGGGCTAAATGCCATAATCACATTCTCTGCTTATGGCCACGGGCTTTCAGAAGCCATGTTGTGTGAGCTGGCGGTGGGACTGAGCATTCTCTGCCCAGTGGCCACGGCACTGTGGGAGGGGTGGAGGCAGAGGGCAGGTGAAAGACAGCCAGAAAGGATCCAGGGTAGGTAGCATGGGTCCTGCTCATCTTGACCATTATTCCTACTATTATTTCAGTGTGCCTTTACTGAGCACTTACTAACCCTTCCACCCCCACCCCAGCAAGATTCCTTTAACTGGCACTGCAACACAGGGTAATGAGAATGGGAATCAGGACAATACAGAAATCAAGGTTGGAGCACTTCTGGTTTTTTGTTCAAGGCAATGACCTAGGAAGTGGCAGACATCAGACATGGAGTCAGTTCTGTTCCCACTGAGCCTTCAGCCTCACAATGTAGTGCCTGCATCTGCTCAAGGGGTCACCTGAGGTGTCTCTTTTTTTTTCTCATTTAATGAGTTGACATCTGACTCTAGACCTAGACTGTGTGTCAGGGGGTCTTGGCCATTTATTTCCCAAATGTTCCCAGACATGAAGGAGTTCATGGGACTCATCCCTTCCTTGGGACTGCATCTCAGAGAAAGCGACATTCTTTGAAAAGATGATTGGGGGCGGGGGGGGCTTTAAAGAAGGAAGAACCCCTAGGTTCATGGCCAGATCCATGAAGAGGGTCCAGAAAAGCCACTGTGATGCGACTTTACCTCCCTCCTCCTGGGATCTGCTGAAGTGGCCCTCCTCAGGCGATGGTGATGGAAAGCCATCCTAAGCAACAATGGTGTCTGCATGGGGGCCCAGGGCGCCTCAGCAATGCTGAGCTTGGGATGCGGTTCCTAGGATAATGTGGGTGCTGGGGCAGTGCGGGTCCTAGGACACCTTCCTTCAGAATCCAACCTCATTTCTACTGACATCAAACTCTTTGCCACCTAACAGCCAGAGCCAAGCAGCACCATTTCAGGAATGAGCAGGAATCCTGAATACCTTTGAATCACCTTCCCTATGGCCTTTTAAACACACCCAGGAGAGAGCTTGCTGCATAAATCTAGAGGTCCCACACATTCCTGCTCACACTTAGATCATGAGGTTGCCTGTGGTCAACTTAGTTTCTGGACAGACTCATCAGTCTCATTCAGTAGTTGTAAACATTCAGCCTGGGGTAATACTCAGGATTCCAGAATTCACTCCAAATCTGCTATCAGAAAAGGGAGTTGGGTAAGATTTGTCTCCTTTCTGTCAGTCTGTCTGTCTGTCTCTCTCTCTCTGTCTCTCTCTGTGTCTCTATCTCTCTGTCTCTCTCTTCCTCCCTCCCTCCCTCCCTCTCTCTCTCTTTGTCCTTCCCTCCCTCCCCTCCCCTCTCTCTCTCCTCTGTATTAGTTTCCTGTCATTGCTGTAACAAATGATCATAAATTCGTGCTTACACAACAACAGTTTGTTACTCTATAGCTTTGGATGTCTTTTCTTTCTGTCAAGACTACATTCCTTGTGGAAGTTTCTCAGGTTGAACCCACCAGTGTCTTTATCAATTTCTAGTCTCTCGAGGCTGCCAGCATTCTCAGGCCTGTGTTCCCATGCCACGCTAATCGCTTTTCCATTGTGTCATGTTTTCCTCTTCACTTGCATACTTTCTTCACAGCAGGCCCTCTAATTTTAGTATATTTTTCAATATGCATAAGCTAGGAACTTGCCTAAACCTTTTGCTCAGCAGTTTTTTTTCTTCTTATTTTACCTTTTTCCCCTAGCGCTGTACTGCAAGTAGCAAGAAGATTCCAGGATACAACTCCAACACTTTGCTTTGGAAGACTCCTCAGCTAAACACTGGAGCTCAGTGCTTACAAGTTCTGCTGTCCATACAATTGTAGAATGAAATTTAGTTTTCTGCCTCCTTGCAAAAGAGATCCTGTTTTCTGTATCTTCCAGTAACATGGCTCTTTCTCATCTCCTGAGACCACGCTAGCAGCAGCACCTGTGGCATTCAGATTTCTTCCAACAGCCATGATTTAGGTATTTGCTAAAATGATATAGATGCTAAATCCTGTTCTTCACCTTCCCCTAGACTCTCCATGGTACTAATTTTTCTACTAGCAGCATGCTTCAAGTGTGTTCAAGATAAACCTGGCCTTTTCTATCATGTTTCTGTATTTTTTCGGCCTCTGTCTATTGCTCATCAATTGCCCTGCTTCAACATTTGTTGCGATATTTGTTACCTTGTTATATTTGCTGCTGTATTTGTCCCACTTCCTAGCACTGGAAAATCAATCAGCCTTCAACCAGAGTAACAAAACCAATGGAGACACCTATTAAGGTACTGATTTGATTGGAGTTGGCTTACATGATGGAAAGCATTGGCTAGGCAAGTTTGAAACATGTTGGACCACATGTCTGGAAAGGGAGTGTGGAACTCAGGCGTGAGCTGAAATTTCTTCCTGTGGGGAGAATTTCTTCTTTTTCTGGGAAGTTTCAGCCTTTTCTCTTAAGCCTCTCAGCGAATGGCACCCCACACATTCTACAATAATCTCTCTCACCTAAAGTCAACTGGTTATGAACTTCGGTCACATCTACAAAATGCCTTCATAGAAGCATGCTAACTCCTCTTTGAATGCTTGGGCATTGCAGCCCAGCCACACACACTCCCCTCTGATCTCAGTTAATGCAGTATCTGAGTGGGGCCAGGAGGTGGAGGCCAGGGCAAGGGAAGAGGGAAACAGAGACAATGGTCTTAGTGACTGGGCCAGGGGTGTTGGAAATGATTCATTCTGGACTCAGCTGCAGATTATTGGTGATTTTTTGCTCACTGGTGCACCTGCATTTTTTTTAGGCCCCTTTCCTGGATAATGCTATATATAACAAATGACTCCGAGATTCATTGGCTTTAAGCCACACTCTTTTTGCCTGGACATAGTTGATGTGGGCTGGGCTAGGCTAGTGGGTCTCTTTCAGGTTGTGGACCTGTCTGCCTGTGGTGGTGAAATTGGGTCTTAGCCCTTCCCCAGTCTGTGGCCTAGCCCACATGCAGAAAGATCACTGGGGCACAATGCAGCAAGCCCGACCATGGTGCAGCACCATTTGCAGCCCTTCCTTGCTCATCCCCTGCTCCCTTCCAGTCATTTTCTTTGGTCAAAGCAAGCCACCGGATAAGCTCAATGTCAAGGAGCATGTCAGCCAATGATACATACCCCGGGTGACAGCCAGACTGTGACTATCACTCTAATCATTCCTTACAAACTCAGAGCATAACAGTGGATTGCCCTCATCCAGCTCTGGGTTTTATCTTACCTGCCCATTGTCCACGAACAGTTTATGACATCTTCCTTGGCCTCTGGTGCCATATGTATACAGATTGTCCTTTGGGGTTTGGTTGTTTCTCCTGGTAGCCCTCTTGCAGGAATTTCTTTTACAAGTACTCTGAGGCATCTCACCTCAGCTCTACAACCTCAGCTACTTCAGCCCACCTTTGCCCTCTAGCCTCACACAGGAGGCTAACTCCAATCCATCATGCCTCCTGAACTCCATGGGATACATAGTAGCAAATACCCTTGAGACCCTTTCAGCTCCCCCTACCCCCACCCCAAGAGATCCCTTTGGTCTCTATGCCTGGCTGGATTCCATTGATGCAAGAAGGCTGAATTGAGTTGCCACATGTGGGGATAAGTGAAATCTTTCCCCCTTCTCCTGGCAGTCATTTTTCTCTTTCTCAGTCAAGCATGCCCCTGGTGCTGCCAGTGTTTCACTGGTCTCCATGTTTGTGTTTGCAGATGAGACGTTTCCTGTCAGTGCTGCTGTGCTCCACTGCGCTGGGTGCTGTGTGAGCTGCTCATTACAGTTACCTATTAGCCTCGCCTCTAGGATTCCCTTCAGTGACTCTGGACACTTTGTTCTCTTGCACAAGGACCAGGATATTAGCTTTCCCAGATCTCAAGCCTAGAGGAACTGGCCCCATAGGTATCAAAAGATGGGGGTGAAAAGTCCTGGCTGGTGGCTGGATGTGTGGCTCACACTAAGTCCACAGAGGGGTTACTTCGGGCAATCACCAGGGTGAATATGAACGCTGATTATGTCTGCAGGTACCTGCTGGACCAAATGGAGTGTAACTGTATAATGTTAGGTAAATGTAAAGGATTGTTATTTCTATTGGGCCAGATCACTACTTCCCAGCACAGAAGAATAACCTCTGAGGCCAAATCCAAATTGCCTGTGTTATGCTTCTGTGAGTCTAAGCACAATACAAGAAAGCCAGGAGCTGGGGGAGTGGGTCCTGCGGCCAGCCATCTGTGCCTCTTTACTGTTCCTCACCATTAAGCCCCCTCAGAGTGTTGGCCTGCCACGGCCCAGCTGGGGACTTCCATCTTTCATCTGTGACAGACGAGAGCTGGCCACCTCACAAGGGATAGAGCGAGATCGAGTGGCTTCCACCCTGCTTGGGTGCAGAAGGTTCTGAGGCTCAGCAGGCCGTGCTAGACTCCCAGGGGACATGCTCCAAATGGCCTGGCCTTGCTGATCAGATGTTTGTCCTTCACATCCTCCTTGAGAGCTCCACACTGACGTGCTGGCCAGTGC